>NC_064931.1:364517416-365142416 GCF_023897955.1 Schistocerca gregaria
GCAAAGACCGGATGCAATGACCCACAAGCTGCAACGTGAGAAGTATCAAGAAAGAGAAGGACATAATTAGCAAGACACGATTACTACAAGCCAGAAGCGTCGAGAGAAGGGAAAGGACAGGGAGACCAACAGAGGGCTCTTGTATCAGAAATGGGCAGTAAATAAATCTGCTGCCAAGAGGAACCACAGAGTGGCGGAACCCTGCTGGGACAGAACGCCCCAAATCAGCGGAGCGAGCAAAAAACGGCCTGACGAGAAGACCGCTTGGGCAAGCCAACACTGGCAAAAAAAAAATGCGTAAAAGTCCCACTACTGCTATTAAACAGCACGCTGATACACAAAACTGAAGAAAACTTCCACAAAGTAAAAATGACACGCCCAAACAATTTATCAAACTGTTACTAAGAGGAGAACTTCAAAGCGACTAGTTATCAATAAATATTTCCATATCCTGTCCAGAGAAGAACCAAGCAGGAAGAGCAGAAGTTGAAGATTCGCAAGATTGAGACCAAGAAAGAAGATGGATGAAGAATAGATGACATACCTTCCCAAATCCCTATCCTATTGTAAACTAGTCGTCTGCGAAGTATTACAACGAAAAACGACCGCTTTCAGCGACACATAACGATGACTTTCATGCATACAAAGCCAGTAAACCACCAGATTCTGCACTCACAGCTCCATTCCATTATGGGACCTCCACAACAGCAACACACACTTGCAAAGCCAACAAGGAACGACGAACGTAGCTGTACATCAAATACTTGCCCACATCCATCTCGCTCAAGTCCATCACCTTCGTGCAAAAACATTTGACAACCTCATGCTTCAACATTCATGGGATTGTGTGAATGTGTGAACTCAAATTATGTGATGTAGGAATTGTGCAAAAGAAACATGTGGAAAACTAAATAAGTTAAGCACACCAGACAGTTAATAAACTACAAAATAACAGCCATTGACTATGGACTTAAGTAAAAAAGTAGACTATCGATAAAAATAAGTCATTAGTTCTTAAATGGACAGTATATAAAGAACAAAAGTAAGGCGTAATAAACACTAAAACTATATGCCACTTATTTTCTCCTCATAAAAAACTAAGAATAACTATATTTTACTTATTTTCTCCTTGTACCATTTGTTAGGATAATATCTCAATATATGTGTATGTATATTTCTTTGTCAAATTCTTGGAAATAATTCTTATTTGTTAGTGTAACAATGTTGAAATGAGTGTCTAGAAACAAAAACATTTTGCTTGTACATGATATTTAGAAAATGTGTTAGGAATAGATTTCATTTAATTACTACATTCATAAAAAAAATATTTCTAAGAAAATCGATATGAAAGACTCTTCACTTTCGATAACAAGCTCCTTAAAAAACAAACTTAACACTTAAATGACGAAAGAAAGTAATTAAAAATTAATAATAATATACAAATATTCTTCTCTTGTCAATATAAACATATTTTTGAGAATAATGTGGAAGAATATAAAAATATAAATTAGTAATAGAAACTAGCATAGAACTTGAATAACATGGCTGAACAGTAGGCAACAAAACTTAGATAAAGGAATAATTTTTGAGTGACTTAGACAAAGATTCAATCATTGCCTAAATTCAGTACAAAAATTAAGTTCGAAGGGTGGTGGTATGTAATGTGTCTGGCAAATCAAACACCTTCCATGAAAACCCTGACATGATAAGCAAATCCAGTAGTATGTCACATAGCTCCGAATAAATCGTGACATTAAATTAACCAAAGTAATACGAGTAACGAGTGAGCAAATGGAATACCACAGACTAACACAAGAATGCCTAAATGCATGTCATACCTTCCCACCGTGAGACAGACACAGTTTCGAGGGGAGAAACGAGAACAGAAGCCAAGAGCAGAACCGTGTTAAGCTAGAAGGCCCTACGATAAGGGACAGACACCCACGTCGCCAGCTAACCGCTAGGACCACCCCCCAGCCCATGTTAAAAGATAGAGTCCTCCAGAAGAACAGCATAGATCTTACAATAACACAAAAAGGGCCACACCAGCCGCAAGTTTTAGCGTGAGACTTTTTCGCGTCTCTGTTACGTTGCAAACGTTAAAAACATTGCCCCACCACGAAAAGTAACCGACACGACCACCCCCCAGCCCATGTTAAAAGATAGAGCCCTCCAGAAGAACAGCATAGATCTTACGATAACACTAAAAGGGCCACACCAGTTGCAAACTTTAGCGTGAGACTTTTTCGCGTCTCTGTTACGTTGCAAACTTTAAAAACGTTGCCCCACCACGAAAAGTATAACGTTTCTCATTGGACAGACAGAATTTTTGTAGGCAGAGCTTAAGGTTAACATTGAGAACCTGATTGGTCAGATGAAAACACAGCCAGACAGTTTTTTTAAACCAACTTCGGTAAATTGTAGTAAGGAGAAGTTAGAATGGAGTTGCTTCAGAGATGGCGCGATGCGCGGAGCTGTGCCGACCGCCGCTACCTGACGCTGCCTAACCAACGACAAGGTAATGAACGCACGCGATGCCGCATTTTTGAGCGCATAAGGCTTCACTCAGAACTGCACTCAGAACTGTTACACCCCCATTTTGCGTAATACTAGTGGTGATCGTCAATTAAAGGTCATGGTATTCACAGTTGCCATGTAAGTTAAAATCTGAAACACGATGATTTTTCTGTTATATAATTATTGAGAAGCCACATCAGCCACTGTAATTTACGACAAGTTAGATAAGTAATTAAAGATAATTGAGGGTCACTGTAGACCATTTTGATAGTTTGCTCTTTTGTGAAACTTAATTTAAACCTGGATTATAGATGTGATATGGCATAGGTCATCCTTCGATCCATTGTAGAACTTGGAAACCCACTCAGGAAATATTCGTTCACATTTTTGTTGAACGCAGTTGGCTTTTATCATCCTGTATTAAAACATTTCCTTCTATCAATAGTGCAATTTATAAACAATGTTTTGTGAGTAGAATAAAATTTCCAATGGTAAACTTAACTGCTTTTTCGACGTTATTTTACAAGCTAACTAAAAATAGGAAAGCCTTGAACCCCTTCCACTAAATTTAGTTAGTATTAAGATTCTTTTACAGGAAGTGCAGTGGAGCTGACGCTGAAATGATTAAGTATTTGGTTATATCATCGCTAGTCTGACTGAACTCTTCTGAACTCTACATGTCATGTGTGGCCTGGCGTCTCCTTACCAGCAACAGGTCCCAGATTCAAGCTAGTCAGTTCCCTAAAAAACATGCTCAGAACGTCGTTGCGCGAAAGTGGTAGGGAGACACGACTTAGAACAGACAGACACCGCGCAGAATGTTAGAAGTTGGGTACTTATCCTTTCAGCATAACTTTTGTTGACTGAGTTTGTAGGAAGATTGGCCACTAACTCAGTAATAAAATTAGATTTCAGTTGTACGGAACACAACTAGTTTTGTTACAATCGCAACTTGCGTATTGTAAATTCAGATGGCAGAATAAATTGTATATGTTCTGTAACGCATTAATCTTATCTTTTCTCTGCAGAATTTTTTAGTGGATTCTGACCCCACACATTATATTTTTCTAACGTTTTGTTGTTTTTTGTGTTGGGTATTAGGTTTTCTTTCATTACTATTGAATTCCGTATAGCTCAAAATGACAAAATGTAGGATGCTGTAATTTGTTGGTAACAAATAGGTACTTTCAGCTACCTTTAAAACCCAGATAGTGAGTAGTAATTTCTAAGTTTTATCATTATTTTCATTATATGTACGTATGTGAAGAGAGTTTGAAGCTGTGTCGATGCTGACACGAAGTAAAGCGCGTAACACTAGTCAACATCATACAGCAGGAAACGGAGACTAATTGACGAAGAAACGTGACGTACAAAAGATATTTTGGATGATGCGGACAGTATCATTCTGTCTGTATAGCCAGCTCCAGAAAACGAGCTGCAATATGCAAGTGATACTGGTTGTGACAAACTCGCGAGATCATACACATGTACTTCACAAAGCTGCCGCTATCATATCAACAAGTATCAATAGATAGATGTGGGGACGACGTTGAGGGATTGAGAGGAATTTTGCCAGAGCTAGAATTTATGCTGAATGAAGAACAGGCAGACGACAGCGCTAGGTAATCTTTGAACAGCCGCGAAATAACAATAAACAGGGCAATTCGGACAGCTGGCAAGATAACAGGAGTTGGCCACACCATCATACGCCACAATTCCGAAACAAGAACGACAATTAAATGGGGTTCAACGAGATAATGGGTCGCATTTTCAGGGTAACGAAACTATGAAAGATGGGAGACAGCCACGTGTGCTATACTCGAAGCAGGGAGGCAGGTTTGACTTCAACGCAAAATAGACAAGACGATAGACAGATCCACAACAGAAATCACAAGCGGTCATCTGAAAATGTTAGACTACGCCGTCATTTCAAAAATATAAGTAGAGCAAACTGCGACAAAGAGCAGTCATGACCTACACCCGATCATGCAAAATTTCAGTGTGCAATATCACAGTAGTGGCAATTTAAGGTAGCGCCAGTTAGCTGTCGGCTACCTCCAAAATATTATATAACACAAGTTAAAAAAATATGAAAACGCCCACATTAAAGGTTCATAAAACCAAAATACGAGGCGCGATATTAGGAGAATGTACTGACATCAGTAGGCAATACAGATTGGAATTTACATGCCAAGGGCACAGGTTAGAAGCAAACTTCTACGTGGTACGTAAATTAGCTACAGGGATAATTATGGAAACGGACTTCTTGAGGGAAAAGAAAGCAGTATTGGACATGGAACACAGACATGTCACACTAGGGAAGAAGGGCCATCCATATCAGTCTTCGATCTGAGAAGCAAGCAATGAAAGGACGGATTCTCTTGAACTGTCTCAAATTGGAGAATGAGAACATGGTTAGAGACTCACACGACCAGCGGGCGGAAAGATACTTGCCAAAACCTGGCTCTATTAAGGATTTCGAGTTCCGGCTTCCTGTAAAATCTCACAAACCTTTCCGAGTGCTCCCATACGCAATTCCACTAGCTTACAGAGAGAAGGTTTTTCTGGAGCTGCACAAGGTGTCAGATGATGGTGTAATTGAGCAAGCCACATCTACATGCAATAGTCCACTCCGAGCAGTAGATAAAAAGGACGACAGCATCCGGTTACACCTTGATTCCTAGTAAATCAATGTTAAAGAGAGGGATGGACCAGAAAAGCTTGAGGAAACTTCAACAAAAATTTCATGGAATATCTACCTTTTCTCCATCGACCTCAGATCAAGTTTCCGGCAAACAGAACTATCGCCGGGATATCGTAAGTACATTGCCTTCATTGCTTCCGACAACGGCTACACTTCGGTCTTTATCTCCTCAGTGGCACTTATTCGAGGCTTAGGTACAATACTGGATGACAAACTGAAAGAAAGAATCACATGTTACGTGGATGACATTGTAATAGGGGAAATTTTATGGACACGACATAGTGAGGTGTTATGAGCCCTGTTAGACAAACTGCGACAGCACCACGTCATAGCTAATGTCAATAAATCTTGTGTCAGTACTAAGAAGACAGCTTCGCGTCACATCAATTGCCAATAAATCTTTGGGTAGGGACTAAGAAGATCAACTTGCTTGGCCACGTTATTTCAGAAAGCAAAGAGGATAACGCCCAACCCAGAAAAATTAGATGCCATACCGCAGTTTGCTATGCCACATACACGTAAGCAATTGCGTGGGTCCTTAGGAGTTGTAAATTTCTAGAAGCGATTCGTTTACGTAGACAACCTGGCCACGCCAAAACTCAGCGCACAGAGACTGAAGAATAAACCATTTGCCTGGAATGAGGTATTAGATCGTGAGCTTCACAATTTAAAAGCCACACTACTCTCGGCTCCGATTCTGTCGACCCAGATCTATTGGAAGACTTATGTATGACAATGGATAGTGCTGAGACAGATCTCAGCGTGTTGATGTTTCAGGAATATGAAAAACAATCGCATTTGGGAGCCGCATTCTCACGAAGTGTGAACGGAACTACTCGGCAACGGAATTAGAATCTCTGGCTGTCGTCTGAGGTTTCCGGAAGTTTCGTTACTTTCTCTGCGGACCCAAAACAAGAGTATACTATTGGGTAACGCGTTACATCGCTTCAGGAAGACAACTTCACAAGGGTTTATGCACCAGGACCCACAAAAGCGTTTGTCGACACGTTATCCGTTCACCTGTAGAAGAGACGGTCTATAGTGGGAAGGAGCTCGAAGAGGAATATTCCTGAATACACTATATACAGGGCGATTCACGTAGATATGCAAATATTTTAATATGTCTTTCTACAAGTAAAACTAAAGAAAAAAGTTCATATAAACATAAGTCCGCAAATGTATAGTTACGGAGTTATGGCTAATAAAAGATTTTGCCTGAAATTTAGCAACTTCGTTAATATGAAGCCATTGTAAAACTGTACGATATTAAAGTACAGGACAAAGCCAATAAATGTGAGGCATTACTTGCTCTCATTATGAATGCAATAGACGAAATTAAGAACAACCCTGTGAAACTGAAACGAGCAACAAAATATGTTCATGCACGTGCAGCTAAATGCATTGAACGAGATGAATTCACGTGTGGTATGGTATTAATAAAAGCAGAATATCTGACACATTCATACAGTTTCAGTTAACGTTATTACGACCATTTTTCGAAATTAAATTCTCTACAATTTATGTCAAAACTTTCTGCAATTGGCTGAAATTTAAAAAAACAAATTGGGCCAAGTAGTTAACAAATTAAAAATTTTACGAAATTTCTTCTTTGCGTCTCTGGATGTTCTGGAAAATTACTGGAGGTATACGTCTGGGACATGTTTTATTAGATTCAACACATCAATAGCAACAAAATAAATAGAAATCGTGCTTTACTTTAACCTCTTACAGTTTTCCGATGGCTTCATATTAGCGAAGTTGCTAAATTTCAGCCATCTTTTATTAGCCGTAACTGCGTAACTAAACATTTGTGGACCTATGTTTGTATGAACTTTTTTCATTAGTTTTATTTGTAGAATAACTTATTAAAATATCTTCGTGAATCACCCTGTAGAGTAGGTAGCCTTTAAGAATTTCATTACGACCTCGGTGAAAGACATAAAAGCGGAGTAAGATAAAGATCCACATCTTGTCTCAATAAAAATTAAGTGGACAGGCAACACCTAGGCACAGACCTGAGAGCACTACCTTTCAGGGAAGGGTATCCTATTTTTCAGAAGAAATGTGGGCAGCTCATTACGGGTAGAAGAACTAGTAAACAACGTAATATGCTACACACATCTTAGCTTTGCACATTTCGGTGTGAAGAAGTTTTTTTTTTATAGTTAGAGAACTTGTGTCACCTTGGAAAGATTAGCAGACGAATCCGGAAGGTACTGACTGTCTGTAAGGACTGTCAAAGGGCAAAACTGAGCACAGGTCAAGCGCAGGGAACCATGTACCCTGTGATGTCAACAAAACGGAGGCAAACAGCCGCATCTGACGGGCTCCTGTCAAAAGCGTCAAGATGGTTTAATATAATCGTAGTGGTGGAGTTAACCTCTAAGTACGTTACCTTCACACCACTATGTAAGACAACAAGGTAATACATCAGTAAAGCACTGTGCAAAGATTTCCTTACACAAGTGGGCGAGTTGACTGAATACCCTCAGAAAATATACCCCAATATAGGTCGCATAAGTGGCAGGCTCAAAAAATGGTTCAAATGGCTCTAAGCACTATGGGACTTAACATCTGAGGTTATCAGTCCCCTAGACTTAGAATTACTTAAACCTAACTAACCTAAGGACATCACACACATCCATGTCCGAGGCAGTATTCGAACCTGCGACCGTAGCAGGCGCTTGATTCCGGACTGAAGCACCTAGAACCGCTCCACCACAGCGGCAGGCTAAGTGGCAAGACACATTGAAAATCCACAGGAGAAAACCTGTGTACATCTACTAGTACCACTCAAATTCAAATCCAAGTGAGTACGTTATCAAAGGTTTTGGCAATTTATGCTGACTATATTGCGCAAAGAAACACGCAGCTTGGGATGCGTGCTTGAGAAACTTTCAAGATGTAATAAATGAGCTTCCACGTAGTACTACCCAACTCCCACCACTAACATTGTTCAAAAACAATCACCCACCAGAGTTGATCAGGGATGTAGCGGATTTTGCACCTAGAACTCGGCTGTAACATAAAGAAATTGTGAAGCAAGCACTCCACAACATACGCACTTTGACACAGATGCAAAAAGCAAGGGGTGTCAAAACGGAAGCAGTTAGGAAAATCCACATGGGACGAGAGGTGCTCGTGAAACCCAATAAGTTGTCGAATCACGGACCTGTGAGAGTGTGTCGCGTTGCTCAAGCCAATGCGGTCGACCTGGAGGGGATACAGTCTGGTAAATCACTTGGGGTCCACCATGTGAGCCACCTCAAGGCACTATTAGAGTAATTCAAGGCATAAAAAAGGGGGCTCACGTGTGTAGAAACTGTGAATAGAGTAGGAAATTGTAAATAGTTAAGGATTGGTTACTACATATGAAGAAATTGAAATGTATTCATTTGAAGTGTAATAAGAATTGACAAACAAGAATGGAGACGTTGAAAACATGCTATACCTTTAAAACAATGTACCCTCACATCAGAGGACCTTTAAATCGGCAAAAATAAAGAATGCTACGTTTGTTTTGAAATGAGCAGTCTTCCCATGCACTGCCGATACGAGTTGAGTAAATTGTAATGTATCAACCGTTTTGACGATGTATGTTTCATTGGGAGGCGTAATGAAATAGGGTAAGATGAAAGCGAAAAAACGTATCAGTACCTTCGACATGACGAAATCTTTGTCGGAAGTTAGGTCGTGCAGGCAACCTGCGTATTTGAAAGGCAACACAAAGTTAAGATTTTCCAGTTAGGATGACGTGATGATGTCAGGTGTTTCTGACCAAGTCAGTTTGACTCTTGTTATTATGGTATTTTACACTATCAGACTGCGGTGGAAAGCCAGTTTTTGAAGTTTGGTCAGCTCGTCACAGAAGCGAGGGCGACGATTTTTATTGAAGTTTGAGAGGCCTCGGCGCAGTGCACGTCAGTGGAGTTTATGTCAAGAAACACAAGGCGATAGGCAGGAGAAGACAGTTCGATTGATGCAGGTAGGAGGGGAAATAGTCTCATAATTTTGCAAGGATAATATAATGGAATTTCTGTGCGAAATGAATAAGGAAGATTTGTTGCAAGAATAATATAATGGAAGATCTGTGCGAAATGGATGAGGAAGATTTGTTGCGATTATAATATTTAAGTAGTACCCTCGAAAAAACTGATACAGAAAAATTCAGCAGGTGCGAAGTCAGGTAAGAAATGAAGTTAGCACCGAGAAGGAAGTTACGAATGACCATGAATCGAAGAATGGGAAAGAAGGAGCAAGAGATGAAACCAGGAGATAAAACACTAACCATAAAAGGTACGTGGCACTTTCAGTTTGATTTCATGAGATATATTAGGTAGCCATCGTATTTGAAAAACAAAATGTGGTACACATTGCAAGAAGATAACAGTATCAGAAACGTTACTGCACAGAACAATGTATTCTGTCGTGTTCACAGATGATAAGCCGGCCGCGGTGGACGAGAGGTTCTAGGCGCTTCAGTCCGGAACCGCGCGACTGCTGCGGTCGCAGGTTGAATCCTGCCTCGGGCATGGATGTGTGTAATGTCCTTAGGTTAGTTCGGTTTAATTATTTCTAAGTTCTAGGGGACTGATGACCTCAGATGTTAAGTCCCATAGTGCTCAGAGCCATTTTGAGCCACAGATGATAATACATGTCCGTCTGCAAAATCGCTTGCACATCGAGAGGCCAAGTCAAATAACAGGGAAATACCCTTAGTATCCTTGTAATTAACAATAATATTGGGATTACAGCTATGCTGGGAAGCAGGCACATTAGTTGCATGAAATGGCAAAATGTACTAACCATCAGAACACATATTCACCCCTCATACCCATCTACCATAATTCCCAATCTCTCAACAATACCTTCCACTATGTAATACATTTTAAATCTAATTTAAGTACAATAACATAACCATTTTGAGACTTTTCTTCTTCTTTTGTAGCGCTACAGCCCTTGTTTAGCCTTTGCTTCTGCAACAGTTTTCCTCCACATTTCTCGGTTGTTTGCTTCTCTTTTCCACCCCCGGACTCCCATGCTAGTGAGTATTGTGTCTCACTGCTTAGAGACACAAAACGCGTGGGTGTTTTCAGCTCGTTACTAAATGCAAATAAGTAGGAGGAGTCCAGGTTGCAATAATATGCGGTACGGCACACTGTTAGAGAGAAGGATTATTACTCACGAACCACATAGTACGATGAAAATTACTTATCTTCAGTAGCTTGTAGGACTGCAGCTGCCCTATGAACTAATACAACCTATTCTCAGGGACTAAGCCTGAGAATCAATGCAAACAGACCTGGCTGAGGGCCAATTATGAAAGTGCATCTGCCTAGGTTGAAATCTACACTCCTGGAAATTGAAATAGAACACCGTGAATTCATTGTCCCAGGAAAGGGAAACTTTATTGACACATTCCTGGGGTCAGATACATCACATGATCACACTGACAAAACCACAGGCACATAGACACAGGCAACAGAGCATGCACAATGTCGGCACTAGTACAGTGTATACCCACCTTTCGCAGCAATGCAGGCTGCTATTCTCCCATGGAGACGATCGTAGAGATGCTGGATGTAGTCCTGTGGAACGGCTTGCCATGCCATTTCCACCTGGCGCCTCAGTTGGACCAGCGTTCGTGCCGGACGTGCAGACCGCGTGAGACGACGCTTCATCCAGTCCCAAACATGCTCAATGGGGGACAGATCCGGAGATCTTGCTGGCCAGGGTAGTTGACTTACACCTTCTAGAGCCCGTTGGGTGACACGGGATACATGCGGACGTGCATTGTCCTGTTGGAACAGCAAGTTCCCTTGCCGGTCTAGGAATGGTAGAACGATGGGTTCGATGACGGTTTGGATGTACCGTGCACTATTCAGTGTCCCCTCGACGATCACCAGAGGTGTACGGCCAGTGTAGGAGATCGCTCCCCACACCATGATGCCGGGTGTTGGCCCTGTGTGCCTCGGTCGTATGCAGTCCTGATTGTGGCGCTCACCTGCACGGCGCCAAACACGCATACGACCATCATTGGCACCAAGGCAGAAGCGACTCTCATCGCTGAAGACGACACGTCTCCATTCGTCCCTCCATTCACGCCTGTCGCGACACCACTGGAGGCGGGCTGCACGATGTTGGGGCGTGTGCAGAAGACGGCCTAACGGTGTGCGGGACCGTAGCCCAGCTTCATGGAGACGGTTGCGAATGGTCCTCGCCGATACCCCAGGAGCAACAGTGTCCCTAATTTGCTGGGAAGTGGCGGTGCGGTCCCCTACAGCACTGCGTAGGATCCTACGGTCTTGGCGTGCATCCGTGGGTCGCTGCGGTCCGGTCCCAGGTCGACGGGCACGTGCACCTTCCGCCGACCACTGGCGACAACATCGATGTACTGTGGAGACCTCACGCCCCACGTGTTGAGCAATTCGGCGGTACGTCCACCCGGCCTCCCGCATGCCCACTATACGCCCTCGCTCAAAGTCCGTCAACTGCACATACGGTTCACGTCCACGCTGTCGCGGCATACTACCAGTGTTAAAGACTGCGATGGAGCTCCGTATGCCACGGCAAACTGGCTGACACTGATGGCGGCGGTGCACAAATGCTGCGCAGCTAGCGCCATTCGACGGCCAACACTGCGGTTCCTGGTGTGTCCGCTGTGCCGTGCGTGTGATCAATTGCTTGTACAGCCCTCTCGCAGTGTCCGGAGCAAGTATGGTGGGTCTGACACACCGGTGTCAATGTGTTCTTTTTTCCATTTCCAGGAGTGTAGATAAGAAGTGAACGAGGCACTCGCCAGTTCCGTCGAGCTGCGCAGCCCGCTAGAGTGCGCTGTGCTCGGCAAACGGACTGCCAACCTTGTGTTGGCGCGGCGATGTAGTAGTATCTGTGGCAATGATACTACAGTGGGATCCGCTATTACGTTGTCAATGCATATTCTTCTCGAGCTCTCTTTTCCCATAGCGGAAAGGAGCACCCCTTTCATCATGTTCTTTGGAATTCTATCCTCTGCTGTTCTCTCAATATGTCCTAGCCATCGTATTCGCTGTGATTTCACAAATTTTACTATGTCCCTACCTTGTATTAATACTTGCAATTCAACGTTGTAGCGTATGCTCCAACCTTTTTCCTCCCTTATTGGACCATTGATTTTGCGTAGTACTTTCCGTTCAAAGGTTCTTAGTGCAGTCATTTTGAGACTCATTTGTCTTAAAAGTAAAGCGGAAAGAAAAAAAGTGTGTGTTCGTTATACACTGAAGAGCCACAGAAACTGGTACACCTGACTAATATCCTGTAGGGCCCCCGCGAGCACGCAGAAGTGCTACAACACGACGTGGCATGGAATCGACTAATGTCTGAAGTAGTGCTCGAGGGAACTGACACCATGAGTCCACAGGGCTGTCCATAAATCCGTAAGAGTACCAGGGGGTGGCGACCTCTTCTCAGCAGTACGTTGTAAGGCATCCCAGATATGGTCAATAATGTTTATGTCAGCGGAGTTTGGTAGCCAGCGGAAGTGTTTAAACTCAGAAGAGTGTTCGTGGAGCCATTCTGGGAGTGTGGGGCGTCGCATTGTCCTGCTGTAATCGCACAAGTCCGTCGGAATGCACAATGGACATGAGTAGATAGAGGTGATCAGACAGGGTGCTTACGTACGTGTCACCAGTCAGAGTCTTATCTCGACGTATCAGGAGTCCCATATCACTCCAATTGCACACGCCCCACAACATTAAAGAGCATCCTCCAGCTTGAACAGTCCCCTGCTGACATGCAGGGTCTGTAGATTCATTAGTTGTCTCCATACCTGGACACGTCCATCCGCTCGACACAATTTGAAATGAGACTTGTCCGACCAGGCGACATGTTTCCAGTCATCAACACTCCAATGATGGTGTTGACGGGCCCAGGCGAGGCGTAAAGCTCTTTGTACATGAGTGCGTCTTCGCCTCCGAAAGCCCATGTCGATGAAGTTTCGTTGAATGGTTGGCACGCTGACACTTGTTGACCGCCCAGCATTGAAATCTTCAGCAGTTTGCGGAATGGTTGCACTTCTGTCACGTTGAACGATCCTCTTCGGTCGTCGTTGGTCCCGTTCTTGCAGGATCTTTCTCCGGGCGCAGCGATGTCGGAAAGTGCAGCGATGTCGGAAATCTGAAGTTTTACCGGATTCCTGATATTCACGGCATACTCGTGAAATCGTCGTACGAGAATGTCCCCACTTCATCCCTACCTCGGAGATTTTGTGTCCCATCGCTCGTGCGCCGACTATAACACCACGTTCTAACTCTTTTAAATCTTGAAAACCTGCAGCAGTAACCGATCTAACAACAGCGTCAGGCACTTGTTGTCTTATATAGGCGTCGCAGAGAGCGGCCGTGGCGAACAGGTACGCCGGCTGCGGAGGCAGAAGACATCAGAAGCCGATGCGAAAGGCTCACTATTAAAGTCACTCTAGCCTGAGTACCCTGGAGAAGGAGACTTGCGCGATTCTGGTGCAAATGCGAGGAGACAAATACTGTTAAACTATGGCTATTACGTACGTCTACAGTCCTCGACGGTAATAATATGCTTCTTAGATAGGTACAAAGCCACGCTACGATATTACGTTGTTGTGAACATAGTGCTGGTCTTTACTGACTTAGATCTTGCAGCCAAACATAACAGGACAAGAAGCAGGAACATCTGTACTTCCGAAGTAGCGCTTCGCATCTGACAATTAAATTTATCATTTTTACCACTATCAGAAGTAGAACGACAGTGAAAGCAAATTTCGTTCCAAAACAAAAATAAGACTCAGAAGAGTGCAAGTAAGAAGATTCGAAGGTACAAGAGAAGAAGAAATTCAAGAAAGAAGTCACAAGACACAAGAAACCAAGAGCTCAAGAAAACGAAGACATCAAGATAAAGGAGGGGTTCCTGTTCCATAAAACCACTTGGCATACAGGAAGAGTTCTGTCACACAACCTTAAGCAGACACAACTTATAAGCGTAGTAGTGGATGTAGAATGCATCCAAAATCGCAAAATTCTTAGTACTCCAACAGCAGAGGCTAGTCTCCAATTATGGGGTAATTCAGAAGCTGAATTCTCATTTCTCTTTCTACTACAGTACTATGTTGTCCAAGTGTGTTGATATGTTCTGTTTTAGCTGGTAAGTACAAATCCTGATCTGTAAATCTGTAAGATCAGATATTTGGCCATCATTGTGGTCCAACTATGTAATTTAAAGGTAAATGCGGTTCACCAATAACTTTCAACAGAGTAACTTATCTCAACTCGATCTTAATTTATGTCGTTTACGTTGACATTCTCACACGGTCGTCACTCTTGACTTTTTATTAATATGTTGTTGGGTGGCCATAATCGAAAGTCTATCATATTTTAAGTACGATATTGTATGAATATTTTTGAAATGAATATGTTAGACCTTGAGTATGACTTACGTCAGCGCTCATAGACAATTTGTAGGCTGCCACTGTAAAAACAGACAGTGTAAACACTATGTTAACGTTGATACTTATCTGCTGATAAATTTTGTTTTATTACTGGTCGCTTAACTATCGATTTACACTTACCATGATAAAACT
The DNA here is from genome assembly GCF_023897955.1 of Schistocerca gregaria. NCBI lineage: Eukaryota > Metazoa > Arthropoda > Insecta > Orthoptera > Acrididae > Schistocerca > Schistocerca gregaria. The sequence continues at coordinate 364,532,227 of NC_064931.1, forward strand.
GTGGACGCTGCTGCAAGGTGCCAGACAGGGTGCAACTCACGTTCAGTGGTTAATGAGCAAAGAAAGCAATCTCCAAACAAGAGGTACGATAGAGAGTGGCATGACATGAAAATGCCCTGCTCTCAGAAACACATAGAACATGTTCTGTGAAGATACGTTGCAGTTAGATCGAGTAACGTCACAACTGCTGGACGATCATAGCAGAAAATTAGTTGATAAGTGGTCAGAAGCGCAAGGCTGCACCTTAGATTTATATTTATATTAGACCGATGTTTGTGTTGCGCAATCGGATTATTAATCATTTCACTGGCTGATACTGGCTGGCACCACATACTAAGAATTTCTGTAGTCTGAGAGCTAATTACAGCTGAGCATTGACAGAAAGGGGGAAGTGGGCAACGCGTTACACAATAACCGTTATCAGCCAAAGAGGGACTGGAAAGAAACTTATCGTCTTTTGCAGGGGTAGTCATTTACTGCCCTCAGAGAGAGCAGAGCGTGGAGGGGGCGGTTTACAATGCTGGAACCCACACAACCCTCATTGTGCATACAGAGCGGGCAGGAGGTTGCTCCCTGGTGGACGAAAAAAAAATTCAGAATAGCGTACCTGAAGAAAGAGCATCGGGGTGGAACAAGACAATAAAAACGTCCTTTCCGTGCAAAGAAATGCGCAGGGCCACAAATTTTGATCATTATTGACATCTGAGGAATCTTCTCACGGAGAATGCGGACACGTTTCCCACTGAGAAGCAGAGACACATTTTGATTGGTGGAGTGCTAACGATGTAGGAGGAAGAAAGGAAACATCGAGATAATCTTTTGGAAGAAGTATGACCATCAGATGAATGGCTGGCAGAATTATGATCAATGTAGTGGGAGGTAATATTTTTGTAACAGCTGCTGAGATCCATCACATGTAAACGCCAGATGTCCAGGAAGGACATTAGAATGGCGTGGAGAAGGACATTCCCCTTTGGGCATCGATAGAGGGTACATCCCTGCCAGGATCGATAGGAAACAATTCCCCCTGCGATTTGATCTAGAGACTTTGCTGACGAGGGACACAGTGGAGAATCTTGTGGTTAGATTTTGTGAAGTGATGCTTTCGACACAGGGAGCACATGAAGTCGTTTCCCTGTGACAGAGTTGTTATTCAGTATACTCGAGTAATGACTCTTTAGCTCTCTGTGGAGACTGACAAGTAGTGAAGTGCTTCTTTATGGGGGAATACTTAAGTCGAATTTCTGTTTCTGGTTAGTGAGTAGACAAAAATCTTGACTTGTGTTCTGTCTTGTACTGAGGTAATCCCAGCCCAAGGAGTTTTCGGACGCCTTATTGCGTACACTGTGTACACAGTGTCCAACGCGACAGCAAGCACATCATCAGTGCAGTACGACTGCTAGCAGTACTTCAGTAGATGATATGTGCACTCCAGTTCGGTGTATAGGGAAACACTCACACTAAATGTGTTTAGTTCCATTTGCTTGTCCACTGACCGTTTTCTGTAAGTGCCTGTCAGGGTGTAAGACTTCTAATTCTAACCACTAATCAGTATCATTTTACGGAAATCCCTAGGTGTACCTTGTCAGTGGCAGTTTTATTTTAATTATTTGTAGGCGTGAGAATTCCTTAGTGGAAATCAGAGGTGTAAAGATTCTTTCAGCCTGCCCACGTTTGCCTTATTAGCTAGACAGGGAAGTTGCAGCTCGTTGGGTCAGCCAATCAAAAACGAGTCTCTCCTTTTCAGTGGGAAGCATGTCTGGCACTCTCCATGAGAAGATTCCTCAGAGGTCAGCTCACGACCAACATTTGTGACCCTGCACATTTCTTTGCACCAAAACGATTTTTTTTTTTTTGCCGTAGTGAGGAGGTCCTCCAGGAAGTGGAACATGTCAGAAAAACAACAATACATGACAAACATTTACAACTAAAACAAATAAGCTAATGTACCATTCCACGCGTCCCAAGTGGAATGATTGTCATTTTTTAATAAACACTATATGAAAGTCATTTTACAAATACTAATGCACTGAGTTTAAAATAAAAAAGTTTATTTATTTATTTATAAGGTAATAAACGTGTAATACAACTACTATAATACTTATTTACAATGAACACATTACTGCACTGAAATGGTGCAGAAATTAGATTGTATTTACACAGCCGGCCGCGGTGGTCTAGCAGTTCTAGGCGCTCAGTCCGGAGCTGCGCGACTGCTACGGTCACTGGTTCGAATCCTGCCTCGGGCATGGATGTGTGTAACGTCCTTAGGTTGTTTGTTGTTGTGGTCTTCAGTCCTGAGACTGGTTTGATGCAGCTCTCCATGCTACTCTATCTTGTGCAAGCTTCTTCATCTCCCAGTACCTACTGCAACCTACATCCTTCTGAATCTGCTTAGTGTAGTCATCTCTTGGTCTCCCTCTACGATTTTTACCCTCCACGCTGCCCTCCAATACTAAATTGGTGATCCCTTGATGCCTCAGAACATGTCCTACCAACCGATCCCTTCTTCTGGTCAAGTTGTGCCTTAGGTTAGTTAGGTTTAAGTAGTTCTAAGTTCTAGGGGACTTATGACCCCAGCAGTTGAGTCCCATAGTGCTCAGAGCCATTTCAAACATTTTTGTACTCACACACACACAAACACACACACACACACACACACACACAACACATTTACAATGAACACATTACTCCACTGAAATTGGCAGAAGTTATATTGTACTTATATATATACACAAATCAGTTAGTTTTACTGAGAAATTCATCAATGGAGTAGGAGTTACCCACCAATAAATCCTTTAGGCTTCTATTAAACTGAGTTTCATTGGTTGTTAAGCTTTTTATGGCTGCTGGCAAGAAATTGAAAATGGGTGTTCCTGAATAATGCACACCTTTTTGTACAAGACTAAGTGACTTTAAATCCTTGTAAAGATTATTTTTATTTCTAGTATTGATTCCATAAATTTAGCTGTTGGCTTGAAAAAGTGATATATTTTTAATGACAAATTTCATTAAGAAATAAATATATTGGGAAGCAGTAGTTAGTATCCCTTGTTCCCTAAACAGGCTTCTGCAGGATGTTCTTGAGTTCACGCCACATATAACTCTTACTGCAAGTTTTTGTTCCCGGAAAACTTTAGCTTGGCTTGATGAATTACCCCAAAAAATAATCCCATATGACATTATGGAATGAAAGTAAGCATAATATGCCAGCTTTTTCATTTTTATATCCCCTGTGTCTGACAAAATTCGCATTGCAAACAGAGATTTGTTAAGACGCTTCAGCAGTTCTGTGGTGTGCTCCTCCCAATTGAATTTATTATCAAGCTGTAATCCCAAGAATTTAACACTGTCCACTTCTTCTATCTCCTTGTCATCGTATGTTAGACATACACTTGTGGGACACCCCTTACAAGTTCTGAACTCCATATAGTGTGTTTTTTTAAAAGTTTAGTGACAAAGAATTGGCTAGGAACCAGTGATTAATATCCACAAATTTTTTATTAGCTGATCTTTCTAAGACTACGCTTGATTTGCTATTTATTACAATGTTTGTACCATCGGCAAACAAAACGAACTTGGCATCTGGTAATGTTACTGATGAAAGGTTATTGATATACACAAGAAAAAGTAAGGGCCCCGAAATGGAATCTTGTGGGACCCCACATGTAATTAGTTCCCAGGTGGATGATGCCTGATAGCTTGATACATGTCTCTTTCCTAATAACACCCTTTGTTTCCTGCCAGAGATATACGATTTGAACCATTTTGCAGCATTTCCTGTTACAATATAATACTCTAATTTACTTAAACGGATATTGTGTCAAATGCCCTTGACAGATCACAAAATATACAAGTTGCCTGCAATTTTTTGTCTAATGAATTAAGCACGTTTTCACTGTAAGTGTAGATAGCCTTCTCAATATCAGAACCTTTAAGAAATCCAAACTGTGACTTTGACAGTATGTTATTTGAGATATGATGGTTATAAAGCCGACTGCACATTACTTTTTCGAAATTTTTTGAGAATGCTGGCAACAGTGAAACTGGATGGAAATTTGATGCTATTTCTTTATCTCCCTTCTTAAATCTAGATCAGTCAATAAAAGTACACTCAGTCAGTCTGCCGCAGTGCAAGAGAGAAGATGTTCAAGCACTCCAGCTCAGAGTCTCTTCCAATGGGTCCAGAGACTCGGGCAGGCAACGCACCGACTCACGCCACGGCCATGGAGCGCGCCGACTTACGCCACCGTCACTCGGAAGCCGCTAAGCACTCCCTGTCACATTGTAAACACCCGCGGCCTTTCTCCCTCCCCATCCCCAGGGCATGCATACCATTTGTCGTTGAAAACGAACTTCTTCAGGAGTTATTATATCTTGTGTTGCGGAATATTATCACATACATCACTTGAAGGTATCACAGGAACCAACGCAGGATCTAAATGTACCACGGCACAAAATGAGACAGAGAGAGCTTTGCAGATGAGATGAGAATAATTAAAAACAATTACACGTTTTATGACGAGGAGTACCAGGCTCTCAAAAGATCGCGACACAGTTATGAAACCGTCCTTGAAACACTTCGCACGCTTTTGTGGGGAAAGCACTTTTCTTTGAGCACGAACTGCTTAAAGAGTTACTAAATGTCATTGAGTATGTCTCTAAACGCACTTTCAAAACGATCGATGTGTAGTAGATTAGGCCGTGCGGTTCTAGGCGCTACAGTCTGGAACCACGTGACCGCTACGGTCGCAGGTTTGAATCCTGCCTCGGGCATGGATGTGTGTGATGTCCTTGGGTTAGTTAGGTTTAAATAGTTCTAAGTTCTAGGGGACTGATGACCACAAATGTTAAGTCCCATAGTGCTCAGAGCCATTTGTAGTAGATTATCTCAATTTTGTGATGTATACCGCCACACTTGGGTTCAAATGGCTCTGAGCACTATGGAACTCTACATCTTAGGTCATAAGTCCCCTAGAACTTAAAACTACTTAACATAACTAACCTAAGAACATCACACACACCCATGCCCGAGGCAGGATTCGAACCTGCGACCGCCACACTTGAATACATCTTCTAGAAAAGATTGTGGCACACTTGAGAAACCGTCCCTGAGACGCTTCACGTGCTTTGTGGGAAATATACATGTCTTTGAGCATGAGCTGATTCAGGAGTTACTGTGTGCAACTGAATACGTCTGTAAATACTCATTCAAAAACAAAAAATCGCTGCACAGTAGTTTACGTCAATTTTACAGTGTATACCGCCACACTTGAAGATGGACTCAAAAAAAAAAAAAAAGAGAAGAAAGAAAGAAGATAGTGGCACACTTGTGAAACCTCTCAGTCTTCCCCCATTACTCCGGAGTATTTGCGAGCATAAACAAATTAGGTAAAGTGTTTAACACCTAAATATATTTGCAGATGTTGCTTCAAATTTGTTTCAAATACACTTGCACACAAAACACTGCATTGTCCTCCGAGGTGTACGTGGAACGGAAATACATAACAGCAGAATACACTCGAAAAAAATCCATTACTAAGATAACTGAGTGCAAACACACAGTATCGAAGCTCTGAAGACTATTCTAAAAAGTATTGTTAAATACATTATCACAGTAGTTGCTGCATGAGGCACGGTCATAACTACAAAGCAGCAGCGTCTCTGACCGCAGCTGCATCTCACTGGGGTGTTGTGCACACCGGAAGCAGGGGGTCTTCCGGATGGAACGCGCGAAAACCATGGCTGGCACCAGCTCGTTCCACGTGCTCCGACCAGCATTCATCTGCAGGTGGAGTAAAATGTCACAATCCTGTGAAAACTCCCTTAGATACTTCACACGCTTTTTTTGGAAACAGATCAGCTGCAATATCAGATTTTTTACACATCAAAACGATGATATTTGGAAATCGAAATAAATATCTCTCTAACTCTAAACAGGACACCGCCCACTTTTCGAATCTTAGCAGTTTGTTTGAAGGAGCTGCCAGAGAGTGAGAAAAATTTCTCTAAGTCCTGCAGTTGGTGCGGTGTTCATCACTTTTCTGAAACGGTTCGCTTAGTTTACATTTTCTGCTGCTGGAGTCAGGGACGATTACTTTTTCCTTACTTCTCGAAGCACAATCTGGTGTCTAAGCACAGGCTAGAAAACGGAACAATTACACACAAACAGAATTCGAAGCACTGTCCTACAGACGAGAGAAATTACTAGAATTTTCGATATCCTACAGCTGCTGGTCTGGAGATACTCTGAAGCCACAATGGTGGATGAGGGACAGCATCCCGCCAGAGATGGATCATCTGCTTGAACTTGTCTCTGAACATTCGAACAAAGAAGACATCATGTTACTCTCAGAACTTTCCATAGATGCCTTACCCCCCTCCTGTTCGAACCAGTCTGTAGAGGCTCCTATGCCTCATACAACGGATTTCTTGCAAATGGGGCATTCTGATTGGCTCTTAGTGAATCTACCCGTCAAACAGCTGCTGCTACCGACGTAGGACCACTGTCCGCCATTTTCTCCTGTAGACGAGACTTTCAGTGGAGAAACTATTTTGTACAGACTGGAAAGAAGCCCATACAGTAGTCATATTACACTGACAGTTAAACCCTGCAACAGCGGTCAACAGATCATGACATTCAGAAAGACAGGTCCTCAATCACACTGCTCTACTACTGTCGAGGTAAGCTTGAATATTTCAGCGTGAAACCGAACTGTTGTACGAAGACTGGGCTGATCCCCTCGACACAAGGACGTTACCGTTTGTGGTCCCAATCAGCTTGCTTGCTTTCTACACCCATCTCCAGCCTCTGAGATTACAAGAACGTATGTATGAGGGCTATTCGGAAAGTAAGGAATGATAGGTCATGAAATGGAAACCACAGTGAAAATAAAAACTGTTTTATTGCAACAGTTAGCTACAACTTCCAGCTACTTATCTCCATAGTCGCTGATTCGACTTACACGTTTGTTGTAGCGTTGTACCAACTTTCCAATGCCCTCGTTATAGACGGCAGCCGCCAGTGATTTCCGCCAATTCTCTACGCTGGTCTACAGCCAACCTGAGCCAAAATGTTGTCATGTGAGCAGAGATGAAACTCAGAGGGAGATAATTACAGGCTGTATTGTGGGTAATCAAACACTTCCAATTGAAAACGATGCAGGAGCATCCTCATTGCCCCTGCAGAATGTGGCTGAGAATTGTCTTGAAGAAGACAATGCTCGACAGTTATGTAATGTTGGCTGCATAGCTTCAGGCGAAATTTCTCACCAGACCCTCGTACCTGGTGGGAGACACTATTGTAATAGGTATCTTTATGTGCTCACTGTGTGTTCAGAACTAAAAAGAACGACGTAATGCGATCGACGGGCATAATGGAGACACTGCCCACCACACCTATGCAAAACTTCATCGGATTTTCACCTTGGTTTCCATTTGGCGACCGATCGTTCCTTACTTTCCGAATACCTTCGTATTTTCACGTGGTTTGCCAGAATATCATACCATTTACACGATGGTTGTCGATATCAAGCACATAGCAGTATACTCCCGATCGCTTGCACAATGTAACTGCGAAAACAGAGACTGGAAATTATATCACTAGAAACCCGAAGTGAGGTGCAGAGAGGGGGAACGTGTTGCAAACCACTGAGTAACTACAAATTTATTTCGTCTGCCAAGATTTGTATGTGAAAACTCGAAAGAATAGAGGAAACTGATAGCTACGCTCTTCATTACTGATGTCAGTGATATAACAGATTCCAAATCATCCTTTTATTTCACGTAGCCAACTACGGTGTTTCTCTGTGCAGAAGCTCAAATATTCAAATGTGTGTCAATTTCTAAGGGACCAAACTGCTGAAGTCATCGGTCCTTAGACTTACACAGCACTTTCTAACATTCATGGTGGTGTCTGTTTGTTCTATATCGTGTCTCCCTACCACTTTCGCTCAACGACGCTCTGAGCGTGTTTTTTAATGAATAGACTAGTTTGAACCTGGGACCTGTTGCTGGTAAGGAGACGCCAGACCACACATGACATGTAGAATTCAGAAGAGTTCAGTGAGACTAACGATGATATGACCAAATACTTAATGATTTCAGCGTCAGCTCCACTGCACTCCCTGTAAAAGAATCTTAATACTAACAAAATTTAGTGGAAGGGTTCAAGGCTTTCCTATTTTAGTTAGCTGGTAAAATAACGTCGAAAAGGCAGTTAAGTTTACCACTGGAAATTTTATTCTACTCACAAAAACATCGTTTATAAATTGCACTATTGATAAAAGGAAATGTTTTAATACAGGATGGTAAAAACCAACTTCGTTCCACAAAAATGTGAATGAATATTCCCCGAATGGGTTTCCAAGTTCTACAATGGATCGAAGGATGACCTATTCCATATCACATCTATAATCTAGGTTTAAATTAAGTTTCACAAAAGAGCAAACTATCAAAATGGTCCACAGTGACCCTCAATTATCTTTAATTACTTATCTAACTTGTAAATTACAGTGGCTGATGTGGCTTCTCAATAACTATGTTGTTGTTGTGGTCTTCAGTCCTGAGACTGGTCTGATGCAGCTCTCCATGCTACTCTATCTTGTGCAAGCTTCTTCATCTCCCAGTACCTACTGCAACCTATATCCTTCTGAATCTGTTTAGTGTAGTCGTCTCTTGGTCTCCCTCTACGATTTTTACCCTCCACGCTGCCCTACAATACTAAATTGGTGATCCCTTGATGGCTCAGAACATGTCCTACCAACCGATACCTTCTTCTGGTCAAGTAGCACCACAAACTTCTCTTCTCCCCAATCCTATTCAATACTTCCTCATTAGTTATGTGATCTACCCATCTAATCTTCGGCATTCTTCTGTAGCACCACATTTCGAAAGCTTCTATTCTCTCCTTGTCCAAACTATTTATCGTCCATGTTTCAGTTCCATACATTGCCACAGTCCATACAAATACTTTCAGAAATGACTTCCTGACACTTAAATCTATACTCGATGTTAATAAATTTCTCTTCTTCAGAAACGCTTTCCTTGCCATTGCCAGTCTACATTTTATATTGTCTCTACTTCGACCATCATCAGTTATTTTGCTCCCCAAATAGCAAAACTCCTTTACTACTTTAAGTGTCTCATTTCCTAATCTAATTCCCTCAGCATCACCCGACTTAATTCGACTACATTCCATTATCCTCGTTTTGCTTTTGTTGATGTTCATCTTATATCCTTCTCTCAAGACACTATCCATTCCGTTCAACTGCTCTTCCAAGTCCTTTGCTGTCTCTGACAGAATTACGATGTCATCGGCGAACCTCAACATTTTTATTTCTTCTCCATGGATTTTAATACCTACTCCGTATTTTTCTTTTGTTTCCTTCACTGCTTGCTCAATATACAGATTGAATAACATCGGGGAGAGCCTACAACCCTGTCTCACTCCCTTCCCAACCACTGCTTCCCTTTCATGTCCATCGACTCTTATAACTGCCATCTGGTTTCTGTACAAATTGTAAATAACCTTTCGCTCCCTGTATTTTACCCCTGCTACCTTCAGAATTTGAAAGAGAGTATTCCAATCAACATTGTCAAAAGCTTTCTCTAAGTCTACAAATGCTTCCTTAATCTAGCTTCTAAGGTAAGTCGTAGGGACAGTATTGCCTCACGTGTTCCAACATATCTACGGAATCCAAACTGATCTTCCCAGAGGTCGGCTTCTACTAGTTTTTCCATTCGTCTGTAAAGAATTCGTGTTAGTATTTTCCAGTTGTGACTTATTAAACTGATAGTTCGGTAATATTCACATCTGTCTACACCTACTTTCTTTGGGGTTTTTAATTATTATATTCTTCTTGAAGTCTGAGGGTATTTCGCCTGTCTCATACATCTTGCTCACCAGATGGTAGAGTTTTGTCAGGACTGGCTCTCCCAAGGCCGTCAGTAGTTCCAATGGAATGTTGTCTACTCCGGGGGCCTTGTTTCGACTCAGGTCTTTCAGTGCTCTGTCAAACTCTTCACGCAGTATCGTATCTCCCATTTCATCTTCATCTACATCCTCTTCCATTTCCATAATATTGTCCTCAAGTACATCGCCCTTGTATAGACCCTCTATATACTCCTTCCACCTTTCTGCTTTCCCTTCTTTGCTTAGAACTGGGTTTCCATCTGAGCTCCTGATGTTCATACAAGTGGTTCTCTTATCTCCAAAGCTCTCTTTAATCTTCCTGTAGGCAGTATCTATCGTGCCCCTAGTGAGATAAGCCTCTACATCCTTACATTTATCCACTAGCCATCCCTGCTTAGCCATTTTGCACTTCCTGCCGATCTCATTTTTGAGACGTCTGTATTCCTTTTTGCCTGCTTCATTTACTGCATTTTTATATTTTCTCCTTTCATCAATTAAATTCAATATTTCTTCTGTTACCCAAGGATTTCTACTAGCCCTCGTCTTTTTACCTACTTGATCCTCTGCTGCCTTCACTACTTCACCCCTCAAAGCTACCCATTCTTCTTCCACCGTATTTCTTTCCCCCATTCATGTCAATTGCTCCCTTATGCTCTCCCTGAAACTCTGTACAACCTCTGGTTCTTTTAGTTGATCCAGGTCCCATCTCCTTAAATTCCCACCTTTCTGCAGTTTCTTTAGATTTAATCTACAGGTCATAACCAATAGATTGTAGTCAGAGTCCACATCTGCCCCTGGAAATGTCTTACAATTTAAAACCTGGTTCCTAAATCTCTGTCTTACCATTATATAATCTATCTGAAAGCTGTCAGTATCTCCAGGCTTCTTCCATGTGTACAGCCTACTTTTAAGATTCTTGAACCAAGTGTTAGCTATGATTAAGTTGTGCTCTGTGCAAAATTCTACCAGGCGGCTTCCTCTTTCATTTCTTTGCCCCAGTTCATATTCGCCTACTACGTTTCCTTCTCTACCTTTTCCTACTACCGAATTCCAGTCACCCATGACTATTAAATTTTCGTCACCCTTCACTATCTGAATAATTTCTTTTATTTCATCATACGTTTCTTCAATTTCTTCGTCATCTGCAGAGCTAGTTGGCATATAAACTTGTACTACTGTAGTATGTGTGGGCTTCATATCTATCTTGGCCGCAATAATGCGTTGACTATGCTGTTTGTAGCAGCTTACCCGCATTCCTATTTTCCTATTCATTATTAAACCTACTCCTGCATGGCCCCTACTTGATTTTGTGTTTATAACGCTGTAGTCACCTGACCTAAAGTCTTGTTCCTCCTGCCACCGAACTTCACTAATTCCCACTATATCTAAATTTAACCTATCCATTTCTCTTTTTAAATTTTCTAATCTACCTGCTCGATTAAGGGATCTGACATTCCACGCTCCGATTCGTAGAACGCCAGTTTTCTTTCTCCTGATAACGACATCCTCCTGAGTAGTCCCCGCCCGGAGATCCAAATGGGGGACTATTTTACCTCCGGAAAATTTTACCCAAGAAGACGCCATCATCATTTAATCATACAGTAAAACTGGATGCCCTCGGGAAAAATGACGGCTGTAGTTTCCCCTTGCTTTCTGCCGTTCGCAGTACCAGCACAGCGAGGCCGTTTTGCTTAGTGTTACAAGGCCAGATCAGTCAATCATCCAGACTGTTGCCCCTGGAACTACTGAAAAGGCTGCTGCCACCTTTGTCTGGCCTCTAAACAGATACCCCTCCGTTGTGGTTGCACCTATTGTACGGCTATCTGTATCGCTGGGGAACGCAAGCCTCCCCACCAACGCCAAGGTCCATGGTTCATGGGGGGAGGTCAATAACTATACAACAGAAAAATCATCGCGTTTCAGATTTTTACTTCAAGTGGCAAATGTGAACACCATGAGCTTTAATTAACGATCGACACTAGTATTACGCAAAAAGTGGGTGTAACAGATGAGACTTCTGCAGTTCTGAGTGAAGCTTTATGCGCTGTTATGCGGCATTGCGTGCGTTCATTACCTTGTTGGTGTTAGTCAGGGGGCGGCGCACAGCACAGCTCCGCTCCTCTCGCCGTCTCCGAAGTAACTCACCTCTCCTAACTTCTCCTTACTGCCATTTACCGAAGTTGGTTTAAAAAAAAAATATCTGGCTGTGTTTTCATCTGACCAATCAGGGTCTCAATGTTAACCTTAAGCTCCGCCTACAAATATTCTGTCTATCCAATGAGAAACGTTATACTTTCCGTGGTGGGGCAATGTTTTTAAAGTTTGCAACGTAACAGAGACGCGAAAAAGTCTCACGCTAAAACTTGTAGCTGGTGTGGTCCTTTTAGCGTTAACGTAAAATCTATACTGTTCTTCTGCAGGGTTCTAGCTTTTAACATGGCCTGGGTGGTGGTCCTGGCGTAACAGAGACGCGAAAAAGTCTCACACTAAAACTTACGGGTCGTGTGACCCTAGTGGTTAGCTGGCGACGTGGGTATCCGTCCATCCCTTATCGTAGGGCCTTCTAGCTTAACACGGTTCTGCTCTTGGCTTCTGTTCTCGTTTCTCCCCTCGGAACTGCGTCTGTCTCACGGTGGGAAGGTGTGACATGCATTTAGGCATTCTTGTGTTAGTCTGTGGTATTCAATCTGCTCACTCGTTACTCGTATTATTTCGGTTAATTTAATGTCACGATTTATTCGGAGATATGTGACATACTACTGGATTTGCTTATCATGCCAGGGTTTTCATGGAAGGTGTTGGATTTGCCTGACACCTTACAACTTCAACTAACTTATTCTAAGAACAACACACACAATGTGTGCGGGAGGGGCCTTGCAATTCGCGACATGGCGCCTCAAACCGCGCGGCCACTCTGCGCGGCTGCGTGCAGAAGCAGTTAACTGAACAATTTACATGGGAAGGAATGATGATCCAATGCAAACATACGTCCATATTGAATCTTCTCAAATTTCCATAGAGAACACACACGATCACGAAGGCTGCCCAACACATAATGAGTATTAGTTCGCTATTCAGCCGTCTAGAAGGTGACAGTGTTTAAGGTCAACTACATTCTTGCACGGCAGCTGGCCTCTCCATTCGGACAGTCCCCGCCGTAAGCCGGAAACGCCAATCGTTCCGGCAAGAGGCCATTGCCACCACATGCCCCGCACCCCAGACAGAATCGTCCTAGGAAACCAGCCACATATATTTTGTCACTTTTCCTACAGTTAAATATTAAGACTGCAGCCTCAATCCGACGACATTCGACAATGAGCGAAGTATCGGAAATACCCCCTCCTGACGACTGTGGCTCTGGAAATAGAAGTATCTGCACCATTCTTATGACTCGACATAATTTTCCACGTAAAAAAAATCTTTCATACCCCCTACAGCTATCTCAGTTTTCCACATCAAATCCATATCTTTCTTACGACAGGACATAGTCATTTTCTTGTCAGAACACAAACATGCTTTATATGCCCGCTGACCATGGCGAATCTATCGCGCATACCTTACTCGCCCGTAACAGAATGCTGGCGATACGAAACAATACTGGAAGAAATTCAGCAACAGGTGGATATGTCTCATTAGTTTTTCTTGCGAGTGGTACCTGCGCGTTTTAGAAAGAGAGACGTAATCGTCTTACAAGTCACCAGATGTTAAAACACGCGATCGGTACAGCTATGTCACTGTCACAAGCGGTCTCGGTTCTACAGGCGCACACAAATATCGTTAACGATATCCATGTTAAAAACTACACTAGCCTTATAAATCGAGCTATGGCATACCTCCAAATGAAATTGTTTTCCACACAAATACCGCGACACTGAAAATAAAAGGTGGTCGCTGGGGTCTGTATTAACAGACCGACGCGTCGCCGGCGGTGTATGGTTCAAATGGCTCTGAGCACTATGGTACTTAACATCTGTGGTCATCAGTCCCCTAGAACTTAGAACTACTTAAACTTAACTAACCTAAGGACATCACACACATCCATGCCCGAGGCAGGATTCGAACCTGCGACCGCAGCAGTCGCGCGGTTCCGGACTGAAGCTCCTAGAACCTTTAGACCACCGCGGCCGGCCGCTGGCGGTGTAAGCTCGTAATAATTTAGTAAGTGATTCGGCTAAGGAATGTGGTATGAAGCCGGTATTTGCATCTCCATCATGCTGCTGCTACATATTTCGTGAGTTGCTGCTGTGAACGGACACTCTGCCGCTTTGGGATTCCCCCAGTTACGACCGTGCCTCGTGTAGCAAACTACTGTGTTAGTGTAATTAAGAATATTTTGCAGGATCGTCTTCAGAGTTTCGACGCAGTGTACTAGCACTTATTTATTTTAGCAAACTTTTTTTTCCAGTGTATTTTTCCGTAAAGTATTTCCATTCTACGTGCACCTTGGAGAACAGTGCAAAGTTTCTTCAAACAAATTTTTTAAAGCAACTCTGCTACTGTATTGAGGCATTAAACACTTTACTTAATTTGTTTGTCCACGCAAATATTGCGGAGCAGTGGAGCAAGACTGAGAGGTTTCGCAAGTGTGCCGCCATAAAAAAAAAAAAAAATGGTTCAAATAGCTCTGAGCACTATGGGACTTAACTTCTGAGATCATCAGTCCCCTAGATCTTAGAATTACTTAAACCAAACTAACCTAAGGACATCATACACATCCATGCCCGAGGCAGGATTCTAACCTGCGACCGCAGCAGTCGCGCGGTTCCAGACTGTAGCGCATAGATCCGCTTGGCCACTTCGGCGGCTGTGCCGCAATCTTTTTAGAGTCTGTAATCACGAGTGGCGATGCCGTTATTGCTAGGAATAAAACGTGTAATTGCTTAAATATTTTCGTGTCATGAGCAAAGCTCTACCTCTCCCTTTGCGCAGTGCTACCTTTAGTCCCTGTGACATCCTCAAGTTACGTATGTGACAATATGGTGTAACACAAGGTGTAATAACTGATAAAGCAATTCGTGTTCAACGACAAATGGTATCTGTCCACAGGGGTTGCGCTTTGTAAGCCTGACTGAGAGGACTTTTATTGAATGATCTTCATTTGCAGCACATGTATTTATCAGTATGATTTGCGAAGCCTAACTTAGCCCGTGTTTGTCTTCATCAAATATCAATGCTACTGGACTTTCATCGAATGATCTACATTTACAACACATGCATTTATCAGCATGAGTTGAGAAGTGCAACTTACCTCATATTCGTCTTCACCAAATATCAATGCTATCAACACAGTCCTCAGATACTAATATACTCCTCCTTCTCCAAGACAGACGTCTCATCCATTTAACTGAGTAAGCGATTACATCTGTCCTCCCAGTCCAGCAACTAAACGGCAACTGAGTCCTATTCCCGCCATTTTTCCCAGACCGCCATCTTGAATTATGTCACAGGAAGGGAAAAGGTGAGAGACAACAGTGCACTCTGGAGGCGGTACTATGAACTAGTTCAGTTGGACTCTGGACCTCATGGTGAACACACTCCATAGAGCTACTGACTATGACAACTCAAATTGTGAAAATAAACAATAAATTCATAATAAAGGCTTACATCTGTCATATCTTGCAGCCCCATACAAGCTGAGTCCTTTTCCTGCCAATTACCTCATGGGAGAGCGGAGGTTGGGGGGATGGGAGGGGGTAGGGGGTTAGGTTAGAGGAGGTAGCACAATTGACCTATTTTCCAGCCAAATTCTGAATTTTCCGCCTTGACGTCATTGCGGGATCTATGGCCACATCTATGGCTGCCATCTTGCATCCGAAATCTTGAATAAATTTGGCAACAATGCAACGTGGAGTGGTGCCATCTTTGACCTATTACATCCCCTGGAGAAAGAGCATCGGTGGTGCAACAAGGCAAAATAAAAATAAAAAATCCTGTTGATGCAAAGAAATGCAAATGCTGGTCGTGACCTGACCTTTAAGGAATCTTCTCATGGAGAGTGCAGACACGCTTCCCAATGAGAAGCAGAGACGTGTTTTTGACTGATGGAGTGCTAACGATGTAGGATGAGGAATGGAAACTTCCCGAAAATCTTCTGGAAGAAGTATGATCATCAGGTGAATGGCTGGCACAATCGTGACCAAAGTAATGGGAAGTAATATTTTTATAACAGCTGCTGGGATCCGTCACCTGCGTGCAGACGTAAACGCTGGATGTTCAGGAAGAAGTGTGGTATGGTGTGGAGAAGGACATATCCCTCTGAGGGGCGATCGAGGGTACTTCCCTGCCAGGATCAAATGGTTCAAATGGCCCTGAGCACTGTGGGACTTAACATCCGAGGTCATCAGTCCCCTAGGACTTAGAACTACCTAAACCTAAGTAACCTAAAGACATCACAAACATCCATGCCCATGAAAGGGTTCAAACCTGCGACTGTAACAGTTGCACGGTTCCAGACTGAAGCACCTAGAACTAATTGGCCACACTGCCCTCCCAGGATCAATCGGAAACAATTCCCCCTGGGGATCGAACTAGAAACTCCATTGAGGAGGACTACAATGGAGAATCTTGTAGTTAGATTTTGTGAAGTGTTGCTTTCGACACAGGGAGCATGTGAAATCGTTCCACTGTGACAAAGTTGTTATTCAGTATACCCGAGTAATGTTTCTTTAGCTCTTTGTGGAGACTGACACGTAGTGAAGTGCTTCTTTATGGGAGAATACTTATGTCGAATTTCTGTTCGTGGTTAGTGAGCAGACAGAAATCTTGACTTGTGTTATATCTTGTACTGAGATAATTTCAGCCGAAGGAGTTTACAAACGGCATATTGCATACACTGTGTAGCTAGAGAATTGCTAGAATGCTATGCACATCATCTACACAGCGGCCAACGCAGCAGGAAGCAGATCATCAGTGCAGTACAACTGTTGGCAGTACTTCAGTAGATGATATGTGCACTCCAGTTCGGTGGGTAGGGGAACACTCACACTAAATGTGTTGAATTCCATTTCCTTGTCCACTAAGCGTTTTCTGTAAGTGCCAGTCAGGGAGTAGGACTTCTGTTCCTAACTGCTACTCAGTATCAGCCAACCACAACACGATTCTTCATTTTATGGAGAACTCTATGTGTAGCTTGTCAATAGCAGCGTCATCTTATTCATTTGTAGGTGTTATAATTCCTTTGAGAAACTAGATGTGAACACATTAGTATTGGGGCAAAACGGTTTCTACCCCAAAGTACCGTTATCCAAGACTCCGACAATGAGGTCAGCCAACCCCAAGCCAGTTTCTACCCCAAAGTACCGTTTTCCAAGATGGCTGCGATGACGTCATCAACCAAAGTCACCTGATGATGGCGGGCATGACATCAGCTGATGACGCAAGTACTGTTATTCAAGATTGCGGGAAAGTGCTTCTCCCTGCCATGCCCGCTCCCCCGGCGGTAAGTTCAAATTCCATCAGGACAATACAACCTCTAATAACCTAAGAAAATGGTCGGAAAGAAAGGACACTTGGACTACAGCCACTAACCTAACCCCCTCCCCTCCCCTATAGAAATGGTGGGAAGTTCAAATTCCAACAGGATAATGCATCACACCACAGTTATCTCTGCTAACCTAATAAAATGGCAGGAAGATAAGACACTTGTACTACTGGCACTAACCAAGTCACCCGACCACCAGCTCCTCCTAGGAACTGGCGCCAAGTTTGAATTTTGTCAGTAAAGAAAGGTCACTTGGTCTATCTCTCCTAACCTAAGAAAATGGCGGCAAAGAAAGGGCAGTTCCACTAACCTAAGTCACCCAACCGCCACCTCCTCCTAGGAGGGACTGGAACTGTGCTAGGTATAAGTCTTTATTATTCTGCATGTGCTACTTATTTAAACAACACGATGCCGTACACCCATCCAGTATGTTCACCACGAGTTCTGGACTACAACTGACTTAGTACACAGTATCACTACCAGAGAGCGCTATCATCCCTCTCATCTGTTCGACTGCTTTCTCTCTCCCTCTATTCTAATGGTACTCAGGCAACGTGTGTAGCTCACGCATGCATAGTGACATCACAACGTATAACACGTTTCCAACTGATGTTGTTCGTAATTTTAACACCTCACACTTTTCGTTATTTAGCGTCAACTGCCACCTGCCACACCATACAGCAATCTTTTCTAAATCGCTTTGGAACTGAAACTGGTCTTTGGATGACCTTACTAGATGGTAAATTACAGCATCATCTGTGAACAACCTAAGAGAACTGCTCAGTTTGTCACCCAGGTCATTTATATAGATCAGAAACAGCAGAGGTCACAGTTAAATAGTTAACAAAAGTGTGTTATTTTTAAAATTTTAGATTGTGAAGGTAAGAAAAGTTAACAAAAGTAAATTATATTAAAATGTTCAGGTTTTATTTTTTCTATCTTTCTTAAAATGTTTAAGAGATTTATATAAGCATGAAGTTAACAGTTTTATAAATTTTTTAAGTTTCTTATTCATTTACATAGAAGCAAATATTAATAACTAAAAATTTTCAGTAAGTAATCTATGTTGTGCATCATATGTAAGATTCTTTTGCAAGTGAATCATTTGGAATTTTATCATTAAAAGCTACACAAAGTTTCACATTTGTTTTTTGTGTAGTTATAACATTCTTTCTACGTGTCATGTTGATTACATAAATTGGATAATTAGTTATAAAGCTAAATGGATTAATATCAATACCAGATCTTAGTAAAGAAATTCTTTTAAAATCTAGAAATGCATCATATGCTTTCAGAAAATTGTATGGTGGAATAATATTCCACATTTCTTCAGGAAACACTACATTTATACAAATGTAACTCTTCAGCCTTTCCCAGAAAGATATTGATATGTGGAATAATCGGGTCTACTGCCAGATGTTTGTGTCACTCAGGCACAATATTTTGGCCATGTAACTCGTTGCCTTCATGTATACTGTTTTAAGGATATATTCTGTAGTTTAACATGATCAAATAGTGCTGAATCAACTAACTGATTATTTTTAAGATTTGTCTGAAATACATCAAAAACAAAATATGGCATATCAAATTCTGTAGAGTAGTAAAAATTTGTTATATAAAGTTCAAAATTGTTTTTACCAGATAATCCAGCAACTCCATCAGTCTAAAGTTCATAAAAAGGAATTGGAATTGTAGTATTTTTAAAAATATTTTCACGTTGTTCAAGTTTGTCATTTGTTTCATATTTAACAACTGGTATACAAATTCCATAGATTCTATACTATTTCACCTTCTTTAGGAAGTGCATCTTTTATTTCAACACCAGCATCATTTTTATCAAACCAACATAAAATTGAATCTCCAGAAAATGAACTATGTGTAAAAACTACAGTGAAGCATCCTTCAAACATAATTTCTTTATAATATTTAAAAAATTCATAAAGCATTAATAATGGATAAAGTACTTCATTTTTTACTATTTATTTTTCCTGTATCAAGAATGTAATTCTAAACTTATTTTATCAGTACCAGATGAAGTTACATATGGTAAAACTGTTGATGAATTAAAACGATGTTGAATTGTAGATAGTATATTATTTCCTTTTTTTATTGTTACAAAGTCAAACTATTTAGTTACATAATTATAAATTAACTTTTTGTTTGATTTTCCATCATAAGTTGGAAAATCTGTTCCATGATTTTCAATGATACTAAAATACATGAATAATTGTGCATGATTTGGATGAAGCCAACTATCACCAATATTTATTTCATTTTCTGTATCTTTGTTAGGTACATTTAATTTATTTTTAAATTTTTCATTAACAGGAAATGAACAAAACCGATAACTTTCAATTTTATGCATGATAGTCTTTAGCAATAACTTATTTATTAAGGAAAAAATATATTTTGGTATTTCTAAAATATCTGTTACAGCAGCACCAATAAAGTCAATTAAATTATCATTTTCATTAGTTATAGTAACTTCTAAATCTTGAAGTGTATTACAAACAGTAACATTTATAGGATAATTTGTTCATAAATTATTGGTCCACCAATCTCTACATTACATTTAAATGAAGAAATAATATCAGTTTCTTTACGAAAATTATCATTATGTTTTAGATACATTCCATCAGCTATATTAAAATTTATATCATTTAATTAAAAAAACTATTTTAGTGACATCTTTATCTTCAGCTTTATCATTGCCTTGATCAATTTGATTCTTAAAACCAAGTAAACTTCCAATAATATCTTCTATATTTATATACAATTTTACATCACTTTAAATAACAAGCCTGTTTAAATTTTCATCTGCTTTAATGTGCATATTATGTTATTTCAAATAACAATTTTTAAAAAATTTTAAACTTTATTAACCTACACGAATTTCTATTGTTTCTCCATAACAGTAAAGTATATGAAACATTAATATAATTATCACGTATTGGAACAGTTTATCGTTTTTTAGGTATAGAAGATTTATCAATACATTGAAATAACATAGTCATTTACTAATGAAAAATTATTAATAAATCAAAACATTATTAATAAATGAAAAATAGTTAAAAAGTGAAAATAATTAGTAAAAGAAAAAAATAATTCATAAATGAATAAAACTTTTTGGGAACCTAAGGAAAGAATTCCAGAAAATAAGTTCAAAAACAAACATGGTGAAGTTTTACCAAATTCTTTTAGATGCGCAATAATTGGACAAGGGGTCGTGGAAAAATAACATTAATGATTAATAATTATCTCTTAGCTACACGATGGTTAAATTGGAATAAAATTAAACATTTGCAAATTTATTCAAAAAAGTTTCTATAAGATGTGTAATAACTGTGCCAAGTTATTGTGGAAAAACATCATTAATGATTGATAATTATATTTGAGCTACAGCATGGAACAAGATTAAACATTTGTTTATATATTTAAAAAGTTTAGAACAAGCTAAGTATCAAGAATTTCTAAAACAATGTAAAAAAAATTAAGATAAAATTAATAAACAAATTGTTAGTTTTATTTAAAATAGTGACGAAATTATTCCATTAGATGAATCTAAAGATCATTCACTTGTATTTGGTACCTGTATTCCAGAAAACCAAGATATTGTTAGAAATTATTTTACTACAGGTGGACATAAAGCTATAGATCGTTTCTACTTAGCTCAAACGTATTCAAAAAACCAAAACTGTTAGTTACAGACAATTTGAATTTTTAAAATATTATCAGACAAGATGATACAAAATTATATGAAATTTACCATCAATTCGTTGCTGAACTTTTAAAGTTTCATAATTTAAAAGTAATATGTAATAAATGTTGAAATGATGAATTTGGTTTTTAAACAATAGATACGACTAGAAAACAAATGAAGGTAAGTTTAGAAATAAAATACAATTATTAACAGCATAAACAAGAAACAAAAATATTAAGCAATAAATATTAAAGAATAACATTTACTTTAACATTAAATTTAACATTAAACATAAATATAAATATAACTATTAACTTACACATTAATTTTGACCTTCAACTCAAATATAAATCTAAAAATTTCATTTTCCATTAAACATAAATATGAACACAAACATAAACATTAAACATTACCTTTTAAATATAACTAACACATAAACATAAACAATAACTTATACATTAAACATAAACATAATTAGTGTTGTTTCTTCATTAATAAATGTTTGCATTTTGAAAGAAATTTGTGGAACTAAAAGAACAATTTAAAGTTTGGAAAAAGTAACCAAGAACAGAACATGAGAAATATAGGGAAGTTGAAAAACAAGTGATTCCATATCATAGAAGATTCTGGAGATTTATCACCAATTAAAAATTAACATATTGGTCTGAAGTGAAACAGAAGGTAAAGATGTAATGAATAAATATGAAGTACAAAATAAAAGTACAAAGATAATGGAAACTAAAAAGATCAATGTTAGTAGAAGAATGTCAAAGTATATAAATAATAGTGAAAATAAAGTATTTGGTTTAATACCCCTTGGTATGTTTAAATATGTTGGAATTTTGCCTGTAGAAGTAAATGGTGATAAATTAACAATTCGTAAAATGACACAGGAAGGCACAGATCGATTAATGAGACTTTTAACTGAAAAACAAATTACTATACATAATTTAAATGAAACGTTTAATGGTGAAGATTTATGAAATTATGTTACTTTATAATTAAATTCAGGACTATTATATTCTGCCAATAATCCAAATAAATAAAATCAGGTGGAGACAATAAATATAAATATTTAATAAATCCAACTGTTGGTGATTATTTTCCAAATTTAAGAAGATCAACTATAGATTGTTCAGATAATAATTATCCTGTAGATTTAGTTAAAAACATGCAGATAAACCAATTGAACATGTTTGGTTAATTGATGTTAGACAAAAAATTGATACATTAGCAGTAATTTGTGGTGAAGAAGCAGCTGGAAATAAACATTATCATAATGAAAAAATTTGTATTGCACCAATGTTAACAAATAAATTTAATGATTTTGCAATTGATAATCCAAAAGGAATTCCATATTTGATTAAATTTTTAAATAATCTTATGTATACATTTTGGAAAATTGATAAATGTGGAAGAGAATTAGTAGATACAATACTTATCAAATTACCATTTGAAATGCATATTCCATGTCATGAGTACAAATTTAGAAGAAAGAATAGCTAAATGTGATAAAGGCACAAATCCATTAGATGAAGCTGGTAGAAATCATGATATAAAGATTTTGACAAAAGACACAAAGCTGATAAACAACTACAGTTATCTGCAAAAGAAAAAATGTATGCAAATGATGCTTCATTTCGTGAAAAAGTTGTAGGAACAGAATGTAAGATGAATAAAGCATTCAAAAAGGAAATTAGGTATTAGCACAACCAAGCTTTTTCCTGGCGCTGGAATCACTGTTGATGAGAATGGTTGGCGATTATATACACCTTTATAAATTTTTAAATTATATGAAAAATCTCAATATATTTCTAATCTATATAAAAATTCTTATATAATTTTGCAATATAAAAAATCATCATAATACATCTTTATGAATTTTTAACTATAAAAAAACCCATATATATTTATAACTATATAATTTTTAAAAACTTACAATATCTTTATAAATTTTACCTATATAAAAAACCTTTATAAATTATTTTACTACATAAAAAGATATTTATAAAAATTTTACTATAAAGAAATCTTTATAAACTTTAATCTATATAAAAATCTTTAAAAAGTTTTACTATATTAAAAACATTTTGTTAAATTTTTAACTATATAAATGAATAACCTTGAAATTGATTATACTTTGCTACCCAATGGCATAAATAAACCAAACCCATTTAAAGTAAATTTAAAGAATGAACAATTAAATTCGATTGAACTATTTTTAACACATGATCAAAAATAAAAAAAAAGGAAATGAAAGTTGGTGCAATCTAACTTGTGGCAGTAGATATTCCTCTTGTTAGAAAATTTATTGAATTTTAAAAGAAGAAATTTGGTTTAGGTTTAACACAGTATGAAAGTGGATTTGTACCATTATTATTAGATGGATTGCCATACTTCACAACAATTTGATCATTACCTGAACGCTGATTACAAATTGCAAATGCAGTATTAAACAAAAAGAAAAATGAAAAAAATTAAAAGAACAAAAGAGACGAAATTTAGAAATCAAAAAAGGTGATAATGGAATAAAGAAAACTAAAACACTTCAGAAACTAATTGATAAATAGCCTAATGCAATAAGTAAATTTGAAATAGAGATACTAAGTAAACAATTAAAATTAAACACAATCATGGTGTATATATGATTGATAAATTACTAAATAAGCCATTCAAAATTAAATGTGGTATAGTAATTTTGAAACTTCTGATAATCCCAGTACTCATTGGATTTGTTATTATAATAATAAAGATAAAAATTTTGATTTACTCATTTGGTGGTATTATAGAAAAACAATTAGTTAACAATTTAGGAACTACACTACAATACAGAACGAACAGCAAATTTTGTTGAAGTAAAGTGTTGTCATTTATGTTAATTTTTTTTAAATTGCTATGTGTGATTTATAATTTTAAAGATATTTTTGATTTAAAAAATGTACATTTTTGGACATAAGACAAATCTAACTAAACAAACTGAACAACTCCTTAATACACCTACAATCAATTTACACAAAATGAAAATATTGAAAATATTATTAAACAACTTCAATCATCAATAGATCCAAAAGTAACTTATGCAATTAAACATCTTCAAAAAGTATTTAATGCTAATTTTAAAATAACTAAAGGTTATATTGCTTTCAATAAAATAAATAAATAAAGGTTATAATTATTTATTTACAATTATTAATGTTTTTAAAAAATATGCATTTTCTGTTCCTATTAAAGATAAAAAAGTTAAAAATATAGTTATGTATTTAAAAAAATTAATTTACTGTTAGAAAACCAAATAATTTACAAACAGATAATTGTAAAGAATTTTATAACAAAGAATAAACAGATTTAATGAATACATATAGCATTTATCATTATTCAAGTTTTCCAGGTTTTCTTGTCTGTTGTTGAAGGATTTAATAGAGAACTTAAAGAAAAAACGTTGAAGAAATTTGCTTTACAATGATATTATAAACGGATTAAATATAGTTAAAAATCAAATTGATTTGGATAATTCACCCAACAGTTTGAAAAATAAAGATAAACTATTTTATAATGAAAAACTTTAGTGTTAATTTAACAGTCAAATAATTTTCAAGCAATTACTTTACAAACAATTATTTTTTAAGCAATTAGTTATTTAAAAATATTTTTCTACATTTGTTTAACAATCAATGACTTTTAAACAATTAGTTTTTAATAAGAATTATTTTTCTATTTAGTTTAACTATCAATTACATTTAAACAATAACTACTTCGTTGACTTTTTAGTTCAACAATCAATTAGATTTTTTTAATAATTAGCCCTTTATACGAACGACTTTACTATTTAGCTTTAAAATCAATTAGTTTTTAAACAATTAGTTTAAAATAATTAGTTTATTATTTAGTGTAACAATTAATAACAATTAATTATTCTATCAAACAATTAGATTTTATACCATAACAATTGGTTGACTATTTAGTTTAAGAATCAATTGGTTTTTAAATAAGTATAAAATGTTTGCATCAAAGTTTGTATTTGAACATCTTCTTTTTTATCTTTTACTGTAATTGTTTCATCCTTTGCTTTAATACTTGTGTCTTTCATTTTAATCTTACCACATTTTATTTTTTTATTTCGTTGTTAGTTTTATTGTATGTTTGTAGTTTTTGTATACTAAATTTTTTGTTTTTTATTTGATCTTTATAAAAAGTTTCAATTCATATAGGTAATTTTTTTAGATAAAAATATTTTATCAACTTTATAATATATGATTTTAAGTTTAAAAAAATTTATCTTTTGTAACTTCTTAGGCGCATATAGTAATGTATCATTTTAATTTTCCAATACATATCTTTTATTATCAGGAGGACTTGGACTTTTTGGTTTACTTGAATTGTATGTATTTCATGCTTTTCACTATTAATGAAAGTAATTTTTCTGTATTGTTCTATGTTGTTAAAGAAACAATTATGTAACCTTCTACACTTCTTTATTTTAACTATACATTTCTTAATTCCTTTAGATTTTTTTCTATATAATCACCATTCTTATAACATACATTATTGCTCTTAAACTAGAAAATTCTTCAATTACTTTTCCACCTTATTCATCTTTGTTTCTACGAACGATATTTTTCTGTAATTGTGGAATATTAATTATATTATCTTTTGGATAATCACTTGCATTAAAAAACCTATCATTCTTTTTATATCTTCTAAGAAATTTTCAGTTTCAATTTTATAAATATAGCAATCTGTATTTTGATAAGATAATTCAACATTTTCTCAATATTTAGGTTTTATAACACTATAGTGAAAATCATATATGAATTCTTTAGAAATACAAGTATACTTCATCCAGCATAAATAGGATTATCAAATCTTATTTTAGTTTTATGCATGTGAATAGGAGCCAGATTTCCATAAAATATAGTTTTACATTTAAAGTTTGGTTTAGCTAGACATTTATTTTACTATTTGAAACTGATTTTATATCTTGTCTTTTTCTCATATTCTGTATATTTTCCAAACTCAAAATTATTCATTAATTTATACAAATCTTTTGAAAATCATTTGGAGCTTTAGTTCTTCACTGTGGGTTTAAATCTATATTCTTATTTAAAGAAAATAAATTTGTATAGAATCTAAAACTTCATGTGTATTTGGACGTTACATTCCAAGAGATAAATATTTTTAAGATTTCTATAATGTACTACATAATTATGTTTTTGTCTAAAGTAGTTATTAATTTACTTTCTTTTGTACCAGAGACAAATTTTGATTCAGATGCTAATAAAAAATTTTTTAACCATTAATGTTATTGTTTGGATATTATAATTCCACTTTAAATATATAACCATTTTCGCAATTGTTCGAAATTTCACTTATTTTTCTACAATTATATTTATTTGGTTCATTCCAGTAAAATCTACCATATGCTAAATATTGTTTCTTAGCATAACTTACTTGCATCTAGATACGTTATGTAAGTTGATATTTCTTAATTATTAAAATCCATTAAACATTTATTATTTTCTTTAAAATTTTACAACATTGTGAAATACCTACTCTTTTTAAAAGCATATCTCATTCATATAACAATTCAAGCTTTTGTTCAGTAATTTATTACATTGCGTCCCAAGATAAACCAGGTGCTTTACAATACCAAGAAGGATTTAGATTCTATGTTTGAAGAAACGTTTTCCTAAAATTTTCTGAAACATCACTTAACAATATTACATCAGTTTCAAGATACAAATCATGAGATTAAGCAACCTTTTTTTATATTGAATTTTTCCCAAACAAATTTTCCATGTTCATAATCTTCATTAGTTTATTTCAATCATTAAGTTTATTGTAAGATTTTTCTATTGTTTGTAAATGTGTTTCTTCAAATTTTTTCCAAGAATCCATATAATCTTATGGATAAACACCTTTTCTAATTACTCAATAATTCTGTAGAACAAGACTTTTAAATATTTTTAATTGGTTTTTCTTTAATCTTGTTGAAAGTTTATAAAGTGAAGAAGCCTTGAATATATATGTATCAACAAATCTTGTTTATAAATCTTTTTTATGTTAACTGAAACTAATGTTCTTACTTTCTTTGTTGGTTCATATTCCTATTTCTTTATTATCATAACGAAGATCTTTTACAAAAAGATGAGAATCATAACCAGATAAATTATGTAAATAAATAGGTACAAAATCACATTGTTGTAGTTTTAAATTATGATTATTGCACAATGGAGCAATATATTTTCCAGTTTGATGATCATGCTCACGAACTTTTTTATTATTTTTTGTATAGAAATATTAATCAATGTGCAAATTTCGGAATTATGATGCATTTTATTTTCTTCTTATCTAAGTGGTTTCATTTCTTCAATTTCAGAATAGATTCTTCCAATTTCTTCATCTTCATGTTTTATAAATTCAGTAAATACCTTATGACAATCTGTTCCTCTATAAATAACAGGATCTTTATAATTTCCATATATGTATTTTATATACTAGCAAAATCCACTTAGTTCAGGTTTTTGATTTTCATTGTATATGATTTTACAGGCTTTTGTTCACAATTGTCCATTTTTGAAAGTCAACTTTCAAAATCAGTATAAATAACAAATGTAACTTTTTGTGTGTATTTACAATTTCTAAAATGTACACATTCCTCTTCCCTTGGCATTTCAACTTTCTATTGTTTTTTTAGTTAAACAATTTGGTGTTTGATTATCTAATTTTTCTTTACTATTAAAATGCAGTAAACATAAATCACAAATAAATTTTACTTTTTCTTGTATATTGATTTGACTTGCTATAAGTCTAGTTTAATTTTTTATGTAACAACAGTGTGAATCATTATCCTTTGTGAAATAAAGTAAATTTACATGTTTTTCCTTTTTAAATTTTGTAATTTTTAATGGATACACTTGACATTTTCCATCATGAAATGAATAAAAATTAATAGACACATTAATTATATTTTCTATTTTTGGAATATGATCAACTAATACAGGAAATTCAATACTTTCAAGTTTTTATCAAGATCAAGACCAGCATTTTTATACTTTAGCATTCTTTTACATTGTTCATCTACAGGAAAGAAAGCTGCTTGTATAGACCATAGAAGGCATTTGCCTCATTATTTTTTACGTTAATAAATGCTTTTTTGTGTATATTATTTTAGGTAAATCAAAGTAAGATGATCCTTTTAGTGGACATATTCATTAATTGGTACTTGCAAACCACTAATTCTATCTAATTCCTATCCTGTTCCTTGTACTTGAAACTTTGATATTTTTTCTAAAATATCTCTTTTACCTTGTTGAAATTTTTTACTGAAATCTTTTTCTGTATTAAGAATATAGTTTTTTGTTTGTTGTCCAATTTCTTAAACATTTTCATTTTTTCATTTGTTTGTAGTTTATATTCACAGTATGAATTAAAATTTATCTTCAAACCATGATGAACTTGCATATAGCCCTTTACAATTTTAAAAATTTTTGTTTTTAATGCAGTTAAAAATTATTAGGATCAAGTATATCTATATGTAAGTTCAAAAATTATAGTTTATAATCTGTTTTCAAATGCTTTTTCGACTAAGTAATTTTTAATTATATTTCTATCTGTTGGTTTCAGTTTTACATATATATTTGAAGAAACCAAAATTATTTGTTAATGGGTTATATTCTTCAGTCAGAAAAAAAATCATCAATATTATAATACGGAAACTGTTTCCAAAAATTATCACTTACTTCAGATGTATAATTTTAAGAGTTTTTGTATGATTTGCAATTACTTCAACTGTATACTTTTTAACTATATTTGCATGATTTTCACTTACATCAGGTGTATAATTTCTAATAATAAATAGATGTTTCTAACAATAATTGGACGATTTCTAATAATTAATCTAATTAAATCAGCCTTATGTAAATTTGAATATCCTCATAAATTATTTATTTTACAAAATTCACAAAGAGTTTTAAATTGTTCTAGTTCAGTAGCAATATATGTTTCCATTTTCCACTTTTGTTTATAACAAAGAAATTCATTAGATTGGTGAATTTTTAAACAAAATGTTAATTATTTAATAGATGGATAAGGATTATTATTAATAATTAATCAAAACGAGAATTCATTAACTTTTTAGTTTAACAATCAATTAGTATCTAAACCATTTTTATACTATTTAGTTTACCAATCAGTTAGTTAATTATTTACATGGAGTTTCAAAATTGACTGGTATATTTGAAACGGAAATAAAAACTAAACGAGCAGCGATACAAATACACCGTTTGTTGCAATATCCTTGGAACAACAGTACATTTTCAGGCGGACAAACTTTCGAAATTACAGTAGTTACAGTTTTCAACAACAGATGGAGCTGCAAGTGATGTGAAAGATATAGAAGACAACGCAGTCTGTGGGTGCGCCATTCTGTACGTCGTCTTTCTGCTGTAAGCGTGTGCTGTTCACAATGTGCAAGTGTGCTGTGGACAACATGGTTTATTCCTTAGAACAGAGGATTTTTCTGGTGTTGGAATTCCACCACCTAGAACACAGTGTTGTTGCAACAAGACGAAGTTTCCAACAGAGGTTTAATGTAATCAAAGGACCGAAAAGCGATACAATAAAGGATCTGTTTGAAAAATTTCAACGGACTGGGAACGTGACGGATGAATGTGCTGGAAAGGTAGGGCGACCGAGTATGGCAACCACAGAGGGCAACGCGCAGCTAGTGCAGCAGGTGATCCAACAGCGGCCTCGGGTTTCCGTTCGCCGTGTTGCAGCTGCGGTCCAAATGACAAGAACGTCCATGTATCGTCTCATACGCCAGAGTTTACACCTCTATCCATACAAAATTCAAATGCGGCAACCCCTCAGCGCCACTACCATTGCTGCACGAGAGACATTCGCTAACGATATAGTGCACAGGATTGATGATGGCGATATGCATGTGGGCAGCATTTGTTTTACTGACAAAGCTTATTTTTACCTGGACGGCTTCGTCAATAAACAGAACTGGCGGATATGAGGAACCGAAAAGCTCCATGTTGCAATCCCATCATCCCTGCATCCTCAAAAAGTACTGGTCTGGGCCGCCATTTCATCCAAAGGAATGATTGGCCCATTTTTCAGATCTGAAACGATTACTGCATCACGCTATCTGGACATTCTTCGTGAATTTGTGGCGGTACAAACTGCCTTAGACGACACTTCGAACACCTCGTGGTTTATGCAAGATGGTGCGCAGCCAAATCTCACGGCCGACGTCTTTAATTTCCTGAATGAATATTTCGATGATCGTGTGATTGCTTTGGGCTATCTGAAACATACAGGAGGCTGCGTGGATTGGCCTCCCTATTCGCCAGACATAAACCGCTGTGACTTCTTTCTGTGGGGACACTTGAAGGACCAGGTGTACCGCCAGAATCCAGAAACAATTGAACAGCTGAAGCAGTACATCTCATCTGCATGTGAAGCCATTCCGCCAGACACGTTGTCAAAAGTTTAGGGGAATTTCATTCAGAGACTACGCCATATTATTGCTACGCATGGTGGATATGTGAAAAATATCGTACTATAGAGTTTCCCAGACCGCAGTGCCATCTGTTGTTGACGATTGTAACTACTGTAATTTCGAAAGTTTATCTGCCTGAAAATTTACTGTTGTCAAAAGCATATTGCAACAAACGGTGTATTTCTATCGCTGCTCGTTTAGTTTGTATTGCTGTTTCAAATATACCAGTCATTTCTGAAACACCCTGTAGTTTAACTATCTATTAGTTAACTATTTAATTTAAGCATAATTATTTTTATACTTTATTTAAATAATCATAAGCGACTATTATTTAATAAATAATTAATCATAAAGTTAATGCCTTCTTAATCTAAATATTTTCTCAAGTACACTTCTTTAAGTTATTATATTTATCTTTATGTGAAGTATTTATATAAAAACAATTTAAATGTTAATTCTCTTCACAATTTTTACATTTCTTTGTAGACGTAGATTTTTATTCAGTTACAGCTTCTTCATTATCCATGTAGATTTTCTTCATCATTCATTGTTAATAATATTTTTGAATGTTCTTCACTTGGAGTTCATCATAAATATTCCTTAAAATAATATTTATCAACTTTTTTTCAACATAAACAAGGAATTCTATTTTTATTATAATTTTGTACATGATATTTATTTATACATGTTGTATATATAGTTCTATATCCATCTTTGGTATATTTCTGGAAAGTAAAACTATCAATTTTTTTCTGTATTAAAGTATTTACAAAATTAAGATTTCTTAGAAAACTCTTTTAAACTTGCTCCATTTATATATAAAAATTTTATTACATTTGTGAAAAAGTAAATTTTTATAATTTTTTATAATTTCTAGAAATTAAATATATAATTAATCAGAATCATAATAATATGCTGGTTCACCATAATATGCTTCTTCATCTTGAACATCAAATATAGCATAAATATCAATTATTTCAATTTTTTGTGGTACAAAGTTTTTAATAATTGTTCTACAAAGTGGACAGTTTTCTTCTTCTTTTATTCATTTATCAGTAAATTCTTTAAGAAAAATATGATTGCAGCTAGTTTAAGAAACTGATTAATATTTTCATTACTTAAACAAATAGGACAATCAATATCTTTTTCAGGTTGCTCAATTAGTTCATAAGTTTAAGTTTAAGTTCTCCATTTACAAAAAATAATTTTTATTACATTTATAAAAAATAATTTTCAATGAAAAATCTAGCTATAATTTTTACAATTTAAAAAAAATATGTTTGATACAAACCACAAATTTATATTTGTGAAACTAATGTAATATTTTCTATATTAATGGAAAGTACTTTAAACAAGAAACTTAACAATGTAAGTATTTCTAAATAAATTAAAGAAGTAATGAGCTAGAGATAAATGTTTTATATAATATTACGAACTGTGAATATTTAAATACTAGATATGGAGAACAACTTTGTCTAAAACTCAATAATGATTTTGAAGTTATTTTACCAAATAGATTTTTTAAATTAATGTTATGGTTTTGATTTTCATATAATTAAAAAAGGACAAATGAAATTGAAATATAAAGGAATGAAGAAACTTAAAAATAGGAATAATGAATTTCATAATATAGAATTCACAATTTAAATTTTTTAAATGGTGTACTTATATTAACTAATACACGTGAATTAATTTACTTTCTATCACATTGTGGTTTTTTTAAATAATATACTTTTTTAACTAATACATTTTATTTATTTACTTAGGTTTATAATGTTTTTTTAATTAATGTATCATTGTTAACTAAAATATTATAATTAATTTACTTATTTTCACAATGTGATATCTTAAAATAATGTACTCTTTTAACTACTACATTTTAATTAATTTACTTGCATTCACAGTTAAAAAAATTTTAAATAACTTACTTTAGTTATTGTTATTATGTTAAAATCCTCTTGCAAAAAATAGGCATTTAATTAACGTTACAAAATCGGTTTAGTTAATTAAATATACTGAATCTTTAAACAATCAGTTGTTTTATTTATAAAATACAGAATTTATTTTAAGTTTGTTGCATTGGCCAACAACCAGCAATATGTATCTAGTTTCCAGCATTTGCTCATTGGCTTTATAGACATAGATTAGTAGGTTACTTCGTTATATGAAGCGAACAATTTAAATTTTTGTACATTTAAAGCAAGTTATCTCTATTTGCACCACTCCGAAATCTTGTCCAGATCTGACTGAACATTTATGCAGTTTCCTTCATACAGTACTTCATTATAGATACGATTGCTATTCATAAAGTGAGGTCTGACGGAGTGCAAAATGGAAACCGCAGTGAAAATCCGATGATGCTTTGTACAGATATGTTGAGCAATGTCTCTAGTATGCCCGTCGCGTCACGTCGCTCTTTTCAGCTCTGAGCGCACAGTGAGCACATAACAATGCTTAAAACAATAGTGTCTCCCGCCAGTACGAGGGCCTGATGTGAGATTTCGTCTGATGCCATGCAATCCACATAACTGTCACACGTTTACTTCTGCACGACAACTCTCAGCCGCACTCTGAAGGGGCAATGAAGATGTTCCTGCAGCATTGTCGATGGGAAGTATTTGACCACCTACAGCCGAGCCTGTAACTGCCTCTCCCTGAGTCTCATCTCTACTCACATGAACCCCTGGTTATGAAAACAACGTTCTGGCACAGACAACGAGCTGTAGATCAGCGTAGAGAATTGGCAGGAGACCCAGGCGGCTTGCCTCTATGACGAGGGTGTTGGACAGTTGGTTCAACGCTATGACAGATGTCTAAATAGGAGCAGCAGCTATGTAGGGACGTAGCTGGAAGGTCTAACTAACTGTTCCAAATAAATATTTTTTTTATTTTCACAGTGGTTTCCATTTCTCCATTTCGCAACCTGTCCGACCTTACTTTCCGAATAGGCCTCATAACTGCATCATCTCCAAAAAGTCTGAGGTTACTATTAATATTATCTACAAGGTCATTAATATACAACATGGACAGAAATTGTCCCAACACACTTCCCTAGGGCATACCAGAAGTTACTTCTACATATGACAACGACTCACCATCCAATATAACACGCTGTATTCTCCCTACAAAGAAGTCCTCAGTTCAGTCACAAATTTTGCTTGATACCCCATATGATAGTCCTTATGACAATAAGCACGTCTGATACTGAGTCACAAATCAAGAAAAAACTGTATATACCTGCCTGTCTTGATCGAAATATTTAGTATGTCATGGGAGACAAGTGTCAGTTGTGTTTCACTGATCGATGTGTTCGGTATCCATGCTCGTTGGCATGGAGGATGTCATTCTGTTCGAGATACCTCATTATATCTAGGCTCAGAATGTGTTCTAAGATTCTACAATAAATCGATGTCAGGCATATTGGACGGTAGTTTTGTGGATCACTCCTACTACCCTACTTGTAGATCGGTGTGGCCATGCTTTTTTCCAAGAAATGGGCATAGGTCTTTATAGAGGGATCTAAGATAAATTATAGTTAGAAGAGGGACTAACTCAGCTGCAAATTCACTATAAAATCGGATAGGGATTCCAATGGGCCCTGGACCTTTGTTTCATTTCAACACTTCCAACTGTGTCTCAATACCACTGACACTAATGCTTATTTCTCTCATCTTTTCGCGAGTACGAGGACTAAATTGGGGCAGTTCTCCAGGGTTTTTCTTTGTAAAAGAACATTTCACAATGGAGTTAAGGCTTTCAACCTTTGCTTTGCTACCCTCAGTTTCAGTTGGTATCTCACTCCCTAGGTAGTGGACGTTACTTTGATGCCGGTAACAGCCTTTACATACCACCAGAATTTCTTTTGGTTTTGTGAAAGATCATTTAACAATATTCTGCCACTGTTGTCACTGAAGACTTCAAGCATTGATCTCTTGACAGCCAAATGCGTTTCATGTAGTATCTCTCTATCAATATCCCTATGCTTTGTTTTGACCTATTATGCAGTAATCTGTTTGTTTAAAAATTTCCTCACAGTGTTTGTATACCATGGAGGATCCCTCCCATTGTTAAATGTTCTACTGGGTACGTATCTATCCTGTGCATGGTCAATTATTGTTTTAAACTTGAGCCATAGCTCCTCTACATGCCTTTGCTCTGTACTGAAATGATCTAGTTTCTCACTGATATATGGCACTACCGATTTTTTATCTGGTTTGCTTAACATATGTATCTTTCTGTTTGTTTTAGATGTCCTTTAAACTCTGGTAATCATTGCTGCCACAGTCGCATCATGGTCACTTCATACCAATTTCGGTGTGGGCATCCTCAAAGAGGTCAGGTCTGTTTGTTTCCATTAGACCCAATATACTTCCATCATATTTCCATAATGAGTGAGGTTCCAAACTATCTGTTCTATATAGTTTTTAAAGAAGGTACTTAGTTATGTTTCACAGGATGTCTTATTGCGCCCACCACTAATTTTCCCTGTTCATTTTTCGATGATTAAAGTCTCCACTGATGATTACAGTGTGATTGAGGAACTTATGTACAAATGAACTGAGGTTTTCTCTAAAGTTTTCGATTATATCAGAAGATGAGTTTGGGTTTGGAGGGCGATAGAAGGATGCAATTATCATTTTATGGCCACCCCTGATACTGAGTCTTGCTCAAACAATCTCACATGCAACATCATTTCCTGTCTCGGTGGATTTGAGTTTCTTGTCTATTGCAACAAATACACCAGCTCCATTTCCCATTCCTTTCGATATACACTTAAATTACACCCAAAACTCTCACTGCTATCAATTTCAGCTTTCAATCACCTTTCTGCACCTAGTATTATGTGAGCTTCACAACGTTTCAGGAACGCTTCAAACTCTGGCATTTTGTTGCGAATGCTTCAGCTGTTAATCATTAGGATTTTAATACTCTCACTGGTGGGAGGCATTTCTTTAGATCTTATACTGATACTTCCAGGTTTCCTACAGCTATCGTTATCTGGATTGGATGGAGAGTCAAATAATCTCATAAAGCCCTTGTGTTCTCCCCACACACAGTCAGCTACCTGCACAGCTGCCTCTGGTGTGTAGTGTGTAGTGCACATTTAGGGAATCCCTACAGGTCTCAACCCTATGGCACAAATCGAGAAAGTCGCAGCCTAACTTGCCTCAGAGCCTTCGAAGTCTCTGGTTCAGTCCTTCTACTCGACTCAGAACAAAAGGGCCACGGTCAGTTCTGGGGAGAACGCTGCAAACTGTGAGCTTCATTGAAACTCCATGAGCAAGGCTGGTCTTCTCAACCACCTCTGCCAATCACTGGAATGACCAAAGTATGATCTCAGAGCACCGACGACAATCATCATTTGCTCCAAAGTGTGCCACAATGTGCAGTTGGTTGCACACTGTTCCCTGAATGGCTGCCGGAATAGCCTCTTTAGCACTGTGAATGAGGGCCCCCGGCTTACACACTGAGTGCTCCTGGTGCTACTTCCTGTCCCTGCCATTTCCCTAAGGGGTACCATCATTCGCCACACGTTTCAACAGATCGCAACCCTTTGGACATAACAGTTTTCTCCAAAACAGGTGAAGCGAGTCCCACTGGCTCAATTTCAGTTTCAGTGAGAGACAGCACTTCAGACTTGTTGGTTGGGGGATCGCTACAACACCCTGAGTCCTCCCTCGTCCCTGTCCATCCTATGCTGGACGCCTAGCTCTACAATTGAAACGCCAAACACAGTCAAGTGGTCAAGTAATGACAGATCTCGTTCTTTCTGCAGAGGAGACAGAATCTACAGGAGCAGATGGTACTTGAGGTACCTATGATGGGGGTACCACAGGTACATGATACGCAGCAGTTGGCAACGGTAGTCAGGGCGATTTAGCATTCACAGTGGGTCTGCATTTTAGCTGGTGCGATGTATTACAGGACTGTGAACAAATAACTTTAAATTAAGCCCGCTGATTATCTTTTAATCTGTTGAGCTAAGAAGTTGCTAATTCCCTATAACAGTTGAAGCAAATACACAAAACGAGATTTCTATTAAAGTAACAGAAAAACCTGTGGTGAAAATTAGTAGTTTCCTAAAGCTTTTTGAGGTTAATTATAGTTGTTAGCACACTCGAAAACAGAGTTTATTTCCTCTTGAAGCGAAAATTAGATGTAACACAAGGCGTTAGTTAGAATCCCTGCTGCAGTAACTAAATCACAAACGCAATTCACTACAAGTTTGATAATGCGCAGAACAAAGATAGCTTCCGAAAATTCTCAAAAATGTAAATTTATTTTAGTTGATATACAATGAATTTGAGGGGTGATCTCTGCTTTGACAGTAACTGTAAAGCACAAACGCTGATTTGCAACGAAATAAGTTACCAGTACTTGCGAAAATATAGTTTCTTAAGCGTCCGAAAATTCTCAAAAATAATGTATTCTTCTCATAATTATACAATGAAATTAGAGAACGATTGTTTTGAACGAAGGTGGGCTACTATTCTCAAAAAATAAGAGTACGAATATTTAAGCCTTCAATTGCCGATAATAAAACGAGTATCTCGCGGCACTCGCAAATTTCACAGTATACCACAATAAAAATGGGTATTTATACAATCAATGAAAGATTATGCAGAAGTGATGCGAACTGTAAAATATGCGGATCTAGAATTTCTAATCAGCACCCAAATCTTGTACAAGTGGCCTCACACAATGGAAAATTCCAAAGTTGGCTTTTATGTATAAATAAACATGCAAACAGCAGATCCCGTTTGGTTGTCATCCATGACACCCTTACAGCACAGCGGTTCATCGAGGATATTCTAGGCCCCATTCTCTTGCCCTTCATGGCAAGCCATCCTGAAATTACATTTCAACAGGATAATGCCCTCCCACACACGGTGAGAGTTTCAACTTCTTGTCTTCGTACTTGCAAAACCCTACCCTGGCAATCAAGGTCGCCAAATCTCTCCCCAACTGAGAGCGTTTGGAGCATTATGGGCAGGGCCCTCCAGCTATCTCGGGATTTTGACGATCTAACGTGACAATTGGACAGAATATGGCACAATACCCTCTGGTGGACATCCAAGAACTCTATTAGTCAGTGGCAAGCCAAATAACAGTGTGTATAAGAGTCATAAGTGGATCAACACGATATTGACTTGCTCAATTTGTGAAGCTCATTCTCTTGAACACATCATCAGGTTTCCTAAAATTGTAATTATTTGTTGTCTGTACGTGTACATCACATCTACTGATTTCCGTCTCATTCGGATAATTCCTTCGTGGTGCGTCTTTTCTTTTAGTGTGATTTACAACGTAAGACACATGAACATGACAATGTTTTCGAAGTATCATCAAATAAAGATGTCAAGAGGTGTACTGCAAGCGTTACCACCTCCCACTGCTATCTGCTATGACGTTACCAATTTTTCTAGAAATACCCACGCTCCGTTTGTAAAATGTGCATTATTATAACAAAAATAGACCGATAAACGGTTAGCACAGTGTGGTGTGTTAACAAAACAGATTCCGCAATGCAACAAATACATACTCACTATGCACAAAGTCTACTTTCTCCTTGTATTAGTACTGTGTGATGTCATGATAGCGCGCGAAAGTAATCGCAGTAACATTGTCCATTGATTCGGGGAGGGGGGGGGGGGGGGAGCTAAGTCACGGAGTAAGGCCTGTTACACGACAAAAGACGCTGAGCCATGACTGGAACAATAACAATGTAATTATAAGAAAAACCATTCATAGAGGCCAGCAAACGTTGCTGTATGTCATTAGATATGTGCACACTCTCCACGTGTGCTAGATCGTAGCAAACGCTCCATCGGCTGCTGGCACTGGGCCTCGAATTAGGGACCTCTGCCTGGCTGCCCAGTCAGCATTTCACCAGCTGCCCACACCTGCTATCCAGCCACTGGCTGTGACCTGCCACATTTTCGATGCTACGAAACAAATCTCTTTCACTGCAAGCTCTTTGCTCTATTTTGGGAGGAGGTAGGATGAACAAAAACGAGAAAAAATTGTCTAGTAAACATGGGCTCTAAAATAGATATCTTAGGACCTATGAAGACTTGTTCAGTAGAAGAGATGTGTTTCACAGTAGGAAAGATGAGCAAGTGGTCGTAGGTTTTAAGGTACCCACTTTTGAGCCCAAGCTTACTGGACATTTTTTTTCTTGCTTCGGTTCATACTTCTACCTCTCAAAATATGGAAAGCAAAACGTTTGCCGCAGATGAGATTTGTTTCACAGTATCGAAAATGAAGAAGTGTTTATAGCTCTTAAGGTATGGATTTTAGTATCCATGTTTACATCTTTCGCTTCGAATGGTCGTTCCTGCCTAACCCCGAATACTAACCATCCCTCCGGGAACACACTGTACAGACACTCATTTTGTCTTCATTCTATCTGCGAGTGGAACAGCAAAGGGTACCTTCTGCCATGCACCATACAACAGCTCGTAGAGTATGTACAGGGTGAGAATTATTGAGCTATATGAAATAAAATCGTCATAACTTTTGAACGGTTTGCGTTAGGACGTTGAAACTGTACAGTTGGCCGCTGGGTATGATGGGAATTAGTATGCACATCGTTTGATTTAGCCCACCTTCTTCACTAAGCAAAACTGGGGCATTTGGGGGACTGAGAATCCTCATTTTGCGATCGAGAAGTCTATTCGCCGTCAACGGGTGACTGTGATGTGCAATGTGCAGTCACGGAATAATCGGTTCGATATTCCTCGATGGCACGATAATTAACGAACGATACGTGGAGGTTTCGGATGATGAATTCACTCCACTATCCAAAGGAACCCTGATTTCGGTAAGATGTGTGCCATGCAAGACGGAGCTCGTCCCCATCGAAGCAGGAGAGTGTTTAATGTGCTGCAAGAACACTTTGGGGACCGCATTCTGGCTCTGTGGTACCCAGAGGCCACTGGCATGGCCATCTATTGGCCGCCATATTCTCCGGAACTGAACACATGAGACTCATTTTTGTGGAGCTATATTAAAGACAAGGTGTACAGCAATAACCCCAAAACCCATTGCTGAGCCGAAAACAGCCATTCAGGAGCTCATCGACAGCATCGCTGCTCCGACACTTCAGTGGGTCATGCAGAATTTTGATATTCGTCCGCGCTACATCTTCGCCAATGATGGCAGGCATATCGAACATGTCATAACCTAAATCCAAATATCTGTAGTGACGTTTACATGTTGAATAAAGTGTGTACCGTAGTTTGTATCTAATTTACGTTTTTTTTTCGTATAGTTCAATAATTGTCACCCTGCATGTCAATATAGAAGTAACTTCGATCTTAAGATTAGGAGTCATAACCATAAGTGAAGTCATATTACGGATTGTATCAGAAAAGCTGACAGAGGACGTCATAACCTAGCATATCAGTTCCAGTGGCACATTTGTGATGGCAAGTGTCTGACGCATGGCGTTGGCGCCATCCTGGGCCGGAAACCGGACCTAGAGACGCAGAGTGGCAGTCAGTGTAAGCCGCACCAGGAGACGACAGGTTCCTCCTAGGCACGCACAGTGTGAATTTTCTACCTAAAGGCACTCAGTGGATCTTGGGAGAGATCGATGTTTGTTGGTTTTACTCATGCTGTTGGCACACAATTTTTGAACTAATCATGCGTCTGGGGTACCTGAGACTTGTGTAAAGTTCTAGTGCTATATAATTGACAAAATTATAGCGTGTGACCACAGTGCTATTGTCTAAAAAGTTATGTGGAGGATACTAGTCTCTCAGTGGTGTCACTATACTTTTCTCGCAACTTGGTGGGTATCTGTCCCTAGTAGTATTGGCTACCAGAACTAATCATGGTTGTCTTCAGATTACTTGATGAAATGTCTGGTATAATGTAACGTTCGTGGACCTACAGCGAGTATTGTCAGTAGTATTAATCCGGCGCCATTTGCAGCTGTACGTTGCGTGGCGGTCGTCTACGTAGCGAGTCTGAAGCTATTGGGGCCGCCTAGCTAGTCAGCCAAGCTGCGGTCAAAAGAGATTTACTAATCCTTATTAAGTGTTTTAATAATCTTTATTAAGTGTTTTAATCCTTATTAAGGGTTTTTAAAGCCAACCTCACTGTGACAGAATGTGAGCTACTTTCACTGCCCGGTGTGCGAGACGTGGAAATAATTAATTACTATTTCATGGTTAATAGAAAATTGTGCCTGATATGTTGAGTTTTGCGGTTTCCATAGTCAATCAGTTTCAAGTAAATTTTAATTCTGTAAACTATAATTATGCTTTTACAGTTTTTTGATTAATTAATTTCAAGTAAATTAAAATTTTAAAAGGAAGTAGTTCTATATAGTTGTGAGTTTCCTCGAAATATTTAATCGAAAGTTATTTGCTAAATATCCACGGGGACATATAATCCACAGCAGGTGTACCCAAAAAGCTGGACTGTGATTAATGATTTAATAATTTGTGTGAATTTTTGGTTTCAATAAAAGTTTGAAAGTGTCTGACCGCCTTTTTAACACCCTGTGTTCGCTCTATTTTACCTTCTAGTACGCTAGTAGGAGTTGCAAACACTCAACCACTACTCAAGTCCTATAAGTTTTCAGTATGTGGTCGCATTTATCGATGAGCTACGCATTCCTAGAATTCTCTCAATAAACTGACTTCGACGAGCACCGTTCCACTTTACGACACTTTGCAACGGGTGCGGAAAGAATTTATGCCGGCAAACCAACGTAAGCTCTCGTTGTGGTCATTTCCATTGTATAATCAATCGTGTGAAACGATATACAGTTAGGAGTAAAAGTACAGATACTGTGATAATTGGTAGTTTGATATGTAACCACTTCAGTGTGTCAAGTGCTTTTTCTCTGCGTTTTACAGTCTTCCCAAAAACACATCACATTATTTACAACCTGATATTTTCTGCATGGCAGTAACTGCCCCATGAAGTGTACTACCCCTGTCAATGTAGACTATACTTTTTAAGTCCAACTGTTCACGCTTTAACACCCAACCTGCTGCCCAGGGATGTTTAACGTTAATGGCTTGCCTACGCCACGTTTGCCTTGAGGTACTAGCCAATCTAACATCATACTACTCACAATAACTATTATTATTAGTCTGAAAATCAAATAAATTCTCATGTATTGTTGTTTAGTGCACTGTCCTCAGTCATCAGTAGAAATATCTGTACTTATATCCCTAACACCCTGTACAAAACACGTGAATGGTCTTCTCTCGGATGCTGGGTTAACGTTCATATACCTTATTTCGACGGTGTTTATCGCGTTAAAGGTCGGTGATAATAGTATCGACAATGTAAACTTTATACATTTCCTGCTGACATTATCGAAGGCTTTCAGTAGCCCTAATGTTTAGGCCTAATGATGTTCTAAAAAGGCCGTGTCTCTCTTAAGGAACAAATTCCGTCTAAGATGCATTTATTGGGCGTCTATACGTCTCTTCCAGCTTAACACCTGGGAAAGTGGAACTAATGTCAGTGCATTACAGCAAAAAACCTCAACAACGAACCTAAAGAGTTAATGTTGATAAGCCATCATATTAGCTCTAACGCCCGGAATTTTACAGTTGTGATATGTGTGTGGGGGGAAGTAAATTGTTGCCGCTGTACAGACGCTTTGCCTCTGGCTATGCTCCATACTTGGACGGTCTAGTACTGCTAAATCAGCAACTAACAACCACGTAACCAAAATTACTCCATCAGCATCGAAATAACATACACTAACAGGAACCAGTCTCTAACTGCCTAAATCCTGCACACATGCGATACCTATATTTATAAATCATTGCGAAGCATCCAATACACAGCTCTCCCCCCGTAGTTCTTATACACACAACACGTTAGCAGATAGTAGTACCCCCACACTCACCTAAAGTAACTTCCAGGCGCTTTGCGTCACTTTCCCACGTGCAACGTGCCTTAGTAACTTTACTTACAGATTAACTGCATCGTCCTCCATGGCGAACAAACCCTGAGTATATATTTGACAGTACAACATAAATCTATATTGTCTTTCCTAAAAACCTCCTCCTCTTACTTTATAGGTATAAAATTAAATAACTGTAGGCAGACAGAGAATTCCCACAACTGACAAAATTACAGAACGACTATAGTGCCACGTATACACCTTATACTCTAAAGACCTACTTCCGGTTACGTGATCTTCCGGTCATACCTTCTAAATTTGCAGTCCAATTGTAAACTCCTTGCCCAGTTTCACTGTTTTGAGTGTACAACGCCGTGGATACGCCACAGCCGGGGGTAGGATGCGGAACTGCATCCACGAGCAACGACAAGCAACTTGAATGTCTTTACTGTGTGCAGTGTTACTCTAGACTCCAAACCGCATACTAAGGGAGTAAATGTTGTGGCGCGTTTATTAAAGTATCAATCTGATGTCTTTAAAATATGAGATGTCAGTCCCCGGCGAACGGTACATCCCACACCGGCAGCTATAAAGAAGAACAAAACTAGGAAACGAAGCAACGCTGATCAAGTGTTAACGCTGGAATCTACCCTAGTATATACGGTTGTCATAATGTATGGATGACTTTGATATGGCTTTTACATCTACATGCATACGCCGCAAGCCACCGTAAGGTGAAAAGCGGACGATATCTTCTACCACCATTACGAATTTTCTTTCCTGTTCAAATCGTAAATAGAGCAATGGAAAAACAACTATCTATGCTCCTGCCTGCAAGCCCTAATTTCCCTTACCTTACCTTCGTAGTGTTTACGCGAAATATACGTTGGCATCAGTACTTTCGTTCTCCAGTCAGCTTAAAATTGCAGGTTCTGAAAGTTTTATCGATAATATTTCACGAAAAGAGCATCGTCTTCCTTCCAGAGCCTCCCATCTGTGTTCGTAAAGCATCTCTATAACATTTTTCTACATTTAGAGTAATCTACCATTCATCTCACCAACTATAAATTTTGTTTGTCATCTTGTATTCTCCTAAACACTCAACGAGGACACGTTCCCGTACACGACAGCATCATCAGCAAAGACCCGCAATTTGCTGCTCACCCTGTCTGCAAAATCATTTATGTATGTAGAGAATAAGAATAGTCCTGTCACACTTTCTTGGGACACATCTGACGAGACCCTTCTCTCAGATGAAAACTCGCCGTCGAGGATAGCATACTGGATTCTATTATTTAAGAAGTCTTCGAACCACTCATATCTCGGAACCTATTCCGTATGGTCGTACCGTCCTTAACAGATTGGAGCGTTGCATCGTGTCAAATGCTTTCTGGGAATCGAGGGATATTGAATCTGCCTGCTGCCCTTCACCTGTTGTTTGCAGGCTAGCATGTGAGAAAAAGACAAGCTCCGTTTCGCAAGAAGGATGCTTTCTAAATACGTGATGCTTTGCGGACAGAAACTTTTCGGTCGCAAGGAAATTAATTATATTCGAACTGAGAATATATTCAACAATTCTGCAGCAAACCGATGTTAAGGATATTGGTCTGTGTTCATGCCGGTCCGTTCTTTTAACCTTCTTATATACAGTAATCACTTGCCTTTTTTCCAGTCGCTTGGGAATTTGCGCTGGGTAAGAGATTCAAGATAAATGCAAGCTAAGGAAGGGGTCAATGCTGAAGAGTATTCTCTGTAGAAACGAAATGAAATTCCATCTGGAGCTGGTGACTTATTTTATTTCAATTCTTTCAGTTGCTTCTTTACATCGTGGATGACTATTTCTATATCCGCCGTGCTGGAGTTTGTGCGACAGTCAAACAACGGTATATTTGTACGCTCCTCCTTCCTGAGATTTTTTGAACATGAAATTTAAATCTTGAGCTTTACTTTTGCTGTCTGATTGATATATCAGACTATTCAATGAGCGACCGGATAGAAACTTTCGATCCTCTTAGTGATTTTATGTAGGACCAGAATTTTCTCACGTTCTCTGCAAGAAAGTACGACGGTGGTAGTTGTTGCTTGCTTCGTACATAACTTTTTACAGACGCACGAATT
Organism: Schistocerca gregaria; assembly: GCF_023897955.1. Lineage (NCBI taxonomy): Eukaryota > Metazoa > Arthropoda > Insecta > Orthoptera > Acrididae > Schistocerca > Schistocerca gregaria. The sequence goes on from NC_064931.1 coordinate 364,576,824, forward strand.
TCTATTAACTTTCACCTGTCGTCATTTGCGCGTTCTTTTTTGAACCTAGAGTGCAACACTCCGTTTAGTCGCATTTCCCGAATTTTGTTTTTACGCCATGGTGGGTCTTTTCCACTTACAATGCACATAATTTTCCAGAGAACGATTTAAAATCCCTTTCAAATCTGCCAATAATTCCTCTACATCCATCATATTTGAACTAAATGATGTCTATTCATTGTCTAAATGGGATGCTAACAATTGCTTAGCTGCTCTCTCTAGCAAAACTCCTCTCCTACCCTTCTTGATGGGTTTCTTAACTTTAGTAAACAATGTCGCGCTGATGACACCGTGGTCACTAATCTCTGTCTCTATACTCACACTCTCGATAAAGTCAAGCATGTTTCTAACTACAAGGTCTGCAATATTTCTGTTACTTATAAGTTGTCGAGCTAGCTTCTCAAGACAGTTTTATTAAGCAGTCTTTAACTAGGTAGGTTAAAGTCGCCTCCAACTAATATTGAATGATATGGATATTTCCGCGGTACTGAGTGTTGACTTCCTTTGAATGCTTCTAAAACTGTCACCGTGGACTCTTGCGGCTGATAACTTGAGTTCACCTAGATCTATTACACTCATCCACATAACATCACAGTCGGTCTCAAGTTCCACCTCGATGGAGACAATATTTTTGTCAACTGCAATGAACACTTCCCTTCTAACGGCATCTAATCCATCTCTTCGATATACGTTATACACCTCGTTAAATATTTCATAGCTTCTGACTTGGGATTTTATCCAGCTCTCGGTTCCGAGAATAATTTGAGGCCGACAACTTTGCTGGAGGGCAGTAAATTCAGGAACTCTCTTGCGAATACTTCGATAATTTATTGTAAACATTTTCACAGTCAAAGTGTCTTTACTTTGTATAGGGTTTCATTTCACTCCCTGCATATCGACTGACGAGCGTTCATCAGAGAACCTAAAAGTACTGCATAGCCTGAGAAACCCCCATGTGACCTCCTGTACTCTGCTACCCGAGTAGCTGCTTCCTTTGTATAGTCCACCCCTGACATTTCAAGGTGAATCCTACAATTCTCCACCGCATACACAGCTCCAGAAATCTGCAGCCAAGAACATCATAGAATCGACGGAGCGTTTGCTTGAGACCCTTAACTCGACTCCAAACCAAAGTACCCTGATCAGTTCTTGTAATGATGCTACAAATTGTGAGCTCTGCTTGAACTTCGTGAGCGAGGGCAGTAGTCTTCACCACATCCACCAGCCGCCCATATGAACTGAGAAAAGGCTCAGAACCCCAGCGACAACTGTCACTCGTGACGATATGAGCCACAACTTGTAGACGACTACCCCCTGCACGCTCGGTAGCCATAGGCAAGGCATCATCCACATCTCGGATGAGGCCACCTGGCAGACATGCCGAGTGAAAATTGCATTTTTTTCGGGCGCAAGACGTTGTTTTCCTAACGGCCCCCATAATGCGCCTAACATTGCAGCTTCCGATAGCTAGCAAAACCCGTTCCTCTGTGTGCCTGCTCGGACCCGGCTCACAGCGGGGATGGAGAAAGCCAGCCAGCCTCAATAATAACTCTCCACCTCGAGTGACGCAGAATAATTACCATCTGCTGCTCACCCTTCGGTAAGGGCGGATCCTCTGCGTTGTTATCTAATGTGACGCACCAGATTCTCCATCACCACAACATTCCAAAGAAGTAACCCCAAGATGGCTTACCGTGCACAAAAACGTCTTTAACTGTTCGCGAACTGCAGCCAGCTCCTCCTCCACACACACACACCCTGTACGCATCCTATCAATCCTGGTACTATTAACTTAAGCATTAACTATACAATCACACAGAGAAAGCCAAACATGTAAGTTGATACAACCCTCCTGCTCCTGATGTGCCACCAATGGAGGCTGATGACTTACGAAGCTTTGTAGGTGACTGTTCAAAAGAAATGACGACTGTGCTACAGACGGTGCGAATCTACGCTATATAGTTACTGAAACGCTAGATTTCACCACTTAAATACAAAAGAACGAAGGAATTCAAGCATTAAACTACGAAAAAACGCAGACAAAGCTAAATATGTAACTTGCTGCTTTGCTGATACGTCACAGACAGCAGATGAAACATGACTAGGCTGGGAGGAATGGTCGCTGGCCGATCAAAGCAAATAAGAACTGCTCTTTTTATTATTGGAACTAAGACAAGTTTTTTGATAAAATAAAGTGGGCAATCTAGACAGACATTTGTAAACAAGCACACACAAGCAACAGCGGTTTGTAACCTTGTCTCTGTCTCGATGTCAGGAAGGCGTACTTCAACACCAGACAACTTTCGTGTGTTCTTATTACTCCAGTAACAAAATGCAGAATGACAACTCATAACCTTTAATAGGGAATGGTTTAAGCCTCCATGACACATTGGTTCCTTCAGGTATTATCCATTTCGATACGGCACATCGATGTCTCACATGTCACCCTAACATGTTTCTGGACTGAGATAAACATATTACCCATAGGAAGTGGTTTAAGTTGTCTAGTTTTCTTAACACCAGTGAGATTACATTTTTTGTAGGAATTAATTGTGCATATGTTAATAACACAGAATACAGCCCAGCTTAGGCTGCAGTAGCTTCGTATACGCCGCAAAGATAAGAGGTGGACATAACCTTCGAATACTGATGAACTGTAGCTGACAAAGGTTCTACACTATGTGGTCAAAACTATCCGGACACCCCCAAAAACACGTTTTTCATATTACGTGCAGTGTGCTGCCACCTACTGCCAGGTACTCCATATCAGTGACCTCAGTAATCGTTAGACATCGTGAGAGAGCAGAATGAGGCGCTCCGCGGAACTCACGGACTATGAACATGGGCAGGTGATTGGGTGTCACTTGTGTCATACGTCTGTAAGCGAGATTTCCCCACTCCTAAACATCCCTAGGTCCACTGTTCCCAATGTGATAGTGAAGCGGACAGATGAAGGGACACATACAGCACAAGAGCCTACAAGCCTATCTCGTCTGCTGACTGACAGAGACCGTTGACAGTTGAAGAGGGTCGTAACATGTAATAGGCAGACATCTATCCAGACCATCACACAGGAATTCCAAACTGCATCAGGATCCACTGCAAGTACTATGACAGTTAGACGGGAGGTGAGAAAACTTGGATTTGATAGTCGAGCGGCTGCTAATGAGTCACACATCACGCCGATTAATGCCAAACGACGCCTCGCTTGGTGTAAGGAGCGTAAACATTGGACGATTGAATAGTGGAAAACCGTTGTGTAAAGTGATGAATCACGGTACACAATGTGGCGATCCGATGGCAGGGTGTGAGTATGGCGAATTCCCGGTGAATGTAATCTGCCAGCGTGTGTAGCGCCAACAGTAAAATTCAGAGGCGGTGATGTTATGGTGTGGTCGTGTTTTTCATGGAGGGAGCTTGCACCCGTTGTTGTTTTGCGTGGCACTATCACAGCACAGGCCTACACTGATGTTTTGAGCACCTTCTTGCTTCCCACTGTTCAAGATCAGTTCGGGGATGGCGATTGCATCTTTCAATAAGATTGAGTACCTGTTCATAATGCACGGTCTGTGGCAGAGTGGTTACACGACAATAACATCCCTGTAATGGCCTGGCATGCACAGAGTCCTGACCTGAATCATATAGAACACCTTTGGGATGTTTTGGAACGCCGACTTCGTGTCAAGCCTCAAGGACCGACATCGATACCTCTCCTCAGTGAATCACTCCGTGAAGAATGGGCTGCCATCCCCCAAGAAACCTTCCAGCACCTGATTGAACGTATACCTGCGAGAGTGGAAGCTGTTATCAAGGCTAAGGGTGGGCCAACATCATACTGAATTCCAGCATTACCAATGGAGGGCGCCACGAGCTTGTAAGTAATTTTCAGCCGGGTGTCCGGATGCTTTTGATCACATAGTACAGGTACCAATATGCTTAAGATTCAGGATGTATGTATGTAGCAGATGGTAATAACAATAATAATATCTGAGGAACTGGTTTTATTTTATTGTAAATACACATAGCACAACTGTGCTATTTCTACAACTGTCAAAACTTTTATGTACACTGAAAATACAAGATGTAGGCGTGTAACACATGTAAGATAATAATAATAATAATGTTCAAGACACTGAATTAATTCTATTGTACACACAATGACGCTATTTTTGGTGTTCGGTTGTCACAGATGACCCTCATTGTGTAAGGGGAGGTCTGGGATAGGGTATAGAAGTTGGTCCACCTACATTAATCCCAGGGTAACGTCCGGAAGGTAAGCACCTGCATTATGTCTGGAATGCTGTTTGGTGTGGATCCATTTCCAATCACACCATTTTGGTATGCTGGTTTCTAACGGGGGGCCCTAGTCGCTCACATTCCCAGAGATCTTAAATTATTCATTCGTGATTTCAAAAGGCCACACATGGGGTCGAAATTCTAGGTCACTGGGCCACAACGAGATCACCACGAACCCAGGCACATGTCGGCCGGCCATGGTGTGGGTGCTTTGGCTACAGCTAGTGCTTGAACAAAATTTCCCATTTTGTGATTTCTTCATCTTTTACTATAGCCTATAAAAATGTGTATTTGCAGTGTTTGTGTCACTCATTTATCCAAACTGCAATGTGTTAATAAAATACGTGTGTCATAGAGCGCGTGTCATGAAGCCAACTAGCGATCAACAGATAGGAAAGATTTTGTGTATTTTCATTGGCGAAGCATTTATACCGCGTGAAAACTTCAAAGCTAACAGAAATGCGTTGGATAAGGATTTTTTAAATCTCAGAAATCGTCATACTTTAGTATTCCGGAGCCTCTGTGGGACCTTGCTTACCTATTACACAGCACGGTATACTCAACTGAGAAAGGTCTTCAGACGTAAAAGTAACTTTGGGGTATCCCAAAGGTGTACAAGAGGTGCAGTATTTTTCGCATTATGTATAAATAACCTAGTGGATAACCTCAGAAGTTCCTTGAGTCTTTTCGTGAATAATGCTATTGTACACAGAGAACTAGTGACGCTGGAAAATTGTAGCGACATGCTGGAACAGCTGCAGATGGTTGACGCTTGATGAAAGAAGTAACATTGAGTCGTAACGTAAACAAACGTAACGTATTGTGCATAAATAGACAGAAAGTATCAATATTTTATGATCACACGATTGCAGAACAATCACTGGAAGCAGTTACTTCCTTAAAGTATGTACGAATATGCACACACAGTGATTTATAGTGGGACGACCACATAAAACTAGCTGTAGAAAATTCAAAACGGAAGAACCCTCAGGAAAGCGGTCCACACGAAAAGAAAGTAGCTTACAAGCTCCTCCTTCGAACAGTACTCGAATATTGCTCGTCAGCCTGGGGTCTGTACGAGATGGGATTGATAAGAGAAAAAGGAAAGACCCAAAGAACTGCGGTCATTTCGTTTCAGGTTCATTTAGTAATCCCGAAACCGCCAGGGAGATGCTCAGCCAACTCCATTGGCAGACTCTGCAACGGAGAAGTTCTCCATCATGGTGTGGTTTATAGTTAAAATTCTAAGAATAGTCAGTCAGTATATTGCTTCCTCCTATGTTCATCTCGCGAAAGACCATGAAGGTAAAATTAGAGAGATCCGAGCCCACGTGAAGACGTATCAGCAATCGTTCTTCCTGTGAATCGTCCATGTTTGGAACAGGAAAAAGTGGAAGCGACAGTGGTAGAAGAAGTACCCTCCTCCACACACTGTAAGGTGGCTTGTGAGAAAGAGATGTAAGTCTGTAGGTTCTTGTCGCTGCAGTTGTTAAAGGTAAAATATTCTAGGTTGTTAGGCTGCATCAAGTTCCCCTTCAATTTGTTATTGCATGATCGGATAATGAAGACAAGCACTAGCTGTTGCCACAGCACCCACACCACAGCCGGTCGACATGTGCCTGGGTCCGTGGTGATCTCGTTGTGGCCCAGTGACCTAGAATTTCCACCCCATGTGTGGGAGGCAGAACACAGGTTCGGACATGCTGTGGAGGAGCCGGGGAGATCCATCTACATATGAGAGGTGCTTTGCAAGGAGATATTACTTGGTTTCCAATCAATGCTGAGAAAACATCTGCAAAGAAGAAATGCTGAGCTGCGGGGGAGTATGATGCTACTGTTGGCAACCATCCCTGATTTGAGGTGGATATGAATATACCTTCAGCCATAATCGAAGGCAGTGAATTAGAAGACCTAACGAGGCTGAGGTGTTTCAGAATGTGGTGATAAGCTCCCAGAACCATTAACAAGCAAATTTTGTGAATTTAAGCATACTTAGTTCCTCTCTCTCTTTATCTCTCTCTGTATGTGCGAATAATGATATGGTTATCTTCAGTAACGCTTTCGTTACCTGAATAATTTTTCAATGGGATTACAGCCATGGAAAAGGAAGAAATGGCCAGTACTCTGCCTGCAGCGCAGGTCGATGCCACACAATATTAAAATCTAATATACTGATCTGTGATGATTATGATCAATGGTTGAAATCTCTATGTGGCTACATCACTGCCGATGATTTTTCACGTAAATACTAGAAATTATTATTATTGTTGTTATTATTACTATTATTATTGTTGTTGTTGTTGTTGTTGTTGTATTGACAACTGAATATGTCTCTTACACACATACATGATACTTATTAATGTGACATCCTCCTTTGCAGGAGTGCTGGAACCATCTGGAGGTGGTCTTATGTCAACATCATCGATGATGTGATTGTCACCATCACCACAAGCGGGCCCATGGACGTCATTAGGCTGGTATGGGCTGACAACACCTGCACAGTTTTCATCTTCATCATCGCCGTGAGCCAGCTCGTCAATGTCTTTGTCCTGGTGTGGACTGTCAACACCAGCACATTTTTCATCACCAACATCACTGTGAGTGGGTCAGTCGAAGTCATCATTCATTTACTGCAGTCTGATTTATCATAGCCACATTTCCCGCACCCTGGACCATCTCACCATCATCATCCTGGACATAGAAGCAGATCAGTGGTGCTCCCTGTTAATTGTCATGAGGTAAATCACAGACCTGCATTGGAATGCTCTGTGGTTGCTGGCTGACGCTTTTGGGAATCGCATCTCACAAGCTTGCAAAGACAATTCTAAGGTGGGCTACTAAGACCCCACTACTTTCCTTAACACATGCCTATCTGTGTTTAAAGTGAGTGGCCGAAAATCGTCAACAACCTTTACTGTCCCTCCATCAACACACTTCTGTGTTGCTAACTCACCCACTCCCAAAGCAAGGTAGTAACGATCTTGAGGATAAGTTCATTGCCTACATTTGGGCGAAAATTGGGGTGATATTGTGAGGTGACCCATTTGCAGATTGGTTTTGAACCAAAAGAACACACTGCACAGAACAAAAAAGATGTAACGTATAAACTGGTTGGAAGCCTCTATTTTTCAGAGGTAGGTATTCATCGTCCAAAACAGGTAGATCTGTTGCTAAGCTCCGAGTGTGAGATGCAACACTATGTCTAGATCAAAAATATTTACTGCCTACTCTCCCTGCAATTGTCAGAATGTCATGGTACACGCCATTTTTGTTGTAGATGTCTAAACTCGTTCACTAAGAGTGAGTATCTAGAAAAGCATCTAACAGGCTGCATTAGCCTCGAACTGGTAATTGTGGAAATGTCTACTGAGGTAAACAAGTTCTTAAAGTTTAAGATTGCCCACCACCAGAAGTGCTGCCCGTTTGGCATTTATGTAGATTTTGAGTACCTACTATCTCCTGTCGTGCACTGCAAAGGCGACCCCACTGCCTCTCATACTACCTTCACTGAACGATATGCACTTTATGCAGCTGCATATCAAGTTGTATGCTCATATGCCTCCAGTCTTAATCAATTCGTATCACATGTGGGGGATAATCCTGTGAGATGGTTTACTACTGAACTCGAAAAACTTGCAGAAAGACTGTTGATAAGATTTGTTTCATCAACATACCCATGACGAAATTCCAGAAGAATGATTCCTTTTACAAGCAGGCAGTTGACTTCCATACAAGTCCCTTTTGGTTTGTTGCCGGATCCTAAAATAAACTCGATTCAATATTTCGGCGATCCAGATGTTCGTGAGCTTCAGGAGAGCGCTGCTTCTGCTGCTGAAGCAGCAGATGATGGCTTTCTGAAGATGGTGAACAGTTGGAGCGCCGAAATATTGAATTGAGTTGATTTTAGGATCCGGCAGCAAACCCGAAGAGACTTTCAAGACTTATTGCGCTGGGAAGGTCTACGAAGTCACATTTGACTGCCACATTGGTGGACTGAAGCTCGGTAGAAATGTGGAAACTCCATGTGGAGACCATTACCATCTGACAGAGAAATTCCACAGTACTGCACACAATGCAAACAACTTGAAATACCTACTGACACAACATACAGCCATTTTCTTTCACATTTTGAGTGGGTATGAGGCCCACTTCCTTGTTGAGCACTTGAGTGATTTCAGTTTGATAGGTGATAAGGTTGGTGTCTACATGATAACGTCATACATTCCTGTGCAGTGGTTCCATCCCAAAGTTGATGACTACGCTATAAGGTAAAAAGAAATACATTATGCATCACAGAAACCTCCAGCAGTGCCACAGCTTGGGATTAAAATTTATTGGAGTCACCCTCACCATCTCCTTCAAATAGTCGTGCTGGTTGAAGGCGTATTTTGATTAATACAGAAAAGAGGGCTCTCTTGACCTATGATTTCGAAAACAATTTAGATTTCAATAAAACTATGAAAGATTAGAGAAAGCGCCGTGAAATACGTTAACTTTACCATTAGGGTTGGCTTTATGGTGTTAGAGATTACATTGTCAGGCCACACAAAATCTGTCTATATTGGTAGATGTGTACTGGACCTTTTCTAACTGCACATGCACCACTTCCATTATGAGTTTGCTTGATATGCATACAGATAGTTTCATCTATTGGGTTAAGGACTGCAATTCGTATAAAGTAATAATGTACCATCCAGCTATGTAGCTGATAATACTTATTACAACCTCAAAACAAGAAGCTTATCATCCTGATGAAAGACAAGGATAATAGGTCACAGATTATGGATTTTGTGGGGCTAAGATGAAAATGTATGTATACCACAGACATACAAATGCCATCCAAAGAGGTGCTAAGGGCATGAATCTTATGGCCTCAATGGCTCGAACAATTGATTATTACAAGGAGCATCTCCTAGACTATTTCGGCAATGTCCAGCCACAGACTCCACATGTGGTGTGACATGTAGCTTGTAGATCTCAATGCAATGTAGCATATACTGTAATGCAGCTGAAAGTCATTAAGTCATTCTCTAGGGCTATGACAACAAATGGTTCATTTGTGATGAAGTATATATAGTGGGACAACCTATATGCCAGGCCAAGCTTCATTGTTGCCAAATTTATTCAAGATAGCGTCGATGATGTCATCCAAGATGGCCTCATGTAGACTTGGCAACATCATATGACGTCATCCAAATTGGTGGCTTTTGGCGGGAGAATAGGCCAATTGTGCTACGTCCACTAACCTAACCTCAAGAAAACATGACAGGAATTTTTAATTTTGGTGGGGAAAATAGGCCAATTGTGCTACATCCACTAACCTAAGCCACCAGAAGAAAAAATGGAGGGAAGTTTGAATTCCAATAGGATAATGCATGCAAAGACTGTACTTGTCTTTATTATTATTGATTATCATTTATTAACATTCATTATCATTTATTATTATTTATTATTGTTGACCTGCCACCAATAGAAAATTCCATCCAAATTCAAATTCCAACACAATAATGGCTGCAAAACCTTACTTTTGTTTATTATTATTCATTATCATTTATTAACATTCATTATCATTCATTGTCATTTATTATCATTCATTATCATTCATTGTCAGTTATTATCATTCATTATCATGTATTATTATTATTATTATTATTACTATTTATTATTATAGGCCTACCTCCACTAGAAAATTGCATCAAATTCAAATTCCAACAAGATAACGTCTCGAAAACTGTACTTCTATTTATTATTATCATTTGTTATTTATTCAAGATGTCCGATTTTCTCGGCGAGAAAGCCATTTTCCTTACATCCCTAACAAAAATCTATCTCAAGTTCAAATCCCAACACCATAATTGATGACATGTACCTTTTTTTCACTAGTAGCCTATCATAATCGCGTCAAATAATAAACTGCACTTGTAGTAACGTAAGTCACGTCCTTTGATTTTGCAGGGGGGAAGAGACTGAAGACTTTATTTCAAGCAGTACGGTCATCACTTGTTCTCCAACACAGTCAGCACACACATCTTTTATATCGCAGTGCAGTCACCACGACGACCACGCTCCAACTGAATTAGTTCAAATCCTCGCCACCCCATGGACAGCGCGCGGAGACACTGCCGACGCCTGTCACGTGAGGCGGCCGGTCACCCTTGCTGAGGGCGATCACAGCGATCGCCCCCACGTCGTAACCCTGTTTACGCTGGACACGCTGGAACTTGCTGAGTTTGACGTCACAGGGGCCCCTTGTCCGCTCACCACGTGTATTCGTCGCCTCCGCACGTTTCCCGCCAAAATTGTTTGCCTCGCAGCTGAATCACTCAACGGTCGACCTTTCCTTGGGCAAGTCCGAACCTGCAGATACCGACCTCACACAGCCGTTCGACATCCACCAGGTGTATTTCTCAGACAAAGAACTCGGTGCTACACATTTGGCGGAAAAGTGATCGACAGTGGAAACCGCCATGATTATATAACAGCACGTTTTGTCCGCACTAGAACGTTCGCTAATTGACTCGCTCTCACGTGCGCGTAATAACTGTACAATCGCTGCGCCGCCGGCCCCCTTACGTCACACACCCTCCATACACGCGTCGGACATAGTCTTCTGTAAATACCTGGAAAATGACTCTTTATGTCAGACATTACGGTCATGCAGGTGTGTCCCAACTTACTTCTCCATGCTCACACAGTGAAACTCCACAGCGCAGCTGAAGTACGTGCGGCCAGTTGAGCCCGCTCCATCGGCAGTTCCCTGGCCTGCTGACGTCAAGCGACCAGCGGGGCCCGCACAGCCCCACGGCCAGCGCGCCAGGTAGGCGAAGTTTGCCGCCTCAGGGTCCAGCCACGAACGGTCAGCCGCACTCGCCTCAGAGTCCTACTATGTACACATCTTTCGGACATACTGCTCTATAAATATTCTACCTAAACTATGACCCTAATACAGTTGTTCAAACCACACGGTCTAGCACATGGCGAGGGCACACCCCCAGTACCTAAGCCGAGAACATTGCTCGCCCCATCTTTAGTTAACTGCTGAGAGTCGGAGATATGCTGCAATCATATCCCTCGCGCTCTCGTAGCTACTCCCCTCAGCTATTCAATCTAACAAACCCTCCAAGTAGAAAAAATGACAACCAACTCGAACTCTCTCATATTCTATATCGTCCCACAAATACTTAACATACATTTTATTTACGCATCGAGTATACCTATCACTCTCATACAAAAAACACTCGCCCTGATATACCTGGTGTCATGTTGCACAGTCGGCAGACAGGCAAACAGCTCCTAATTTCAGTGCACTATATCAAACTGCTCCTAAATAATGCAGTACACATAACTGTTAACACCATCAGTACTCTTATTCTGCCCACATAACTGCCGTGCGCAATCAACCTGTCCCACTCTAAGTCACACGCCCGACAGCTCTAAATTCGCTCAAAGGCCTCTGTTCGACCCTTCAAACATGACTTGATGACAGCCGCATTCATACCTAACACTTGAGAGATTCATATCACCTACACGCCAAACATGACTATCCAAGCCAGGCCACGTGAGTCATCTGTCACCGTCCTAACTCAGTGCGGTCCAACACACGTTAAGGCTGCATTCCGTTGCTTACCGGCCTATATGCGACACATCTCCACCTTCATCTCTGTTGTCAGAATAGCCAAGAGCGAGTCCACACATACGCCGTCCGCACACATCCCAGCGCTTCTCTCCCCTCACAATCTAAAAGGATCATTTGAAAATTAAAAAAAAAAGATAAGAGCCCAATCAAGCTCTCCGAAATTGTATAGTGCCCCCAAAAATAGTTAACGCTCGCTTACGTGTTTTCTCAGCTTATTTGTAAATTCAAATTGTTACCCTAACAGAACTTGTTCACCAAAATAATACTGAATGCGCTCCCCAGCTCCTACCTTTCCAGCTCTCAACATACGCAAATGTTCTCAACCCTCCTATATCCCAGCACAACCGATTAATCATTCTTATTCCTTCTTATCGAATTTACAGGCCTAATTTCCTAAGGACCGGTTGTCAAAGTACCATCCTGCTTTTCTTTCTGATACTTACTGTGCTTACTTTTACAGAGATAGCTAAATTACCTCCACAGCCCCCTCAATCTACACACACACACACACACACACACACACACACACACACACACACACACACACGGTCATCCTCTCTACTCAACCCATAACATAAGCAATAGTAACTTTACAATACCCACTACATGTCCCAATTCTCTCAATTCCTAAGGAAGCTCTGTGAACTTCCTCTTTCTTTCTCCACACGCCACACTCAGCGGTAATCAGCCCTTCTGCATCAATGGACGGAAGTCCATCTCCGAACTGTTCCACAAATTCGGCGATCACTCCCCCTCAACACAAATGCGTTACTCTCTCTTCTTCTTCCTTGCCTGCTCGCTTTTTTTCTACAAACTTATCCAGTCTCATAGACTACAAGAACACACCAATTTTGTTTTCTAAGTACAGCATCCTTTAAATCACTGAATACCTAGAAACAAACATACGCAAAATGATATTTCCACTCTCGAATACCGGTCTCAGTCATGTAACAGTTTCGAGATCTTGGCTATACTAAGGTTTGTCCCAGGTCTAAGGAACAGACAAGCATGTATCCAACACACCACAATCGATCTTCACTCAGCTAAATAATGGAAGCAAATGTGCAGAAGTAGTCAACGGAACAATCTACATCCCATCTAATAACACTCCAACCCAAACCAATCATCTTCTCAAATTCTGACTTGATCACCAAAGCCGCCCAACATATACTATTATTTCGCTATTCGGTCGTCTAGAGGACATCAAAGTTCGCTCTTACTGATCCATACACTCCAACAGGTCTCTGCATTCGGACAGCTGCTCCAGTTATTTATTATCATTTATGATCATTTATTATTATTTATATCATGTTACCTAACGAAAATGGCTCCAAGTTCAACAGTGTTTAGCTCCTATGACAACCACCAGAGCGCTCTGTCATCACGTCAGTTGATTACGCAATTACCAAACATGTCACCTTTCCCGAACCTCTATGCTACATTAAAATTCCGAATGGGCTTTAGTCACACCCTACACATCGTTTAGCTGATCCCATTTCCAGATCTTTGCGCATCTGATATATGCAATTTAAGTCGGAGAAAGACATATCACTTACCTTCTACAGCCTGTCTATAAGCAGAATGACCTCAGTTACTGGCACAGGACCTTGTCTTGACCATTCGCCTGAAATGCAAGCGCCGCCGGTGGCATGTCAAAGCCACAGATCTGTCCATCTAAACAGCCATCCACTAAGCCCCAGGACCAGCATGCGTAGTGGGCTCCCTTACTATACCTGCTCTCCAGCTATTGTCTAACGACATACACTGCACAGATGGATTCCTGAATAGCGCAGATCTCTATCCTCCCCTGCATCTCCACCTCGACATATAAACAGTGTCTCCCCCAGCCAGTGAACCCATCGTCATTCACGATGCGCCGACAATTCTGTCAAAACTCACTTTCTAAGCAAAGATGAGTATTCGTTTATAACAAATAGACAAACATAACTCCAAGCAGAAGTCATACATATGATTAAAAAGAAAAAAAGACCACAGTTTAGATTATCCGACATTTATTTACATGTGCTAATGATACAGTCGTAGATGAGTCATGTCATCCACTCGCTCACTCCTTCTACACTCGCTTTCACAGAACTTGTTCTACTTATATGCCACCCACCCTCTTATAATAATTTTGAACAAGCATTTACGCCCCCACATACAACCCAGCTCAATAGAACATAATAATTCCTTTTGCAACAGACAGTCATATTCGGTGAACACTTAAATGTACTGAATTACACATACATGTAGTCAAATAAGCAAATACTTTTACCGAGATACACACCCCTCTCACTGAGTATAGGGCATTTAATATTATATACTTAAACACAAACCAATGATAACAATATTCCAACGCGCACCTTGTCCTCATAGTAAAGCACACTGGCCAATCATGTGACAGTATGTTTTCGTAATTTCAGTGTCATAGCTAAACCATACCTCCTCTACTTTGCAAGTATCATTGCGAGCATTGATAGATGACTGCTCAGTACGTCCGTTCACACTTAATTCTCGAACACACAAAAACGATCAAAGTATACCAGACAACGATATACATATTTCTAAGACCTCGCTCATAGTACTCGATCAATCTCTCTGGCTATGACGGTCACAGAGCAATCTCGCCCTCTTACGTTAAAAGACGATCCTCACTTCGGCAGTGACCACTCTACCCCGCAACGTCGCTACCCAATTAATCCTCAACCGAGCAGAGGAATATAGCTACACTTCATATCTCTTGTCTGAATAGAGCTTTCCTAGGCCTGACCCCTCCAAGTGCACCACATTTCTCGAGATGTACCCAAGTATTGGAGCTTGGCACACCATATCGATCTATAGTAACAGATCTCAAAGTGTCTTAATTTAATAGCATACAGTTAAGAAGAACAAGAACGGAGTGATATTTATACACAATTTAGTTCGACACATATTTACGTAAATCACCCAATCTATCATGTGTAAAGCACTGTAGCTGCATATGGCTAGGATGTGGGCTATATCATGTGACTAAAGAATCCAGATGGAACACTAGAAAAAAAAATTGACCTTCATCAACTTGTTATTCTCTAGAATAAATGAGTCAACGTTTAAATCGTACCTAGTTACAGCTCTGCCTCAATCAATCAACCCGTACACTCTCTGTTACCATTTAACACAGATATGAGTAAGTTTAGACGTGAATGATTCTCTGTCCTCCTGAAAAGCATCAAATACAGTATTCAACTCGAGTGTATCTCTGCTACCTCAGTAGACATACAGTATAATACGAATTCACGAGAAAAAATTGACTGCCTTCCTTATTCAGCTCGCTTCGATGTCATCGTTTTCCTGCATTCGTCTTGTTGCTGCATACTTGACTCCATGTACAAATTCCCCATGCAAACCAGAAGATAAGCAAGTACGTTCTCATTTTCACCGCATTTCGGTCTATATTAGGTCAGTTTATATCTATGCGCTAATCAATTATCGCATTTCTTTCAATTTTATGTCAGATCCGTCCATGCGACCGCGACATAAGTTATCGTTCTGTGTTCTAAAATTGCCACTAAATGTAACCAAGGCGTATCCAGTCACCTCCACGTTCGGAGAGCGCTTGCTCTGTTTTCTGTATCTCTATGTAAGTGTGGATTGAACAACAGTATTAGGGTCATAGTTTAGCTAGAATATTTATAGAGGAGTATGTCCGAGACGAGTATAAAGGTCCAGACTGTGATGTGGGCGGTCTCGCGCTAGTGGTGTGTGAGAGAGGCAAAGCAGACGATTTTGAGTCATCCAAGGTGACTTAGGTTAGTGGCTTCGTTTGCCACAATTTTCTTGTGTTTGGTAGCGAAACACGAACTGACCATCAGAATTGAAGCTTGGCTTATTTGTATAGACAGAATGTGATATAAATTAATGTAGGTTAGTACACGTTAGTGCACGTTAGTAAACGGAAGCAAGCATTAGTACATGTTAGCCAACAAACATGGGTCGGTAAAAGGACGTGGTAGTCGGTAGGGACTTTAACTATTTCATTTCAAGTCCAGGTGGGTGTGGCAGTGGCGAAAATTGATTCCAAGTATAGGTGGACGTGGCAGTTTTCCGCATCAGGGAGGTTAATTAATTGATCAGATTAATTAAATAGTCATGCGGACTTTGTTACATTCACTTGCAGAGGTACTAAGCTAGGTGCGCGCGATGGTTCATGTGTACGGACGTGTGTTTTCGCCAAGATCGTGGATTAGATAATCGAAGCATATGGGCTGAATAATGATAATCAGGTAATCAGTTAACTTAGTGACAGCGTTCTTTGTCCGACAGAGCCACGTGGTCGATCGCGCGTTGTGACGTCAAGGAAGATTGCAACTCGGTAGAAAAAACATTCCAGTTCGAGCGTGTCGGTTCCTGTCTATCGGTCTTGAATTGCAAAGTTTATGGGGATGAGAACGTCCTTTGTGGTCCATCACACGTGCTGGTGGGGCGGTATGTGGCGAGAGGGTGGTTTTGACAGAGAAAGCGTCTCGGTTCCTGTCCATCGGTGCTGAGAATTTGCGAACTTTAGGACGGATATAGCTTTTAGTGTGTCACGTGATAGAACTTTCCAAACATCTCGGACGGTTGTGTGAGGTAGGTATCGGCAGGTTCGAACCTGTTCAGAAAAATAAATTTGGGGTAGAACGTGTCTTTTGTCCAGCATGTGGTCGACAGATTCCATCCTGGCCAGCGTTAAGTGCTCATGGGAGCGGAAAGATGTTTACATAGTCGGACTCTGAGGCGAGTGCGGCTGACCGTTTGTGGCTGGACCCTGAGGCGCTACTCGCCGCCTACCTGGCGCGCCACAAGCTAGGCAACAGAGAGCTAGGCAACAGCTCCTTCATCTTCAGTATCCAAGTGGCCACAGACTTCCTTATCAGAATAAAAAGAGGAGTCCTGATCCTCCAGCAACCATAAAAGTAGATTGGCGTTGGCATGGTGAATGGTAGAACATGACTGAATGTTGTAGGAACAACTGGCGTGACACAGTTCCCATCGTTGAAGGCGGCGAGTCAGTTTTGTGGGGATGTTGGCGTTGGCGCGAAATAGTGGCAACAATGGTTTGCTGTCGGTCAGTAGGGTAAAATGACAGCCACAGACAAAGTCATGGAATTTTTTTAAAGTAAAGGCAATGGCCTGCACTTCTTTTTCTATTTGTCCATAGTTGCTCTGAGCCAATATCAGTGTCTTCAAGACGAAGGCCACTGGTCGTTCCACCCGATCGACAATATGTGAGAGGGTGGCCTCAGCAGCTTAATCGGATGCATCTGCTGTGATGGCCACAGGAAGTGATGCATCGTAAATCATCAGACGGGTGGGCTGAAGCAACGCCTGCTTAACAGCCTGGAAAGCGCGGTCGCAAGTCGTGTCCCAATTCCATGCCACGTTCTTGCGTAAGGGACAGTCCAGCAGAGCAACGATAGTTACAGCATGGGAAATGAACTTACGATAGTAATTCACATGGCCCAGTACAGAATGAAGTTGCTTGACATTCGTCTGTGGTAGCAAATCCTGCATAGCCTGGACATATTTCGGCATCAGCAGGATTCCTGGGGCAAAGAGGATATGTTCCAGATATTCCACTTGACGAACGAGAAACTGGCACTTCTCCAAGTTACAATGAAGATTTACAGCTCGAAGGACAGAGAAAAGAACGTCTAGGTTATCAGGCACGTCTTGTGCGGGCCATCTCGCACCGATGATGTCATCTAGGTAGTTGACTGCGCAGCACATCCCACTTCAGGTGTTCCAGATATCGCTGAAATATCGTTGGTGCTCCCTCAATGCCAAATGGGAGGCCGTTGTAGTGGAAGAGACCGAAAGTTGTGTTCAAATCACTCTGAGCACTATGGGACTTAACTTCTGAGGTCATCAGACCCCTAGAACTACTTAAACCGAACTAACCTAAGGACATCACACACATCCATGCCCGGGGCAGGTTTCGAACCTGCGACCTTAGCGGTCACGCAGTCCCAGACTGTAGCGCTTAGAACCGTTCGGCCACTCCAGCCGGCCTAAAGTTGTGTTCATTGGCACCAAATCGCGCGACGCCTCATCTAGTGGAAGCTGTAGGTATGCTTCTCTGAGGTAAATTTTAGCGAACATCTTGCTTCCAGTCACTCGAGTAAGAATCTCGTCCATCGTCGGGATAGGATAAGCACCCACAATGTATTGTGCATTAATCATGTTCTTGAAATCGTCCCATATGCGGAAGGAGCCATCCTGTTTGTCAACCAGCGCATTGGGTGTTGCCCACAAACTATTGTAAACAGCCGTTAAGATGCCAGCGTCTTGCAAACATTGCAGCTCTACCCATAACTTATCCCTCAGGGTGAATAGGATGTTCCGAGCCTTGAAAAATCTGGGCGTGGTCATTGGGAGGTGGGTGATAGGTGCTTCAAATTTCACGATGGTCGTAGCAGAAGGCTCAAACACTGAAGGATACTTCTCGAGAAGACTGTGAAAGTAAGGATTGTCAGTGCCTGGCTGGGCGCTATCACTCGAATCGTGCACTTCTAGTTCCAGATCGGTGACGAGCTCAAGACCTAATATGTCCATCGCTCGTGGGGTATAGACGACAAGAAGGTGCATTTCACAGGCCATGTTCTCACGTCGGAAGAGGGCTTTCAACTGTCCTTTGACTGCCACTGTATCATTGCTGTAACTGCAGAGGCGATGGGAGAACGGTTGCAGTGGAGGAGAGCCTAACCGCTGGTAGCTGTCCCACACAATGATCGAGGTGCTAGAACCGGTATCCATCTGGAAGTCGACAAAGTGATCACTGGTGAACACCTGGAAGGACATTTGTCGACGCTGGACAGGGAGACAGGAGTGTACACGAAGCATCTCTGGAGCCGTCGTGTGTGATTCCTCTGTCGGGAAAGTGTCCCCTTAAACCAAATCCATGGGTATCTTGATGGCTGCCCAGCAGACCTCCGCTTTGTGACCTGTCTTGCCGCGGGAGACACATTTTTCACAGCGAAACTGACACTGGTGCTGAGGATGCGTAATGAAACAGTCAGCGCAGAAGGGCAACTGTTAGGAGGGAGGGGCAGGAGGTAACTGAAAGAAATACACAATGAGACGAACAGAAATGACACTTTTATTCAAAGACAAAACATTGAAGTCAGTGCATTCGTTATGGTCCCCTGAACATTACAAAAGGCGTGACATGGTTCTAGATAGGGTGTGTAATCATCATGGATGGGAATGCACGCTCTACAGTGTGCTCCCATGCGGCCACAAGATTGATAAGCAGCTCTTGTGGTAAACTGTTCCATTCCTCCACCAGCGCAGCATGTCTTGGACATGCTGCAATACGTCTGTTCCCATACATACTCCATAGGATTTAAGTCGGGGAACGGTCAGGCCAGTGCATTTGCCGAATATCCTTTCGTTCCAAGAGCTCCTTCAGCTTCTGGATAGTCGTTGGTGCATGGCGTCATCCTGCAATACGTCTCCCCAATGCATCCCTTGTGTGCTCAATGGGATTTCAGTTGAAGGAATCGGCAGACCAGTCCATTCGCCAAATATCCTTTCATTTCCAAGAGCTCCTCCACTTGCACTGTTCGAATGAGGTCGTGCATTGTCATCGACAAAAGTGAAGTAAGGATCGAATTCTCTCTTGAAAAGGCCTACATGGGAAAGGAGTACTGTGTCGCAATAATTTTGACCACTGAACCTCAATGCAACATTATGTCTCCCCGTGCCATAACACATGGACCATCAAAACGATGATGCTTGACAATGTTGGACGTACCGTCATAGGGAGAGATGTGGGAACACGTAATGCACCCAGGAATATTGTTCAACGTGACTGATGACCATTTCCCACCCTGACCACTTTATTTCCTCCTTCACCTATAATCAACAGCTGTTGCATTCCAATTAGTTTACATTTACATTTCTAAATTATCAGAACATCACATTCCCAGTGGGATATGTGTCCTGATATTTATTTTTTATGAATGGGCTTTAGAAACGAATTGAGATACATTAAGGCCAGATTACATTTACGTGTCTCCACTATCAGATTGTCAGATTCCTAATCAATCTAAACTTCACAAACTGACCTGTACATTGTCATGCTATACCAAAATTGTAATAAATTACCACATACATCGACAAGTTACAGTAATATAATAACAAATTACTCCATACATAAGCATTGTAGAACTGTAGCAAACTGCTCCACACATCACCATGAGTAAGTGCATATGGAAAGTTAATACAGATTTTGTACAGGAAGATTTGTAATTTTATTCACTACCCAATGAGGAGTGGGCTGGTTTCTTTTCTACCTAACTGTGATTTGGATTCCTAGCCCAACCTAAGTTCTTGAAGGCGCACTTATTCCTCCAAATATTTACTCACGAAAACCTTCACGAACACGTTGCTAGCTATCAAAGCAGGCCTTTATACGCACTCTGATGAATAGATTGTAGCAGAAGCAGTGTGCTTTACAATGTTTGTTACCACACTGTAGATGGTTGTATTGACTTTACCTACCTTAAATACAGGTTCATGCTTACTGATCCTTACAAAATCCATCTCCCTGAGACCATCATTGCTCTGACAAAATCTCCACCTAACAAAGGTGATATCCAACTTTCTGTTGATGACACAGAATAATGATCAGTCTCAACCTATAGATCCTAGATAATGGCACTTTGTTCAAGTGATTGCGATGTCATAGTTATACCCTAAATTTAAAATACTGCTATATGCTGTCCCCTAGTTTCATGGAGTTAAAAAAATTGATACATAGTGTACATGTAGGCAAAATGTATGGAAAATTAATAAATTTTTAAAACACAACATTATTTTTTTAATGTTTACTTTAATAAATATACAAACCTAAATTTCCCCTAAGTGGATGCTTTGGTGTAATGAGTAATAGTACGAATGTGAATCAACATGAAGGTTGCTTATTATAATATACAAGAATAATTATAGATCTCTGAAAAAAATCACTCCTGCGTCTAAAAATAAAAATTGTCTGCATTATTTAACAAAATACATATGATTTCGGGTACAGAACACACATATATCACTATTGTTGTAACTGAATTCTTCTACGTTAATAAAAAATACAGTGTTTCATGCTTTATGTCAGAACACTTTTATATCTATCACACTGTAATAATGTGGAATTACATCTCATATATAAAAGAAATACGGGGAAATATAGTAACATTCTTGACTGAGAATTAAACATATGTTGTCACTTCTTTTAAAAAATACTATTTTATTACTTCCATATATACACACTTATTAATATATAGTTCCTCTTCTTTCAAACACAACCAATTGACATATGGCAATATTTAGCAAATAACTCTCTTTTCACATGCAGCTGTGCAAATCACCAAATTCAATGCTCACATGAACTTTATATCACACTATCCATTTGACAATCTTATTGAATGCTTTTTAACACTATGATTAAATTCATTATTTTGTTCATGGTGAAACACACTCCAACATATACACTCCATATGTTTGTAACACTTTGATTTTTTATACATATGCTATCCATAATCTTTTGATCTAATGGTTTCAGTCACGTACCGTCAAATACTGTTACAATGGAGGAGGTAACATGACTGCTGCTGGAGGTAATGTTGATGTTGATCCCATGTGAGCTGGATACAGGGTGAGTTGACACTTGTTGTGTGGCAGGTTTTTGCACTAGTGTATACATTCATTTTGACTGAACCAAACATTTCTACATTGTTGCATATTCGCCAGTTTGATTATGATAACAAATTCGATGTCTGGCGGTATTCGAATATTGGTGAAATTCAATCTGCAAGCAGACAAATAAAATGTACCTGTGAACACCAACATTGCTTTGACAGCAAATTAGATGGATGAACTGGTGAGCTTAAATACAAATGTGACCCCCATCCTTCCCCGATCCCCATCCCTCAGCCCTAGTTACTGTGTACCAATTAGAATAGGCTGCACCAGAAGGGAGTGGTGAGGAGGTCCTATTTTGAATTTCCTAGATCAGGAAATAGTAGGTCGTAGGCTAAAAGGAGGATTGAAAGTATTACCCCCTGACTTACTTTACTATCTCTCATTGCAAGGAACTTGCTTGCAGATGATACTGAACTGTGTAGTGCTAGCCTAAATGTCCAAACAATATTACTCTTCAAGGAATAAAACAATGCTAATGGATTTTTTTAAAATCCTGTGCAAGACCTTCCATGTGTATTAAATTATGATCAATGGTACTGTGTTGATGTACCTCTGCTAATACTTGCTGTCACCTGTCTCACAAATCTATAAGTCTCCTAAGTTTTGGCATTAGCACCATCTGGGGACACTTTCCCAACCATCAATGATTCCTGTATGGGAGACACATGTGTGAGTGGCAGTGGAACCTGATGCATTCACTACTCCCTCCACACATATGTTTAGTTCCTAATTGTTGCAAAGAGTGTGGTAAAGAAATCCTCCTGTGGTTGTGCAGTTAATATTATTATAGAGGTATCAATTACAACTAAGTTGTATACACCGTCCTTTTGTTACACTTTTTAGGCACAGCAACTGCACAATGAATAACATTTGTAATTAGACTTGGTTTTCATAAACATTAACCATCGTTCTTCGACTATTAGTGCTTGTTTAGCCTTTATTTCTTTTATCACCTGCCTGTCAATGTGAGTGAGTGCATCGTATCTGTGGAGTTTTAATGGGAAATCTATCATGGTTGTGAATTTTGTATGTAGTTATAGTGTTTTACTTTCTCGCTATGGCAGTGGTCTACATATTGAGTGACAGGTTGAGGTTGAGACAGTTATCTGTCAAGATGGTTCTGTCGCAACATGATAGTATTCCAACGCAACCATCAAGAATATGATGCTAGACCTCTTCAAAAACAAAACACTTAAACGGCAAGTAATACCATTTATAATGCAAAGGTGAGAATTCAGCCATGAATTGAATATGCAGATGTCAAAAAAACACCCAAAACAACTTGTGAACCAGACAATTTGCTGCAAACCTGTGCACATGTCTTGCCCTTGTTGACATCCTACAATACTTCCTCTCAGCAAGTTAACACACGATGGTATAATTAGATCTTGTCTGCATCCTGCAGGCTTTAACCTGTAATTTGTTAACCATGAAGACTTTCTTCTGTTTTGGGAATGAAATGTAATTAATGGGTTTGTTTATAAAATTAAGTTTTTTGATACTGCCAGTCAAGGTTTTCTTTAAAAAAAAATTAGCTTACACTTCGATCAGTAGACACATCTCATATAAATGTGCACTAACACATGGCCAGATACTTTTTTTCTCAGACAGCGACCGTATGCACAATGTAGATCACACAGCACAAAACAAGCAACAACAAGGGAGCAAGTTCATACATGCGAACTGCCCAAGTGGCAGGATATATACACTACCACCCAGCCAAAAACTGGTCTGAAAGCCAGCTTTATCAACCAATACAATCTCGAATAGCAAGCTGGAAAAACGATCAATGCATGTATTAAGCACCTAAATCTTTCCATACTCTGAAACGTCCCCTCAGAAAAATTATAAGTGACTGTGCTTAAACTGACACACATTATTTTTAGCGCAACGCAATCTGCCTTTCAAAAATCCCTACAAAAGAATGGCCCTCACTAACAATAACCTATCCTTTCATGAATCACTTACCTCACAAAAATCTTCGTTACTCAAACTACTGCAATACTGCGTGCGCCAATTCTGCCAGCTGAATAAAAGATTCTAACTACTAAAGGCACTAACTACTGATAGGCATAGTTAGCAAATGAAAGATTTTGATAGAGAACAAACAATGTATTTACCTTAATAGTGTTCAAAAGTCATTATATATATATATATATATATATATATATATATATATATATATATATATATATATTAGTTCATGATATCCAGTATTACAAATTTACTCTTTCTGGCGGACACACGTCCAGATCGTCCACTCTTAAAATTCTGCCATCTCTTTCCCCACATCCACCACTGCCGACGGCTCACCTCCAACTGCGCAACGCTACGTGCTGTTAACAGCCAACAGCCCAACACTACAATAGCAAATTCCAACAACGCAACCCAGCCACAGACTGCACATAGCACAGTCAGTGATTTTCATATAGAGCGCTACATGGCATTACCAACATAAAAACCTAAATAGCCTACTTACAACTCTTAAAGTAACTCTACATTCTGCTACCACCTCATGCGTGATTTGCTGGTCCATTGCCTGTGACATGAGAGAGCCAATAATGCAGCATTGACGTGGGGTGTTGTGTGTGATGGATCATGCTGAATGAGGTAACACAGCCAGCAGCTGCCTGCCCTTGAGCAGCACATGTCCAACCAGTGAGCTGTACACATAATACGTGACCGCTAGAGGGTTTCTCACTTGGTCCACTATAGTTAAATACTGCTACATAACAGGAGTAGGCGTCATTCCGTCAGACCTACTGATAGCCTTGGGAGAGCCAGCAGTG
Organism: Schistocerca gregaria; assembly: GCF_023897955.1. Classification (NCBI taxonomy): domain Eukaryota; kingdom Metazoa; phylum Arthropoda; class Insecta; order Orthoptera; family Acrididae; genus Schistocerca; species Schistocerca gregaria. Next base: position 364,601,301 of record NC_064931.1, read on the forward strand.
ACAAAACTCTGGTGAGCAAGATACATGAGATGGGCGAAATACTCTCAGACTTCAAGAAGAATGTAGTAATTCCACTTCCAAAGAAAGTAGGTGCTTACGGGTGTGAATACTATCAAACTATCAGTTTAATAAGTCATGATTGTAAAATAATATCATGGATTCTTTACAGAAGAATGAAAAAACTTGTAGAAGCCAACCTCGTCCCACGCATCCCCCGATAGGACTACGACTGTGGCTGCCCGGGATACTGCCCACATTGAGGCTGATCCCTCACCTGTGGTAGAGTGGGAGGTCGTCTAGAGGTGTGGCAGGGGGCGAAAGACATTCCGGAGGGCTGAACGGAAGGCCTCTCCAGTTTGTCTGTCTTACCGGTTTCAGGCTCTGTCTCCGGCTGATACCGATGTTCGGCCAGAAATGGCTACTTGTCCTGTTCCAGAGGTTGCCCCTCAGTCTGCAAGATCCGGGCAGTCGCAGAGGGTGGGCTTACTGGTAGTTGGGAGCTCCAACGTCAGGCACGTAATGGGGCCCCTTAGGGATACGGCAGCAAGAGAGGGGAAGAAAACCAATGTGCACTCCGTGTGCATACCGTGGGGAGTCATTCAAGATGTGGAAAGGATCCTTCCGGATGCCATGAAGGGTACAGGGTGCACCCATCTGCAGGTGGTCGCTCATGTCGGCACCAATGCTGTGTGTCGCTATGGATCGGAGGAAATCCTCTCTGGATTCCACTGGCTATCTGATTTGGTGAAGACTGCCAGTCTCGCTAGCGGGATGAAAGCAGAGCTCACCATCTGCAGCATCGTCGACAGGACTGGCTGCGAACCTTTGGTACAGAGCCGAGTGGAAGGTCTGAATCAGAGGCTGAGACGGTTCTGCGACCGTGTGGGCTGCAGATTCCTTGACTTGCGCCGTAGGGTGGTGGGGTTTCGGTTTCCGCTGGATAGGTCAGGAGTCCACTACACACAGCAGGCAGCTACAAGGGTAGCGGGGTTTGTGTGGCGCGGACTGGGCGGTTTTTTAGGTTAGATGGCCTAAGGCAAGTACAGAAAGGGCAACAGCCTCAAAGGGTGCGGGGCAAGGTCAGGACGTGCGGGGACCAAGCAGCAATCGGTACTGTAATTGTAAACTGTCGAAGCTGCGTTGGTAAAGCACCGGAACTTCAAGCGCTGATAGCAAGCACCAAAGCTGAAATCGTGATAGGCACGGAAAGCTGGCTGAAGACAGAGATAAGTTCTGCCGAAATTTTTACAAAGGCACAGACGGTGTTTAGAAAGGACAGATTGCATGAAACCGGTGGTGGCGTGTTTGTCGCTGTTAGTAGCACTTTATCCTGTAGTGAAATAGAAGTGGATAGTTCCTGTGAATTATTATGGGTGCAGGTTATACTCAACAACCGAGCTAGGTTAATAATTGGCTCCTTTTATCGACCTCCCGACTCAGCAGCATTAGTGGCAGAACAACTGAGAGAAAATCTCGAATTCATTTCACATAAATTTCCTCAGCATGTTATAGTCTTAGGTGGAGATTTCAATTTACCAGATATAGACCGGGACACTCAGATGTTTAGGACGGGTGGTAGGGACAGGGCATCGAGTGACATTATACTGAGTGCACTATCCGAAAATTACCTCGAGCAACTAAACAGAGAACCGACTCGTGGAGTTAACATCTTGGACCTACTGATAACAAACAGTCCCGAACTTTTCGACTCTGTAAGTGCAGAACAGGGTATCAGTGATCATAAGGCCGTTGCAGCATCCCTGAATATGGAAGTTAATAGGAATATAAAAAAAGGGAGGAAAGTTTATCTGTTTAGCAAGAGTAATAGAACGCAGATTTCAGACTACCTAACAGATCAAAACGAACATTTCTGTTCCGACACTGACAATGTTGAGTGTTTATGGAAAAAGTTTAAGGCAATTGTAAAATGAGTTTTACACAGGTACGTACCGAGTAAAGCTGTGAGGGACGGAAAAAACCCACCGTGGTTCAACAACAAAGTTAGGAAACTACTGCTAAAGCAAAGAGAGCCTCACTGCAAGTTTAAACGCAACCAAAATCTCTCAGGCAAACAGAAGCTAAACGATGTCAAAGTTAGCGTAAGGAGGGCTATGCGTGAAACGTTCAGTGAATTCGAAAGTAAAATTCTATGTACCGACTTGACAGAAAATCCTAGGAAGTTCTGGTCTTACGTTAAATCAGTTAAGTGGCTCGAAACAGCATATCCAGACACTCCGGGATGATGATGGCATTGAAACAGAGGATGACACGCGTAAAGCTGAAATACTAAACACCTTTTTCCAAAGCTGTTTCACAGAGGAAGACTGCACTGCAGTTCCTTCTCTAAATCCTCGCACGAACGAAAAAATGGCTAATTTCGAAATAAGTGTCCAAGAAATAGAAAAGCAACTGGAATCACTCAACAGAGGAAAGTCCACTGGAACTGACTGGATACCAATTCATTTCTACACAGAGTACGCGAAAGAACTTGCCCCCATTCTAACAGCCGTGTACCGCAAGTAGAGGAACGGAAGGTTCCAAATGATTGGAAAACAGCACAGGTAGTCCCGGTCTTCAAGAAGGGTCGTCGAGCAGATGCGCAAAACCAAAGACCTATATCTCTGACGTCGATCTGTTGTAGAATTTTAGAACATGTTTTTTGCTCGCGTATCATGTCGTTTTTGGAAACCCAGAATCTACTCTGTAGGAATCAACATGGATTCCGGAAACAGCGATCCTGTGAGACCCAACTCGCTTTATTTGTTCGTGAGACCCAGAAAATATTAGATACATGCTCCCAGGTAGATGCTATTTTCCTTGACTTCCGGAAGGCGTTCGATACAGTTCCGCACTGTCGCCTGATAAACAAGTAAGAGTCTACGGAATATCAGACCAGCTGTGTGGCTGGATTGAAGAATTTTTAGCAAACAGAACACAGCATGTTGTTCTCAATGGATATACGTCTACAGACCTTAAAGTAACCTCTGGCGTGCCACAGGGGAGTGTTATGGGACAATTGCTTTTCACAATATATATAAATGACCTAGTAGATAGTGTCGGAAGTTCCATGCGGCTTTTCGCGGATGATGCTGTAGTATACAGAGAAGTTGCAGCATTAGAAAATTGTAGCGAAATGCAGGAAGATCTGCAGCGGATAGGCACTTGGTGCAGGGAGTGGCAACTGACCCTTAACATAGACAAATGTAATGTATTGCGAATACATAGAAAGAAGGATCCTTTATTATATGATTATATGATAGCGGAACAAACACTGGTAGCAGTTACTTCTGTAAAATATCTGGGAGTATGCGTGCGGAAGGATTTGAAGTGGAATGGTCATATAAAATTAATTGTTGGTAAGGCGGGTACCAGGTTGAGCTTCATTGGGAGAGTCCTTAGAAAATGTAGTCCATCAACAAAGGAGGTGTCTTACAAAACACTCGTTCGACCTATACTTGAGTATTGCTCATCAGTATGGGATCCGTACCAGACCGGGTTGACGGAGGAGATAAAGAAAATCCAAAGAAGAGCGGCGCGTTTCGTCGCAGGGTTATTTGATAACCGTGATAGCGTTGCGGAGATGTTTAACAAACTCAAGTGGCAGACTCTGCAAGAGAGGCGCTCTGCGTCGCGGTGTAGCTTGTTCGCCAGGTTTCGAGAGGGGGCGTTTCTGGATGAGGTATCGAGGAGATCACGAATGTAAAATTAGTGAGATTCGAGCGCGCACGGAGGCTTTCAGACAGTCGTTCTTCCCGCGAAGAGTACGCGACTGGAACAGAAAAGGGAGGTAATGACAGTGGCACGTAAAGTGTCCTCCGCCACACACCGTTGGGTGGCTTGCGAAGTATAAGAGTAGATGTAGATGTAGATCAGTTTGGATCCATAGAAATGTGGGCACACGAGAGGCAAAACTGACTGTATGATGTATCTTGGAAGATAGATCAAGGAAAGACAATCCTATGTTTATATCATTTGTAGAGTTAAAGAAAGCTTTTGATAATATTGACTGGAATACGCTCTTTGAAATTATGAAGGTAGCAGAGGTAAAATACAGGGAATGAAAACCTATTTACAACTTGTGCAGAAACCAGATGGCAGTTCGAGGGGCATAAAAAGGAAACAGTGCTTGAGAAGAGAGTGAAGAAAGGTCGTAACCTATCCCTGATGTTATTCACTCTGTAAATTGAGTAAGTAGTAAAGGAAATCAATGAACAATTTGGAGAAGGAATTAAAGTTCAGGGAACTCAAATAAAAACATGAGGTTTGTCGATGACGTTGTAATCCCATCTGAGACAGCAGATGACTTGGAAGAGCAGATGAACAGAACGGACAGTGTCTTGCACAGGAGGGTATCATATGAACATTACCAACAGAAAAACAAGGATAAAGAAATATTGTCGAATTAAATCAGGCGATCCTGAGGGAATTAGATCAGGAAACGAGACAGTTGAAGTAGAAGATGAGTTTTGCTATTTAGGCAGTAAAATAACTGATGATGCTCGAAGCACTGAAGATATAAAATGTAGACTGGCATTGGCAAGAAAAGCATTTCTGAAGAAAGGTTCAAATGGTTCAGATGGCTCTGAGCACTATGGAACTTAACATCTGAGGTCATCAGTCCCCTAGAATTTAGAACTACTTAAACCTAACTAACCTAAGACCATCACACAGATCCATGCCCGAGGCAGGATTTGAACCTGCGACCGTAGCAGTTGCGCAGTTCCGGACTGAAGCTCCTAGAACCGCTCGGCCATCAAGTCCGACATGAAAAAAGGAAATCTGTTAACATCGAACATAAATTCAAATGTCAGGAAGTCTTTTCTGAAAGTATTGGTATGGAGTGTAGCTATGTATGGAAGTGAAACATGGACGATACAAAGTTTAGCCAAGAAGAGAATAGAATCTTTTGACATGAGGTGCTACAGAAGACTGCTGAAGATTATATAGCTCACATAACTAATGGGGAGGTACTGAATAAAGTTGGGGAGAAAAGAAATTTGTAGCACAAACTGACTACAAGAAGGGATCGGTTGATAGAACACATTCTGACACATCGAGGTATCACCAATTTAGTACTGGAGAAAAGAACGGAAAGTAATAGCCTAGAGTACACTGGTCTTCGCCACGTTTAAAACTAAGAACTCACGCCTCCTAAGCATCACAAGCCAGGTATGGAACAACTGAGTTAACCCTGTAATGCTGGAAGCAACTCTCTCCCATCGCGCTATTTGCCACTAAGCCTCATAACGCAACGTTAAAGATAGAACAGCTTCTACTTATGCGAAGTATGGCGTTCTGTCTCAGTGTATCGTCTTACATGCGAATTATGTATATAAGTCATCGAAATGGAAAGGGAATTCTTTCTAACGTTGCCTATTCTGTGCGGCAAACCACATCCATCATTCCAGACCCCAGGGTAACTGGTTATGCGCGTCGATACAAAGTAGGGATAGGAAAGCTCTTGCGAGTGAACGAAGAACAATGATAAAACACACACAAAAATTTTTTTGCATCACCCCGGTTCCCAGAACTTCTGAAGATAGACGTTGACTGTGAATATTGTATCACAGACACAGTTCCTTTGACTGTTCAGAGATGTTACTAAACCCGCCCATGCCTAAGTTGCGCCTATTAGACGGAGGGGGTCCGACAGCCGATCAGTTCCAGTCATTCTACCAGGAAGGAGGTACACGGCTCGTGTTGTCTGTAGTTCAACCATGCCTAGACGGTCAATACTACAGCTCGATCGCGGCCGCATTGTTACTTTGTGCCAGGAAGGGATCTCAACAAGGGAAGTGTCCAGGCGTCTCGGAGTGAACGGCAGTGATGTTTTTTGGACATGGAGGAGATACAGAGAGACAGGAACTGTCGGTGAGATGCCTCGCTCAGGCCACCCAAGGGCTACTACTGCAGTCGATGACCACTGCCTACAGATTATGGCTCAGAGGAACCCTGACAGCAACGCCACTATCTTGAATAATGCTCTTCGTGCAGCCACAGGACGTCGTTTTACGATTCAAACTGTGTTGAATAGGCCGCATGATGCGCAACTTCACTCCCGACGTCCATGGCGAGGTCCATCTATGCAGCGCAGTACAGATGGGCACAACAAAATGCCTAATGGACCACTCAGAATTGGCATCACGTTCTCCATACCGATGAGTGATGCACATGCCTTCAACCAGACAATCGTCGGAGACGTCTTTGGAGGCAATACGGTCAGTCTGAACGACTTAGACACAATGTCCAGTGAGTGCAGCAAGGTGGAGGTTCCCTGCTGTTTTGGGGTGGCATTATGTGTGGCCGATGTACGCTGCTGGTGGCCATGGAAGGCGCTATAGCGGCTGTACATACGTGAATGCCATCCTCTGACCAATAATGCAACCAAATCGGCAGCATATTGGCGAGGCATTCGTTTTCATGGACGACAATTCACAGTCCCCATTGTGTACATCTTGTGAATGACTTCCTTCAGGATAAGGGCATCGCTCGACTAGAGTGGCCAATAGTAGGACAAGGTTTGTGTCACCCCCAATTTACATTGTTGCCCAATTTATTCAAGATGGCGGCGGTAGACATGGCAATGTCGCAATGACACCATGGAGGGAAGTTCAAATTTTGGCGGGAAAATAAGTAAATTGAGCTACCTCCACTAACCTAACCCCCTCCATTCCCCCTCCCCTCTCCGAGAAAATGGCGAGAAGTTTAAATTTTGATGTTAAATAGGTCACTTCGGCTACCTCCACTAACCTAAGAAAATGGCGGGAAGATAGGTCACTTGGGCCACCTCCACTAACCTAAGTCATCCGACCGCTACCTCTTCCTAGGAACTGATGGAAAAAGGACTCAGTCTGTGCTGGATAGAATGGATGTAGGGTCTTTGTTTTGCATGCAGTGCTTATTTAAACAATTTGAGAGAGTAGCTCCATCCAGTTCATCATGAGGTCTGGAGTCCAGCTGACTTAGTACACAGTGCTGCCACCAGAGGGTGCTGTCTTCCCTTCTGTGACGTAATCCAAGATGGCGGTCTGGGAGGGGGGTAAATGGCGGGAAAAGGACTCAGCCTGTGCTAGGCTGCTGGAGAGAGGAAGGAGTGTACTTTATTTATTTTGGAATAATTTATTTAGGTATGGATTTCAGCTAATTAAATCGGGTGATGCTGAGGGAATTAGATTAGGAAATGAGACACTTAAAGTAGTAAAGGAGTTTTGCTATTTAGGAAGTAAAATAACTGATGATGGTCGAAGTAGAGAGGATATAAAATGTAGACTGGCAATGGCAAGGAAAGCGTTTCTGAAGAAGAAAAATTTGTTAACATCGAATATAGATTTATGTATCAGGAAGTCGTTTCTGAAAGTATTTGTTTGGAGTGTAGCCATGTATGGAAGTGAAACATGGACGATAACTAGTTTGGACAAGAAGAGAATAGAAGCTTTCGAAATGTGGTGCTACAGAAGAATACTGAAGATAAGGTGGATAGAGCACGTAACTAATGAGGAGGTATTGAATAGGATTGGGGAGAAGAGAAGTTTGTGGCACAACTTGACTAGAAGAAGGGATCGGTTGGTAGGACATGTTTTGAGGCATCAAGGGATCACAAATTTAGCATTGGAGGGCAGCGTGGAGGGTAAAAATCGTAGAGGGAGACCGAGAGATGAGTACACTAAGCAGATTCAGAAGGATGTAGGTTGCAGTAGGTACTGGGAGATGAAGAAGCTTGCACAGGATAGAGTAGCATGGAGAGCTGCATCAAACCAGTCTCAGGACTGAAGACAACAACAACAACATGGATTTCACATAGTTCATTTATTACACTGACACAAAACACTCGCCCTGACATGCTTGGGGTCACACTACATAGGCTACAGACCTACAAATGTGAAAGGCTCTGCAAACACACTCACAACGCTTAAACAGCCGAAAATAACGTAGTGCACAAACACTCATTGCGCATAAAAACCGCTTTCAAACTATCGTCAACCGTAACATATCAGAGGCACCAATGCATCGACGCCACAGCTCGCCGTTACTGGACAGACGAATGTAGGGACGTCATTTATTGCTCTCAGGCCACTACCGAATGTAGCCAGTAGGTGAAAGTCGCGTTTATTTTCGGGTATAGAGTTAGAATTCTTCGAGTGTTATACTGACGTCACATGTCTATGTATATAAAAGTCAAGTCTACCTCTCGGAAATAGTAAAGTGCTGCAGAAATAGTTAACGTTCGCTTTTGTAGGAGCTTTCATGATGTCTCAGCTTCTTTGTATGGAAATTCTTGTCCTAACAGGAGTCGTTCACGAAAATAGCCTAGAATAACAAATGGTTCAAATGACTCTGAGCACTATGGGACTTAACATCTGAGGTCATCAGTCCCCTAGAACTTAGAACTATTTAAACCTAAGTAACCTAAGGACATCACACTCATCCATGCCCAAGGCAGGATTCGAACCTGCGACCGTAGCGGTCGCGCGGCTCCAGATTGTAGCGCCTAGAACCGTTCTACCACTCCGGCCGGCCCAGAATAACACCAATTGCATTCTTCCTGATGCTCCTAAGGAGGCACCCCATCCGTCATGTGTTACCCTTCCTGGAAATCGCGACGTCCTGCATTCAACACACATGTCAGAAATGGTAAACGATCTTGCCGCTGTGTAGAGAGACCTGCGTTCCAGCACAAAGGATGTCTTGTGAATGAATGGGGCATTCTGTTAGGTTCTTACAGTGTGGAAGCACTGTCCACCTTTTTCTTTCTTTCTGCAGGCGAGACTTTCATCGGCAAAACTATTTTGTACAGATCACCATATTGCACTGATTAAACCCTGCAAAAGAGGCCTGCACATCGTCAAATGCAGAACGACACTTACTCAATTACGCTGCTCTGCCACTGAGAATGGAAGCTTGAATATTAGAGTGTGAAACCAATCTCTAACCCAACAATATGTCACCAGATACCGTGTCGACATAGTAAACATACAATTCGTATTCTGCGCCATACAAAATCGCCCTTTTGCATCATGCATATATCTATAGAACGCCAAACACTCGTACCTATACCGAGAAAACATACAGCATGAGCACATGCACCATAGGTATACTTCCTGCTGCACTAGATATTTCCCATGAGGTGGGGCAGTCATCGACTGCAGTCGATGGTCACAAGTTATCCACTCCCAACACGTGACCAGAGCACTCTCAACGGACCGAAGTCACTCTCAGAACTGTTGTACAAAGTCGGTGTCGGCACAAAGGCGTTACTGTTTCTGCCCCGACCTGCTTGCTTTCTACACCCATCTCCAGACTCTGGGATTACAAGAACATATGTAATTTCACATGGTTTGCCAGGATATCATGCCATTTTCGCGTGACACTCGTACATATGCCATCAACACTGTTGTACAAAGGCTGGGGTGGTTCCCCTCAGCACAAAGGTGTCACTGTTTCTGGTCCCAACCTGCTTGCTTGCTTGTTTTCTAGAACAATCTCCAGACTCTTGGATTACAAGAACATACGTAATTTCACACGGTTTGCCTGAATATTACACTATTTACGCGATACTTCTCGATATCAAGCGCATAGCAATATCGCTTGCATAGCAGTATCGCTCGCACAACATAATTCCAAAGATATAGACTGGAAATTATTTCTCTAAGAAACCCGAAACTTAAGCGAGGTGGAGCGTGCTGTAAACCACTGAGTAACTAGAAACGTATCCTGTCTGTGAAGACCTTTACGTGAAAACTCAAAAAAATAAAGGAACCTGATATTTCCACTCACGAATACCGATGTTGGTGATGTAACAGATTCCAAATCGTCCCTACAGTTTACAAAGTCAAGGTGTTTATCATGTCTAGAGAACTAGCAAACGTGTCTTCCACCTGTCTTTCACCTGCTAGATGCGCACACCACAATCGATGTCCTCTCAACTAAATAAAGACGGGAAATATGAAGAAGCAGGCAACCAGACAGTTTACATAGGACAGGATAATGGTCCAGTGCAAACACATGTCCATATTGAATCTTCTCAAATTTCCACGCGAATTAACATATTCTGATCCACTGCCTCTCGTAGTAAACTAGACGTCACATGGTGTAAATCATGTTGTTACTGCTGCTAACATAACACACCACACACACATGATTTTAAATAAAAGATAGTTACAACATAAGGGAACTGGAAGAGTTTGGTGGCGTTGTGGAGCGTTTCAAAACTGCAGTCCGAAAGTGACTGACGATCTCTACATTAAAACTCATCTCTCACAATGATGGAATAGCTGATGTCTCTGCATTCCATTCGACTGATTCCTCATATTGCAGTCATGTACGCAATCACTGTTTCGCTGCTAGCCATCCCCAGAAGGTGTTGCCCCTCCACCAAAACTCTTTCTCCATCTCAAACAAGCGATCTCAGTGAGTCATTATGTGGTGACCAACAGCGTACCAGTGGACGGATGGGATGGAAAAGACACCGTCGATTTACTGTAATAATAAGCATCACAGTTGATAGTGCGAACAATTTTAGCAATTTTACAGTAATTTCAACACCAACCAATGATGCTACAGCATGTTTCCCAATTTCAGTATAATCGCTAAACTATCCCCTCTATACTTTGCGAGTATCATTGCAAATGTAGATAGATGACTGTACAGTACGTCTATTCATTGTTAATTCTCGAACATATACATAATCAAAGTATACCAGAGATCGCTCTACGTATTTCTAGAATGTCGAACATAGCGCTTAATTTATGATCTATCTCTATGCGGAATAGCATTCTTGCAGTATTAGGATAAAATTAGAGACTGAAAGCCCCCCTCGTACTGTGTTTGACTAACCCATCCTGCAGGACCATTACCAATTTAATCTGCAGCCAAACAGAAGTAGACTGCTATATTCCGCGACTCGTGAATGACTGGAACTTGCCAAGTCCTCGCACATCCAAGTACACAAGATTTCTCGAGATGCATCCGTGTCAAGGAGGTTAGCACTCCTTATCAGTGTGTAGTAACAGATTAGAAAGTGTTGTGATGTAATAGCAGACGGTTAAGAAGAATAAGAAATGGGTGATTTTTATGCATGATGGAGCTCCAGATGGATGGAGTTCGAAGAATTTCACATAAATCAACTACGCTATCAATTTCAAAGTTTTGTTCTAGTGTCTGGGATTAGTACCAGGAGGGTATTGGTAAGAGAAAACATCAACACATGCACTCCTAAGGCTACACAGTTCTGCACTTAAAACAGGCTATAATGTTAGATCCCTTCAGTTTCTGACCTATCAGTCATGTGGAATGCAGGACTGTTAATATTCCAATGTAAGAAATGTATTTATAGCGCATGATATACGTCCTTCTTGCAGGTTTCTGTTGGATAAACTATGGTAACAGACTGTAAAACGAAAATACTAGTTCCTTAAAACATAGGCTCTGTGTGACACATGCACAATGTAGCTTTCCAGACATGTATAGCGTCCACTGTTCACATCCGATCATGGTTCAGAAATTATACTATGCCCACATCAGTCCTATACAAAATGATTGTTAGTAACGGAGAATACTTCTTACAAGGAAGCATATAAACGCATAGCATCAGCGCCCAATACGTGAAATTACAAGTCATGCTTCCACTAACTTTGTAAACAGCACATCTGTCAAACAGATGTATACATGGGGATTGTAGTGTCTCACAAACACCTAATGCTAACATAGAATCATCTTAGTTGTGAAACTGAAGTCTCGATTTTACACCCAAGATGCGACAGGGGGATGGAGTACATCGTATAAATCTTCATTCATTTAGAGGAATGTGTCGAAACAGGATGGTCACGTTTCATCACACCTGATATGGAAGTCCTCTGATAACCAAGAGGTTTGGCATTAATGACCACAAGTAGACAGTGCTCTAAATTTCAAACAGAACACATGGTTAAATATGAGTCAAACGCAGGCTATGTCACTCGACTGATGCATCCAGACAGCACAGTGGAAAAAATGGTCAAATGTCCTACAGCAACATCTCCCCCTCTACAATGCATCATCAGTCTGCCATTAAATCATACCTCATTATAGCTCCATTATAATATTTCTGTCTTAATCAGTCATCATATTAGGCTCCAAGAAGCTGTTCCCAGAGCAGTGGAGATGCAAGAAGTATATAGATGACGAAATGTGGTGTGAGGTACCTATGACAGATGTCAGATTCGGTACCATTCCCGTGAGAAAGACCGCCGGCATAATGCTACTGCTCTGTGATTGGCTGCTGTGTTCGGAGCAAGGGCGCCAAAACGTTAAAGTATAGTTATTATTATTAGTTAAACTACTCATTGGAATGACTTCACTTTTTAATATAAATATCTCTCAACAGCTGACTATAAATCAGTCATTTTATAATTATTGAAAACAATTTAAATGAAAAACAAAAGACTGACGAAATTGCAGACGAAGCACATCGGAAGCGTTCGTGTCACGTCTTTTGTGGTATGGCGCGCGAAGTGTTTCAGGCTGTTCGTCACTCTGGATTAGGCAGTCGAGAAGAACAGACATGTTGTCTACTGTAGGATGGGTTTCCAATTTTTATTTAAGTTCCTGTTTGTCACTCTGGATTAGGCAGTCGAGATGTATAGTCATGTTGTCTGTAGCAGGCTGTGTTTGTCAGCATTCAGTATTAAAAGATTCACTCTGGTAGTCATGAGGCACAGACACGTGCTACAAATAGTGTAAAGATACATTTTTGTAAACATCGTGTTTGATCATGTACTTTGCTGTACCAGAAGGTGTTGTGTTAAGATCATGTAGTCTTCTCGTGTGGCTATATTAAAATACGCGAGTGGCAACCCAAAGAAGTGATACATTATTTCAGAACAGAACCTCGCTAAAAGTCAGTTTCAGTCTCAAGATACAGAACCTACGACCTGCGTGCTGTTTTCTGCACTGGAGACATCAGCTTGAAGACAGCAGGTCAGTGAACTATAACAGAACTTTCGTAGTCCACACAGTGCAGTGGAAACAACTAGGTGCCTCACGTGTACTGCATGCACAGAACAAATGTGCTCAGTGACACGTCATCTGCAGTAATGCAGAGGAGGTAAAGGACGATGATCGTTATTAACACAAATAGTGAATTCATTCTTCCTATCTTGCCGTACCATCGATCACCCCTTCCACTCTCTGTTATCCTTTAACGTAGATGCATGTAAGTTTAGAGGCAGATGGTTCTCTGTCTTCCTGAAAAGCATCAAATACAGTAGTCAACTCACGTGCATCACTGTTACCTCAATAGACATATAGTAGAACGCTGCCTCGACGGAAAAAAAGTGACTGTTTCCCTGGTTCCCTTCGCTTCCATGTCGACGTCTTCTCGGATTCCTCTTGCTGTCACATACTTGTTTCCATGTACAAATTGTTCTGTTCCAACCAGAAGACACACGAGTACTTCCTCAATTTCCCCGAATTTTGGTGTATAGTCCCTCAACTTATACATATTTCCCGTCATTTTTCGTAATTCTATTGATTTTATGTCAGTTCTACTCATGCAATCATGACATAACCTCCCGTTCTGTGTTCTGAAATTGCTTGTAAATGTAATACAGCTGCCAATACCTAGCACAAATGCGCCATTTTTCTGATCAGGAGGAATAGTATCGCACTGTACTGCATCCAGTCGCCTCCACCCCACATATTCCACATCTGCTGAGTGTGTGCTATGTTTTCTGTACGTCTGTGTATGTGCTTATGCCAAGGATGTGGAGGTAGCCCAGTTGACCTATTTTCCCGACAAAATTTGAACTTCCTGCCATGATGTCATTGCGACATTGCCATATCTACAGCCGCCGTCTTGGATCTACCATCTTGAATAAATTTGGCAACAATGCAGAATGGGGTGACACAAACTTTGTCCTACTACTGTGGCCAGCATGTTCTCCAGACATGAACCCTATCGAATGTGCCGGGGATATATTGAAAAGGGCTGTTTACGGACTATGTTACATACCAACCACTCTGAGGGATCTACGCCGAATCGCCGTTGAGGAGTGGGACAATGTGGACCTACAGAGACTGGATGAACTTGTGGATAGTATGCCACTACGAATACAGGCAGGCATTTATGCAAGAGGACGTGCTACTGGGTATTAGAGGTACTGGTGTGTACAGCAATCTGGACCACCACCCCTGAAGGTCTCGCTGTATGGTAATACAACATGCAATGTGTGGTTTTCATGAGCACTAATAATGGCGGCAATGATGCTTATGTTGATCTCTTTTCCAATTTTCTGTACAGGTGGTGGTGGTGGTTGTTAGTGTTTAACGTCCCGTCGACAACGAAGTCATTAGAGACAGAGCGCAAGCTCGGGTTAGGAAAGGATTGGGAAGGAAATCGGCCGTGCCCTTTCAAAGGAACCATCCCGGCATTTGCCTGAAACGATTTAGGGAAATCACGGAAAACCTAAATCAGGATGGCCGGAGACGGGATTGAACCGTCGTCCTCCCGAATGCGAGTCCAGTGTTTCTGTACAGGTTCCGGAACTCTCGGAACTGAGGTGATGCACAACTTTTTTTTATTTGTGTAGTTACAATAACAACTAAGAATGAATGACGTTTATTGCGTTGCAATATAACGTTTACAATTAAAAATAAAAATATACTGATGTTCAGTTGGCCCAGTGCAAAGGTTTTCTTAGCATTTTGTTACTGAATTCCGTTCTGGCTATTTCCAGAGAAACAAGAAAAAACTGAACTGATATACATTGGTCGTCCAACAAGATCTGATCCAGCAACTGCCCTTGCCTTTGATCTCAAGATGATCATGGTGCCAAGGAGCGAACATGACACTGCTTCGTTTAGTTCTCTGCCACTGCTCCAGTGGTAGACAGTGCGGACACTTCACAATATTAAATAGAAAACCAGATGAAATTTAAGCTTGGAATTACAACGGTAGGGTTGAAAAATTGAGTTTACGACCTCTAGTTCATATAAATGAAGAACACAAATGAGTTACATACCAATCCTGTTTGGCTTGCAGCGAAAACTTATTTTAACACAACTAAAAAAGTGTGCAAAACGACCTTGCCCAAAATGTCAATAAACATAAGATACTACATACAGTTGACCTCAAATGAACCCTAATCTAGTGTCAAACACAACTAAAATTTCAGGAATACCAATAAAATGTGGAGATATTATAGATAATAGAGAAAAACATCGAAGTAATAAATCAAACTGTGGCTTCACAGAGAAAAGTTGAACATATGCTTGCTGAAGCAGAAACAAAACAGGCAGATGTGCAGTTCTCCACTTTCATACTTACATCAGCTCCAGGTTGCCATAGGCAATTCATATTAACAAGCTTTTTTATTGCTCCCATGATTTAGCCATTGTTGTTTGGTACCGAAATGATGAGAAAAATACAGATTCGTGTCACTGACAGTTGCTTCGAATCTGTTCAGACACTTTCTCTTGATTTGTTGATGACAAAGTGACATTCATGATGCAGTCGACTATGGCTATTCCTGTGGGGTTGCCAGGAGACTTATGAAATGAAGTGTTAAGATTCTCCACTAAACTTGTGGCGGTTAGTAGCTCAATTAGCGAAAGGAAGTGAGAAGATACAGCTTTTACAGAAAAATTAGGGATGATTTTGGAAGGACCTACCGCTTTAGAAAGAGAGCAGTTTATAACTACACAGGCAAAAGAAGCATTGCTGGAGTGAACACACTCTCATTGTGGGAATCGTTGCTGAAGTAGCTCGTTCGCAATGTGAAAGATGAGAGAAGGAACAGCTTACGCACGAAATGACCATTTTGGAATCGAAAATGTTTACTTTACTCAGTGTAATATATTAAGTTATTCAGAATATTTCATCGTGATCACAAAGAAAAACCATCGAATTTAACAGGATCAGTTAGTGCCACACTCGCAGATTACTGTTAAGACAACAAGAGTTGTCAAACAATGCGTACGGCACTGCAAAGTCTTTACTACACTAGAGGCAAAGAGAATGCATTTTACTAACTGGAATCGTGCAAGATCGGCTAAGGACATCCAATCTAGCATGCGACACTGTGCTCTAAAAACTTCAGATATTCTTTGTTTTCGAATAGTGGCGTGGAGCATCTACCAACTTAAACAATTTCATGACATACAACAATGAAAAGCTTTCTGCATTCGGTTCTGACTGCCAGACGAATTAACTCTATCCGAAATCAACGAGGCAGGCAACGAAATAAGATGAAATGACTTTGATGAAACAAATTAAACAATTCGAGATGAAACCTAAATCATTTCTTCCCTAAGTATTTCTGTTTTGAAATCAATCCTACACCGCAAACAAACACCAAATACGTGTAACTGAAGATCTCTTCGAGTCGTTTTAAGCACTGTGGTAACTCGAGGTGGCAGTGGGAGGGTCTGCCAGCCAATACTATCGCCATCCCAGTACTTGAGCGATTCCCTCTCCAACTAACATCCTATGATTTCGTAGAATAGCTCAGGAATGATATGGTTTCAGTGAGAGAGTGGGAAAGAGTACACAAATTGTAGGAAATGAAACATATCAGTTTCGATGGAATCAGTATTGTTTAATCTTACTCCAACACGCCTAATTACGTCATAGTAGTGGTGAAAGATACACGATGTGGCGATCAACTGTGACAGTATGTTAGTTTCTAAAGACTGGCGTATGAGGCCCACTGTGATTGGTGCAGTGAAACTGCAAGAACTCCATGGAATAACATCAGCAGTTCCCTGAAACTGCTTCTTACAAGGAGGAGCTGCAATAGGCAGAGGAGTACACGTTCCGCCCGCCGCTGTGGCCGAGCGGTTCTAGGCGCTTCATGTTGGAAACGCGCTGCTGCTATGGTCGCAGGTTCGAATCCTGCCTCGGGCGTGGATGTGTGTGATGTCCTTAGGTTAGTTACTTTTAAGTAGTTCTAAGTTCTAGGGGACTGATGACCTCAGATGTTAAGTCCCACAGTGCTTAGAATCATTTGAACCATTTGAGTACACATTCCGCTTTTAACCTGTCCAAGTTTGCCAGGCAGGCAAGCCGCCGCGCATTATGAATAGAATGGGCAGGCTGCTTCACTCCCATCCAAGTGCTATGCCCAACCCAAGCAGGCTACAGGAATCTTGTTTGCCTGCCAGTCTTCTCGTTGTGCTACGCTATGTAGCAGTTCCTCTGCATGCTCTCACTGTAGTTTTATAAGTAAGGTTCGAAAGTTGATGTAAAGTCTTTTTTTTACTCGAATATCACAAGACGAGGGTCAATGATGTGTGTACTCATTTTTGGTCACTGTAGGTGGGAAAATGGTGGATTGCATTTGTGTTTTCTTTTTCAGTTCGAACCAGTATCACTTCACTTCCAATACAGGTTTTCTATGGTAAGCAGAACCATCTCTGAAAGTCGAGATTCTTTGTACCCTAACAACCTGAAGATGTCTATTATACTGCAATGCCAACTAAAGTAAGGTTTTGGAAATCTAGTTTTGTAAAATTAGTGTGTTTTATGTTGTTTTAATTACTTTTTCCATGACTTGTATAGCGGGTTCGGTGAATTCCTTCTAAGTCCCCGAAATAGCTCGTTCTAAATTCCGCAAAGGCATTTTAGCAAACACGAAGTTAGTTTTTCATATAATGTTAATTTAAAAAGTACATGTCTGAAAGAAGAAGTTTTTCTTCCATAGTAAGCTTCCTTCACACGACATCACATACCACCTGAATGTGGTTTTTAGTATCTTCTTATTTCAAGCAATGTTTGTCCTAAATTTAGAAAGGCTGTATACTGCTAAACTGTCTAGAGCAAAGTCTTTAGCACACATTTCCATACACTCGTCAGCCAATAAGCCTTTGCCCATGCCGTAACATACTCGAGGTTCCCAAATGAGGCTTAAGTAACTTTTTACAGAATTACCATTGCGAGACACCTACCGATTGATTTGAAGCTGCCTCATAAACACACGAAAACGATTCCCCTGTTAGCCCTGGGCTCTGTTTCGCAAATGGTATATACTATATTCCCACATTCCTAATTTCTCCTCGATCGCCTGTAAGTTTGGTTCGTTCATTTTGCTGCTCCCAAAGTCATGGGAAATGAACGGCAGTGAAACTACCTACGTAAACATATATCTGGCTATTCTGTAATCATGTTGGATTGATAGCAAGGCCTGTTGGCAGGCGCAACATGCTGAACGGATCCCATGAAGTTGGCCTGCTTTAACCGCTGTGCCTCACTACACACCTACCCTTGTAGGTTGAGCTGCTTTCAGAGAGGACAAGTCACTCTCTCACTTATTTTCAAATTCAAGGCTACGCTTTAATATTGTTATCACACACAAGACTTGATTTTTGTGAGACGACAGGAAGTCATCAATATGAGCAGGCATTTATGAGAGCATGTGCATTGTTAATGCATGCACGATCTTTATGGTGGCTCTACATCGAATAGTATTTTCTGGAGTTGAGAACAAGCAGGTAGTTTGGCTATCTAACAGTAAATCTTGCAGTGAACGTTTGGGGCTTGGAAGCCATGTGTGGCTATTAGGGAGAGAAACATCTAGGAGCACTTAATGGGGACAGGATGCTGAACACAAGAATTTCTCGCACCAGTGAGCAGACAATGCTTTCGGCTAAAGAGGCGATAAAACGCGCCTACCTGAATCTATCTGTTAGGCGCCTCTGGCCACAGCGGGGACACAGACGATGAGAGAAGTAGGTTTTCTGGCCAAGGCGTTTCTACCGTGTCATAAATTCCCACTGTGCATAGGGAGGTGGCCATAAAAATTCACAAGTTTCCATGTTCACTGTGGACCAGACGCTATCAATGGAGCCATTAGGTGGTGTCGTCCCTCCGTCTGCCAAGTTACTTGGGAAGCCTCAGGCCTTTGGAAGAATTTTAGCATGGGATGCAACATTTATGGTGGCTCTGAAATGGGACACAAGAACGCTTCTCTTGGTTTAGCCAAGGCCCCTGGTCGGACATGCTGTAACATACGGCTCACCTAGATAATGGTCTCTGTGATAAATGAGTTGTTCACTTTAGGCCTAAATGGAGACTCAAAACACGCTGCCTCAAGTGGCCATGGGAAAAACAATTTGGGAGCGTAATGTCTTCTCATCTCTATGTGGGAATTTACGAGTCAGGGATTGACTGCTTCTCCAGCAGGGAAAAGAATATTATTCACTTTGATTAAGATTGGCCAGTGAGTAAAGCAGACAAGTTAGAGGGGAGACATGGAGTTCGCAGAGTCTTGAGATTGGCACAAAGCCCATGTGTGGGTGGTTGCATAAGTGCCTTTTTGAGTTTTCCAAGGTTTTATGGGAAAGGAGGAGTAGAGAAATGTGGTCTTCTGATTCAGACGTTAGTCTGGAGAGGAGATTCTGGTCTTGACTGTTTTTATGAGTGTTTTGCCCTGGGGACACTCATCCTGAGCATGACATTGCACTAGCATTGGTCTTGACAGGGATGCCTGTGGTGATATCTTAGCTGCACTGACAGTTTAGACCTGTCATCTGAGACAACGCACTGTGTCAAGGGCAGCCTTATTCGTATTATGGGTGCCGCTTTCACATTTGATCTCCTTGTGCATTGCCGTATGAGTGCATCAAATTGATCCATGGTATGACCAACAAATGGGAGTGTCACATGCTGGAGTCTGCTGAGATTTCAGGGCTCCATCAGAAACTAATTTCGATCTGTCTAACAGATCGCCAGCCTGCGACTTTTCATATTTCGTGCCCACAATAACGAATTACAGGCATTGAACATAGCTACTCTGCAGACGCTTGCACCAGGACCATCACCTGAGACAGTGCTACACATCGAGAAAGGGGTATAGTATTGCTGCTCCGTCTTGATAGGGCGAACAGAATCACACTCTCGCGACTTGTTCTGAGCTGCACCAACGTAGTACGACTTCTGTATAGAATAAATCCATCAAAGTCTATTCAATGTTAGATAATTTCAGATTGTGTTATCCTTGTTTTGATCCAGAGCAAACAGATTAAACAGGTAAACATTACTCTTTGCCAACCAATCACCACCCAGTGGACTGATCACTATTTCTTGCATCTGTTTGTGTTGTCTACAGTACATGATTTATTTCTCATATCGCTTAACTTATGTTGTCCTATTTTGAGATCAATAAACTTTTGCAATAACTTTTATAAGAAAATTAATCCCATGTCGATATATTAATCTCCGATCAATAATCGACTAGAATACTGAGAGGGCCACCATTTTATTAAATTATTTCAACATTCAACTTTAACGTAAGATTCTGATAAAAGTGATACCGTCCAATGCAAGCTAGCGACAGCAATCACTGTCAAAGGGCACAACCAGTTTAGCAGATGAAAGGCCAGATAGACAAGTGGAAAGCTTGCAAGCTAAAGTGCTTGCTGCCAGGGCACAAACTTTCTTCTTCTTCTTCTTCTTTTACTGGTGCCTTTGTCCAAGAGTATCGCAGGGTCGGCATGGTTATGGTCAGATTTGGTAGGGTTAATTTAAGGGGTGGCTGGATGCCCTTCCTGTCGCCATCCCATTATGCAAATGATGATGAGGATGATGAAATGATGAGGAGACGACAAGGACAGTACAAACACCCAGTCCCTGTGCAGAGAAAATCCGCAACCTGGCTGGTAATCTAGCCTGGGACCCCATGATCCAGAGGCAACAAAGTTAGCCACTAGACCATGAGCTGCAGACAGGGCATAAACTTACTGTAGTCTTTAAAATCAAATTGCAAGATCAGTTTTGTGTCTCAGCTTTAATGGTTGCTATAGAGATAGGGACAAGCAGACTGGAAGGATAATTTGTGCATCTCTGGCAGTAGGTCGCTCTCTGACTCAGTCGAAACTTTGTTTGCTGAAAGAAGGTCTAAAATAAATACACAGTTATTTTTTCTGAGGAGCCAACACTCCGTAGTTTTCTAGAAAGTGACAGTCAATGTTTTGGTGCTACTTCATCAGTTAGCACACTTTGTGTTATACCAAGTGAGATAGCAGTATTCTGGCTAACAGAACAGGTTCCAATTTTTGCTTTCGGTGTTCAAATTCAATCTGATGATGTTATTCTTTCCTTTTGCTCCCACAGGATTATGTGACATCAGTGACATCATTATTTTTATGACAGCGAGAAAAATAATGGAAGTATTTACCCAAAAAATTCAAATATTATTAAAATTAGGTTTTATCACCACATTTATTATGTACCTAACAGTAACTGAAAATGAAAGCATATAAATTCTAGTACGCCAGTTCTTACTTTTATTTTTGCTTTTGTGCTGCAAGAGACCCATGTGTATTCCCACAGGGTCATATCAATCACAAAAACGTCCAGAGCATAAAAAATCGAAGCACCACCAGAAAAGTGCAAAGGCACATGTGACACATTCATGTTCATTCATGTGATCATCATTAGGAAAAGCAACTTCGTCTGTGTTCTAAATACCTCGCAATCTGGCGACAATTTTGCAACAAACCAAGCATATCAAAGCATTTTCTCGAAAGCTGGAGCCTGGAACTGATCTAGATGTATATTTTATAAATTTCATTACACCTGCTTCTGATTTCCGTTTGCTATGCGGTGAGAATTGAGCACTTTTGCAATGGGCGAATTTAATTTTTCAACTGCTAGTAAAAGTATACATCATACTGTAGACAGAACAAGCCAGTTGTAGCTAGGAATAAATGTTCAGAAACATAAAAAAGTGTGAAAGATTTAAATTGTTGTTGTTTTGGTAGTCAGTCCTAGGACTGGTTTGGTGCAACCAAACTACAACCACTGCAGCCTACATCCCTCTGAATCTACTTACTGTATTCATCTCTTGGTCTCCCCCTACGATTTTTATTCCCCTCTTCCACACTTCCCCACAGTACTAAACTGGTGATCTCTTGATGTTTGATGCAGCTCTCCATCCTACTCTACCCTGTGCAAGTCTCTTCATCTCTGAGTAACTACTGCAACCACTGCAACCTGCATCCCTCTGAATTTGCTTACTGTATTCATCTCTTGGTCTCTCTCTGCTATTTTTCCTCCCCCTACCCCACACTTCCCCACAGTACTGAACTGGTGATCTCTTGATGCTTCCTACCAATCCATCTCTTCTTCTAATCAGATATTTAAACAAATTTCTTTGCTCCTTAATAGTTTTATGGTTTACCCATATAATCTTCAGTATTCTCCTGTAGCACCACATACCAAAAGCTTCAATTCTCTTCTTGGCTAAACTGTTTATCGTCCATGTTTCACTTCTATACATGGCTACACTACATAAAAATGCTTTCAGAAAAGCCTTCCTGACATTTAGACCTATACTGAATGTCTACAAATATCTCTTCTTCAGAAGTGCTTTACTTGCCAATGTCAGTCTACACTTTATATCCCTTCTATTCAGGCCATCATAATTTTTCTTACTGCCCAAATAGCAAAAATCGTCTGTTACTTTAAGTATCTCATTTCCTAATCTAATTCCCTCAGCAGCGCCAGACTTGACTATGTTTCATTATCGTCTTTTTTGCTTTTGTTGACATTCATCTTATATCCTCCTTTCAAGACATTGTCCATTCCATTCATATGCTATTCCAAGTCATTCGCTGGCTCTGACAGCGTTGCAAAGTCATCAGCAAACCTAAAAGCTTTTATTTATGCTCCCTGGACTTTAATTCCTTCTCCAAATTTTTCTTTTGTTTCCTTTACAGCTTGCTCATTGCACAGATTGAATAACATCAATGATAGGCTACAACTCTGTCTCACTCCCTTCTCAACCATTGCTTCCTGCCCACACCCCTTCACCCTTATAACTGTCGCCTGGCTTCTTTATAAGTTGTAAATATAATTTTGCTCCCTGTATTTTACCCCTGCTACCTTCAGAATTTCAAAGGGAGCTTTCCAATCAAAGATTTAAACTGAAAACTCAGTAACATGAAATGCATTTTATTCATGCCATTTCTTCGTTCCTTTATAGCTCAGTTTAATATTTCCAGTTTCAAAATAATCAGAATCATAACAATTAATGGACTTGTAATATCTATGTGGCAAAATAATTTGAAATGCATTATTGAACTCCATACAAATGTATTCTTCAAGCCTAGTATTGAAATAGTCACATCCAGTGTTATTACATGAAACATTTAGTTCTAACTCACTAGTTTTTATGTGTTAGAATAGCTTGCATTCATCAGCTTCTAAAGTAGGGGCTCCATTTATATAGAGAAAGTTTAATAACAAATTTAAAAAGGCTTCAGTATATATTTCTAATATAAGTTATTTGTTATTGAACAAAACAACTATTTTGAATGAAGAAAATGAGTTAAATTCAGAAAAAAGTGCTAAACGAGTACCACAATGTCCTACACACTGATTTTGTTATGGACTTCTCTGACCATATGTGCTACAGAAGACTAACTTCAGAATTAACTGAAGTGGTTCAATCATTTGGTCTATTATTCAGCACATAAGTGAGGTTGAAGACCAGTTTGCTAAATGGCTAGCTCTCTCTCTTGTGGATTAACTTCCAGTATGACCACTCCCTTTGGTCACCATGTGTACAGGGATTGTCTGATGTTCAGAATCTAGTACCTTGTGTATATACTTAGTTATGAGAAACAAAGTTGGTTTGAGAATATTTAATATATTATAAAGTAATTAGGGCATTATCATAAATAACGAAATACATATGAAAATATACAAGGCGTGATTCAGAAGCGCACAGACCCCCCTTGGGGGTTCTCAGGGAATGAACTGACGCTGCTTCAGTTGCCTCCAGAACCCTGGCGAGTGCGCATCGCTTGCAGTGTGAGTGCATGTCATTGATCTCGATCGAAAAGTCGGAGAGGCGAAAATAGAGCAGCACTTGCAGCAGCATTATGCGATTAAGTTTTGCATGCGGCTGAACAAAACCATCACGGAGACTCTCGGTATGATTCAAGAGGCCATTAAGAAAGAAGCCATGTCCCATGCAATGGTTTTCATGTGGCACAAACGTTTCAAAGATGGCAGCTGGAATGTTGTAGACGACGTCTTGCCGATGAACTGGCACTCAGTCAGAGAACGGTGTAGAGCATTGTGATGGAGAATTTGATGATGTGAAAATTGTGTGCCAAACTGGTGCCAAAAGTTTTATCAGTGGATCAGAAGAAACGGCGCATGACTGTTTGCCAGGAAATGCTCCAATGGTTGAATGATGATCTGAACCTTCTGGAGAAAGTGGTTACTGATGATAAGACCTGTGTCTACAAGTACAATCATGAGTCGAAGCGTCAAACGTCAAAGCTCAGAATGGCACAATGCTTCCTTGCCGAAGCCCAAGAAAGCTTGCGTGAGCAAGTCGTGTGTGAAGTGCGTGCTGATTGTTTATTTGATGGTAAAGGAGTGATTCACAAGGAGTTTTTTGCTCATGGACAGACTGTCACAGGATACTTTTATGCTGGAGTGCTTCGCTACTTGAAGGATCGAGTTCGCCGCGACCGCCCGACGATCGAGGGCGATTGTATTCTCCACCACAAGAACGCGTCCGCTCACACGTTGGGCGCTGCCGCCGAAGTTTTAGTCAAGTTCAACGTGACAAAACTACTGCAGCCACCCTACAGTCCCGACTTGGCTCCAAGTGACTTTTTCCTCTTTCCCCTACTCAAGACAGGCGTAAAAGGGAAGCAATTCGACTCCATCGACGCCATCCAGCAGGCTTCAACGAGAGCTCTTGACAGCATGACTCCCGAGACCTTCCAGAAGGGCTACGAACAGTGGAAGAAGCGCTGGCAGCACTGTGATGATGGTTAAGGATCATATTTTGAAGAATTTTAGTCCACTGTACTTAAATGTCCAATAAATTTTTAGTTATGCATTAAGTATTGAAGCTTTTGACTCACACCTTGTAGTATTATTACCGATTCTCTAGAAGTGCAATACATATTAATGATGAAAACGCCATAAATTAAGATAAAACTGAATCTATAGTGTATATTTAATTATCTATTTAGCTACTAGCTGGCAATAACAATGTTAATTTACACTTCTTTTTACAATTAGCACAGTTTAAGCTTAGGTTCTCTCTCTCAAGGATTTCACAGGATAATTATGTAAGTGGGGTTGACTGTGTTTAAGGTACTTCAAATTAGTTTTTGTTATGAATTTTTAATTTTTCGGATAACTGAATTATAGTTGAATTTGTGGATAGGGCCAATGCACCTGAAAAACCGCTAATCACAATGCACAAAACTAAGTTGAGTAGCCTAATTAGCAGAGGGAAGGAAAAAAAACCTTTTTGTTAATTTCTCAAGTATATATTAACTGACTTTAAACACAGCTATCAAAAAATAATAAAGAATAAAAACAGAAATATTCTTCTAATTGTCATACTAAAATTTTATCCAAAAATTCTCAGTTAATATTCTATGTTGTACATCATACAGTAGATTTTTCTTGCCATACATAATTATGTAAGCAAATATATCATTTGGTATTTCATCATAAAAGCTATCACATAATTTCATTGTAGTTTTTTGTGTCACTACATAATTTTTTCTGTGTAAATAGATTAATTATATAAAGAGGATAATTTTTATTAAGTTATGTGAATTTACATCAACATCTCCTTTTAATTGAGTAACACTTTTAAAATCATGAGATGAATCCTAAACTTACCAATAATTATTTGGAAGATGTAAATTCCATATTTCGTGAGGAAAAACTTCATTTCTTCCATTTTTCAAACATTGTTAAATCATGATGAGCGAATCAACTGGTCATTTTCACAGTTAATTTGAAACACAACAAATAGAAAATAAGTTATATCAAATTCTGCTGAATTATAATAATTTGTGATGTCAATCTCTACCACTTAAGCCAGTTATTTCTATTGTTTGTAACTGATAGAAAGATATGGGTACTTTAGGATTTTTAAGTCTTTCTTGCTTTCATTGAAGTTCACATTCAGTTTGAAGTTTTAAAAACAGGCACTCAAATTTTATTTTTTCTACTAAAATTCTACTTTCCTTTGAGAGTATCTTTTATTTCAATTTCAGCAGCATTGCAATCACTCCTAAGAATAGAAACGTTTGCACTCGAGCTACAAGTAAAACAAACAGAAAGATCATCTTCCGATATAACTTCTTTATAATCTTTAAAAAATCGTTAAGTTATATCTGTTGGATAGAGTACTTCATTATTTTTACTGTTCATTTTACCATTGTTAACCATAAGTACTTCCAAGTGTATATTATCACCAAGTGACAAAGTTGAATTTAATAAAACTGATGAGGAACTAAAAGGACGCTATTCTAGATAAAATATTATTTCCTTTCTTTAAGGCAGCAAAATCAAATAGCTTTGCTTCACAGTTATCAATTAAGATTTTATTAGATTTTCCTTCATCTGTTTTATCAGCTGTAACAGTTTTAAAACTCAAAAACAGTTGAGCTTCATTTGGATGCACGCAACCATCACCAATATGAGTGTAAATTTTTATATCTTTATGAGGAATATTTGGGTTACTTTAAGCTTTCTCATTCATAGGAAGAGAATAAACATGATAGCTATCGGTCTTGTTCATTTATAAAGGATAACTATTTAATGGCAATCAAACTATCATTTTCATCAGTAACAGTTATTTCTAATTCCAGAATAGTATCGAAAATTGAAATAAATACTGTATAATGTGAGTCATGAATGACAGGAGCAGCACATTCAATGTTAGTCTTAAATGGAGCAACAATATTAGTTTCACTTGAAAATACACATAATAATTTATGAACATTCCATTCTAAATTAAAAGCAATGTTAATTAATTCAAATCTAGTAATTTTAGGAACATTATTAGTAATAGCTATTTCATTAGCTGGAATGATTTGATTGTTAAACCTTAACAGACTTCCAGTGCTATCTTTTATATCCATATGCATTTTAATGTCATTCTCAATGACAACTCTATTTAAACTTTCATCTGTTTTGATTTATATATTAAGGCTTCAGATATGAATAAATATTTCTAAGCTTTTTAAACTATTACAAAATTGTTAAGGTTCTCATGGCCACTTGTTAACAAACTACCTGTTGGCTTCTGTCTCAGGTTCTTTGGGCAACGTTTGTTTCATAATTTTGTGACATTTCGCCTGCATGAGTGGCTGGGATTGGTAAAGCTTCACCCTCCATTAGTGGTGGTGGACCTTCAAAAAAATCATGAAACAAATGTAGGCCAAAGAACCCTAGACAGAAACCAACAGGCAGTTTTTAACAATATGGAGCAGGAGGGATTTCTATTGTTTCTCCATGATAATACAGATCGTTATTTTTTGATGTGGCATTTGGAATTAAAGATGACGTATGAAAATAAATTAGTCCAAAGTTTTTATAACTAGCACTTATAGGTACAGTTAATCTTTTCTTTAGAACTGCTGAATTACCACTGAGTTGAAATAATCTACTCATTTATTATTGATAAATTATTATTAATTAAATAAAAACATACTGAGATTCCAATACAGAAACAGTAACATAAACATGATAAATTTTCTATCTACCTCCATTCAGTGTCCAATAATAGGACCATCTGAATGTGAAAGAAATATTGCTGACTGATAAATATATTTTAGTTCCAGCATTGTTAAAAATGTGATAAAATAAATCATTTTTGTGTTTACTGTAAAAGTTTATATCAACCAAAAAATCAAGAATTAATGAAAATTTGTAAAAAGGTTAAAGAGAATGTTGCTAT
The DNA here is from genome assembly GCF_023897955.1 of Schistocerca gregaria. Taxonomy (NCBI): domain Eukaryota; kingdom Metazoa; phylum Arthropoda; class Insecta; order Orthoptera; family Acrididae; genus Schistocerca; species Schistocerca gregaria. The sequence goes on from NC_064931.1 coordinate 364,629,002, forward strand.
TTTTATTGATAATTATAATCAAATTATACCATTGATATAGCATCAAGAATTGTAGGCATTCAACAAGTTTTTGTGGGCCTGCCACTATGTGACTCTACCTTCACTTAGTGCTGGGTGAGGAACATACCAGTATATTTGCTTGTCAGATCCTACACAATATTAAGAGCGTGTATTTGATAAGATTAAGATGAGATGAGTGAACTATGCTATCTGCATTGAAATATAAAACGTTGATATCCTTTAAAGTAATTATGAAACATCGGGCCATGTATAACAAGCAAATAAAATATACTGACAAAGATTGAAATGCAGCTTAACATGCAAACAAATCATCTACAGAGGCACATAACAATCAATAATACACACTAAAACTTAGGAGATAAAAGATAATATAAACTTATCTATATACTTTGTAGCTGTTAATTGTCGAGGACTTTGAAAAACTTGTGTGATGACTTTGCAGTCTTCCCTGAAAAGAGCTCTTTGCTGATTTCTTTTGTGCGGAAGAAAAAGCAGTACTCATGAAATAGAAAATTAATTCACTAGCAAGGTCAAGTTTATGTTTTACAACATCCTAAATCACACATTCCTAAAACAATTTCGTCACTTCTGTCTAAATGCTCATAAAATATGTCAGCCAATACATTTGAGAAGTACTTCAACGTGTAAAAGAATGCTGAAAATGCTTTTGGATGAGTAAGCCAAATAAGAAAGGCCATTTATTTAGCTTAAGTCCTTTATGGTTGTTATAGTTGCAACTTTTGTGTCAGACGGCATTTCATTCCCAACTGTTTGAGCGCAATTCACAGAGCTGCTATGTTTATTAAGCTTTTAGAAAATGTAATCTGCAGAGTGGTACACTAAAAATTGTTTTGAAATGTTGTCTTTATATGGAATAGGGAACCCATTCTCGAGTCCCGCTGTCAGTATTTTGTCCTTAATTTTGTCCTCAGCAGATAACTTAATCTTTTTGTTTCGTACTTCTACTTCTTCAGCACATAAACGCATCTGACTTCAGTTCCCAGTTTCCAGATGCAGATATAGCAATCTTAACAGCACTGTAACATATATAATTGCAGTTGATGGATGGTTGTCACAACTTATAGACCTCAAAACTCAGAAATCACGTTCCAGAAGGTCTTGGTTGAATTTCTCTATCATTACATACTTAAAGCCTTTGGACCATAAGTACTGAGTAACTTCCAGTGTACTCTTTAGTGTGACAGAGATTCCAAAGTTCTGTTTTAAACAGTGTGTTGTCTTCTGGGCAGATGGTTTCATAAAAGTCAATTAGTATTTTGTATGATGGAGAATCCTTATAGAGCGAGTTATTTGGTATTCTAGAGATGAGCACATCTGATACATTATGGTATTCATATCTCTCATAAATAGTGTCATGTTTCCATTCCTGCTAAAATTCTTTAAAAAGTCTACAAACACACACAAAAATATTTACTCCATTCTTAATGTCTGATAAAAAATTCTTGAACATTACGAAATGCAACTAAACAAAAGAATTATACATGTGTCATATGAGCTGCTCTTTTAGAAATCTACCTGACCTAACCACAAGTGACCACTTCGCAGTCTGTTGGTGGGTGCAGCAACTACTGTTATAAAGCACTTCATGAGCTATGAAGCAATGGCACTTCTCCATCTAAGCGCTATGCTATTGGATGAGTGTGAAAATAATCAATTTGTCTCATTTTTATGATTTCATTCCTGAAAATTAGGAAGTAGTTACACAATGTTTTAGTACATATAGATATAAAGGAACTGATTGCTTTTTATTTAGCTCTAATACAATCAAAAGTACCTAAATAATTAGTGAGAGATAATATAAATTTTTAAATATATTTAGACAGGATGATACAAATTTAAATCATATTTACCATGAATTGGATGGTGGACAATTAAATTTTGGTGATTTTAAAGAACATTGTTCTGAATGTTAAAATGAGAATTAGTTCAGGTTTTTCAGCATAGATATGGCCAGACAGTTTGAAGAGGGAAAATATTGATATAAAATTAAATATTTTTAGGAACATGAATATGAACATACACATGAACATTAAACATAAACATAAATGTACACATTAAATATGAATGTGAAACACATTAAACATGTACATTCAACATGTTGAACACATTAAGTATAAACAGAGATGTTAACATAAATATTAAAAATTATTTGTTAATGCTTTATATCTTACTTACATGTTTACAAAATTAAATGTGTATGATCCAGATGTTGTTAAAAAAGGAAGAATTTAAAGGAGCAATTTGAAAATAGAAGAAACAACAAGGAACAGAACATTAAAAATATAAAACAGAAGGTTAACCTGCTATTGATATAATTGAACCAGTAAGACAAGAAATTGAAGGTTTAGCTGATAATGTGTTGAAAGCTATTTAAGGAAACAGAGAAGTTGAAGAACAAATGATTTCTTATCACCATTAATACGTATTTGATGAATTGAATAAATACAATGAAAGGACTAAGAGCAGAAAAACCTTAAATGATAATGTTAAAAATTAAATATCAATGAAAGGACGATGGAGTACATTAACCAAAGCGAATATGAAGTTTTTGATTTGAGGCCTGTTTATGTTGAAATACAGTGGTAATTTGGCATTAAAATTTCAAGGAGATAAATTAACAACTGGTGCAGGGTGACATGCAGGAACAGATGGATTATTGAATCTTGTGAGTATTCAGTTATCAAATTATGAAAATCTATATTCAAGTCAAGAGCATTGTATACTGATAGAAACCCAAATAAGATAAAATCAAGTAAAGGTACTAATACAATCATTATATAAAATAAACTGTTAAAGTAACTTTTCCAAATTTAAGAAATGTAAGTTTTTTACATAAAAATATTGAGTCTTCAGAAAATGAGAACAGGTGAAGGGTGAATAAAAAATAAATGGAAAACCAGTTGACTATGTTTGGGTGAATTATGTACACGAATTAATCAATAGATTAGCAGTAATTCATGGCGAAGAATTAGCTGGAAATAAAAGTTATTGTAATAAAAAATTTAACGTCAGAAATGTTAAATAGTAAATAACATTGTTTTGTGCAATCGAAAAGGTATATGTTATTGAATTAGATTTTTGAAAAAATTGACCAAATACATAAACTTTTTTATTAATTTTTTGATCTATACAAATCAATAACTTCAGCAGCTATTATACTTTCCTACCTCATGGCAAAACTAAACTAAAAGCAGTTTTAAATTAAACTCAATAATTAACAGTTACATAGGACTGATAATTGTTTAACTGATGCAAAAAAGATACAAAAACTGGTGGAAATCCTCTTACAACGTTAGGTATACTATTTATGAAAAATATTATTTACTATCTGAGAAAAAGGAAACAAGGATGAGGATTTTATACATTTGAAAGTTTCCTTCCAATTTTATTAGCAGAGTTAGGACCAATTTGTTCATTAGTAGGCAGAGCAGCTGTAGTAAATCAGTTCATGACAAACAAAAGTATGACACAAAATCATCATAACAAATGTGATATAATTAAAGCATTAAAAAAAGGGTTCAAGTTTAAAAAACGATGCAAACCAAAACCACTGTGTATCTGAATGCATTAAGTGATTTTAATATAAGAATACTTGCTACGAAATTGAAAACTAAATACTTTAATGGTGTTTTTGTGATTGATGAACTACCTAATTAACCAAATAATGTTGAATTCGCAATAGTAAACTTAGATACCTATGACAATGTTGCCACTCACTGGATATGCTATTGTAAGAATAATGATAAGAAATTTGTATTTGATTCATTTTGTAGAAATGTTCCTGAAGAATTAGTCAAATTGAGTTTTACAGTAATAGAGATCATATACAATAGTTTCAAGTAGTAACATGTGGTGACTTGTGTATATTTGTGCTAAATTTGTTGCCAGAAAATAATAATTTTGATGTTATTTTGAATCTAAGAATGTACATTTTTGTAAATAAGATAAGCGTACCTATCTCTAGAAAAATAAAATTTAGGGACTTAGAAAAAATAGATTAAAAGAGGTTCAATCAAATAGAAAATATTAGTTAAAAATTTCATAGGGAAAAATAACTAAAAGCTATACTGATAGTAACACCACATCATTAGTAAATGTAAAAGATCCAACCAAAAGCTGCACTGATTGTAACTCCACATGAATAGTAAATGTAAAAGACCCAACTGCCAAAAATATGTAGTGACCAAAAGATATTTACAAAATTAATTAAATAATGTTCTCACACAATCTACACAAGCAAGTACTCAAATACTATTTAGTAACTATTATTTAAAAAAGAAACACCAGTTACAATAATACTATAGAAAATTATAACATGAATACATTTCGCAATATATAGGTGTAGTGCATTAGATAAGATACTGACAAAGAAAAATTGAATTTATGTTTACGACTGGAAAAAACAAAAATTCATAGTTTTGAGTATAATTTTTGACTCAAAAGAATCGTTGTAACTGATGGATGTGAACAAAGATTTGAAATGCAATGATTTCTTTATTACAGCAAGTGTAGTTGATATGTTATATGAATTAAATAATAACAATCGATCATTAGTAGTGCATTAATGAATGTTTATAACTGTAAGATTAAAAGCTACAGAGAAAACTACATAAGTACATGTAAAATTTATTTTGTGTGGTGAAATAATTCATCACCTGAAGATGGATTTGGAACTTAATATTTTACATTTTAACCTGTATAGATGGTGACCCAAATGTGGTGTTTGAAATATAAAACATTTAGTGAAACTCTTCCTCAAGGGGTAATAACTAGAAATGAAAAACAAAAACAGAGAAATGAAGGTATTTGCACAATTTGTAAAAATAAATATGGAAATATGTTAAAAATTGTAAATGTTCATGTAGAAATTATTAACAAATTACATAAACCAACGGAAATAATTTTAAAATAAGGTATCTTGTTTCTCTTGGATTTGATGATTTATGATAAGCTCATTTAGTTTCAATTGATTGTAGGAACGTAAAAGCAATTTTAAAGATAAATAAAGGATATAAATATTTATTAACTGTAATTAATGTTCTTTCAAACTTAGCTTGGACTATTCCAGTTAAAGATAAAAATAGGTAAAAATGTTTCAAAAGTTTATAAAAAAAATTATGTTAAGAATTCTGAGAAATCTAAAGCAGATAATGCAAAAGACATTTGCATTAATTAGTTTCACAAACCTATAAAAACATTAGATATTAACCACTCCTCAGCTTGTACAGTATTAAGGCAGCTCATGTTGACAGATTTAACAGAATTTTGAAGGGAAAAAGGGGAGTAATTTGCTCTTCAAGATTATTATGAGTGGACTTGTTTAATTACAAAATATGTTGATGAATGTAATAATACAAACCATTCAACAATGAAGATAAAATCTAAAGATGTAGATAAATTTTATTTAAATCTGACTAAAATCATGCATGATGATAAATTTAAAATAGAAGACAAAGTCAAATAATGAAATTGAAAGGAAGTTTTGAAAAATGTTATATTGAAAACTGGTCAACAGAAATTTGTGAAACAGGATATTCACTTAAAAACAAATTGAAAGATATCAAAGGATATTTTTGTGAAGAAGACATAAAAAACCAAATATCCAGATGTATATCTTATAGAAAAGGTTGTAAGAGAGAAAGGTAATAAAGTTCATGTTAAATGTTTACGATCTTCATAGTAAACTTATGATGTTCAAACTTTCTTTTATTCTTTGGTATAAACTTACTGAATTATGATAACAACTAAGTCTTAATATTTATTCACAATTTGGTTACTATCTACCAAATTCTTCAACTGTTTATGCAAAGTTCTTTTCTGTTGTAATGACATAGTACTAAAATACACAGTTATCATAAAATAATCTTAAAATACAAAAAAGTGACCATAAATTTGATTAATTGTTTGAGGTACAATATGCGGTAATATTCCATTTATTTCTTCGTTTCTTTCATGTAACATTTCATTTACATTTGGTGTACATTCATCTTTTAGCCTAATGTTGTCATCATTTAAATTATTTATTGCATGTAATTGTTGTTTCCTCGATTTTTATGGTTTATTTAATTTTTATATGAATCTGCTACTTTTTTGCTAATATTATATTTTCCATATTCATGAAACGATAGGAAAACTTTATGTGCGAACCATTTTCTGAACAGCATGACTTCTTCCTTTTTGATTATGAAATTAAATTGTATAACCCAGTTTCACTGAGAAATATCGTATTTTTGTGTGTATTATAAGGGTCCTCTCCAAGACACCACCTATAGTGCATTCAGGATTGACAGTTCGGAAGTAGCACAGCTAACCACAGAACTGAGTTGTCAAGTCCCGCAGGGAACGCACACATAATCTCATGTTTCATTCAACTCGCTCACACATGCTAACTATTAAATTTCACTATGTGCTGGTTTCATTTTTAATTTTTTAAATGCTACTTAGACAATATAATGACATTTTTCAATAAACAACTTTCTGACGACGTTATCAAATTTTCGACATGCAAGAAAGTTTTTTGCTATTGAAGTGTACAAATTATCAGAATGAAATGTCAAAAAAACATGAACTTTTCATCTGTTTCAAACATTAGCTGTGTCGAACATCTCTAACACGAGATACAGGACTGTACATAATATGTCGCACAATCGTCTGCTTGCATACAGTAGCGATAGGCAACAGACCTCTATATTTGTAAAGCCTGATACGTTTCTGATATGCATCCTTATTTCCAACACAACAAAAAATAAAATAATGCTTGGTTGCTATTTTAAATTGGGCAACATCTATTCTGAGGAACAAAAAAATACAAAAACAGCCAATGTAGTGCAGGCATTGTTTTGTATACTGTAATATGTATGCACAGACTAAATTCTAGAAATGTACTTTCTTTGGAATTAATATTTGGTAATGCCACCATAGTAAAATTTCAAAACTTTGTGTGAATTAAATCTGATATGCCAGTACTTACAAGTGCAAACTGTTCACCCCAAACATGTAGTTGAAGCCGTTTGTGCTGCATCTCTATGTGGATAAGGGTAAAACTCCACTGATGTCACTCTGGTCGCTATTACAGCCACTTGAAGTTTCGCTGTCACTATTGTAATTTACAGAGATAATCATCTCTTCCACTCAAGTCTCCTAAGCACCTTCATCCTGCCATCCTCTTTCCATAATGTTGTGTGTGTGTTTGACAGCTTTCTTCCAGTCTTCAGAGGTAACATGAGTAATAGCTTCTTTAGTGCGTGCTTCTACTGTGGAGAGCGTAAATTTTTGATTGTTCCTGGCAACGTAACCTTTAACTTGGGCCCATATTATCTCTATAGTGTTGAAGTGGCAGTGATGTGGTGGCAGCCTGACAACAGTATGCTTATTTTTTTTTTAAGTTCGTCGATTTCATATTTTGGAAATTGTGGTTTATGGAAATTTATTTTTTCAAGAAGCTCGACCTTCTTAAGGTCATCAGCTACATTTACATTATGATTCTCAAGCCAATTAATCATTTCCTCCTTTCACTTTGCCATGGTAGGTGCTTTATCAACAACAACTGAATGATATGGAGCATTGTCTAAAACAATTGTTGACAGTTTATCTAGATTGGTATGTATGAACCACTTTGTGAATGTAATGTGATTCATATCTTCATGATAATCTGTCTTTTTCGATTTATAGAGAAGTAGACAGTTTGGTACGAAACCTTGCGAGGTATCTGCATGCAGTAGAATCAATCTGCCCCCTTACCAGATGGCATCTGCATTGTTCCTTTAATCATGTTGTCCGTCCACCCATGATTAACTACATGACCAGAATTAAACCATGTTTCATCCAGCCAAACCACTTCAATAACATTTATGCTAAATATTTGTCTTAAAAATCGGCATCGCCATGCAGCAGTATCCTCCCTTTCCATCAATAGCTTACAGCCGCAAAATTGTCTGTAGTGAAGTCCTACGTTGTGCAAAACTGTGAATAATGATGTTCCACTGCCCTGAAAAAGTCATGATTCTTTAAGTGTCACCAATAACTCTGAGAGTGTGGGATGTTCCTTTCTGTGATAATAATAATAAACATGTCGACGAATTGCATCTTCCGCAAACGAATCTAAATTCGTAACACACTTATCCTTAGAACGTTTCTCCCTGGAAGTACCAACTGTAGATGGGTCTCCAACTTCCTTTTCTGTCACAAACAGTTCCTTCCCAATTTTTACTACAGCGTTTTTGTTGATATTCAGGGCTGCTGCCATTCTATGTACTACCTTGCTAATGGAGAGTATTGGGCCACCATTAAGCTTTTCATTCTCAAAGCAAGCTCTTAACGAACAAACCATTTCTCTACACTGTGCTTGTATAGCAATCCCCTGTCCACGAGAGCGACGTCGAATTTTTCCACTTCTAACTTTCGATGTACTTCGTTCTGATATGTTAAATAACACACAACAAATTACTGCCAAAGAAAGAATATGATAACTCCTAAACTGCAACGAAACAAACACAGTATGCATCGATCGCACAGATTCACTTACTGCAAATCGCGGCACAAGCGGAAGTGTTGTGTACTGAGATTTGGCAACTCGGCCCTGATGTGTGTGTGTGTGTGTGTGTGTGTGTGTGTGTGTGTGTGTGTGTGTGTGTGTGTGTGTGTGTTTGTGTGCGTGTGTGTTCTACATATTGTGCTATGACCTTCTTTTATATATTTCTGGGAATTATGGTTATAAAATGGCTACTCCAAATAACAAGTTTTGCAATTTTTTAGTTACATGTACTTAATATAAAAATGTATAACAAAATAAGAACCTTATATATATAAGGTTCTTATTTTGATATATATATATAACTAAAAAATTGCAAAACTTGTTATTTGGAGTAGCCATTTTATAACCATAATTCCCAGAAATATATAAAAGAAGGTCATAGCACAATATGTAGAAAATATTTAAATGGATATCAAAACATACAATATTAAAAATGAATTCTTTGTGTTGGTGGTAAATATGTTTTTAAATATTATTACAAGGAGCATTTAAGAACGACTTTCCAGTGGTCGGAATTCTAAACTTAATTTATCGATGGATAATGACGATAAACTACCAACAGTGTGTACAAAATGTGTCAACTGTCAAGAAATTAATGATTTAGATTGTTATTATCCAAAGTCTGTCATGTAAAGATGAACATACAAGTAAATGTAAGAAATGGATCCCAGAACATATCAAAACTACCAAATGTGTAACTTAAAATTTTATTTTCTGATTTTTTAAAACTTTTCCTTGCATTCCATGCTGTTTTGCTCCAGTTACAAAATATCCAGCAAAATGAAAAAACTTTCACCAAAACATAAATAATTTTCAAGTCCTTTTCTCAAAATTTAATATATTCTGTATATCGTTTACACATTATTTTGATAATTAATTAATATAAATCCATTTTCAAATGTCCTAGTTCTTTGTGAAAATGCTATATAATTTTTCATTCTTTGATAACATACTGATGCTTTTGTAATTGATATCCTCCTAAATTTTGCTTCACCAGTTGTAACAATTTTAGTGATTCCATGATATTTATTATATGTCAGTTTTAATTATATAAAACATTTTGGTGCACATATGAATGTATATGAAGTCACGCCCAAGGAAATGATGAGAACAGTAGTTTGTCACATAAGCTGCAACAAATGAATGCACCAGTTTCACAGTTTTCTCTGTGTTCTGTCAAAGCATATGTTTGTATCGATTTTGAGCTTTCTTCCGGTTTCGGAAGTTTTGACTCTGGAATTCCTTTGTTGTAACAGACTTCACACTAGTTTATTTGTTGTTTTCATTTCTGTTAGACATCTATGTGGTATCTCACCTGCTCTCACTCTTCATCACATATGCTTGTGACAGTGATGTATTCTTACAACATGACTCATATTCTATAACTAATGTATAGTATGACAACTGTCAAGACTAAAGAAAGAGAACAAATATTTCATTGGCCAGATGAACAGTTCATAATGTTGTGTATGGAAAAAAGGCATGTGAGAGGTTTGAAGATGGTTTGCCCACTTCATGGCCCAGTAAAGTGACCACAAAACCATGGCACCGTTGCTCTGGTAGGCTGCACACTGTTGCACTTGGACCGTTCACTATTTCTACTTCGCTTTTTTTCACAGTTCAGTAAACCTTCCTGTTTTCATGCTTGATCTGTGTTCAGTTTTTGATTGGCTATCCAATGGGCCGTCTTACCTATAAAATAGAGGGAGGTCAATAGAGAGTTTCCCTTGTGAGCGATTCCTCCAAACTCTCGTAATATACTCTTTTCATACTGATGAAGTAATCTTAACAGCCATCTCATTTATATGAGATCTAGATCGTAATTTAAGTTTTCGACCATGGGAAAGTAATTCCATGCTTAAATTTCGACTGGTTTTGTATTTCGGTTTTATATTTTATGTTGTGAACTGTCTGCATTAACTATTACCAGAGCAGTGGCAGAGAACTAAACGAAGCACTGTCATGTTCCCTCCTTGGTGACATGCTCGCCTTGTGATCAAAGGTATGGGTGGCTGCTGGATCAAATCTCGTTGAATTATAGTTGTCCATCAGTTCAGTTTTTTTCTTTTTTCTCTGGAAATAGCCAGAATGGAATTAAGTAACAGAATGCTAAGGAAACCCTTGCATACAGCGAACTGAACATCAGCCTATTTTATTTTTGTTTTTAACTGTCAGCACTCCTTGTAATGCAATAAATACCATTCTTATTAATTGTTATTGTTACTGTCACAACTGTTTTTCGTTCACTCGAAATATCTTTCCTATCCCTACTTGCTACTGAAACACATGACCAGTGAATCTGAAAGACTGGAACGTTGGATGTTTTGCCAGGCAGAATAAATGATGTTAGAAAGGCTTGCAGCTCCCGTTTCAGCACCCATATATGATGAATGTGACAAACATTTCGCTACATAGCTGTCCTTAACGCAGCTGGAAAATAGCAACATCGCTGCTAATATTTGGCAACCCTGTGACAGGGCACTTACTCCCCAATGTGGTGTTGAATCTTTCCAGTAACTTCACTTGGAATGCTCTTTTCATTTCGACGATGTCTACTACATAATCCTCATGTAAGACAGAAAATTTTATTTTTTTACTCTAAGAATGCCATACTTCACATTAGTAACAAGTGTTTTTATCCTAAGCGTTGTGTTATGAAGATCGGCGGCAAATATTGAGATGAGACAGCCCTGATTGCAGCAGTGTCTTGTTATCTCAATTCTGAGTTCTAATTGCGTCACAGAGCAGTGCACTCTAGGTTATTATTTTTCCTTTTATTTAATGCACTTACAAATTGGTAGAAGTAATTCTTTAACAAATTCTGAACAAAAGCTATGCACATTAAGTCTTCTCATAAGTTCGACTTAGTAAGCTGTCTCAATGGTCATAGACATCTGTTTTGTGAATACTAATCTTCTTCACTATAGAAATGCCTCTGAAGAACTTCCACTCGACCGTCTTGCAGTTGAATTTGCGTTTGTTTGTCATGTAGCACTGAAATGTGAGGAGAATATTTATGAGTTGAACACATACAGTTCCTCTGTACTGAATCTGTAAAAGAGCACTTATGCACTCATGAACATGTTTGCTGACAGCAATGCTGGCAACTCCATTCTACTTTGTGAAGCTTCAAAAATGGACAGTTTTCTCGGTTTAAATCTGATTGAATACCTTAAATTTTCCTATAAATCAATATATGGACCTCAGAATGTGTAGTGTACCACATTTGCCATTGATCATGCACTGCAAGATATTCACACAGATTATTGCATACATTTACAATAAGAAATCAAACCACTACAATAAAACTCCACAGTTACTGACTGTGGCTTCACGAAAACATATGACTTTCTGACAAAAAGTTGCATGAAAGTTGTAATAGGTAAAGAAACGAGGTCTAAAGCATTAAGAACAACATTAAGCAATGTAGTAACGTAAAATATTGGGTCATACGCTATAAAATTAATTTTGAGGCGTACTCATGTATTGCATAATAGTGTAATACACTACTAATCACAAAAAACACGTTGTCTGCTTCCCTTGCTGTCGAGTTTCAAATGCAAAGAGATTTTTTTGTGCAGCATCACTCGGCAAAATAATGGATTTTATAGTCTCCAAAACAATGAGCGGTTGCTGACAGTATCGACAAAGTGCAAGGGAGTGGAGTGCCGCCTTGGCAGCATCTGGCGTGTGCCAACAAATGGGCTGCAGAAAACCTTGATGCATGCGGCTTTCAGAGGTAAACAGTCTCCCAAGAAATCTTTAATAAAAATGTTATTGGATGTAACTGTTATTACCATGTGTCACAAAGTGGAATACACTGTAGCTGTGCTACTATTACACTAAATACTTCACCATACACATGAAAAGCGCTATAAAAATTTAGGCAACAATTGGTTTTGATCGCGAGACGTTGCGCTTAGGTTATGCGCTATTTACCACTTTACCAAAGGCGTAGACGCAGAAAATCAACTCGAACTGAAGACAAGACTTCCTCAAGGAACTGCCGAAGCTTAAGGTGGGTCCACACTGAGCGCGCAGCGCCGCGCTGCGCAAAACGACCTTGCGCAGCTCTGAGCGCTCAGTGTGGACTGCGAACCGCGCTGCGCCGCGTCGTGCCGCGTGGCGCAGTTTTCCAGCTGTTGCCAGTACATCAAAGGAAGTGGCGCGTTTGCGCGCGCTCAATTTAGACGGGGCTTCGGATCGCTCCATCTTCAGACAATGCGCGCGCTCCAACCGGAACACAGTGCGCGCCTCAGAGCACAGCACAGCACGGCGCGGCGCGGCGCGGCGCGACGAGCTCAGTGTGGCAAGATTGAAGAGATAGTGAGACTTAGCCCATGATCTGCGTAGACAGTTAATTTGTCCCATGCCGCGATCGGTGCAACTTAGACTGTATGGCGGCCTGCTGTCAGTGAGGTTTTGTGTCAAAGAGTATACATGCCCAGATAATTCTTCAATTCAATCAGAGCAGTTCAGCTCAACAGATTAAGATGATGTGTAATGCGTGGTGGCTGAACACACTGAACAAAGTTGTTTCATGTTGGTATGTATTGTATTGTGGAAATTTAACTGTTAATTATACCTTGTTATATTTCACCTCTTATATGCAATTTTCTGTTTTTAGATATGCGTATGGCTCATCAGTGAGCTGAAACAAGTTGTAAATAAAGATATTGTTGTGACCACCATCGCCTAGGGATTTAATCCATACTTTTTAACATACCAGATAGTTTGTTTCCCTATGTGACACTGTCAAATTACAACGTCTGCATCTCTTGATATCCAAATTACATGGAACATTTGTAGTGTGTCACTAAAACAAAGAAAAATAATTAATTAAAGATTTAAGGTAGGTTCACAGTTGATGGCTGAGCAAGGTGGCGCAGTGGTTAGCACACTGGACTCGCATTTGGGAGAACAACAGTTCGACCCCTCGTCCAGCCATCCTGATTTAGGTTTTCCGTCATTTCCCTAAATCGCTTCAGGCAAATGCCGTGATGGTCCCTCTAATAGGGCATGGCCGACTTACTTCCCCATCCTTCCCAAATCCAGTGAGACCGATGACCTCGCTGATTGGTCTTTCCCCCCCAAACAACACAACACAACAGTTGATGAAAAGGGAACGAACGTATCGACAAAACATTCCCCAAAGCATTTTAAATGATGGCGTTCACACAGGCCATCAAAGGAAGAGAGCAGGACAGGACTGGACGGAACAGGACGTCATGGTTTCTAGGTAAGAATGTTTCGACGTTGACGCTGGTGTCGTTAATGGGTCGTCGTCTCTTAATGTCAAACGTTAACCTAACATCACCGCGCTCACTTATATTATAGTCGTGGATATCGTGCTCTAACATCCTTAGTCTTTATTTTTTATTATTTTTCTCTGTTTTTGTGCAAATGTTCCATGATGACGCATATTTTTTCTATTTAGTGTTCTTCTGTTGATGAGCTCAGATATCTGAAAGCAAAAAATGATTCAATTTTAACAACAACTGAACAGAGCTGATGGCTACACTGTGTGTGAATAAGAACATAAATTGATTATGCAATTTTCATTACCTCTCAAAATACCAACGATGGGGTGTACTTTATTCCCAGCGTTTGAAAATATTGTAATCTAGTTAGTTACTTTATATTTCAAAACTTTGAAACAAATATTATTTATTGTTTTAATGAACTCTGCTACTGGACTCCACAAATGGTTTAAATTTTTCACTTAAACTTAACCCAAAAATACTAGTAGTTCTCGCTTTCGCCAGTAGTTGTCATATTCAATAATTTCAGGTTCAGGACCTTATTTACACATTAGTATCACTTTAAAAATTATGTTGTTAGTAAAGGCCAACAACAATTTGGGAAATTTGCATTTTAAATTTTTTTAAAATTCTTTAGGGCTGCCATAAAGTGCTCACCCCCCGCCCCCGATTGTACATGTTACTGAAAGTTTGTTGATGTTGTTAAGTATGTGCTAAAAGATATTTTCATACTTTGGACCCTAGTAATACATCAGTATCTCTTTAAAAAGTATGTTATGAATATAAGTTAATAACGGTTGACGAAATTCTCTTTATTTTATGGGGGGACATAAATTACCCACCCCCTGCTAATGCAGGTTATGGGAATGCATTGCTAGGGTTAAATAACTTCCTCTTAAGTAAAACAATCAGCTCTATTGAAAGAGAGAGCTACAGTTGTTTCTGACATTCTTTGCTACATGGTAAAAGACAATGGATAAGACAAAAGACGATATGCATTCACTTAGAAATATTGTTTAATTTGTTTTTTTTTGTATATATTATCGCCATCAAATGAATCTCAATGTTTTGAAATATTGTTTCACTTCTTAGCAGTTCATCATACTAAATTGATGAAGAACTTCCATTATGAAGTTTTCTTTGGCAATTTAAAATTAAGGAACTTTGTTATTGCCAGTATTATACTATGTTCTGATTTTTATATCACAAGTGGTATTTCTTAATCTCACTTTCACCGTTCGGTTCTGGGTCAAGCGATAATGTGAACACACCATTTGTCACGTTACCTGATATTCAGTTGAAGTTTCGTTGATATCTTGTGTGAATGTGCCTTACGAAGACCGAAAGGTATGAAATCGTCTATTACAATATGAGTGAGCGTGGTGAAAATGGGTTAAGTTCATATCCAAGCAGACGACCATACCCTTTCTTCCTCATTGTCGACATCTAAGCATGTTTCTTTAACAACCTTGATCTTGACGTCCGGTACCGTTCCCTCGAGGGCCTGTGTGAATGTTGCTTTTCAAATGCATTGTAGAATGTTGTGATGTTCAATTCCAGTGTGCATCGATCTTCATTGAAACGGAACTCGTAGTCGAATGGTGCATTTTCAGTCTCGCGGAGACCTGTGGACTATCTTCCAATACAAATTCGTGGCGAGATGTTCAAATGTCCTGTTTTTGAAGTGTGGAGGTGTGGAATTAGTGGGAATATGTTAGTGAATGCTGTAGATGAGCTTGTATTGTGAAAATGAGAGGAGACAGCTGAGGTGCAAAATTCATGCATCGACAAGCCGCGGCGACTAAATAATGCCATTACGTTGTTGCTAATATGTCAGTTCGTATTCAATACGATTTCGGCTTGCCAGTGCACAAGTGTAGCAGAATAAAACGAGCAGGTACACGAGAGTCTCATAAGCGTTTCACGCACTGAAAAAATAATGTTCGATAACATGATGCCCAATGGTAGTTAGCGTGAAACATATGTGCTAAAAATTATTTCACTTTAACCCAGTGTATTTCAGTTCATGTTTAATATATTCTTCGTTCAGCGTAAACGATTTGTGTTTCATTTAAAAGTTCCCCGTTCCCCATCAAATGCCATAGAAAAACGGTATCCCGAAATTTGTTTTTGTCAGTGATAATGTTTTGTTTGGTGTGTCAGCCAATAAATGAGAACAGTTGATAATTGTCGCGTGTGTGTGTGTGTGTGCAAAGGTTGTGCAGAACAAGCCATTTGCATCGTTGTGCAGATTAGGATGTGAAGGTTCAAGAAAAGCATTATTACCGCTAACATTCGCAAAATATTGCCGTTTGTTGGGCAGGTCGATAGGAAATAGAGCTAAATTGAACGTTAAAAAGTCGAGGGATCCCACTGGCCTTTAGCTACTGTTTGCCATTTTATAAATGTAGGTTGTGGTATAAAGCCCATACTGCTTACTTCTGGAAAGAACTTACCCTTTTATACACTGTCAGTGTTTAAATTTAGTGACACGCGCCCTTCCCAACAAACAAATTTATTTTTGAACAACAAATTTCCAGTACAGTCTTTGTTGTTTGAGCTTCGTAGCACCAGAACATAGATAAATTATTTCTCGTGTAGGGATATTATGGAGGGTGATCACTTTTTTTGAGAGATTGTTCTGGTAGCTTACCATTCTACTGACAATGGAATTATGGCCTCTAGGCAATAAGAATATTTCCAGAAATCCATATTCCTCCACAGCAAAAGTGGCACAAGTTTATAGTTGTGAATGTGGTTACTTTGATGTGGTACAATACTTTGTTGAATTTAATCAACACACCTGCAAGCGAAGTTTTGATTGTGTTAACGCAGAAAGCCTGAGGTGTAGGTTTGGTTGAAAAGTGGCTATTGGGTTGAAAGGTTGCAAAGCCAATGAGTGTGAATGTGAAATAAAGTTTGTGGTAAGAGGCTGAAATGTAGCTGTGTCTGATGACTGTTTTCATGCCATGTTTAATACACATTTCTATATCTAGCCCAGTTTTTTCATTTATAAAAACTAAACTTGAACTCTAAATTCAGGAAACCTGTATTAGAGAGTAGTGTCTTAGTTTTTGATATATATTATGTATGTATACATAAATTATGAACAATGAATAGGGGCGAGGGGGCGTGGTGTAAATTTTACCTGCATTTCAGAAAAGAATTTGCATTGTTCAAAAAACTGGAATGTGGAGATGGAAGCAGCACTGTGACATGTTTTTTCTTTGCAAAAAGCATTTGCTGCTTATCCACTCACTTTGTCATGTGAGTTGTTGTTACTAGAAGCCTGCTCAGATGTGCAATTTAACTGAAGATTTGAAGCAGGGTGATGGAGCACTTAAGTTGCTGGACTTGGATGTTTGTCTAGAATGACACATTGCACATACATTTTTTTTAAGCCCCCTTCCTTTATACCTTCTCTGGCCATTTTGAGAGTGAGTTTATGTAGTTTCTGTAAATCAGTTCAAGCAAATGCTAAGATGAATCTTCAGAGGCTCACAGCTGGATCCTTCGTTGACAACCATGAGCTAACACTCAACATCTAATAATCTTGAGGCAAGCAGTTTTTAAGTATGCCGCCTTTTGTTTTCACAAGGGATTTTTGTTAGCTAAATCTCAGTATGTAGATAGGCTTGGGAAATTGCCACTGGAAAACAACACAACATTGGTCAGTAGTTAAAAGTTGCCTACACGCAACACAACATTGGGTTTATCTTGAGAAAGCAACAGCAGAAATTATCACTGTAATATTACATTTAAGCTATAGCATTCTTCTATGGGGTAATTCTCCAGGGACCAGGAAAATTTTTATTTGGCAGAAAAAAAGGCATCAGGATCATCTCCGGGGTTACCAAAAATTCCATAATATGTAGGCCTTATTTCAAAAATTTACAGATAATGAAAGGCACATCTCTCTTTATGTACAGCTGCCTTTTGGACATTAAATTAAACGTTAGACATCACATATATAATCATAATGCTAATCACGCATTAAAGGTAGAAATACCTACACCTCAACTTAAAAACACAAGGCAGTTGCAAATTCGTAGGAATAAAGCAAAAACACATTACGGGTGCAGGAACAAGCTGGTGCCCGTATCTCTAAAAGAATAAGTCCTAAAAATGGTTGAAAGACAGGGCTTCCTACACTCTTTAAGAATCTTAAAACTCTTCAAAAGTAGACATAATTTACTAAATAACTTGTAATACTGTTCGTTGCTACCTTCATTATTTTCTTTTTTCTCTCCTGTGGGATCTTGTATTAGATCTATAACAAACATGCAATTAATTACATAATGTTCAGCTCTCATTTTACATTTAACCACCTTGGGAATTTTTGTATATGTTCTCTATTCTTTTATTATGTGGAACTTAGTAAGTAACTTACATGTTTAGTTCCGCATTTAACTATTAAACATGTGGAGAAATCTCTTGTGTATCACACATGTTGTATCATGTATATTCTTTTATTGTGTACTTTAATTGTATGTAGTACCAGTATCATGGTGTGTCTTTAACATGTCAAACATACTTTATAATATCTCTTGTACATTACTCATAACAGTTTTGTTTATGTGCCAATGCTTGAAGATGAATGTATAAGTAAACAAACAAACAAACATATAGTGCACAAAATACACAAACAACATATAAAACATATAAAAACATATAAAAAATTTAAAAAAAAATCATCTATACCAAACCAATACAACATGTCACACTTCAAAGAGTATATACCATTGACATGCATTGGGCACTGGTTTCAAGTTTTTCTGTTTGTAAAAATTCCTCCTAACTTAGCCTAAAATAATTTACTGCATTTCACCGTGCAAAGAGGGGGAGGGGGGCAAAAAAAGTGTCTGGATCTATACAATTATCTTGACAAAATACTACCTTTAATATCTGCATGCACATATTTCAAATGGCTGCAGACAGTGATATATAGTAATGTGTAGTCTCTTTACAGAAAAGTTTATGTACTAGGGTGGTTTGTTAAGCCTGGTAAATTTTCCTGAAACAACAGAATGTTTTTGTTGTGCCTTCATGGTTGGTAAGCTTGATTATTGCAAGGATCGTGTAAAGTGTTTATGGTTCATTCTTGAATTCTGTCCAAATTGGTCAATGAGTTGACTGCAATTGAAAATAAAGAAAACAGTTTTGTGCTGTTACTAAACATTTTTATTTTAAGGGTTGGACTGCTGCACAAATCTAAACAGAATTGGATGAAGTTCATGCAAACATTGCACCATCATTGAAGGCTGTTTACTTTGGGATTAATGATCTTAATCTTGGTCAGACAAGCACCAAAGGTGAAGCTGCTCTGGCCATCCAATTGAAGTCACCACAAAGGAAACCAGTGATACAGTAATGCAAGGTCACTAAATAAAACTTCATGAGATTGCTGGGACTGTAGGCATTGCAACTGAGTGAGTGCATAGTATACTGCGCAGAGAACTAGCTGCAAAGAAGCCGTGTGCAAGGTGGGTGTCGCAGCTTCTACAGTTGACCAATAGTGCATCTGGTACATTTCAGCACACTGTCTGGTGATGTTTAATCGCAAACTGCAATACCTTTTGTGTCAATTTGTGACTGTTGATGTACATATCAGTCAAAACTATGGACAAAGCCTTCTGAAAAAAAAAAAAAAAAAAATGCCATTTTGTCCAGCTGTGATGGCCACTGCGGATTTTTTTTCCCCCCAATGAAATAATCATCATAGAGTACTTGGAGAAAGGCAGAATCATAACTAGACCCTATTGTGCTTCATTGTTGGATTGTCTGAAACCTGCATGGCCTCAAAAAAGACAAATTTTGGCATGTACAAAAGTGTTCTTTCACCAGGATAATGCACCATCTCTCACACTGCGAAAGTGCACGAGTTTGGCTATGAATTGGTTCCTCATCCACCTTGTTCACCAGACTTAGCCTCACGTGACTTCTTCCTGTTGCCTGAGTTGAAGCTTTAGCTTGCTGAGAAGAAATTTTCATCAAATTAGGAAGTGATAGTTGCAGTTGACGGGTCTTTTGCAGAGTTTGACAGAACCTATTTTTCCAATGGGGTGGAAAAGCTGCAGGATCACTGGACAAGAGTATATCCGTCAAAGGAGACTATAGAGCAGTAAGGTGAATTTTTTACCAGACTTATCGAACCACCCTTGTATTCTAGAAAGGATGCGGCAAATTAGTTGGTGCAGGTACTGGCAAATTATTGTAGGTCTAAGTGTATTACAATTGATGTATCACACTATTTCTCTTTTAAACAACGGTGTAAATCTGATGTGGAAACTGTTGAACAAGGGTTCATTATAAGCTTCATCTTTGAACAAATAGTCGTTTAATATTTTTGTGTGGCTCATGGTCGAATATTGAATCATTTGTTTGGGACGCTTATTTGCTGAAGCTTGAAAAGAGGTATGAAACATTTAATTGGCTGTGTATTTTTCTGATTTTAGATGCTCAACTCTCTTCAGTGGGAGTCTCTATAAAAAACACGTTGTGTACTCCGACTAGGTGTTCTTAATATAAGTAGAGAACATCTCGATTTTGTCACTCCCCTCCCCCCCCCCCCCCCCCCCCCCCAAAAAAAAGAAGAAAGACACTCACACAAATTAAGTCTCCAGAGATGGAGCACAAGCCTAGGTTGGGGAAGTAAATTGGTTGTATCCTTTACAAAGGAACCATACCGACATTTGCATTAAGCACTAAAGCCATGCATAAACTGAAATGTGGTTGGCCAGATGGGGATGAAAATTATCATCATCCCGAATGGGAATCATCTCTCTTACCACTGCAACATGTCACATAATAAAGTATAAGATCTTAACATGTGGCTCATCCATTTATTAGTGCTGGGCACTAGAGCTCACAGAAAGTGCAGGCAGGTCAGTTGCTATAAGAACACTATGCGGCTAGTTAGTGGTAAAATCTTCTGCAGCTGTCACAGGTAGAAGACATACAGTGTATTTCTGGTATTTCATTTTGGAGACCAACTTCTTTCGATGTTTTTCTCGCCAGACTTGAGACCAGTCATTGGAAGAGCCCACCTATTTTGACTGACAAAAATATTTCCCAACGGCAGCTATGTTTGTCAATTTGTTTACGAAACTAGAAAATGTCATTGGCTGTAAATGTGTATTGGGACTGGATCAAGTATTTCTTCTATTGTGTTGAACTGTGTCTCAGCAGCTACTACTCACAGTAATTTCAGCAACATCAGTTACAATAGTGCTTTTGCCAATAAAAAACAAATCTTTATTCCTGTCCCTTAATTCTTCTTCCACATAATTTGCTGTTTCAGCAGTACATCTACAGCAAACTGTTCTTTCTGAAAGAGGAACCATTTCGAAGAGAGAAATTTCTGCTGGAATAGAATTGTTGTTACATTCACAAAACGTTCTTTTATAAATTCTATACTGTTGAAAGGACACACAGCTTTTGCTATTCCAAAAGTTATTTGACAGGTTAGCTTCATCACAACTTCATTGTGTACCACAATATTTTTCTTACTCTAAATATTTTGTGACTAATAGTAATTAAAAAATTGATATACCTATTTACAGGAACACTTACTTCTTTTTTTGTTATGTCTTAGCTCAAAATTTCACTGTACTGTCTTCAGTATTCATATTGATGACCAATTTCATATGAAGCAGTTGGAAATGTCGCTTCTCGTAATACTTGTTCAATGATTTATTAGATTCTTGATAGTCTTAACTATTACTGACCCATTTTCTTCCCACAAACTTTTTTGTTATTACCAAAAATGAAAACTTGAAGGAAACAATACTAATGATGCAAGGTCAACACACTGTGCTGTTGTATTCATGTTAGTTTGGAAGAATTGATGCTTGAAGTCTTACAGTGGGTGGAGAGGGGTTAACACTATCTGACTGTGGGAGCGGGTTGAAGCTGTGCTGTCCCTGTGACTGTAGTACTGTTGCATTTGGCCATCCCTGATTTATTATGTAACTGATCACTCAGTCACAATTACCTGAACTGTCTGCGTAAATACTTTTCACAAAACATTTTTACACTATGACTGAAATAGAAGTTTGTTTCTACATGCTCGATTTACTGTGCGAGTGTGATAAATTGGCATTTGTGTCACATTTTATGCCAAAATTGTTTAAATTTTGAGTATTTTGACTACATTCATATCTTAATATATCAGGGTGCCAATAACAACACTGTTGAATAGCCTAAATAAACCAACCAAATTATGTTCAACACTTTCTTACTACCATATGAGGCATTTAATATGACGTTTTTCTTTGCAGGTCATGTGCTGAAAGATTGATCTCCCACTGGCTTCAAAATGCCATTCAGAAATCGTGAAATTTTCCAGCTTGGATTGTTATTTCTGTGTGTTCCTGTTCAGTACCTGTTTTCCTCATATTTAAGCAGTACAACAGGTAGAACACAAGCATTATTTGATATTATCAATGACTTTAAAGAAGTAACTGATTTACTGTTCAGTGCAGGAGCTTGGAAACAACGATGGGATGGTCTTGTTTCATCTCTTGTCCAAGGTATATCTCGTGATTTACACGTATGTGAATGTAATTCTTTGCCCTGTGAAAATAACTGATATTACACATTTAGAAAAATAAAAATGCCACATAATAGTAAATAGGGAAGTGACAAGAGCAGCACACTACAAGTATTTTGTTTTCTTGTTTGTAAAAAAAAATTTTTTTATTCCAGTTTATTTTCCAGAACTGAGCAGTTATACAAGAAGCTATGTCTACAATGAACACAATACATCCCCTGCAGTTGAAGTTATGCGGTATGATAGAAATGCGGGTTACTTTGGGATGGGCACAGAAATAAGATATGAGCGCCCTTCACATTTAAGATACAGGATTGGACAAGTTGTTCGTCATCGAAAGAGAGGTTATAGGGCTGTGATTGTAGGATGGGATCTTATTGCAAAGGTAAGAGAGAGAGAGGTTGTAGGTGTAGGTTGTGATTTGGCAATACTTTGACAGTTTGTTGACTAATTTAGTTTATAAATATGCCTTGTGTGCAAGGTAACATGTAAGATGTTAACTCTTTGATTACACAGTACTTTGAAATAGATTTTGCTGGGGGTCCATTTCACATACATTAGCATTCATGTAACATAATCGTAGTAACTAGTGTGCCATAATATTTTATGTAGTTTGGTTTGCTCTCAGAAACATGGATGGGGAAAAAGCCAATACGGAAATGCCAGATTCCACAGTCTCATTTGAAATGTGACTTAATCAAGATGGCACACACATAAAAAAATGTAGCATCAACAGTATGGCAATCATAACATGTCTAGAGAAACCTGTGAATAATGTGCATTACACCTGCATCAGTTTTCACTTAACAGTAACAGAATGACACAGTTGTTAGGTTTAATGAGATAATTACATAATAGTAAATCCAAAACGCCATCACATCACTGTAACATATGTTACATATGCAGCATTTGAGTCATGTAATGCTATCATAAACAAAATAATGTGGTAGTTTTTCATCAGTGCAGAAGATGAAAGTTATGCACTCATCAAGCTCAAGTAAATATGTCACTAGACTTTATTTCTCATATGTCTCTAGTATTTTCTCATTAATCCCATGTGTGGTACAGTTTATCTCAATAAATTTAACAGCTGTCTCATTCTAGTACTGTTAGGTGAAAAACTGGAGCAAATTTAATGCCCATTATAGCCATACAGCCCTTGAAAGTGGAATCACATTGGACACCAATTAAAAAATATCAGTTTGTGATTGATGATGAAATATTATTAACTAATAATCTCTTACCTAGAAGTTAGTCACTGACCTACAACTTAATATCTATTAATAATGTAGCAGAACTCTTATCAAAACAGAATGAGACCAAAATAAGTACAACACACTCCATGATATCTTCACCTTCGACAGACCATGTAACTGGAGAAGTATCATTGTAGGTGTCATATTGTTGCCTGTAGCAGCAACCAATGGTCCACTAGCAATTTTCTTGTAAGATCCGTACATAGTACCAAAGAAAAGCATCTTTCAAACTATTAACGACACAGTGTACTACCAATTTCAAAACCAAAAACAAATCACTAACCAATAATTAAAAACATGAAACAAACCTAATATCAAGGCAACCGAAACAAACTCCCAAAACATCAAGTAACACACAACACTTAAGTCCAGTGCCGCACTAACATCACTCACAAATAATTCAGCAACATAAGCATCCCACACTAAAATGTGCAACCACTTACTCCAACTTGCCATCTGCAAACATAATCTATTTCAAACATGCTGTGCTCAATAATGTCACACAACAGAACACGGTTACATCACAGATCAAAGCAGAAAGATGGAGACGGACATTTCCATTGACACAGATAAACTCTAATATTTACCAGTCATACATTCTCAATTACACTAAATCAACAGGTAAATTAGATGACCAGTTTTAAGATGTGTTTGAAACGTTTTTTACTAAGTGAAGAAAATGATTATTTTGTCCATAATACAAAAAAAATTAAAATTTTATTCAGAGAGCAATTTTGAAACTCGGTTTGCTTGTTATTAATTTTAATATCCAAAACTGATAGCAGTCGAGTAGTGGGGTGGGGAGGGACATGGGTAAACAAGCTACTTCCATTTCTTGTGTGATGATAGTACTGTGAATTATCCACAGTATGTTGATGTGAACAGGAGTACGAGAATTCAGAAAAAGACTTAAAATACTCTGCATCACACTCATACCTACAAATGTTGCATTTTATTACAAAATTAAGATTGTCAATATACATTTACATGTATATTCCACAAACTATATTATTGTCTAAGGAGGAGACTACCGGAAGCGAGTGTCATTCGTCATTCTTCTTGCTCTGTTTACAGGTGATACACTAAAAAACTATTTCCTGCTCTCCTCCATGTATATGTGATCATTCTGTTCCTTTGATGTATGTGAGCAGTACCTTACTCATTTGGAAAGGTTGTTTTAGGTAGAGAGGCAGCCCTTAATCAATCAAGCCAGTGTTTTCTGAGTCTGCCGAACATACTGATCATAATTTGAATGTTTGGTTAGTAAATGAATGTGTAGATTTTATTTGAATTCTTGTAGCACAAAGTTAGGTAATGTTTCAGTAATTATTGTGAATATTTTAATATGCACTTTCCTCGTAGTGTATTGTGCGCTGAAAATGGTCTTGGATTGTTGCACTACAGTCCTTGTGCTAATACGATCTCCCCTATCTTTTACTGAATTGTATTGTAATAACCACAGCTTAGCAGACTTATTCTTCTTTTCTCCGAGTGTAATCCTTTCAGTGAAAGTACCAGTTGTTAGATATTCAAGTATAGGTGATTCTGGAAGCTATTCTCATCAAGGTGAAGCTTAAGTCTTCTTGTACATTTTCAAACACCTCTGTTACCAGAAGCAACTGGAAATGTAGACAATATTATTTTTTATATTGTTACTTTCTGGGAAAACAGAAAACGCTATATACATTATATGTTTGTTTGCATGGCCGTCTTAGCAGCTGCTGCTACAATAAATTATTATTGTTTTTTTCAATTCTAAGGTTTCTGCAAGTAGAATATTTTTCACCAGACACTTTTTGCTATTTATTTATAAAGCACTTTCTGAGGCCATTTTGGAAACATGGATACATAATTTGTCTCTACAGTGTGTGTGTGTGTGTGTGTGTGTGTGTGTGTGTGTGTGTGTGTGTGTGTTTTTCTTTTTTTATGATTTTCATGCCTGTATCGATCACATGTATTACATTTTTATTGGTATATTCTCTTCATGTATTTGTGGTTGAAAATCATTATATACCATATTTTCCTTTCTCACTCTGTGTTTGTGTGACTCTGAGTAATTTGGCGTCTGGTTTATTGTTATATCTGTTGTGAGTTTTGGCGTATCTTGAATACATATGTGTTTTTCTTAACCATTATGGCAATTTCCAAGAGAATTTAAGTGGCTATTTTGTGTTGTAAAATTAATCTTACCACTAACAGAATTTAAGTCTGCTTGTAATTGGTCACTTTTACTGCTTGGGCCATTTATCAGGCACAGGATGTTATACCTTTTTGGCAGTACTTTGCTAAATATGACTTGTTCTACATGTCTTGAATTTGTTGTTGTCGTTGTTGTGGTCTTCTGTCCTGAGACTGGTTTGATGCAGCTCTCCATGCTACTCTATCCTGTGCAAGCTTCTTCATCTCCCAGTACGTACTGCAGCCTACATCTCTCTGAATCTGCTTAGTGTATTCAACTCTTGGTCTCCCTCTACGATTTTTACCCTCCACGCTGCCCTCCAATACTAAATTGGTGGTCCCTTGATGCCTCAGAACATGTCCTACCAACCGATCCCTTCTTCTAGTCAAGTTGTGCCACAAACTCCTCTTCTCCCCAATCCTATTCCTTACCTCCTCATTAGTTATGTGATCTGCCCATCTAATCTTCAGCATTCTTCTGTAGCACCACATTTTGAAAGCTTCTATTCTCTTCTTGTCCAAACCAGTTATTGTCCGTGTTTGACTTCCATACATGGCTACACTCCATACAAATACTTTCAGAAACGACTTCCAGATACATAAATCTATATTCGATGTTAACAACTTTCTCTTCTTCAGAAACGCTTTCCTTGCCATTGCCAGTCTACATTTTATATCCTCTCTACTTCGACCATCATCAGTTATTTTGCTCCCCAAATAGCAAAACTCCTTTACTACTTTAAGTGTCTCATTTCCTAATCTAACTCCCACATCATCACCCAACTTAATTCGACTACATTCCATTATCCTCGTTTTGCTTTTATTGATGTTCATCTTATATCCTCCTTTCAAGGCACTGTCCATTCCGTTCAACTGCTCTTTTAAGTCCTTTGCTGTCTCTGACAGAATTATAATGTCATCGGCGAACCTCAAAGTGTTTATTTCTTCTCCATGAATTTTAATACCTACTCTGAATTTTTCTTTTGTTTCCTTTACTGCTTGCTCAATATACAGATTGAACATCATCAGGGAGAGGCTACAACCCTGTCTCACTCCCTTCTCAACCACTGCTTCCCTTTCATGCCCCTCGACTCTTATAACTGCCATCTGGTTTCTGTACAAATTGTAAATAGCCTCTCGCTCCCTGTATTTTACCCCAGCCACCTTTAGAATTTGAAAGGTAGTATTGCAGTCAACATTGTCAAAAGCTTTCTCTAAGTCTACAAGTGCTAGAAACGTAGGTTTGCCTTTTCTTAATCTAGCTTCTAAAATAAGTCGTAGGGTCTGTATTGCCTCACGTGTTCCCATATTTTTACGGGATCCAAACTGATCATCCCTGAGGTCGGCTTCTACCAGTTTTTTCATTCGTCTGTAAAGAATTCGCATTAGTATTTTGCAGCCGTGACTTATTAAACTGATTGTTCGGTAATTTTCACATCTGCCAACGCCTGCTTTCTTTGGGATTAGAATTATTATATTCTTCTTGTAGTCTGAGGGTATTTCGCCTGTCTCATACATTTTGCTCACCAGATAGTAGAGCTTTGTCAGGACTGGCTCTCCCGATGCTGTCAGTAGTTCTGATGGAATGTTGTCTACTCCGGGGGCCTTGTTTCGACTTAGGTGTATCAGTGCTCTGTCATACTCTTCACGCAGTATCATATCTCCTATTTCACCTTCATCTACATTCTCTTCCATTTCTATAATATTGTCCTCAAGCACATCACTCTTGTATAGACCCTCTGTATACTCCTTCCACCGTTTTGCTTTCCCTTCTTTGTTTAGAACTGGGTTTCCATCTGAGCTCTTGCTATTCATGCAAGTGGTTCTCTTTTCTCCAAAGGTCTCTCTAATTTTCCTGTAGGCAGTACATATCTTACACCTAGTTATATATGCCTCTACATATTTACATTTGTCCTCTAGCCATCCCAGCTCAGCCATTTTGCACTTCCTGTCGATCTTATTTTTGAGAAGTTTGTATTCCTTTTTGCCCTCGTCTTTTTACGTATTTGATCCTCTGCTGCCTACACTACTTCATCCCTCAAAGCTACCCATTCTTCTTCTACTGTATTTCTTTCCCCCATTCTTGTCAATTGTTCCCTTATGCTCTTCCTGAAACTCTGTAAAACCTCTGGTTTAGTCAGTTTATCCAGATCCCATCTCCTTAACATCCCACCTTTTTGCAGTTTCTTAACTTTTAATCTACAGTTCAAAACCAATAGATTGTGGTCAGAGTCCACATCCGCCCCTGAAAATGTCTTACAATTTAAAACCTGGTTCCTAAATCTCTGTCTTACCATTATATAATTTATCTGAAACCTGTCAGTATCTCCAGGCTTCTTCCATGTATACAACCTTCTTTTATGATTCTTGAACCAAGTGTTAGCTATGATTAATTTGTGCTCTGTGCAAAATTTTACCAGGTGGCTTCCTCTTTCATTTCTTACCCCCAATCCATATTCACCTACTACGTTTCCTTTCTCCCTTTTCCTACTACCGAATTCCAGTCACCCATGACTATTAAATTTTCGTCTCCCTTCACAATCTGAATAGTTTCTTTTATTTCATCATGCGTTTCTTCAATTTCTTCGTCAGCTGCAGAGCTAGTTGGCATATAGACTTGTACTACTGTCGTAGGCGTGGGCTTAGTGTCTATCTTGGCCACAACAATGCGTTCGCTGCGCTGTTTGTAGTAGCTTACCCGCATTCCTGTTGTTTTATTCATTATTGAACCTACTCCTGCATTACCCCTATTTGATTTTGTATTTATAACCCTGTATTCACCTGACGAAAAGTCTTGTTCCTCCTGCCACCGAACTTCACTAATTCCCACTATATCTAACTTTAACCTATCCATTTCCCTTTTTAAATTTTCTAACCTACCTCCCGATTAAGGGATCTGACATTCCATGCTCCGATCTGTAGAACGCCACTTTTCTTTCTCCTGATAACGACGTCCTCCTGAGTAGTCCCTGCCCGGAGATCCGAATGGGGGACTATTTTACCTCCGGAAAATTTTACTCAAGAGTACACCATCATCATTTATCCATACAGTAAAGCTGCATGCCCTTGGGAAAAATACAGCCGTAGTTTCCCCTTGCTTTCAGCCATTCCCAGTACCAGCACATCAAGGCCGTTTTGGTTAGTGTTGCAAGGCCATATCAGTCAATCATCCAGACTGTTGCCCCTGCAACTACTGAAAAGGCTGCTGCCCCTCTTCAGGAACCATACGTTTGTCTGGCCTGTCACAGATACCCCTCCGTTGTGGTTGCACCTACGGTACGGCCATCTCTATCGCTGAGGCACGCAAGCCTCCCCACCAACAGCAAGGTCTATGGTTCATGGGGGGTCTTGAATTTATAAATACCAAAATGTGTGGGGTCATTATGTATCCATATTTCCAAAATGAACACAGCAGATGTTTTATAAATAAAAAGCAAAACATATCTGGTGAAAAATACTCTTTACTTGCAGTAAGCTTAAGATAGAAAAATCAGTATTAACTGATTATAGCTATTTCAGGAGATGGCCATGCGAACAAATATGTTGTGGCTGCCATCCGAGGCGGCATTTTCAAGTGATCTCTACATGAAGTTTAGAAGGATAAATCTCAACCTACATAAAACTGCCTAGCATATAAAGTTTAACAGCATTTGCAAATCAAATAATATCACCCCTAAATACATTAATGTACTGGTTAAAAACAGCTATACCAGTACACAAATACATAACAAATAGCTCCAAAAGTTTGGCTGAACAACTAAGCTTAAATCTCTTTATGCCAAAAACCACTACCTGAATGGGAATCTGCACAAGGCAAATCTTAATCTTACAAAAGTTTGAGTAATACTGCTTTTAACTCCAACTTGTTAGTACGGTTGAAAGTCAGACATATACAGTGATAGAAAAATTAAAAATAATAAAAAAACACAAAAGAAATACAGCATTTTTGAAAGCTGAAAAAAAAACACCTAACACAGCGACAAATAATATCCAATATAATTATATACATCAATTCTATCCGAGACTGGTAAATCTTATTGACACTGTGTTATTTTCTAAAGAAACAAAACAGCTCAAAAAAAGGTCACAAGCACAATATCAATACACAGATAGATGATAACTGCATTGAAAAACTTGTAGCCGAGTTGGAAAACATTCACATACAGTAAAATATAAATAAAATGAGTGAGTAACTTTGGTCTAACAAAAGCTAGTAAGCAATAAAATCAAAAACATAATGCAGATGAAAATAAACACTGGAAACCAAATTAATACACTCCATAACACTAACAAAACACAAAAAGGAACTACAGAAACATACCACAATCATTACCAAAGCAGTTAAAGGAAACACAGTGTACACAAGAGTTCATCACAAAATATAAAATTACGAAATTAAAATTAGATCCAAATATGGGTTCCAGAAAAGGTTGCAAAACACACTGAAAGGCATAGAACACACAGAAGAAGAAAATGAAAAAAGAAAACTGTTGTAAACAAATACCAATGCACAGCCCCAGTCAGACCTAGGACTATAGAAGTGCTCCCACATACCCACTTGTGAGATACGTTTTGAAAGTGTTTTTTCAAAATTGCAAATTACAAGAGGATAGAACTACAAGAAGCACTACACAATTGATTCAGTACATGAGACGTACTGACGAACCTGCCCTCCTTTCCTTTGTTCTAGAGAACATGTATTCTGTTATACCAGTAATACACAATAAATTTTATAGAAGAAAATCGTAAGATACACAGTAAACATCCATGTGAATACATTGAAGAAATAGTCAAGCTGCTAGAGACAGAAAAAAATTATTTCCAGCTCAATAATGAACTCTATTTACAAATTAAAGGATTAACCAATGTAATTGGCAGTGTCTGAACCATACCAAACATAGTATGAACCTGTAGAACTGCTGGTATTTAACAAAATAGTCCCAAAAAGGTATTACATCCTGTGATGGATTAGATATGTGCATGACATCCTGTTCCTGATAGATGAACCAAGCAGTAAAATTGACCAACTACATGCAGACTTGAATTCTGTTCATGGTAAGGTACATTTTGCAGCAGGAAAAGAGCAAAGTAGACAGTTAAATTTCTTGGACTTTACCATAAAGTTTAAAACCAATATTTGATATGTACTGATAAAACACAACAGATACAGTAATACACCAAACATCAAATCGCCCAAAATTACACAAATAAACAGCAATTAGAAACATGCTCCACAAACTAAACACTGTGTCATTAGACACGAACAACTACCAAGTAGCAGTGAATACCATAGTAAAAATAGCTACGGACAGTGTATAGAAAGAAAACCTAGTAACAAAGCAGAACTGTAAAATAAAGAAAGAGAAAAGAGCAAACCCCTGCTATCACCAACACAAGTATAAACTAGCACATGAACATAAGACACCAAAGACCAGGAAAAACACAGAGAGAGAAAATAAAAGATGGTGTACAGTGATATACAGTCATAAATTCACACAAAAGATCTACTGTTTTCAGAAAATATGGCATGAAAACAGCTCACCAAACCAGTAATTCATTTCAAAATTATTTTCAGAAAGCAGTGGAAATTACAGATCCATATCAGGAATATATCAACTAAAATGTAATACATGTAATGGAAGGTACATTGGTGAAACTAATAGAACATATGACACTAGATACAAAGAGCATGGATGTACAGGAGAAATCACTCAGCTTTTGCCAAACACACCGTCAACATAAAATTACTACCAAGGACACAAGGAAATGATAAGAATAAACAATGAAAAACATCTCACCCTGCAAGAAAACTGCCACATCCAGAAAATCGGAATAGGGAAAAAAAAAAAAACAGCCTGTAAATCATCAGACAATATCTCAAATCACACACTTTATGAACCATTAACCTACATATAGTGTGTTTAAAATAAGTTGTGGTGTTTGACATTTTTCTCACTGGGGGAGACATGACACAGTTGCACAGGTAACACAAATGGTGAGCTGGCTTTTCCTACCATGCCATCAACAGTTCAGTTGATAAAGGGCCCCTGTTGCCACACCATAGATAAATAGTACCACTTGATGTCCTGCATTAGATGCAACTATGTTTGTCAGTTCTCATTGTGAAGCGGTCTTCTTTTCGTGATAAAGTGTCCTGCAGTTGTCAGGTCCTGTGAATGATTGATTTGTATTGACATTGCATTAATAATAACAGAGCATCATCTCTGAAAATGAAATTCACAATAGAAGAGGTTGTCTAAAAATAAGTTACTGACTGCAAAGATACTGAGCATTGGGAGCAGAATTCTGATACATGTGCATACTTATTACCAATGCAAGAAATACTATGCTTCAAAGAAACTTCTTTTCAGCCTGAAAGAAGCAGAGCTGTTCAATGTGAGTAGGTTTTCACTTTGAAATTGTCTTCACGAGCTTGGTTTACGGTACGAAAAGTTTTTGCCTCAGACATCTATCATTGACAGAAGTGACACAGTGTCCTGGAGATGCGGATATCTCCATTCCTGGATGAGCATGACATTTGAAGACATAGTGTGGCTGGATGAGATGTGCATTAATGCTTGTCACGCATTAACAAAGGGGTGGACAGGTTGCATAACACAAGGAATAGCGAAAGCACAAGCAGGCAAGGGTGGCAGGACAGTCGTCCTTCGCCCTGGATCTGCTCTCGGCTTCGTTCTGAACTGTTTATTGCTGTTCCATTTGAGGAAGCAAGGCATCTATCATGAGGAAATGAATGCCTCAGTTTTCATGAGGTGGTTTTCTCATGATTTTCTGCAAAATATTTCTCCAAATTTGGCAGTAGTGATGCATAACGCGCCATACCACTTTGATGTGATGGATAACACTACAATAATGCAGTGGGTGAAAGATTATATTTTGCTCTGGGTACAAAGAAATGATCCATTGGATAAAGTTGAGCCTGGCATGAAGGAGTAGTAGTTAGTAACACTGTGCAAGCCAAAAACTCCATGCTGCAGTGTCAACGAACAGGCTAATACTAACGGGCATAGTGTTCCTCTGTATTGTGCCGATTTGTATCTGATAGAGTGTAAATGGGTCAAGGTGAAAGGTAATGTGGCAAGAAGCAACAAGAAGTTTACATTCATTGATACTGAAATGCTGACAAAAGAAGCAATTGAAAATATTATCCAGTAAGGCAGTTCTTGAATTGTCAGCAAGAAGGTAGTTGAGGAGACATGTATTTGTGAAGGGGTGCTGGAAGAATCGATGTCAACAGTCACAACTTTTCATGTGTACTATAGTATAATATCAAATATAGATGTATGATCACACCTCTACATATGTCAACCATTTATTACCTCCTACCACAGTCTTCGTTGCTACCTAAACAAGACCTTACAGTTAAACTATGACATCACACACTGCAGACGAGTATGTTCGCATCAACTCTACCTTTTGCAGAATTGATGTACTAAGACTGTTTTGGAAACCGAAAAAAATACCAGGCACTAAAACATGTTATTGTGATTGAGCTGATGATATATGAAATTACTGTGAATTAATTTTTTAATTTCCTGTAAACAAAGAGTAAGCATCTTCTTTCTTTTTTAAGTTGCAGAATAATGGCTATGATATCTTAAACTGGAGGTAACAGAAAAAAGTGCTAACCCACATTGGAATTATTGTATGCTATGTTTCATCAAAGTCTAAGACAAGATCATAAATTCAGAAAGATAGAACTTACATAGTAGACAATATTTTATGATAGTACCACTGAAACTACTAATACCCAGCATGTGGTGCAATGGTACATTTGCAAGCGTAACAGATAACATCATCAGACTAATTCTTACTAAACTGGGGGCTAACACTTTCTTTTGTCAACCCCTTCAGTTGCACGAAGTTTTATTTACACTGAGAAATAAACAAAATTGAAAAAATACAGTTCGTATATCTAAACAATTATGGAATTCAACAAAGGTAATTTGAAAACATGAGAGACTGTGGCGGTGTGAGGATTCATTGCACAATTAAAAAATGTGTACATGTGTGTTTTCACCTGCGCTTTTTTGCAGTCGCTCGGGACTTTACGTTGGGCAAGAGATTTGCAATAAATGCGAGCTAAGTAAGGAGCCAATGCAATAGAGTACTGTCTGTAAAACCGAATTGGAATCCCACCAGGTCCTGGCGATTTATTTATTTTCAACCCATTCAGTTGCTTCACAACCCCAGGGATGTCTATCACTATGTCCTCCATACGGGATTCTGTACGAGACTAAAACGGCGGTATGTTTGTACGATCCTCCTGCGTGAAAGATTTCTCAAATGCTAAATTTAAAATTTCAGCTTTCGTTTGGCTGTCTTCCGATGCCAGGCCAGACTGATCAGTGAGTGACTAGATGGAAGCCTTCAACCCGCTTACCGATTTTACCAGAATTTCGTTGGGTTTTCAGCAAGATCTTTTGTTAAGGTATGACGGTGGTAGTGGTTGAACACTTTGCGCATCGCTC
The DNA here is from genome assembly GCF_023897955.1 of Schistocerca gregaria. Lineage (NCBI taxonomy): Eukaryota > Metazoa > Arthropoda > Insecta > Orthoptera > Acrididae > Schistocerca > Schistocerca gregaria. The sequence goes on from NC_064931.1 coordinate 364,663,315, forward strand.
TTTTTACAGCAGCACGAATCTCTACTAACTTTTGCCTGTCCTCATTCTCCCGATCTTTCTTGCACCGCGAGTGCAACTGCCTTTGCTTCCTGAGCATTCTCCGAATTGCGCTGTTAAACCAGAATGGGTCTTTTCCATCCCTAACCCACTTTTTCGGCAGATACTTGCCCAATGTGTGATTTACAATGTGTTTAAAATTTGCCCATAATTCTTCCACATCCATCGTACCGGAAATAAATGAAGTCAATTCATTTACTAAGTGGGATGCTAACAACAGCTTATCTGCTCTTTCTAGTAAGAATACTCACCTAGCCTTCTTGACCGACTTTTTAACTTTCATAACCATAGTCGTAATGACAACATCATGATCACTAATCCCTGTCTCAACACTGATGCCGTCAATTAGGTCTGGTCTGTTTGTGGCTACCAGATCCAAAATATTTCCATTACGCGTTGGCTGTCGATTTAGCTGCTCAAGACAGTTTTTGAATAATGTGTTCAAAAGTAATTCACACGATGGCTTGTCTGTACCACCTGTAATGAATCCATAGACATCCCAGTCTATACTAGGTAGGTTGAAGTCGCCTCCGGCTAATATAGCATGTCCTGGTACTTCTGCGATACAGAATGTAGACTCGCTTTTAATGGTTCTAGAACTGTCACGGTGGAACCTGGTGGTTGGTAATAACACCCAAAAATTAACTGTATTTCCTCTAGCCCTGTTAAATATGTCCAGATAACATCAAATCACACTCTACTTCGACCTCAGTAGACACACTATTTTTGTCAACTGCAATGAATACACTACCTCCTACGGTGTCTAACCTGTCTTTCCGATACACGTTCCAACCATCACTAAATATTTCAGAACTTCCTATCTCAGGGTTCAGCCAGGTATCAGTCCCGAGAATAATTTGCACGGCACACTCTTCCTGGAGGGCAGTAAATTCAGGAACTTTATTCCGAACACTCTGAAAATTTACTGCTAATATCTTGATAGCTGGAGTGTCTTACACTGAGCGCGCCCTGATTTTTCTGCCTGCATGTCGACTGGTGAGTGTTCATCAGGACACCTTGCACTACTGCCTAGCATAAAAAAAACCCATGTGCACGCCCCAAGTACTCTGCTACCTGAGTAGCTGCTTCCTTTGTGTAATACACCCCTGACCTATCTAGGGGCATCCTACAATTCCCCACCCAATAGCCCAAGTCTAGAAATCTGCAACCAATACAGTCACAGAGTCGACGAAGCCTCTGGTTCAGACCCTCCACTCGGCTCCAAACCAAAGGACCCCGATCCACTCTGGAAATGATGCTACAAATAGAGAGCTGTGCTTGCACCCCGCGTGCGAGGCCAGCGGTCTTCACCAAATCCGCCAGCCGCCTGTACGAACTGAGGATCGCCTCAGAACCCAAGCAATAGGCATCATTGGTGCTGACGTGAGCAACTACTTGCAGCCGCAGGCAAGGCCGCCTCCACATCTTGGATGAGGCCCCCCGGCAGGCAAACCAAGTGCACGTTGAAATTCTTTCCAGCCCTGTACGTTATTTCCCTAAAGGGCTCCATAACCTGCCTAACGTTGGAGCTCGTAATAACCAGCAAGCCTTTGCCCCCGTATGCCTGCTCAGGCCCTGCTGAAGGAGTGGCCACCTGCCCACTGACAGGATGAACGGGCGAGGCCAGCCGGACAGCCTTCACATTGACCCTCCGCCTCGAGCAACACGAACGCGCTGCAGTCCGCCACTCACCCTGAGGTGAGGGCGGCCCCAACGTGCCGGGTACACTAGAAGGTGCCTCGGTGGCTGAGTCAGTGGACACAGCAAGCGACACCTGGGGTGTCTCAAGCAGATGCACCAGACCCTCTGCCATCGCTGCACCTTGAGGCAGCAGCCTGAAGGCGGCTGACCGTGGCCAACAGCATGCTCAGCTGCTCACAAACCGTGGCCAGTTCCTCCTACGCCCGCACACACCCTATCCGTCCTACTGCTAATATCTAATGACTCCGCGAATTTATACTCTACAGCTATCAATAAGCAATATTACTCCTCTCAAATACGAGAATACCCAAGGATTTTATGTAATTAAATATGCAAGTGCACAAACACTCTGAAAGAAATTACGAATCAAACTACAAAACAAATACGAAAGCTAAATATGCGACTCGTTACTGCACTGATACTTCACCAGCGGCTGCTCAAGGCTCACTTTCCCCATAATGTTCCAGTACTGGACCTTGTGCATCCCAAAAAACCATAAGCATCAGTTTGCTGCGGACGGTTGGGTCTTGAACTTTTTTTTGCACAGCGAATTTGGATGTTTCCATTCCATACTCTGATGTTTACTTTCCGGCTCATAATGATTGATCCACCTTTTGTCACCAGTAATTATCCTGTCTAAGAAGTTGTCCCCTTCATTACCATAGTGATCCAAATGTTTTTTGCAGATGTCCAATCATGTTTGTTTACGCAGCTGTGTTAGTTGTTTTGGGACCCATCTTGCACAAACTTTATGAAACGCAAGTCTGTTTTGGATGATTTCGTAGGCAGAACCGTGACTAATTTGCAGACGATGTGCCACTTCATCAATAGTTAATTCTCCAAGAGAATCATTTCACGTGAACACTCAATGGTTTCTTCATTTGTGGTGGTAAACGGTCGTCCGACTCCTTCATCGTGCATAACACTTGTGCGACCATTTCGGAGTTCTTCAATCCATTCGTATACACTCCGTAGTAGTAAAACACTGTTCCCGTACTGTACCAAACGTCTTTGATGAATTTCAGCCCCTGATACAACTTCTGACCACAAAAAACAGATCACTGAATGTTGCTCTTCTTTGGTGCAAATAGACAGCGGAGCAGCCATGATTAACAGCATGGCAGTGATAACGTAACTAACCTAGCAGCTTGAAAATTGCAGAGATATAAGAGCAAATAAACAAAGCATGTGTCATCAACGTGAAATTACAGTACTACCAAAATAAACAAAAATAGAACTAAATTGCGGATAATAATTTACTTACTCCTCAAATAATAACCATTCTTATTTCAGACATGTGGTTTGAAGTGAACCGTAAACAATAAAACCAAAAACTTGATTAGCAATAACTCTGTTACTGAATCTGCAAGCACAACTAAAATACATGCAAACATCAGTGCCTGCCTTTTGAGATCTCCTAAATATTACATTAAACAGCCCAGCATTGCACTAATAAAGAAAAATAATGGAGTATTCAGTCCGTATTACATTTGTAGAAATGTTGCACAGTCAGAAAGTAGCAATCCTCATAAGAAATGAATAGAGCTAAAATGAAGGAATCTCATTTTCTTTTCCCATGTTCATTTCACGGATGTAATGACTGATGCCAAACACTCTTGATTGCTAATACATTGATAGAAAGTAAAAATTACTAACAGTGTATCAAATTTACATTTTTAATAATGAAGTTTCTGTTACAAAAAGCTCTTAATCATTAACAGTGCAGTTCTCGTTTGAGCTAATGGACAAAGCACAATATGTAGATCAAGTAATACATTTCATTCGTCAATGGTGAAATCAGATCCCACGGACAGATTTCAGAAGACACAATGAAACACACAAAAATAACATTTTCAGACAAATAAAAAGGAAGAATAGCATAAGAATCCAAATGCAAGACATGTGAAGAAAAACACAAACATAGCACCCCTGTCAGACCAAAAGGCCCCTTCAGAGCAGCACCCACACAGCACCTGGTCAAAGACATGGAAATATTTCTCACCCAAATCTGGAAAATGATATTGAGGCAAGGAGTGTTACATAGGTAATAACCTGGTGAATATCAGGAACCAAATATTTTTAAAATGCGTTCAGAATAACAGAGGCAATAAGGCAAGCCATTGCAAGTACACACACACATATCTGCCCTCCCTCTTACCACCAAACAACTCTCACAGTAGCTGACACCCATTTTATAGATAGTAGATTATGTACACTTTTTATTTTTTAATATATGTTCTCCTGCAAAACTTCAATTTTCTTTTCTTTAATTCCTTGGACCATCTGCTATCTCCTGATTGCTAAGGCCATAGTAAATAAGGTCTGTCACGTGTTGACTCATTGAACTGTTCACCACGTGCTCGAACCTGTGCAAAATGTATACATTGTATGATGTATATTTTAATGTAACATAAGGAATTGTGAAATAATAAACAATGTTTGGGCACAACTAATAATTTTAAGATGTCTGAGAAGTACTGATCAATTCACTGGTGAATAAAATTGATTTACTTGCAAGTGAGTAATGTACCAGTAACAGTTTGTAAATAATACTTAGTGTAACTTAATTATTTGTTTGAGAGCAATAGTAATTTGTAATCCTCAGCTGTGTGATATTTTTTGAAACAGTGAGGTACAAGTAACCAACTAAATAGTTTTTAAATTCCTATGTCATTTCACCCCATTTCTTACTTTTTGTACAGTCATTGCAAGTTCTTGTTGAATTATTTTTCAACGACATGGCATTTATAAGTTTTGGAAAGTTACCCTAATGTTGGGCGTGTAGTCTCATTGGTATATTTCTGGTCAATAATTATCCCCGTCTTTTATAAACTTGTGATGACAAGTTTTGTGATAATGCTTCTGCTATTATTTGAAGTCTGTACTTGAGCAATTCTGTTTCTTTGTTATATTGTTTTTGTTGTAGAGAATATATGAATTATAAAATGCCATATCAGATGTGTAAGGAAAAGCTGTTTCATTACCCTTTCAAGTATTTCCTAATAACAGGAAAAGCCATCAATATCTGATCTTGGTGGTCAATACCATTCATTCTCCTGTTGTTATCAACAGTACATTTTGGTTTGAAAGTAGAGTTTTATTGACTTCTGTTTCTTTAATTTTTGCACTTTCGTGCTTTGTAGAAGTAATATGGATTGTAAAGATTCCTTTTCTTAAATTTTGCTGTAACAAAATCTCCCAGCATATTTTTTTTCTATTAAATCTTACTGTCTCAACATATGTTCAATTTCTCAACTAGTCACAGACAGTTTCAACAAAGAGTACAAAGTATCCATACACATAGTGCCCTTTATTGAGTATTGACTTTGGTAGCTCCACCACAACAGTTTCTGATTCACTGTAATTAAGATCTGTTTTATCATTTTTTTAATATATTTAAACATTATAGCAATAGCCAAATGCTGACTCTCACAGTTTATAAAATTTTATCCCAAATCTTGCGCTCTTCAAGAGATCAGATTGTTTAAAACATGTGCATACCTTAACCCTAGATACAAAGAATATTCAAATCGTACATAAACACAAATCCCATAAATTGTAATACTTTTATTATATTCGTAAAAACAAATACAGTAAATTGAAGATACAATAAAAATGGTGTAACTTAAAACAAAAACACCTCATTTAATTATTATTTTTCTTCTACAGTTTTTATTGCTTCATTTACAGCAGTTTGTGCATTGGTTTACTCAATGTTCTTTGCAGTAAGTGTGATGACATTTTCTGCAATGTGCAACTGCTCTCCCCTTTTTTTTTTTTTTTTTTTTTTTTTTTTTTGGATGGGCAGTGGTAGGTTGTTTGTACCTTTGTAATGATGACTCTCTTTAGTTAGGACATCTTGTATGGCTACTCGAAGGTGTGTTTGTAGACTGAAAGCTTCTGGCCTCATAGTCATCAGAGTTTTAGCGAGACTTCACTTTCAGCATATAAGAAAGTTTTCATTTAGCAATTTGTTGGCTCACTGGTGCCATTAATTGTAGTTGTGGATAACCTGAGCATTCACACACCCAATGTTTATCATGATATAAAACACACACTGTGGCTGTCTCCTGGTTTTCCAGGTACATGAATAGGTGCCGTTCAACTGATCCAACACATCTATTCCAAATCTTGTAGCATTGTAATCCTCTATAATGTGTAGTTTCGTACTGACACCGCTGATAGTTGGCTGGCCATTTCTTTATCAAAGCAAAACAGAGACATACCTATATTTCCATATTTTGTGGATATTATGTAACATAACTGTATGTACCTGTGCAAATATGCCCTTTATAGGTGTGCCTCTGTCAGATCTGGCTGAAAAGTGGTTGTCTAAAGTAGACTGTTTTAAATCATGTGTGTCATACCAGGTTTGCAGTCCAAACACTTTAATTGCACTTTGATGTTGAGTAACCTACAGTTTATGGGCAGGTAGTCTCACTTACAGTTTATGCACAGATAAACAATTAGCCACATACTACACACGAAGTCCTACAACATGATTGTTAGAGTACAGTAACCTAAGACTGAAGTGACACAAAACTTTGTGTGTGGCAAATGTATAACTAACACAGTCACTGAATAAAGTGTTTAAATCACTGTCCTTGAAATCTGATAGTCAGATCATTACAAAAGTAAAGTGCAGAGTAAGTACTTATAATTTGGAAGTAACACATTTCATGATCACTGCTATCATCACAGCAAACATTATTGAAGTTTGTCACAGTCCAATACACTAATTGTATATCCACTGTCCGATTAACCATTAAAACAGATTTTCCAAATAGATAATTAACTAAAAAATATGAGTTTTTTTCTACATATGAAGTTTAAAATGTAACAGCTCATTCCTTTTTGCATAAATTAAATAAATTCTAGAATTTCATACACCTGTGAGTATGGTTTGTATGCTGTGCAAAATTCATCAAAGAATCTCTCTTACTTGTGAAGAAAAGAGTACCTATAGCAACAAATGTGGCCAGCAGTAAGTGAAAAAATGATGAAATTTCACTTGTAAAAAAAAAAAAAAAAGGTTATGTTTTCGAACTTCCACTGCTATGAGTGTGAATCCTGAATCCTTCCTGGTTATACTGACAAAGTTTTATGAATTTATTTGTAAAAGTATAGGCAGTGGAAATTAAAATGTCCTGTGGTGCCTCTCCTGCTCCAAGTCAGCCCATTTAACATCCTACCCCCCTTAAGGGAGGATGTAACGGAAAATGTAAAAATTTATTTAAAAAATTGTTACAGCCATATTTATTACTGTACAAATATAAAATTTTGCATGTGTAAAGCAAAAGAGCTGTGTTTTAAGGGAAAAATAATATTCAGGTTTAATATTTTGCCAGAAATTTGAATTTTTATTTTTTATTGCCTTTTGTATAAAAAGCCATCACTCAAATTCTAATCATGCAGTTAATGTGAAAATTTTATTGTAGTGTCCTGAGGAGGTAATAAGACTACTGAACTACAGTTATTAATTTATGGTGCAAGTTGTATCATTAACAGTGTTAATCAGAATGTAATTGCAGATCTTATATTTTTTAGTTCCAGGGAGACAGTAACACATTGTGAAAAATTCCTGAAAATTTCATAGCGTTAGCACACGTTTTGAGAAAAGGCTTCTATAATGTAAAAAATGTAAAACAGAGAAAATGAGATTCAAAGATTTTATTCTCATACTTCTACATGTCATAAGCTTAACTCAATTTTAAAATCCTCCATACTGATACTCCTCATCTTCTGGGTTTCTCTTCTCTCCTCTTTGAATCTGTGTGGACTGTATTTGCAGGTAAGACACTGCTCTGTTAGCTTTCTTGACACTGCTCTCATCTATGGTGTAAAATGCTTTTGTTGTAAGCACACCAGGATCTATACCAACTCTCTTCAGCACTTCAGTTCTGCCATTATTTCCGTTATTGTAGCATAAAACTGCATCACAGACACCTATTTTGAGTACTTCCAAGTCCACAGAATGTCCTTTTTGAGCACCTGATCCAAATTAAATTATTGAGGCTTTCATTAGCATTTTGTGTCTTTCCATGAAGACGCTTCCTCAATAAATCAGGATTTTCAAGAAACCTGAACGTGGCCTTAATTGCATTCATAGTGTGTGACCCATTTTCATCCAGGTCCCATCTACAGACATACAGGACAGTAACACATGTAGGAGATTCACTGTTATGAATATCTACCCCAGGATCTATTTCTTTTTTGTTTATTTCCACCAATTCCTCCACTGCTTTCTTCATAGAAACTTTGGCAGTATTGCAGACAGCATCAGATATTTTTTTATTCATTTCTTTTTTCAAACCTTGCACAAGGTGGAGGCATGTTCAGAAAACCACACAATAAATTACCCCTTTCCTGCCCTGTCCAAAGAATCTCAGAGCATATGCTAACCTAAAATTGCTTTCATAGGTGTCAGTGTCTTTTGAGGAAAATGATAATTCATACCCACATGAATTACAAATAAATTTAAAATCACAAGCTACTCCCTCTCTTCTTTCTTCAACAACAATCATGCATTCCATATTTTTAGAGCTAACACATGAAAATGAAAACGTTATAGCCTGGCAGAGAAGCTCTAAATCAATAAGTCTGAATCCAGTGGAATCCATCATCATCATCATCATCATCATCATCATCATCATCCATGCACCTGTAAAATTCTCCTGTTCCAAGTTTCAATGCTGGAGCTGAGAGCTTATATTATTCATTTCAAGCTGCTTCCTCCTTTTTTGTTGGTAAACTGATTTCCATGAAATCTCCATTTCCTAAACACAGTTTTTCCACCACCCATTATGCATGAAACTTGACTTCCACGTAAAGGTTTGTGAATTCAACTTTCCACCCACTAATGTGTGTTTAATATTGTCAAAATGTAAATAAACCACATGCAAGAAAGTTTTCAGCCTGAGATACAGATATCAGCCAGAGATATAGATGTGAGCGAAAGATATCAAAAGAAAATAGCCTTCACACTGACAAAAATTCTACTGAAGCAAGCAGTTTCCCAAATGTGGGAGTGGACGCTAGTGCAGAGTTAATCAGTTTACCAATTTAAAGGCATTTCTAAAGCTGCTATCACAATAAAATTCACACACGACATAAATTAAACTGTGTAGCTCAAGAAAATAACATTTTTGAAAAATCATTTTTTTATCAAAATCTATTACACCCCCCTTCAATGGACTATAGCAGGCTCTCTTATAAGATTTCAGTAATTGGAATTGAATTTATCTGTTGTTTACTAACTTTTTACAAATTACGATTAAAGATTGAAGTTTCTGAGTAAATAAACAGCAGAATAGTATTTTTCCGAATGAGAACTTTTACGTAAAGCAATAATTTCTATCGAATTACGTTGCATATTTTGCCAAAGCATGAGATTCTATTCCAGTAACAGTGTTTTAATTAAGAATGCAAATTATGCTGGAATTAAAAGTGCTACAGTCCTTACGTAGCTTTTCCATCTACTTTATCAGAAATTTAGCATTCATGTATGAACAATGAGAACGAAGTTTCATATTACTGGTATTTCATAATTAGCACATATTTTAGTAAACTAGTTGCACTAATCGATTCAATTAACAAAACGAACAAAATAGGTAATAAAGTTAAATTGGATAAGCCCTCAGTTAATATACAAGATTTTCAATGCCTTGCACATGCCATATAAATGATCACATTGACAATATTTGCAAAAGGACAGAAAAAAATTGGGTTGGTGGAGGGGGGGGGGGGGGCGTCACAACAGGAGGAAGAAATCCACCTGCTTTGTTACAAGTAGCTCATTGGGTATTTCAGATTTGCCGGAGTAAATAGTGCCAACCAGTTTGAGTTTAGGCTTAAAACGATTACCTACTAGTTACACTGACATAAACTAGCTGTCTATTGTGATGTTTCTATTTGACCCTCAAAGAGTCGTGGTCATTTCCTTTACATGAAATCCCCAGAGAGGCATTCCATTTGTCTGCGCGTTCTCCTAAATAGGGAGATACGTTGACCATGCACTTTTCGAAGTAAGGAGATGCAGCGACCATGTAATTTGTTTTTGTGTTACAGGCCTTTACTATTTTTTATCCCATTTTATTTGCTATATACGTGCAGAAAGGACAGTGTCCACAAAAACTCATCAGTTGATCATCTACTGTAACAAATGGGTCTGGTTTATAACAGGTTCTGCAGTTATGAACAAACTGTTTCCCATATTTCATATATTGGTGTGAAGTAATTGTTTTCTCTTCTAGCTTGACAAGTTTCTTTGTTATCAAATCTCAAGCAAGACTGAAGACTATGAACCGTCGAGAGCTCATTGTGGCATTGTATAGAGAACAGCATAAACGTGTATCGATAATTTACAAAGATTCCGAGAAGGGCTTTTATCTCTGCTATGCAAGTTTGATTTTGTGCGTGTTGTTGTTGCTTTGTATCTTCATGTCCTCAGTCTGTTTTTTCATTGCTATATGCCACTACAGTGTTCATCATATCATCTGTGAAAAACAACAAAAATGTCAACTGATGAGTTGTCCCTGCCTTAGCTGCCCAGTGGGTGCCAGAATTAAGTGGATTATGTTTCTGCTTGGAATGGACAACTAGTAACAACTGGCAGATACCTTGTACCAGTGGTAAATGTTGTTACAGTTTAGATCCTTTCTTGGTAGCAACAAAATATATGTTTCATTCTTAATGATGAGGAAATTCTATCACCAGCTTCACTCTCAGGTGTGGATTCATTAGAATTTTCAGATATAAGCTGCTTTAGTTTCCATCCACATTGCCTAAGCCCAGGAGAGTCTTTGGGAATGCTCGGACTCATGTCAATATTTGGCCCTGGAATATCTTCACAATCTAGATCAGCCATTATTATTTCGTCAGTGTCTTCATTTGAACTAAACTCACTGTCAGATCTGTTTTCATCTAGTTTTTCTTCAAGCATTTTCATAAGCTTTTCTTCAAATCTTGGTCCTCTCCGTGCAGAGTAAGGATCATAAATAATACGAAATAAAAATTCAAATATTTGCCAGCACATATTATTTGTGTTATACTATTGCATATGCTTATTGAACCAATATTATTTTTTTTTAAATAGTTCCTCTTACCATGTGTCATTGTGGATACATAAACACAAAGCCTCATAAAATTTGCAACATTGTGCTCAGTGCTGCTGAATGAAACAAACGAATTTCAACAGTGCACACTCACTGATCAACCACTTTGAAAGGTAGGAAGCTACCATGAAGTACAGCAGTGGGGCATGAAAACCATAACAGAAGTAATAGTATTACCAACCATTCATCGTCAAAATGACTAGGCTTTGTGATTTAGGGTTAAATTTCATTAACAGTTCATTGGTCGCAATATATTCTCTTTCATTACATATACTACTTTGAATTTTTTATTAAAATAGTTTATTACAGGTGTGACTTTACCTAATTTATCCATCTTGTCAGTCATATCATTATTTGCAAAATCTAAAAACCCAGTGATTTGCAAAAATCTTTAGTGGCATATGGGGTTGCCAGGTTTTCTAATAGAAAATACAGGAGATTCTGAAAATTGCCAACACATTATACAATGTAGGGTGTAACACTGCACTATAGATGTTTTTCACAGTATTTCAGTTTTTAGCTTTGATGAGTGACGTTTTCACACAGTAAACGTAATACCACTATCGTTATGGGCAAGCTCTACCAAATCACTGTCTGACCACTACTATCATCATCATTATTATTATTATTATTGTTGTTGTTGTTGTTGTTGTTATGTAGTATTCTGCCTAGTGGCAGGTCCATGTCTTCATATGGAGAATTTCTGATTCCACTGTTCCCTGTCTTCAGCTTCTTCCTTCAGTCTGTTGTATCTCCTTCCATTTTTCATGTCGTCCAGATGTTGAATTCTTCTTCTTCCTTGTCCTGTGTTTCCTCAGAGTTTCCCTTCAGTGACATCATATATGAGTCCCTTGTTCTAAGTACATGTCCAATCCAGTTGGCCTTTCTCTGAAGAATTGTATGCAGAATACTTCTCTTCTGTCCTACTCTTCGCTGTACATTGTTATTTTTTATGCGATCTTTCCACTTGATCTTTTCCATTCTCCTCCAGCACCACATTTCAAAGCTCTCTAAGTATTTTTTTCTCCTTCTTTCCCATGGTCCATGTCTCTTCTTCATACAGTGCAATGCTCCAAATGTAGCACTTTATCAGTTTTTTCCTCAATGCCAAACTCAACTTGCACGTCAGCAGAGTCCTCTTCTTGTTGAAAGCAGCTTTGGCCATGGTGATTCTTGCTCAGATTTCGTTGGTGCAGTGGGCATCCTTTGTGATAAAACCTCCCAGGTACTTGAACTGATTCACATTCTCCAGTTCCCGATTGTCAAGAGTTATCTTCAAGCGTTTCTCATGTTTTGATATGTTTTTTACTGGTGTGATAGTTATATAGGTAGTTTAATTCCATTAGGGAATTATAATAGACGTGTGAACACAACGAAGGTGTACCTCTAACTGAAGTGGGAGACTGTTGAGAACCGTTGACCCACAAGTCCAACTCGTGTTGTTATTTGTGTTGTTGTCATTTGTTCCAAACGACATACCTTAAGCCAGGTTCATCTTACATATGGTCTGCACAAAGTACCATGAGGCAGGCTCTTGCTTATTGTTTATAGCCCAAGTTCCTGACCATGAGTATCAATCGTGGTGGTAGGCCAAGGGCTTAATAACATCTGCACCTCATCATTTTCTGTTTGGCAGTAGTATTAAGCAAAATAATACTTGGCCATACAACAGATTTGTTCTTGACTATGAAACCAATGTTTTTTGCAGAAAAAATCTAACATAAGTACAGTGATGTGAAATCAGGTTGCCTCAGGAGAGTATAAAATGGCTTTGACACCCACTTCAATCAAATCAGTGCATGGATCCAGGCCAGAGAGGGTGCAAAGTCATCAACCAAGTTCTTGTAAATTAGACTCAGTTTCACAGTCACACAGGTAACGTTATGTACACTTTCAACCTGTGAAGTTTCATTTTGTTTCCCCTTCCCCTTCTGAGTGTTTCAAGCTTTCGTCAGGCAGTGTATTTTTCATCTGCTGGCACAAAGAGGGTATTTTGTACTATAGACTGCTCCCCAAAATGTGTTCATTGTAAATGGGAGTTGTTGCCAACAACTGAGAAGCCTTTTGATCATAGTATAAGAAGAATGACCAACTCTGCATAAAGTGTTGCTACTGCATGAAAATGTCTACTGACACTGCTGAGATTATAAAACAAGTTATCTAGGAGTTTGGGTGGGAAGTCATTCCTCTTGCACTCCTAGATACTGATGATTCGCAAACTTTGTCTTACAGCCATCAAAAAAAATTCCCTTCTAGACCAAAATGTACTCTAGATGTGGTTAAAGTTAGATGTAGTGGGAATTAGTTAAGTTCGGTGGCACAAGGAACAAGACTTCTGGTCAGGTGAATGCAGGGTTATAAATACAAAATCAAATAGAGGTAACGCAGGAGTATGTTTAATAATGAATAGGAAAATCAGAATGCGGGTAAGCTACTACAAAAAGCATAGTGAACGCATTATTGTGGCCAAGATAGATACGAAGCCCACACCTACTACAGTAGTACAAGTTTATATGCCAACTAGCTCTGCAGATGATGAAGAAACTGATGAAATGTATGATGAGATAAAAGAAATTATACACGTAGTGAAGGGAGACGAAAATTTAATAACCATGGGTGACTGGAATTCGAGAACAGGAAAAGGTAGAGAAGGAAACATAGTGGGTGAATATGGATTGGGAAAGAGAAATGAAAGAGGAAGCCGTCTGGTAGAATTTTGCACAGAGCATAACTTAATCATAGCTAACACTTGGTTCAAGAATCATGAAAGAAGGTTGTATACATGAAAGAAGCCTGGAGATACTAGAAGGTATCAGATAGATTATATAATGGTAAGACAGAGATTCAGGAACCAGGTTTTAAATTGTAGGACATTATGAACTGTAGATTAAAATTGAAGAAAATGCAAAAAGGTGGGAATTTGAGGAGATGGGACCTGGATAAACTGACTAAACCAGAGGTTGTAGATAGCTTCAGGGAGAGCATTACGTAACGATTGACTAGAATGTGGGGAAAGAAATACAGTAGAAGAAGAATGGGTAGCTTTGAGAGACGAAATAGTGAAGGTAACAGAGGATAAAGTAGGTAAAAAGGCGAGGGCTAATAGAAATCCTTGGGTAACAGAAGAGATATTGAATTTAATTGATGAAAGGAGAAAATATAAAAATGCAGTAAATGAAGCAGGCAGAAAGGAATACAAACATCTAAAAAATGAAATCGGCAGGAAGTGCAAAATGGCTGAGCTGGGATGGCTAGAGGACAAATGTAAATATGTAGAGGCATATATAACTAGGGGTAAGATATATACTGCCTACAGGAAAATTAGAGAGACCTTTGGAGAAAAGAGAACCACTTGCATGAATATCGAGAGCTCAGATGGAAACCCAGTTCTAAACAAAGAAGGGAAAGCAAAATGGTGGAAGGAGTATACAGAGGGTCTATACAAGGGCGATGTGCTTGAGGACAATATTATTGAAATGGAAGAGAATGTAGATGAGGTGAAATAGGAGATACGATACTGCATGAAGAGTATGACAGCACTGATACACCTAAGTCAAAACAAGGCTCCGGGAGTAGACAACATTCCATCAGTACTACTGACAGCATCGGGAGAGCCAGTCCGGACAAAACTCTACCATCTGGTGAGCAAAATGTATGAGACAGGCGAAATACCCTCAGACTTCAAGAAGAATATAATAATTCTAATCCCAAAGAAAGCAGGCGTTGGCAGGTGCGAAAATTACTGAACTATCAGTTTAATAAGTCACGGCTGCAAAATACTAACGCAAATTCTTTACAGACGAATGGAAAAACTGGTAGAAGCCTACTTCGGGGATGATCAGTTTGGATTCCGTAGAAATGTTGGAACACGTGAGGCAATACTGACCCTACGACTTATCTTTGAAAATAGATTGATTAAAGGCAAACCTATGTTTCTAGCATTTATAGACTTAGAGAAAGCTTTTGAAAATGTTGACTGGAATACTCGCAAACTCTGAAGGTGGCAGGAGTAAAATAGAGGGAGCGAAAGGCTATTTACAATTTGTACAGAAACCATATGGCAGTTATAAGAGTCGAGGGGCATGAATGGGAAGCAGTGGTTGAGAAGGGAGTGAGACAGGGTTGTAGCCTATCCCTGATGTTATTCAATGTGTATATTGAGCAAGCAGTAAAGGAAACAAAAGAAAAATTCGGAGTAGGTATTAAAATCCATGGAGAAGAAATAAAAACTTTGAGGTTCACCGATGACATTGTAATTCTGTCAGAGACAGCAAAGGACCTGGAAGAGCAGCTGAACGGAATGGACAGGGTCTTGAATGGAGAATATAAGATGATTAACAACAAAAACAAAACGAGAATAATGGAATGCAGTCGAACTAAATCGGGTGATGATGCGGGAATTGGATTAGGAAATGAGTCGCTTAAAGTAGTAAATGAGTTTTGCTATTTGTGGAGCAAAATAACTGATGATGGTTGAAATAGAGAGGATATAAAATGTAGACTGGCAATGGCAAGGAAAGCATTTCTGAAGAAGAGAGATTTGTTAACATTGAGTATAGATTTAAGTGTCAGGAAGTCGTTTCTGAAAGTATTTGTATGGAGTGTAGCCATCCATGTATGGAAGTGAAATGTGGGCGATAAATAGTTTGGACAAGAAGAGAATAGAAGCTTTCGAAATGTGGTGATACAGAAGTATGCTGACGATTAGATGGGTAGATCACATAACTAACGAGGTGGTATTGAATAGAATTGGAGAGAAGAGAAATTTGTGGCACAACTTGACTAGAAGAAGGGATTGGCTGGTAGGACATATTCTGAGGCATCAAGGGAGCACCAATTTAGTATTGGAGGGCAGCATGGAGGGTAAAAATCGTAGAGGGAGACCAAGAGATGAATACACGAAACAGATTCAGAAGGATGTAGGTTGTAGCAGGTACTGGGAGATGAAGAACCTTGCACAGGATAGAGTAGCAGTGTGTGTGTGTGTGTGTGTGTGTGTGTGTGTGTGTGTGTGTGTGTGTGTGTCCTTTGAAAGGGCAGCCGATTTCGTCCCCCAATCCGATGGGACCAACAATCTCACGATTTGGTCCCCTCCCCCCCCCCCCCCCCCCCCCAAAAAAAAAAAAAACTGCTGTAAATATGTGCACTCTATTAACACAGAGCAATTAAAACTTGTCGTAATAACTGTATGATGAAAGTCTATGTGAATAAAACAAAGTATCATTAACAAGAATATGGCCAAATCGAATTGATTTTATGGGAGCCTTTATATTTTATGAAGTAACAACTTTTTCATGAGATGAGAAAACATTTTATTTTCCAAGCACAGATCAAAAACTAACAAGAATAAACAACTCGTAACCAAGCCGACTATGGCAAAGATAAATGTCTATCAGCTGCAGCTTCCCTTTCATGTCCCTTGACTCTTATAACCGCCATCTGGTTTCTGTACAAATTGTAAATAACCATTCGCTCCCTCTATTTTACTCCTGCCACCTTCAGAATTTGAAAGAGAGTATTCCAGTCAACAATATGAAAAGCTTTCTCTAAGTCTATAAATGCTAGAAACATAGGTTTGCCTTCCTCAATCTATTTTCGAAGATAAGTCGTAGGGTCACAATTTAATAGGATATTACGCACTTCTCACATCTAAACAGTCAGTGTTTATGCGCAGTGCTGTGTCATATACTTAAGTAGTATAGAAATGAGCCAGGGGGAGTATACACCAAAAGAAATGCAGTTAGCAAATTATTCAGTGCCATATACATGAATAAAATTGTGTGTTCATAAACACTGAAAGCCCCAAGGTTAAGTTGAAGAAGCAAGGAAATATATTAAAAATGTCATTTTACAAAAGTTTATGCAACTTATAATTTTGCAGCTGATAATAACACCAATATCTTTCACTGAAATTAATACAGTTATAAAAGTTCTTTAAAACAACAGCTTATATGGTGTTGACATAACTTGAAAGAGAATTCTGAAGACTTTGTCTATCTTGCTAAGTAATGAATGTCCTTAGTGATACACGTAATGCATCATTGGCTCAAGGAATTTTTCCAGGCAGTTTACAATATCCCAGTGTTAAACTTCTTTATAAAAAGATGACAAAATTACATAATTATTTATCCTTTAATTTCCTTCTTGAAGGCTTTTTACAAAATATTCGAGAAAGTAATGCACTCCAAGGTAGTGTTATTTAAATAGAAACAATTTACTAAGTGCATCACAATTAGTGCTCCAGAAGGGTTGCTCAACTAAGAATACGTTCACTGATGTAACATGAAAAGCCTTAAATAATAAAATATCATCAATTGGTAGTTTCTTGTGTTCTTTCTTAGGTGTTTGATTGCTTAGATCATAATACTCTGTTAGAATAGTTAATTTTTATGGAGTTGATGGCTTTACAAACAACTGGTTTGAATCATACATAACAAACAGAATGGAAAAAGTTGTACTGAATAATTCAAACACTGTTGGAAAGGAAGAAAATTTTAGTAAATGGGGAGAAATCAGGGAGGGAGTCCCACGGGCTTCAATTTAGTCTACTTCTATTTCTTATGTATGTGAAATACCATCCATTCAACCTTCATCAGGCAGAATTGGCATTTTTTTCAGATAATAATAATGTAATGATAAAACCCTTTGGAGAGAAAGCAATGAGAAATTATTAACAACATTTTTCAAGGAATTTAGTGATTCTCTGAAAATGGATTCTCTCTTATTTTTGGGGAAAAAATGTATTTAGTTGTGAGCCGCAAACAGTGATCCAACAATTGATGTTGCACATGAACAAGAGTCATTAAGCAGGGTAGAATATGCCAACTTTTTGGGTGAACATATTGATGAAATTTGAACTGAGAAATCTGTAATATTGATCTGCTGAAACAATTAAGTTTAGGAGTCAGGAATTTTAAATGCACCTTCACAGTATACCATATTTATCCTACTATAAGATGAAATAAAATAATCGAAACTCCATAGTAGAATATCGACAATATAAGGAGAAGGTAGATTGCTACTCTCCATAAAGATGACTTGTTGTGTTGCACACAAGCATAACAAAAAGATACTTACACAGTAGTTTTAGTTGTTCAGTGTGTGCTTGTATTATCAGCATTGTAAGAACTGTAAATTGGAGCACTTGATAAACAAGGATTCAAAGTTCATATTTGGTTCAGGGAGACAGTATGACACTAATCTGAAGTTAATGGTAATTCATGAAGCAGAAGGCCACAAACAACTGTGCATCAGGAAGAAAATTTTCTGCCATAGAAGTGAATGTTTGTAAACAGTGTAAGGTAAAGAAGAAATGACAGAACACCAGTCCTGTGTCCCAGACTTTCAGGAGACTGGAGCAAGGATGGTTTCATGAATTGGAGCAGCAGCAGCTTGTTCTGTACATGCAAGAGAAATGCATTGAAACCTGTGTGATTACACAAGAAATTATTCAAGGGAAAGTGCTGGAGATAGAAGAATTTTCCAATTGTATGTGTTTCAGAATTCAAAGCAAGTACTGGCTGGTGTGTGATTATGATGATGAGGGCAGGGGTTAGCTCAGCGACTTCCCATGGTGCTTAAAGAAAAACTTGTGTATCAGGAGGAGTGAAGGAAAAGTACTAGTGAGGTTTTCTACCCCTTTCCCTAAAACTCGCCAGTCCTTTCCCTTCACTCTTCCGTCACTCTTCAACCCTTCTGCCAGGAGGAGGAACAACTTGCTCCAAAACTTTAAAATTTAATACCTTTATATGTGTGTTCTCCTGCCACTGCTTGTTGAGTAGATTTTTTATTGATCCAATTACATTATATTTTCAAAAATGGGTTATTTTCAGTGATATACTTAGGTATCAGCATCACATAATTTAAGAAAACAGTATAACTATTTGCTAGGCCATATAGGAATGCTGATCACATGTCCATTTATTTTGATATGCCATGAAATGTGACTTTTGAAATGGAGGGTGTTAAAATGTTACTATAAGAAGTTCTGGCAATGAAAAGGCAAGAATAACAGCAACACTGGGTGCATTAGTTTTGATCATTTGCCCAATAAAGTAAGATGTCTGACAAGTTGCAAAGCAAGTTTTAAATAATTTCTTCTGGGAAACTCCTTCTGTTCCACAGATGAATTTTTATTTAAACACTCTTTGCCTGTAGTAAATAAGTGTAAGTATTAAAATTAATCATGTATACATACATTAAAAACTGACTCATTCCACATCATTTCAGTAAAAAAAAAAGGAAAAAACATGAACTATGGAACATATAACTAAGAGAGAGACCTCATTCAGTGCGCACAGCATCAAGGTGCAGTGAAAAGACCAAAGCTTTTAGCTATTGGCCATGAGGCTCTGGCAGTCTTTCAGATGAGCTCGGATTCTTTGATGCAGATCATTATGACCCTAAGAACTTTACCTTTTTAGCTACATCATGGAAGGAAAAGAAAACCAAGCCAACTGCAGGAACTTACTCCCCCCAGTTCCTCATTACCTCGTGGACTGATGAAGGGTGTTTTCTATCTACTAAGCTGATGCTCTTTGTGGAGAATATTGCAGATATACTTAAGGAAATCTGTTTCCTTAGTAAATTATGAAACTGTTTCACCGCAATTAAAACAGTGAGACCTATCTGGTCTTGAACATTACTCTCTCGTAAAAACATTAAGTGTTGGACCTTTTGCAGTAACATTTCATAAGAACCTGAACATGATGCAAGGCTTAATTTTTCACCAGGACTTAAGTCTTCAGGCAGATGAGGAATCGTGCGAAAACTTGAAGTAGTGAGGAGTCCAATTTGTACATTGTGTATGTTGAGACCTGCCAGACAACAGGATTAACGCCAGAACATTCATCCTCACTTTTGATTGGGATTCGCTTCCTGGGAAAGTCACAATCATGGGGTACTGTTTTGATTTGAAGCCATATTCCCCGAAGTGTGCTACCCTAATTAATGAATGTTAATCCAGGAACATGAAGCTGCCTGTCACCTCTCATATTTCGAAGATTGGAAAAAGTATGTTCAGTGATACCTTGTCTCAGTTGTGTCCACTTCTGCCATTTCTGTGATAAGTCTTTGGCACTACCTTGAGTATTTACTCCCTCCATTCCCTCATTGCTGACTTCTGGTAGAGATGCAAGTAAATCAGCCCATGAGGGAGTAAGGACATGACCTCTTGTTGTTCATGTAGCACTGTCTTCAGGGTCCTCTACTTCCAGCACCCAACTCAAGAAGCAGCATCCTTCTCCTCCGTTACGGAACCATCTACCCAGAAATCAACAGACCAGCGATCCGACTAGCCAGTGGCGAAAGGAGCCACCGTGTATGGGTCCCAGAGCTGCCGACTCCTCTACAGTTCTTGGCAGTTAACCACCTGATTAGGTTGGAAACAGTAATACAATGGGCCTATTCTAACTACGAACACCTTGTTCAAGGCTTTTTTTTTAATCTACATGAGGTGTACATTTTCACTGCTGCAGAAACTATTGAAGATAAGTTTGACGAAGTGGACTCTCTGAGTAAGGTTCGGTCACAGTTACAATATCTGCCACCCAGTCTTTGGCCCATCATGCGTGTGACCATCTTGGTGACATCCTGGTAACCATCACTCATCACCAGTCTTTGTATATGGCTCAGTGTGTCATTTTTCATAGGGACCCCATCCTTCAAACTGATGAGGAACTCCGGGCTATTTTTTTTTTTTTTTTTTTTTTTTTTTTTTTTTTTTTTTTTTTTTTTTTTTTCCCAGTGTGTTTGTTTGGTGGAAGGGCCATCAGGACAACCACAGTGATACTGGTGCGTTTATCCTGGGATTTGAGGGGAGGATACCCTCAAGGGAAGGTCAAGGTTATGGTTTATTGGTGTGATGTGAAGCCGTATGTCATGCCACCTGTGAGGTGTTTCCATTGTTCATGTTTCAGGCACGTCTACCTGCTGTACAGTGAACTCTCAGGATGGTGAATGTGGGTGTCCCCTCCATGAGGAGAGTTCCCGTCTTTTTGCCACCTATGTGTGTAAATTATCATGACCATAACTGTCCATGCTCGCTGGAATGCCTGGTTCATAAGATAGAAAAAAAGGTGCAGGGGTATAAGTCTCTTGATAGCTTATCCTACTCTGAGGCACATCAGAAATATAATTATCTTCACCCTGTGCCTATCACATCTAACGTTGCCTCTTTCATTCTTTTCCCTCTTCTGCCTCCTCCTTATCCCAATTGTGCCCGCTCTCCTCTCCCCCTCCCTCGTGGTTCCCATGCCCTTCACTGTGTATGATCCCCCCGCCCCCCCCCCCCCCCCCCCCCATCTCTCAGGCCAGAGAAGTTTCCTCCTTCTTCGTTTCAGCTTCTGCTGGTGATGGAGCCCCCTTCTGGTGCCACTGTCACTAGTGTCTACCAGAGTGGAGGTCTGCTGCCATACATTAGCTGCAGGACCCACAGTCTGTGCGCCTCCTCTCTCCACAGGTCCTCACCTCCTCGACCTTCAAAAGGAGGAGGAGGAGGAAGTAGTCCAGGGACAAGGCCACTCCGGTGGCCCTAGAGGTGCTGACTACTACTTGCAACATCATATGGATGTAACCCCATCTTTTTTGATGACTGGTGACACGGTAGTGTACCAGCTTTGACCCATTCACCTCCCATTTGGGTCTCTGTTCCGTGTTTATTCAATGGAATTCTAATGGCTACTGCTATCATCTTCTAGAATTGCAATTCCTTATTTTCTTTTACTTAACAGCTTGTGTTATTCTACAGAACTCTCATTTTACTGTTACTTACTCACCAACCCTTCATTGATTTTGTGCTTCTTTGGAACTGGGTCGACCATTTGAGGGCTTCTGGTGGCGTTTGCATGTTGGTACATACAGCAGAAACTGCTGTTGTCTAGGTCCACATGGACTCTGCAGTCACAGTTTGCAATCTCTCTCTCCCTCCTGACAGGTCACATATGCCCGATACCCTAACAGCCCTCCTTTAACAACTTTCCCTCCCTTCCTGCCCCTTGTGGATTTCAATCAAGGTGTTTAGAAAAGGATGTAGGCCATTCTGGCTGTTGATGAGCAATAAATTCCCAGATGCTATTGCACTCCTTGTCATCACTTTGAGGACACTCGTTGTCTGTGCATCTGGCAGAACACAGAAGTGGTGGTGTGCATCCAAAGAAAATAACTCATTTCGAGTCAATCACGAGCAAAGCTCACTACAATTATGCTGTCTTCAATGTATTAATATTGCTTGAAATATGACAGATGTTATTTATCATAGTTTTCTAAAAAGATGAGCACTTGCAGCGTGAATGGATAGTTTGATGCAAATGCGAAGACAAAGTGAATCTGAAAATTGCATGTGTGTATTCAGTTCATATTCAACTTGAAGATCATGAACGAAATTTGAGAAACAAACTTTTAGGATCACCTTCAAGCTTTTGCTCCCAAATACTGTAGCATCATTTCTCATGGAATTAGCCAGTATTTTTTTTCTGTTCTCAAGATGTGTTAACGATCTCTGTTTAAGAATATAGTATGACTGGCAACTGAGCTGTTATACCTGCACATTTGGCATGCTGCCCTAATGCCTCATCATTAACAGTGTAAGTCCCATTTGATAAGGCTTGTGGCTGAAATGATGAAGGCTATGAATTTGAAACCTGTCGACCACTTGACATTTTTATCAAAGTAAGCTATGGCAGCAATTTATGTCACCGATATTTATCATTTTTTTCTATTATTTATTTAATTAGTAATGAGAAGTTAATGTGGTTGTGTAGTACTTAGTAAATAATTCCAGGAATAATAAAAGTAAATTCATTTGTTAGAGATCTGGGAGTCATGCACAACACTGGGAAACAAGAATTTTGCAGAAATGAGCCTTGATGACCTTAGAAACTGTCAGTCAAAAAAAAAGTTAAGGAACTGAGGGCTGAGATTGAACTTTTTAAGAAAACTAAATTAACAAAAAGGAGCCACGCCAAAGGGATGTGATATTGTCTTATGAAGTAAAACAAATTCTGTTCACTATGTTCTCTCGCTAATGCAGAAAAAAGGACATATGACGTGAAAGAAAAAAAGGAAAAAAATACTGACATGAAAGTGTGTTTTGAAAACATTGTACACTGTCGCAAATACGATGTCTTTTGATCAAAATCAAAAGAGTAAAGTGGAATTCAAAGGACATTACCCATGCAGTGCTTAAACATCAAAAACATATGTTTATTTGCAAAAGTGAAAAATGCCTTAGCTGTGCAGGCAACACTTCAGAAATGGACTAAGGAAGTTAGATGCAGACCAGGTCCACTCAAAGATATCCTACATTTATTGAAGGCTAAATCAAACACTTTTAGTATTCGAGAGGGACTACTAGTGGTGATGTTCAGTTGTGTTAAGATTCATTTGAGGATGTTGCAGTTGGTCCACAAACATTCAAGTTTGTGTGGGTTTTGTAAGCTGTGAAAGCAACCAGTTTGTTATGACTTTGACACATATTGTAGCTGTGACAGGTTATATGGCTGAAAAAAATAAAAAAGGTTGGAAGGAATTGTGTGTTGATACAGATAAAACGTACTTTTTAAATCCGGTAGACAAAACCAGGAATGCATGGATTTTATTCAATGTATCACATCTGTTAAATTTATTGAGGCACCATTTCATTACGCTACCTAATAACTAAGGCAGCTATACAAGAAATTTTTAAACACGAAAAAGTGACCTAAAAACAACAAACCGCATTACCGAAGCACACTTAAATGTAACTTGATGAGCGCAGACACATTTTCATGACAAAAACAGCTTAGGCCTGGTAGTATATACTTCACGAAGACATTAAAAGTAATTTCATTGAACTTGTTAATGATGTCTTTGACATCTTGAACTTTAGAGTTCTGGAAGAAAAATGTTCATGTGGATTTGGAATGAATCTCACAATTCAGGAGATTACACTAAAGAGATTCCCAGACATTATTTCAGCAGTGCAAGTCGGTGATTGAGACAGATTGTTGCCTTTCAAAAAATGTTTCATGAAGTCAGTAAAATCTCTCTCTGATCTTTTCAAAAGTATGAAAGACACTCCAAATAAAGATTGCTTGGATTCCTCTCCCCCCCCCCCCCCCCCTAGGATACAGGGCTTAGGTATGTTATATAATAACTGTACACCATTTGAAGAAATGAACAGGATGCGTCTCATTACTCTGAGGGGGAAGATAAACCAAGTGATATTTCTTTCTCTGGAAACATACCAGTTACTGAAGAATTAAATGAAGAATCTTCTCTGAGTGATGTCAGCTCACATTCTGTGCCCCTAAGTTTCATTACCACTGAGCTCTGTGTTGATGATGAATTGTCAATATGAGAATTCCCAGATGCTGTGAATGTAGAAGAAAATTCATTAACAGATGCTGTAACAGTGTGTGACAATTCTGCAATCTGAGATGTTCTTCCAGATGCGGTAAATGCATTGCACGTTATATTGCATTTAGGTGCCAAAACGTTGTTAAATCATTAGGTTTTGCAGTAGCAAAAAGTGAAGTATCTGAATAAAAATTTGCTGCTTTTCGTGGAAATGGCTTGTATACCCAAAAGTCATAAAGTCCCTGGGCTCTATTTTGAAACAATTTTTCCTGAGTTTCATGACACAGTTATTTCTCATTACATAAGAACAAAAACATTTATAAGGATTAGGTATCTGAATCAAGAGGCAAAGTTGAAAGCCATGAAGAAATGTGCCATAAGGAGGAAGCAGCTATGGATTCCATCTTCATCTGTTAAACAGCAACAGAAACCTGGAACAGGACACATCAAAATATGCTTCTTCATCAAACAAGTGAGTTATTTTTCATCTTAATTATCATTTACTTGGTCCTAACGTGTAATACATCTGACATGCCACTTGATTTGATTTATCCAACTGTGTATTGAACCAAACCGAAAGTAAAATGGATGAGTAATCTGCCATAACATCTCTGGTGAGGCACGTTTACCATATAATCACACTGCTGCGTTGCACTATGCAGCCTCAGGATGACGTCTGGTGCCTCCAGCCAATAGCAAGCATTTCTGCTAGAATGTCGACCCCTCCCTCCCTCCCCCCCCCCCCCCCTCCTCCCAGTCCCCAATTTTAATGCCCATTACCCCATGTCGGGCAGTGCTTCTGCATGTAGTTGAGGCCTCCTCATAGAAAAGTTTCTTGCAGACCGTGACCTGTGCCTTCTTAATGATGGTTCCCCTACCCATTGTAGTGCTGCTTATGACACTTTTTTCTGCCATTGATCTTTCTCTCACTTCCACTCCCCTTTTCCTTTAGTTACATGCCATCCAGATGCTCGGTGGGGCAGGGCCTTTGCCATCGAGCCTTGCAACACCTCACGTGGCACCCATCCTCTGCCAGGCTCATTACTTTTAAACACCTTCATGCCTAAGCCCATTACTTAATCTAACAGAGCTATCAGGTGAGTTGGGAACACTTTGTCATCTGCCTAGGTTCTTCTGACACTTCATCACATGTGTGATGCCAACAGCTGTCTTCCATTGTGTCTCGCACTCCCAGGTGGCCTTCATGTGGAGCAGTTGGTTCTTGTGGAACGTCTTGTAACCCATTCTGCAACGGCTTCAGCATCAGCTTCCAACCCAGCTGTCTTCCTCTTCCAGAAACAGCAGGCTGAAGCTTACCCCTTGTCAGGTGGAATCCTACCATGAACCTTGTACTGAATGGGAACTTCGTATGGCCCTGTCCTCTTCACACAATTCAGCCCCTGGCCCCAATTCTACCCATGACCAGTTGCGTCAATGACTCAATCCTCCACAACAATAATAATTCGTCCAGTTGTTTAACCGTATTTGGCTCCAAGTTGTTTTCCTCTCGTAATGGAGGGACAGTATTGTGGTTCCTGTCCTTAAACCCAGTAAGGATCCATTGTTCCTCAGTAGTTACCAGCCAGTCAGTCTGACCAACATACCTTGTAAGTTATTCGAGTGGCTGGTGGCTCGTCAGCTGTGTTTGGTTCTTAAGTCTTTGGAGACCTTTTGTCTCCTTATCAGTGTGGCTTTCAGGAGGGATGGTATCCAATCAATCATCTGCTTCAGTATAAAACCCCAGTTTTTACAGGGTTTTTCTCAGCATCGCCATCTTGTCACAGTTTCCTTAAATTTTTGTAATGCACATGAACTGGCTTGGCACCATGACTTCTTTATTACACTTCATGGGTGTGGGTTTTCGGGGCCCTTCCTACTGTTTATTCACCAGTTCCTGTAACACTCCAGGGTTTCCACAGGATCTGGATATCAAGGAATTTCAGACACGTAAGCGAAATCAGGGAAATGGTTTGTTTGCTGATACGTCATGCATCGTCGCTGGCCGGGTGCAGCCGAGCACCTGCGCTGCTTCCCTACTCCCTCATTCTTACTGCTTCTCCTCTTTCTATCACTCCCATCAGCTTGCAGTCAGTGCTGCCACCACTTCTTGCCACTAGAGTTGTGTCTGAGTGATTGTGTGAATGCGTGTGTGCTCTCATTTTCTGACAAAAGCTACAGCTGAAAATTTGGTTGTGAGAGTGTGATTGTCTTTATCTACATGCTTGCCTGTGGCTCAGCAGTCCTCTTTACAGTGAGTTGCTACCTATCCTCATTATTATAGATTCTCAAAGTATTCGAACAATTTATCTGTTGCTTGATTGATTACCTTGGTCTCATTTCAACAACGTGCTGTCTGTGGCTCATGAATAGCTGACAGTACAAGTGGATTTCCATTACAGGCCAAAACTGCAGGCCATTTCTGTGAGTATCTGTAATGGATCGGGCCTACTGATCTGAAGCCATTCGGTTCCCACTGATGTGTAGGCCCTGCCCATTTGATCTAGTCTGTCTGGGTGTGGCATAATGTAGCGGGTTTTCATTGTTTATCCTTGGACCCAGGACAGTGCTCCTCAGCTGACCAGAGGCCATGGGCAATGAATTTCAGGAATTGTGACTGTCGCACCGCAGGTACATTGTACAGTGTGGAATTTATATACATGTTATTTGTTTTAGTACATTTTGGCACTTCAAAAGTAGTTTATATGTGAAAAAGTATGGACAATAAGAAGAAGAAAATTGTATCAGTTGCTGGCGGTTTGTACACTATATACTCATATATTTCTCAAAAGAAAAACAACACAATATGTGTAAAATAATAGATATACCACAACAAGTAATAACTGGCAATAACAAACATAGTAGGACCAACATTTTATTGGTGATCATGTACAGTTTTGGTTTACACAATTCTTCCCCACCTTATACTTCTTTCAGGAGGCCTACTTTATTCTGGGGTTATTCCAAAATCAGTGAAGGTATTTTAAATCTGTCTTGCAACTGCATGGAAATGCATATTTTTGTCTCGAAACATGTTTTGTTTTGTTGAAATGAAATAATGTCAGTGGTCTTAATGAAACACGTATTCCATTTGGCTTACTTTCTCCATCTGAAAACAGTTCATTGCAAAACATGTGGATGCTGGTACTGAAGATTTTTGCTCACATCAGGAAATGCCATTTGCTTACAAGTTTTTTTTTATAGCTATTTGCTTGTTTACACTGTTGTTTCTTGTACTGTAGCTGCAAAGACAGATTGTCAACTTACATTTTAACTTACCCTTGAGATCTCAAAATTTGTCAGGGAAAAATGCTAAAACTTATCTGGAAATCAGGGAATTTCACTTATGGAAACTTGTGGCAACGCTGCACTATTCATTCAAAGCTCAGCTTGGAGCAATTCTCAGGTCTCCACAGACTCGGGGAATGATGTTCTGCAGGTTTCCCTATTAAGTGTCCTTCATCACTATTAGTGCGCTCTTGGTCTCTGTTGGACTATGTCACAGCACTTGCTCTGTATGTGGATGATTTCTGCATCTGAATTAGTTCCTACTCGGTGGCCTTTGCAGGGTGCTATCCTGTATACTTCTGTGTATAATCTCTCTCACAATTTTCAGTTCTCTCCCTTTAAATCATGTGTTGTGTGCTTCTGTCACCGGACTATGGTTCGTCATGACCTGGACTCTACCTCTACATCTACATCTACATCCATACTCCGCAAGCCACCTGACGGTGTGTGGCGGGGGTCACCCAGTGCATGACCATTGTCCCACAGTTCTGTTTCTTGGACCCTCCTTTTGACAACAAGTTTACTTGGATAACCCATATCCTCCTTCCAAAGATTGACTATTTCCATAAACTCAATGTCCCTCACTTGCTTGCCCACACCTTTTGGGGTGCAGATCATTCGACTCTTCTCTGCCTCTATCAGACGCTAGTCCTGTACCATCTGGACTTTGGTTGTAAAGTTTGTGGCTCAGCTGCCCCTTTCACACTGCACCTCTTGTACCCAGTCTACCATCATAGTATCCTTTTGGCCACCTGTGCCTTTCGCACTAGCCCTGTAGATATTCTTCTGTTAATGCTGGGATGCCATCCCCCCTTGGTTCAAGTCTCAGCTCCAGATTTCCTATGCCATCACTATCTGGTCTTTCCCTGCTCACCCCTCCCCCTTTTCCTGTATGCCTTTCAGTGGGTTTACCAGTTGGGCTCCACCTTACTTCTCTTTGCCAAGATTTCCATCTTAGCTGTTCCCCACTTTCTTTCCAGAATACCCCTCCTTGGTTAGTTCCTCAGCCCAGGATTTGGATGGACCACTCTAGGTGTCTGAAACCCTGCATCTCTCTGACCATGTTCCATTGTTTGTTCCACCCACTTTTACAAGAATTTTGGATACTATTTTTTACTCCAGTGGCTCTAAATCTGCCAGTTGTGTGGGCTATGCCTTCATGTCCTCTGTTGGCACAGAACACCATGTCTTGCATGTGTGGGGTGGTGACTGCAGAAGTGACAGCTGTTTACCTGGCCCTTTGCTTCATTAAACGGTCCTCCCTCACCCGAGTTTTGTTGTGTATGGACTAGGTGAGTATCCTTCAGGCTATTATGTGGTGTTTTTCCCTCCACCCCTTGGTCTCTGCCATCCATGGCCTTCTCACTGATCTTGAATGTGCTGCTTCTTCAGTTAATTTCCTGTGGGTTCCTGGCCACAAGGGTACACTAGGCTTGCTGATTGTCTGGCTGGGGGGGGGGGGGGGGGGGGAGGAGGAGGAGGAGGAGGAGGAGGAGGAGGAGGCAGCCACCTATCCACCTTTCTCCATGTCGAGGGGATGAAGCTGCGGTATCATGTCATTTTCCTTTGCACTCAGTCATGGGCCGACTCGTGGGGGGCCACACTATCTAATAAACTTTGTGCAATTAAGGTGACTTCTATCCTGGTGGTAACCTACCATCCTCTGTCGCTGTCTTATCAGCCATATCAGGTTAACCCATGTTTTTTACTTTTAATGAGTCCCCCCCCCCTCCTCCCCCTTTATAGTTGTGAGGCCCCACCTCACAGTGATCCATATTTTAGTGGACTACCCCTGCCATTTGGCTCTTCATACTAAATATGTCCTCCCACTCTCCATGTCATGGGTGTTAGATGACCCTTGCATGGTTGTATCCACCTTCAGTTTCTTTCATGAAAGTGCGTTTTTCCTCCTAGATTTAAGTTCTTGAAAATCCTGCTGGAATTGGAATCCCCCAGTTAGTATTGGCATTGGTTTCTTGTCTTGGCCAGATCCTCCCCTCCCCCTTTTTCCTTATGTTTTGTTGGGTCTTTTGTGCCATTTTTATTGCATCTTCTTCCTCTGGTGTTGTCACCATTCTGTTGCAATCGTGGTATGGTGTGAGGACTGGGAAAGGTTGGCAGTGCTGATGCCACATCACACTTCCTGGTGCACCCTTGCTCTTGCCCCTCCCCACCTCTTGCCCCTCCCCACCTCTTGCCCCTCCCCACCTCTTGCCCCTCCCCACCTCTTGCCCCTCCCCACCTCTTGCCCCTCCCCACCTCTTGCCCCTCCCCACCTCTTGCCCCTCCCCACCTCTTGCCCCTCCCCACCTCTTGCCCCTCCCCACCTCTTGCCCCTCCCCACCTCTTGCCCCTCCCCACCTCTTGCCCCTCCCCACCTCTTGCCCTCATATGCTTTACTCTTACTGTGCCTCCCTGACAATCCTTCTGTCTCTTTGTTTGCCCAGTTTTCTTGCCTATCGACTGTCGACTGCTGTTGGTGTCGTTCCTCCCTTAATTTCTGCCACTTTGGATCGTGGGACCATTGACCTCACTGTTTGATCCCCCACCCAACCAGCCAACAAGGATCCTGGGGGAACACTCGATATCAAAAATACCAGCTATCTACAAACTTGATGTTGTGGAGAACAGCTTGGTGACATAGGAAATTTGATAATGCATCAATCACCAACCAGCACATGCTTCCCAAAAGACAACCTGCGAAGTCGATGTGCACACTGCCCCAAGGGTGCTCCTGATTTTGTGCACGTGTCATGCAAACCCTTCCAAGGCGCTTGATGTTTTGATCAATTGCTGGCCAGTAGACGACCATAAGAATCATACCCCAGTATGACACATGCAGCAGCCGGTGTATGTAAGGATGCAACACTGGAGGGATGAAAACTCAACAGCTTTGCTCTACCATGGCGAGAATGAGGACTCCCTGGACAACATTGAGTTGATCACCTAGGGGAAGAGACTGATGACCTCAGAAGTTAAGTCCCATAGTGCTCAGAGCCATTTGAATGTAGGGGAAGAAATGTATGCCATGCTGAGTCCATCCTGAAAGACTGTTCCAGAAAAGCAGGTCAGCGGCCGCAACCTCCCACGCCGTCAAAGTAAAATCCAGCCAGGTCTACAGTAAAGCATGGTACAATGCGAAAATGGTCGGTCGAACTCTGAATCTGGTCCTACTGGCAATTGCTGTAGTGCATTTGTGTTTGCATGCTGATTGGTAGACCAGTACTGAATGACTGTCATAAGAATAGTTCCAGAATGAGATTTTCACTCTGCAGCGGAGTGTGAACTGGTATGAAACTTCCTGGCAGATTAAAACTGTGTGCCAGACCAAGACTCAAACTCAGGACCTTTGCCTTCCTAAGCACGACTCACGCCCCTTCCTCACAGCTTTATTTCTGCCATTACCTCGTCTCCTACCTTCCAAACTTTACAGAAGCTCTCCTGTGAACATTGAAGAACAAGCAATCCTGAAAGAAAGGATATTGCAGAGACATGGCTTAGCCACAGCCTGAGGGATGTTTCCAGAATGGTTTGCAGGAGAACTTCTGTAAAGTTTGAAAGGTAGGAGTCGACGTACTGGCAGAATTAAAGCTGTGAGGATGGGGCGTGAGTTGTGCTTGGGTAGCTCAGTTGGTAGAGCACTTGCCTGCGAAAGGCAAAGGTCTCGAGTTTGAGTCTCGGTCCGGCACACAGTTTTAATCTGCCAGGAAGTTTCATAAGAATAGTTACTGAGAAAAAGTACCCACCTGTGCTGTTGGTGAGCAGTGGTAGTTTGGAAAGCAAGCTAAATGAGAAAACCAGTAAGTTGTGGTCAGTGATCAATAGGAACTTCACCCCATACCAGAAAACATGGACCTTTTTCCTTTTGAAATTGATAGACATACCTCCTTTTCTACCTGTGAATAATCACACTGTGCAGTGGAAAGAATCTTCGATGCATAAGCAGTGGGCTGCTCAGTGCCATCTGGGTTCGTGTGGAACAGGACCACACCAAGGCCATACTGCATTGTGTCACAGGTCAGGTTAAAGGTTTACCAGATGTAAAAGAATCCAATCAAGGAGCAGAACACATACACTGCTTGAGGGACTAAGAAGCCCATTGACAATCTGCAGACCAGACAAATTTAACACCCTGTTGTCAAAGCTGGTTAAGAGGATGCGAGGCTTGATGAGTGAATTTGCCGTAATACGAAATCTTGCCCAAGAAGGACTTGGGCTCATTCTGGTTATTGGGTGCTGGGAGGGTGATTGGTCACTAGTAGGGATGAGGCAAACTTTACCAAGCAAATGACCCAAAAAATGCACCTTTCAGGGGGGGGGGGGGGGGGGGGGAGACTTCTCCAGCAGACATTCGAAAACCCTGTGCAGATTTCACAGATGCTCTCTCGCTTTGGAGCCCATGACCCAGATGTCATCAAGGTAGTTCATGTGACAAGGGATGTCCTGAGTCAGTCTCTCTAAATTTTATTGATAAGTTCTGGGTATGGGCATGATTACTAAAGGCAGGTGATTAAATTGATAAAGCCCAAAGAGGGTGCTGAGCACTAAGAAACTCCAGGTATGCATCATGCAAGTGAATGCACGAGAATTACTGGCACCCTCACAATTTTGCCAACAGCACTTCTGGCCAAGGGATGAGACACAGGTCTGAGCATTGATCATCTGTTAAACATCGCTGTAAAGGTGCATTGTGCCATCTGGTTTCCGAATCACCAACAAAGAAACAACACCAAGGTCCTGCAAATTCCTCAATTTGACCTTGACCTTATCATGAATGGCGAAGGGAGTTGGTCGAGGGTGACAAAATTTAGGTATTTCATATGGGTTAAGGGAGATTTGTGCTTTGAAATTTTCTGGCCAATTCTTGAATAGAGATTTGTACGACCATAGTAAAGAGTCAGCATCTTGGTCGGGGACTGACTGAGACACTAAATATACTTTGTCAGCTATCTGGAAGCCACAAACAGAAAAAGCATCTAACCCAAAAATATTTTGAGCCAAAAGTGAATTAACCGCTAATAATGTAAGCTGCCATTCCACATACGTATAACATGCAGAAATAGAGAATTATCCCCTGAAAGGGATATATTGTTTACTATAAGGCAGAGACTGATAGAGTGGCTGTTGCAATGCAGGCCAGCCCAACAGCCAATATGTATCTAAGTTAATTAGGCTCACCAATGCTGCTGTGTCTGTCTGAAATTCAGTGGGTTGCCCATCCACTACCAATGACAGCAGAATACATTGTAGCACTGTTTGTAAGATGTTGGAGACAGTCTCTGAGTCCAGAGAAAGCACTGGGGCCTCCAACATCTGCTCTGTGCCTTGCCATTTGTCACAAACTGTTGCTAAATGGCCTATTTTGTGACAGACACCCCCCCATATGATCTCTCTACATGTGAGAAGTTTTGTCAAACATGCACCAAAAGACAGTCCGGGCACATCCACCAGCTTTCCCAATGATCAGAAGGAGACCAATACAAAGAATCCAAATAAAGTTATGAGTAGGGATTATGACACTTTTAATGACACATACCCGTCGACACAGGAGAAGGTAGGCAGCGCTGTGATGTCACTGCTCGAGAATCGGTACGGCCTCAGCACATGGCAGCTCACCGGAAGACAAGGTCGCCTTTCTCATTCCAGAGGGCAGCAAACAACTGTGTACCATGTATGTCTGACCTTGCCAGCTGTTAATTGTTGGCAAGCATGTCCCTTGCTGCTACTTCACAGAGTTCATTAAGGGTAAGTTTCTCAGGGTTGGTAGACTGCTTCAAATTCTGAACAATTTTGTAGAAACCTGGACTACTGAATACTATCAAGACAGCCTTATCAGCTGGAAAATTTTACCAGTAGTTGGCAGAAGCATCTTAACATGAATGGGGGTCTGCTACAAATGACAGATGGATCACAATATGATGACTATGGTTTGTTTGTTTCACATTACACCAACCATACTGTACAGTGTGCATGACTGCTCAAGTTCAGCTGTCAACTAGTTGTGGCACTGTTAGGTAAGCACATTCACCACGGTCAGGTTGTACAACATTGGAGGGGGAAATTGCTTTCTAATTGTCCTGAGACCAGAACCACATTAAAAACAAAATGGAATCATTTTTTAATTATTCTGAGGCAAAAAACTGCATAAAAAGCTAAATGACATTGCTTTTGAATCGTCCTGGGGTAGAAAACCATATAAAAAGTAAAATGACATCAGTTTCTAATTGTCATGAGTGTGATGCAAGACATGTTCAATATGTTCTCCACTGTTCTGTGCTGCAAGTTGAAATAAAAAACATTGTTTCACAACAGATCGGAGTGTCTTGCGGGTCACGTTCAGAATGTGTTGTGCAGCGTGTGCCTTCAATTCAGTTACATTCGTAATTGTAGCACTAAATACTTTTTTCAGATAAACCCACAGTCAGAAGTCACTTAGATTAAGACCAGCTGATCTGGATGGCCAGGCTGTAGGGAAATGATGGTAGATAATTATAGCATTTCCAAAATTCCTCTGCAATGCGCAGAGGAGTGCCGTCTTGCATAAAAATGATCCTACCCACACACCCATGGTGTCGAAGGGTTGGAATGATATTTGTGCATGAAAAACTCTAATAGCATTTACCGGTGACAGGACCCCCCAAGACTCATCTCCACGAAATAATATTGCCTTACAATAAACGATGTGCCATCAACCCACACCACACAGTCACCTTTGCAGGAAGAAGTGGTACCAGTTGATCTTCTGTTGCCCATGTTCTGCAACTCTGCATGTTGATATGTCCTTGGAGATGGAAGTGGGTTTTGTCTGTGCACAAAATGTACCATGGCCACACATTGCCCAATTCCACCGAGCAAGAAATTCCAGAACGAACGTTTGTCTTGCTGGCAGGTCAGCAGGTAGCAACTCCTGAACGTAGGTGATTTTGTATGGGTAGCAATGTAGGATGTTGCATAGGATTTTATGAAGCATGTCAAACGGTGAGCAATGCCCTGTGCACTGAATGATTATACACCAAGACTCAATCCACACGCCCCCCCTTGCAATGCTGTGGCCACATCTTCGACAGATGTTGGATCAATTGCTTTCCTCCTGTTGCATTGCACTTCAAAAGAACATGTCTTTTTGAATGTTGTTATCGTTTCTCCAGACCCTTAGCAGACATTGGAACAATTCAATTTTTCGTCTCCTTCAGTGTCTGAAACTTCTGCAGCACTATTGGCGTGCAGTTACCATTCTTGTAAATGAGCTGTACCAGCAGCATGCGATCCTTCATAGAGACAGTCATTTGGGCATCTCAATTGTAAACTGAAGAACAGCTGTGTGTCACACGTCTGTTTGTGTAGATATAATATGCTGCTCAAATTTGGTGTCATTCTGAGCAGTGTTTCTCTTCTACAGAGTTTCTAAATTGCTGCTTTAATTATGGACACACTGTATATGCAATCACCCATTCAAAGTAACTATATACTGCCTCATTCAAAACTATCAAGACACCTGTATGTGCAATTGACTGATAGATATAATTAGACATGGATCCCTGTGAATGTAAAAGGAGGTGCGGAGTGTTGTGTTGTGTTAGTAGAGAAGCAGTAACAGCAGAAAGCGTTAGGCAGGAGAGTTCAGTTGCTCTGAATATAGACTAGTCATTTGATGTCACCTGAATAACATATTCATCATAAACATCTCTCTAAAGCTCCCCAAGTCGACTGTTGGTGATATGATTATGAAGTGAAATGTGAAGGAACCACTACAGCTAAACCAAGACCAGGCAGAGATCTAGTATTGATGAACAGGGGCTGTCTAGCATTATGGAGGGTAATTGTTAAAAATCATATGAAATCAGTGGAAAAGATCACAACTGAGTTTCAGAGCATTACCAGCAGTCCAGCTAGCACAATGACTTGTACTGAGGGAGTAAAAATAGAGGGGTAGAATGGCCGAGCAGCTCTTCATAAACCACATGTTTCTGTAGTCATTGCTAAGCGACACTTTATTTGGTGTAAAGAGTGAAGCCACCAGGCCATGGATGACTGGAAACGAGTGCTGTATCACTCTATACCCTGTGACAATCCAATGGAAGGGTTTGGCTTTAGCAAATGCATGGGGAGTGTTACCTGCCATCATGCGTAGTGCCAGCAGTGAAGTACAGAAGAGTTGATGTTACAATATATGTGGGGGTGTTTCTCAAGGTTAGGATGTGATCCCCTTACTGTGCTTGGGAAAATGCTAAATGCGGGAGGATATGAACACACATTACAGCATTGTCTACTGCATACAGTAGAGGAACAGTTCAGAGACAGTGATCATTTGTATCAGCAGACAGTGCGTCCTATCAAAGCAGCATCTGTGAGGCTATGGCTTGTGGACAGTAATAATCCTGAAATGGATTGGCCTGTCCAGAGTCTCGGCATGAACCCAATGGAACATCTTTGGGATGAGTTGGAGCATAGATTTCACCCCAGATTCCAGCATCCAATGTCACTTACCTTCTGTGGTTTCAGCTGTTAAGGAAGAATGGGCTGCCATTTTTCTGTGGACATTCAGACACCTCACTGAAAGTGTCCCCTGCAGAGTTCAAGTCATAATAAAAGTGAAGGGTGGACACACCACATATTAATATCTACTAATAGGTGTCCTAATACTTTTGATCAAGTAGTCTAAAGTCTCAGCACATGTGGGAAATCTGAAAATAAGATATTCCTATAAAACTCATTGCTGGTGGTGGTGGTGGTGGTGTTTATATATAAACATATTACTTAATAAAGTGTTTTAAATAAACATATTACTTAATAAAGTGTTTTAAATGTGACATATGGCTCTTCTAACACTGTGCTGATAGATGTTTAATACCACCAAGAAACTAGCATCATCAGTGTGAATTTATTTTAGTCTTGATTGGTCCCCCATTTTTCACTACTGACTCATGAATCAAGTTTTCTTCAGTGGGACTTAGTGATTCACTAATTTTACTGCAAGACCACTGAAAAAAGTTCATCTTGAGCCAGCCTTAGGTTTTGTAGTTGGGGCAACTGGTCAACATTACTGTTAATTAATTACTGTAAGCTCTGAGAATGTGTCAGTGATCATCAATATGTATGGTCATGAAATGTTGTGTGTTCATAGCACATCAATCTTGTTTAACTGCATCAATTGACAGAATATGGTAAATACCGTGACATAAACAATATTTTTCCACTTCATTTAAAATGAGTTTTAGTTATCGGCAGAGGTAATAGAACTTATCAGGGAGGAAGGAGGTTACACATTTTTCAGTCAACAATGAGGCATTTAGTGGATAGACTTAATGTAATGGTAATTTGTGATGAAAAAATTAAAATGCTCATGCAGATCACAGATGTGTGCAAGTACAAATCCTGACCAATGTGAGGAAGAGAGTGGGGTAGGAGCGCGT
This sequence comes from Schistocerca gregaria, assembly GCF_023897955.1. Taxonomy (NCBI): domain Eukaryota; kingdom Metazoa; phylum Arthropoda; class Insecta; order Orthoptera; family Acrididae; genus Schistocerca; species Schistocerca gregaria. The sequence goes on from NC_064931.1 coordinate 364,700,219, forward strand.
TTAAAAGTCACGTTGTTTTTCTTTAATATCTTGAAAATGGCTGCTTCTAGCACAAAGAATTCTCAGTGTGAAATTAAACTATATTGAATCTCCTACAAAAGAGGTCCTATTCATTTTTTCTCTAGGACTAATAGTTTCTATGTTGCAGGGATGGAAAAATCATTTATTATTAAGAATAGTCTTTCAGTGGTATAAAACTGATGTTTATTGTTAAATGAAGTGGATAAAGAAAAAAATATTGAATATGTGTACTACATGTGAGTTCTTTAGAACTATATTATGAGATAAATTGTATTCCAGGGTTGTGTCACTACATTAAATACAGATATGAGTTACTAATAGTATTTCAACATAGGAAAAGCATATCAACAAATTCAGCATTACTTTATGCACACTATTCTATATTATTAGGGAGAAAGTGATTCTTAGTCATCCAGTACAGCAGTTGTAGCGGTCCTCCAGAAAAGATGACTTTCTCCACTTTAAGGGCTGCTCAGTTTCTTGTTCACAGGCAGACTATACCTCCGCTGCATTTCCTCTCCAGTTGTTTATGTAAATAAGCAGAATAACTTCACTGAACTCATATTTATATAGTTGAGATATTTACAGTTTCTTATATAAGCACTCATTTTTAGTTGTTAGTGAGGTTATATGTAAAATATTTTCCTACAGACAATTGGTGAGAACTGATTAATTTGTAAATATGATGATGTCAGTTACCTATGTGGTGTTGGTGGGAAAGGGATTGGATTAGTAAATGCATCTTGCTGCCCTTTGCCGTTGGCAGCATGTTTTAAAGCCATTTAAGTGTTTGGTGGTGAATTACTGAAAGACCAGAAAACTACTTCACATCTCTCACCATTGTGTTATTAGTAGGCTGCAAAAATCTCTTTCATTCAGGGGTACCTGGCACTTGCAGAATGGGCTGCACTGAGTGAAGCCACTTACTACACATCCACAGTGTATCTTGCAAGTTGAGTGTCAGTGTCTCTGATGGAATAGGGCTGATCATATTCAGATATATAACAGTAATCTGCTGTAATGCAGTGCTTGACTTATGTTGAAATATCTTAAGTTTCATATCAACTATGTGACCTACCTCTGCTAAACAGGGAGCCAATTTAAAGCCTTAGGGACTCTTCAGATTTTGGGAGAGCCTGGGCTGTGGTGATGCATTTGATGATACCAGTCATGTTGCAGAAAAGTACTCCAGCCATTGCTAGTGGAGAAATGGAAATCAAAATTGCTGAGTACATATTGCCAGAATGTTACACTTGGCCAGTGGTATAAAGTTGACAGCTCCAGCTGTGGAGGCTTTTTACCAAATAGCTGGCATAACAACTGCAAATAAGCACTTACTTAGTAAACTAAAATTAATTCCGTCATATAAACATGAAGTAAGTGAATTTATTTTGACTACCTTGCATGAGAGAACCGAACAAGAAATGTTAGGGAGGTGTAGTTTGTCTGTAAGCTCAAAAGTTAGCAGCCCTCGTGTTATGACTGGAAAAGCACAACAACTGCCTTACACAGTAAATAGGAATCTAGTAGTGTAGAAAACTGTGCAGATAGTTTTGTAGATTTGTGTCCACATGGATTTCATGAGTTAGTATTGTTAGTAACTCATATCTGTGTTCCGTGTAGTGTTAACACACTTTTTGGAACACATAACCTGGCACACTGTGTTGTCAGTGATATATAAGATAGCTGTGGAAAGGTCGATATAACTTTGTGAAACACACTGCAGTTACATTTTTTGACCTAGTATGGTATAGAGAGTGGGGAATCGGCTTGTTTACTCTTCGGTTTTCTGACCTATGAAGGAGGGAAGTGCATGATCACAATCTGGCAACCTATCTTTTCTCATGTTTCCAACATCAGTCCCTTCCCACCCCTGTTCCACCCTCTTGCACCCCCAGAATACTATTTAGCCCTTAATATCGTTCTTCTGCACTCAGGCGTAGTAGACACATTCAATATTTGCTTTTAACTCACATCATTAACAATAAATATTGATTTATTCCATTAACACCATTTTTAATAATCTGTGTGTTTGTCATCCGCTGCAACACAGAAACCAATAGTCCTACAGAAAAAAATTAATAGCACCTTTCTTGTAGGAAATTTAATGTAGTTTAATTTTGTTTACTGTGAATCAGTTTCACTAGAAGCTGCAGTTTTCAATATTTTAAGAAAAAAAAATAAAGTGACCTCTAAACTGGCTCACACTCCACCATTCAGAATTTTAGTATGTTGTTTTATGACACTCCCTCCTGCCACTGTACAAAAATTTGTGACTACTCAATTTTTTCCCTAATTTTCCTTCATTGATTGGCGTAATTATTGGTACTTTATTTACAGTAAAGATTTATGTCCACAAATCCACATAGCATACATTATGAAGAATTGAACTTGTCGGTTTTAAGAAGAAAGTTCGAAAGTTTCCGTTCTCAGTAAATTCCAACAGTATTAGTATAGTTTCAAATTTTCACAAATTTGTGTTTTTGGAAGAGACTGCAGTTTTCATTTGTTGCATCGAAAGTTTTATGTCATTGTTGTATGCTGTTTTCAGTTCTGCACAGTTCTTGGGGAGAACAGTATTTTAACTCTTTGTAACATTGAGTAATGGTTTTCAGTTGACATTGATTCATGTAATGAATCAGCATCTGTGAACAAGATTTTCTCATGTTGGCAGAAACCTAATTTGGCCTCACAAAAACAGCCCCCAGATTTTAGTTACATAGTATATCTAATTCTGGCTAACTACATTGTATTATAATTTCCTGTTGAAACACAAATATGACTGGAGTAAAATTACTGGATGCATAATGAACTCTATGAATTGCCTTCATTGCATTTTGTGAGATATCGAAGTCATTATTCACCTTTCACTATACCCTGTAAACGACAATGCCCTTTACCTTGATTGTAGCAGTGTACAAATGTTTACATGCAAAAGTGCCTAAAATTTTGATGTTCATTCATGTTTTAGGGCAACTTAAAATACTTTGGTAACTATTAGAAAGCTTGATGCACCAAATAAAAATAGTGTGTTTTTATATTTGTGTATGTTTAGTCGATAGTTCATTATGAACAAATATTTTATGTTTCAGGCTCCACAAAGCTGGCTTAAGAAAATATATGGTGAAAGCATGGTAAGTACCTTAAACAGATTGCAGTGATTCTGTTTAAATGTGTTAAGAGTTTTAGACCAAAGTGTAATTTGTTCATAGGTTACTAGAGACTGGCCTCATTATGCACTTCTCATTGACAACCGAGATGTTACGCTATTATATGAGGAGGATTATATAAGATTTTCCAATGTACCTACCACATATGTTGTACAGGAAGACCTGGAATTATTGAAAAGTACTGAAGTAAGTAGTGTGCACAAATTTCAAATACGTGTGTGTGTGAACAACCAATTCATTACGATGAGAGGCAGCATGTTTATACCCCATATTTTCACTTAATATATGTATGATCTGTGTGTTTTAAACAATTCATAGTTCTGCTATTTCAGTGGAAATACACTATAGCTGGATCAATTAATTGTCAGGCCTGCTGACCTAGTGGTAAAGCACATGGCTGGAAACTGAAATTTCATGGGATTGAATCCCAGTTCAACCAAGAAATGTTTATCTACCTGTTACCTAGCCTTCACTTCTCAATGATGTGAAGATTCCCTAGGAACAAAATGTGGTTCAGATTCAGTGTTAAACTGTATGGTTACTGGAGTAGTTATGGCTCTGCTAGTCACTGAAGTGGCATTCAGTCGAAAGATTTATAGCAGGCTGTTGAGCCATGCACAGTTACTATTATTATTATTATTATTATTATTATTATATCAGTCAGCTTTAAATTTTCTTAATAAGAAAAAGCTGCAATATTATTATCAAACTGCTTTGGCATGCAACAGGTGGGAGGTGTAAAAAGACTTCATGATTCAATCACATTGTTCAGTACCACAAATTTACAGTAATGTTTTAGACAAAAATTTGAGGTGGAGAAAATTTCTTCAGGTATGGTTTAAGATTTAGGAAATTATGTATGGAAATGATGCATATTTCCATATGCAAGATTCAAAAAGTATCATTAAGTGCTACTGTCCACTACATCATTTGCAAAGAACTGCAGAGATATTAGCAGTGTGTGATACATGGTGAACAGAAAGAGAGTTACTACTGACATTTTTCTACTAATGTGGATGTGACAAACTGAGATATTTGTAGATTGCAAGTGCTGTTAAATTACCCTAAAGAGTGAGTCAGTCAGCTTATGAATACAGGAGGAGAGTGAGTGAAAGATTTTTTCACAGTGGAACATAAAAATGGAGAGGTGGGTGGGTATGATCACAGTAGCTTACACACTTTCCTCTCACACCTTAAGGTAGCTTGAACAGTACAGGGTGTCCCACTCAAACCTCCCTGATTTCAAAGACCCCGGGGGAAGGGGAGAAAAAAAACCACAGTAGATACGACAATGAAAAATGCACCACATTGTGGAGCATCTCAAAGAATTTATTTATCATCAATACACCTCTACACGTGAACCATTTGTAGCACGAAGAATATTGAGTCTATATTCAATTTCTTGCAAAGTTCTTTGTAACGTTTCCTCTGTTATTGTTGCAGTTGCATTAGTGATATGATGTTGCAATGTAGGAATATCGTCCACTTTGGTCGTATACACGCAGTCCTTCACGAATCCCCACATGAAGAAATCAAGCGGCATAATGTCGGGTGAACGTGGTGACCAGGCAATGGGTCCTCCCTGTCCAGTCCAACAATTGGGAAATTTCCTATCCAGGAACTTGCGAACAGCTGTTTACCAATGCGGCGGAGCTCCATCTTGTTGAAAAATGTTGTTGGGTTGTAAGTCTTGTATCTGAGGGTACACAAACTGCTCCAACATGTCCAAATACACTGACCCATTCACTGTTTGTTCAGCAAAGAAGAAAGGTCCAACAATCCTGTCGTGCATTAGCCCACACCAGACATTTAGTTTAGGGCTATCATGAACGTGTTAAATGACAGTGTGCAGATTTTGTGAATCCCAAATCTGAACATTATGCCTATTAACCCTTCCTGATAGATGAAAGGTTGCCTCATCTGAGAATAAACATCTTTCCACGAAGCTGGCATCCATATCAATACGCTGCAGCATATCTGCAGCAAATTGTTGTCAGTGTGGTTTGTTGTTCAGCATCAGATGTTACAGAATTTGCACTTTGTAAGCACACATACGAAGACGCTGGTGAACTACACAATGCAATGTTGATCGAGGTACACCAAGTTTGCTAGATGCTTGACGAATTTACTTACGTGGGCTTCTGTGAAATGTTTGTCTGAAGTCCTCCACTGTCTCTTCTGAAACTCCGTAATGTGCACCGCCAGAATGTTTCAGAACATTTCCTGTTACCAGAAACTTCCTATACCATTCCTTAATTGTTTTCACATCAGGTGGATCACATTCATACACACAACAATAATTTCTTTGCATAGTAGTTGGCAATTTTGTTTCTGCAAACCACACTACTGCTTGCGCACACTGTTGTGGAGTCGCAATTTTCACTTCATCACCCATGCTGCACTCTGGTGACGATACTTGGCACTTCTGATGTGGGAATAGAAATTCTTTGAGATGCACTACAATGTGGTGCATTTTTCATTGTCATATCTACTGTGGTTTTTCTCTCCTGGGTCCTTGAAATCAGGGAGGTATGAGTGGGACACCCTGTTTATTGATACGGGCTGAGGGGAAAGAGACCATTGAAGAAAACAAAGTTAAGTACAAATCAGATGCAACACAAGATGAAACTGATTTTTAGGAAACCACTACCACATAAATACAAAATTCTGTCTCCATGTTTGATTCTCCACAAAGATTTGTGCTATGGAATACATTGTGGGGAGCCAGAGGTGGAGAGGAGAAGACAGAAAGCAATAAATAAAGAAACAAAGAAATCACTAATAAGTCTCATATTGAAATTGTATGATAAAGATTCTGAAAAATCTGCAAATCATTTGCAGCCCTAGAACAGTTAAAGCCCCAATTCTAACATTTTTGTCAACATATTGTATCATAGGATCATTGTTTGCACCATGTATAGAAAAGATGAGTCAGATATATAACAAGGCTAAAGCTGGTCGTTAAACACAAATTACCACCATGTACCACAGCACAATAATCATTTTATCAAGCTTCAGTATATGCATACTGATATCTTAGGGTCTATATATTGTAATATTCCATCCTCTAGCCCAGAGCCCGGCAAAGACTTTTTGTAAAAGACCAAACATCACGGATTTTATACTCTGTAGGCCATACCCAAGTTTTTTTCAGGCAGCTCTACTAAAAACAGGAAAAACAAGTTTGCACAAAGAGAGTGATAAAAATCTAATACAATAAAAATACTCAGTAGACACAGTTGTCTGATACACAATTTTACTAGTGTGATTAATGAAGTGCCTAATACACTCCTGGAAATTGAAATAAGAACACCGTGAATTCATTGTCCCAGGAAGGGGAAACTTTATTGACACATTCCTGGGGTCAGATACATCACATGATCACACTAACAGAACCACAGGCACATAGACACAGGCAACAGAGCATGCACAATGTCGGCACTAGTACAGTGTATATCCACCTTTCGCAGCAATGCAGGCTGCTATTCTCCCATGGAGACGATTGTAGAGATGCTGGATGTAGTCCTGTGGAACGGCTTGCCATGCCATTTCCACCTGGCACCTCAGTTGGACCAGCGTTCGTGCTGGACGTGCAGTCCGCATGAGACGACGCTTCGTCCAGTCCCAAACATGCTCAATGGGGGACAGATCCGGAGATCTTGCTGGCCAGGGTAGTTGACTTATACCTTCTAGAGCACGTTGGGTGGCACGGGATACATGGGGACGTGCATTGTCCTGTTGGAACAGCAAGTTCCCTTGCCGGTCTAGGAATGATAGAACGATGGGTTCGATGACAGTTTGGATGTACCGTGCACTATTCAGTGTCCCCTCGACGATCACCAGAGGTGTACGGCCAGTGTAGGAGATCGCTCCCCACACCATGATGCCGGGTGTTGGCCCTGTGTGCCTCGGTCGTATGCAGTCCTGATTGTGGCACTCACCTGCACGGCGCCAAACACGCATACGACCATCATTGGCACCAAGGCAGAAGCGACTCTCATCGCTGAAGACGACACGTCTCCATTCGTCCTTCCATTCACGCCTGTTGCGACACCACTGGAAGCGGGCTGCACGATGTTGGGGCGTGAGCGGAAGACGGCCTAACGGTGTGCGGGACCGTAGCCCAGCTTCATGGAGACGGTTTCGAATGGTCCTCGCCGATACCACAGGAGCAACAGTGTCCCTAATTTGCTGGGAAGTGGCGGTGCGGTCTCCTACGGCACTGTGTAGGATCCTACGGTCTTGGCGTGCATTGGTGCGTCGCTGCGGTCCGGTCCCAGGTCGACAGGCACGTGCACCTTCCGCCGACCACTGGCGACAACATCGATGTACTGTGGAGAGCTCACGCCCCACGTGTTGAGCAATTCGGCGGTACGTCCACCTGGCCTCCTGCATGCCCACTATACGCCCTCGCTCAAAGTCCGTCAACTGCACATACGGTTCACGTCCACGCTGTCGCGGCATGCTACCAGTGTTAAAGACTGCAATGGAGCTCCGTATGCCACGGCTAACTGGCTGACACTGACGGCGGCAGTGCACAAATGCTGCGCAGCTAGTGCCATTCGACGGCCAACACCGCGGTTCCTGGTGTGTCCGCTGTGCCGTGTGTGTGATCATTGCTTGTACAGCGCTCTCGCAGTGTCCGGAGCAAGTATGGTGCGTCTGACACACTGTTGTCAATGTGTTCTTTTTTCCATTTCCAGGAGTGTATTTCAACAAAATGGGGGCAAAGTTAATGCAATCATAAAAACTGATTGCGATAAAAACAGAAATAGTTGCTGTTGTCTGAATACAACTTCACTAATGATACAAATAAATTTTTTTGTTTTTGTAGATAACATTTCAGTAGACGAGATCAAAGTTAGTGCTCCCTGTCATCAAAATTGATTGCAAATTTTCATTTGTTAATCCTAATTTATATTATTAATATTTTACATATTTCATCTCTGAAAATGTTTTTTCACACATATACGTACCTGATATAGAGATCAAACCCCGATCATATGATCTTAGTTCACCATATTCATAACTTGGAAGACACTTATAGTATTCTGTTAACATTCTGATCTTGAAATTTGCCCTCTAGCATGTTGTCACATTACATGTTAAATTACTTCCATCTGGAGGTTAGTTGGAAATTTCTCAGTGGTACAGTAAAATGGATTTTAAAATGTGGAAATGTCTTCTAAACTTACATCAAGATCTGAAAAACATTGCTGGAACTGTTGTTTGAGCCTGGAAAATATGTCACTTGCAACTTTGTAAGAGAATGGAGAGTTCAACTCCTCTTGCAGTTTTTGACAGCATGGGAAATGCACGAAGTGCCAGTTGTCACCGAAATGACTTAATTGCAGTATAGGTTTCACTTATTGGCACTGATTTGCTGTGTAATTTCAGAATGAATCCATTAAGAAATCCAACAATGTCTGCAGCAAAAGCTAATGTCCAGGGCCATTCTTCATTCAGTATGGTGGTTTAGGGCAGTTTTTCTCATGTAGTAAAATACGCCTCTGCCCTGAGTTTAAAAAAATCTTAACAAAACTTTGCCACTGCCAATCCACTGAACTAGTGTATTATGCGGCAATTCACAAAATTCAGCTTCCCCTTCCAACAGGGAATAATGGAACTGATGGTGGATCAGTCAACAAAAATAAATGTTCACCTTTAACACAAATCGTTGTATATCACATGATACATTCAAATATATGCCAAAGAGTACCTGCTGATGAATAATGCAATGAATAACTATAGGCTTTGAGCACCCTTTATTTTCACAAGCCTTGTAAATTTGTCCAACTAAGCTTTTGTCCATTCAACACACATTTTTACCACCACCAGTTGTGATACATCTTACCTGATCCCATTGCAGGTTGTACTTTGCTAATGTTTTCTCAACTTATTTGAAAATATTTTCACCTGTAGTTGTTCCACACAGATTACTCATACATGCTAATTCTTCATTCATTTCAACGTTAACCTCGACTATTTGAAAAAAACAGCATCAACTGAGCAATATCTGTGACACCTGTTGGCTCGTCAAGAGCCAAGGAAAACCACTCAAAATCATTTGCATTGTTAATTAATTGCTTACCAATGTTGTTGCCAGTATTCTCAACACTTTGAGCAACTGTTTTCAGGAACAGTGTGATTGAATTAAATAAATACATTTTCTGAGGACACATTTCTTCAGCTGCTAGAATCAGACTTGATTTAATTAATGCACCATCAGTAAACATTTTTCCCCCCTTAGCTAGCAAATGAGCAGTTTGTAAACTTACTTTCAAAGTTTTTAGTTTTTCCAGTTGTTCTTTTCCAGTGAATTGGGAATATTGTGCCGGCACATACTGTACTTCTTCAGTGCAGCTGTAGTGTCACTGCACAATATACACAATGCTTTGCCATCTAATTCAGTTACAAAATAATTGTCAGCCCACTCGCCTTAAAAGTAGGATGTTGAAAGTCCATTTTCTTTTCTTTTGTGGTTTTTAAAGCAACATGATAGAAATACACTTTTATTAGAATCAAGAAGAGAATGTTGCACAACAGTGATGCACATTACTGGTAGAACTGTGTGTTATCACAGTGGCAGTGCAGAGGCCTGGTGTCCTCAGTTGGCTTCCTGCATGTAGAAATGCCACACAATTTTTCTTGCGACTGCCAGCTCCCAGATTGACCGATAGAACGAGTTACCAATCAGTGGCAATATGTATCCAAAGACGTAGGATTATTGCAATACAGTTTCACAGACACTGAAATATCACTTTGCACAATTTTCACATTTTATTCAGTATTATCCCGTTTAAATTTTTTTTAAGAATTTTGAAACTAAAAATTCATTCTAAGCTTGCTGGCCATAGGAAAAAGAAGCAGCAGGCTGGATGTGGTACCCCCAGCTGTAGTTTGCCAATGCCTGCTGTAGACCTTATTTGTCACGTAGTTTGATTCAGTCACTGATCAAATAGTTCACTGCACAAACTTAAACTGTATCTCTGTGGAAAGGGAAAAATAAAATTCCACACTGGATATACTTAATTTTTGTCTTAATGAATTTTGGCTTTTCAACATTCAACCCATGATTGTAAGATCTCTCTGCTTTCAGAGTGGGACATTGTGTCTGTTAACCATTCATTTCTTCTTTGAAAAAAGAAATATGCTAATTTATCTCAGCTGGTTTAAGAGCTTTCCTTACTAAAGGCAGTGAGGGATTGATTTACACCTTCAGTATGTTAAAGTTCAATAACTATTGTGTTTAACTGTTCAGATTCCAAGTAGTCACACCACAAACTCGGGAAGGCCCACATCATTGCCTTCCTCTTGAAGATGCCCAGAGATGGGTTGGGAATCAACAGGTTGTTCATATCAACCTTTTGATGCAGTTGATTAGTAATTTGAATAAAGAAGCCTGGAATCATATTTGAGGGGAAGCACCAAATTTTTCACATTACACACAAATTTCTTTTGTAAGCAGTCACTGGCTATAAGCCTGTTTTACAGTCATATGTTCGAATGTTAGCTAGTGCAGACAGTATAGTTTTATGAAGTTTGATTTCACTACATAAGAGGGTGTGCAGAAAAGTAATGCCCCAAATTCTTTTGTGTGTCTTTAAAATAAAACAAACATTATTAACATTCTGAATCTTTATTCTTCATGTCTACATATTTAGTCGTCTGCCACTAGAGGGCTCCGAAATTTATTGTGTAACGTAGCTTTGTTGGTGCATGAGAAACAGAATGCTGTAATCGAGATTCAGAGGTCATCCACACATGGAGCATCCTCTCCTTCAGCATGGCAGTGCCAGACCACACGTGAGCATTGTCACATCTGCTGCACTGGGTTCACTGTGATCTGTTATCCTCCACACAGTCCCAACTTGGACCTCCTCCAATTTTCTTCTGTATCAAAAAAAAAAAAAAAAAAGGAAAACAAACAAAAAAAATTTTGATAACTTCACTTTGATAGCAATGAAGCAGTGCAAGCAGAGGTTATAGCTCTTTCAACAAAGCCAAACCATATACAGCAGTGATCGTCAAACTTTTGGGCAAGGGCCAAAACTAACAATATGATGTGGCTGGCACCTTGGGCCACAGATTTCCAGGTCTTTTTATTAACTGGCAAACCACATAAATGGTGTGTTATGAACCTCCAATTGACTAGCCATAGTAAAGAAGCAAGAGGTTTACCACTAACTTTCTAGCACTTGTCATTAAAGTCAATACCATTCGGACCATTACGTGTAGAATGTTCTCTGTTTCAGATTGCTGCCACCCTCAGTGACCCATAAATTGTAACACTGTAATTGACTGACGAAATCTTGCTGCATTGTCTTTGTGAACAGATAGTTAATAACAGCAAATTATTAAATGTATTATGTAACATGAGACACGATCACAACTGTTTTCTACAGGTTTTGAAAGTCATTTTTCTTCAACTCACTTGACTGATCTACAACAGCCTTAATTTTATTTCATACTAGATGAGGTACCTGGCATTGGCTAGATACGTATTTATTCCAATCTTATGTTATTCTGTCTCTTCCTTCTCTCACTCTCTGTCGTCCATCTTGACTTTCTCCACTCTCACCATCTCTTCACCCCTTTTTCTGTCCATTTCGCACTCCACCTGTATGTGTCCATGTCCTCCTCCCCCTTCTACCTCCACATTACCATCCCCCGCCCCAATAAGACATTGCCTTTGCTTACCCCACAATATTTCTTTACAGATTGAAAATAATGTGTGTAGCAGTGTGGTTGAAATCGATCCGAGGGCTTAGGAGGAGAAGTGGAGGATAAACACACACACACACACACACACACACACACACACACACACACACACACACACATTTTTAAGAGCTAATGGCTAATTATTTCTTTTAACAAATGTGTACCGCATATGGCCGTCTCTATAATGCGTATTCATGAATCCAATGCACTTTCATTTAAGGTTGATACAATAGCAGATAATTGGTATGAGGCACACACTTCCATTTGTTGTCAGCACTGAGAAACAAACAAGAAAACATTTCCATTATTACTTCCCCTCCCACCGCAATGACAAATCTATCTACCCCTGTACTAAGTGGCACCTGTAAAGGTGATAGAACAACTTTACGTGCTCCTGTTTACGATTCTTCCAGTATATTTTTCATTTGACGAAGGAGACAGGTACAGCCGACATCTGCAAACCGTTTATTCTTTATCGAATTTGGATATATATCATTCATCATTCTTCAGAAACTGTAAACATTAGCACCTGTTAAAATGAAATAGTACTTTCGGAAACAAACCACTCGCAACCATAGGATGTATGTGATTCCGCCAAATAACATTGCTATGCAGCTGCTGAAAACAATAAGCCATGTTTATGACATTGAAATTATGCAATACATGGAAAAAGATGTTTAAATATCCATCCACCGGTTTGACAACTATTAGATTATGAGGGATATATTCGTAGGAGACATAAGAGTTGTTGTTGTCACATTGTCAACAATTATATTTTTAGTCAGTCTTCACAGAAGTCGAGTGTTGAAACCGACTGGAATAATAATTGTGGTAGCATAAGTCAGTGATGACATGTGCCATTCACAGACTTTCACAGAATGTTTACAAGTGCTGAAAACGGCATCAAATGCTGCTGATCAAATTTCAGTAAACTGGTAAAAAGCATACAGTGCATCTGACAAATTCATTCCAGTTTACTCTGTGAAAATAAAATTCACATGACTTGCATAATCTTACAATATTCATGTAGCTAGGCAGGAGCATATAAAGGGTGAAAGGGTGAAGGGAAGGAAGGGAATCATTAGTAATTTTGAGCCACCACCAAAAACAAATCTGGGATCAGTGGATCTTGTCCCTGAAATTTATTTTAAAGTACTTTCATGCAGTATGAGTTAGATGTATTATTAAAATATTATATTACATTATTCAAATGGCCACAAAAATTTTATTATAATTCCATTCATCTCAAACTTTCAAAAAATGTAGAAATAAATAAGAAATTTAAAAAAATAAGAAAAGGGCAGATGCACTGCACATGCAACAGGCTATATAAAAAAGCTACAGGTCTCTTATTGAGTCTGGTTTTTATTCATTATAATTGCAAAACAAACATAAATACAAATATATAATTTTCCATTACTGTGACTTGTGATGTTGAACTTTTTTGGCTATGTCGTCTATCTCTGCATCGTGTGGGCTGCGTGCAATCCTCATTGCATCTTCTAAATGATTGGACAACCGATTACAATGTTTATTTTTCAGGTACTTCAGTTTTGAAAATGAAGCTTCACAAAGGTAAGTTGAAGGAAATAGTGTTAAAATGAACTGTGCACAGTCTCGTAAATTTTTATAATTGTTAGGCACCAATTTCCAAAATTCAGTGTACTGTTGTGTTTCATGATGTTCTGTAAACAGAGCTTGTCATGTTGAAGTTCGATTATTTCATTTAGCAAATTAGTTTTAGGAAATCTAAATTTGCAGAATAATTTGAGATCATCATGTTCAACATGCCAAGGGTTCTCTACGAGAATGAAACAGCTTCGAATACACTCCTGGAAATTGAAATAAGAACACCGTGAATTCATTGTCCCAGGAAGGGGAAACTTTATTGACACATTCATGGGGTCAGATACATCACATGATCACACTAACAGAACCACAGGCACATAGACACAGGCAACAGAGCATGCACAATGTCGGCACTAGTACAGTGTATATCCACCTTTCGCAGCAATGCAGGCTGCTATTCTCCCATGGAGATGATCGTAGAGATGCTGGATGTAGTCCTGTGGAACGGCTTGCCATGCCATTTCCACCTGGCGCCTCAGTTGGACCAGCGTTCGTACTGGACGTGCAGACCGCGTGAGACGACGCTTCATCCAGTCCCAAACATGCTCAATGGGGGACAGATCCAGAGATCTTGCTGGCCAGGGTAGTTGACTTACACCTTCTAGAGCACGTTGGGTGGCACGGGATACATGGGGACGTGCATTGTCCTATTGGAACAGCAAGTTCCCTTGCCGGTCTAGGAATGGTAGAACGATAGGTTCGATGACGGTTTGGATGTACCGTGCACTATTCAGTGTCCCCTCGACGATCACCAGAGGTGTACGGCCAGTGTAGGAGATGGCTCCCCACACCATGATGCCGGGTGTTGGCCCTGTGTGCCTCAGTCGTATGCAGTCCTGATTGTGGCGCTCACCTACACGGCGCCAAACGCGCATACGACCATCATTGGCACCAAGGCAGAAGCGACTCTCATCGCTGAAGACGACACGTCGCCATTCGTCCTTCCATTCACGCCTGTCGCGACACCACTGGAGGCGGGCTGCACGATGTTGGGGCGTGAGCGGAAGACGGCCTAACGGTGTGCGGGACCGTAGCCCAGCTTCATGGAGACGGTTGCGAATGGACCTCGCCGATACCACAGGAGCAACAGTGTCCCTAATTTGCTGGGAAGTGGCGGTGCGGTCCCCTACGGCACTGCGTAGGATCCTACGGTCTTGGCGTGCATCCGTGCGTCGCTGCGGTCCGGTCCCAGGTCGACAGGCACGTGCACCTTCCGCCGACCACTGGCGACAACATCGATGTACTGTGGAGAGCTCACGCCCCACGTGTTGAGCAATTCGGCGGTACGTCCACCTGGCCTCCTGCATGCCCACTATACGCCCTCGCTCGAAGTCCGTCAACTGCACATACGGTTCACATCCACGCTGTCACGGCATGCTACCAGTGTTAAAGACTGTGATGGAGCTCCGTATGCCACGGCTAACTGGCTGACACTGACGGCGGCGGTGCACAAATGCTGCGCAGCTAGCGCCATTTGACGGCCAACACGGCGGTTCCTGGTGTGTCCGCTGTGCCGTGCGTGTGATCATTGCTTGTACAACCCTCTCGCAGTGTCCGGAGCAAGTATGGTGGGTCTGACACACCGGTGTCAATGTGTTCTTTTTTCCACTTCCAGGAGTGTATTTCTAACATCTGCAAATCTGATGGTTAAGCCTGATCGGAGCATAGGAACAGTTGCAAAATTAGACAGATCTTTTACTTCGAGTTCATTTATATATAATTGCAGTTTGGCTTCAAATGCAAATATTTTGTTAGTCATTAGCCCAATTATCTTGTTTGGTCTTTGTAATTTCAAGTTAAGTGTGTTGAATTTTTGTGTAATATTGGTCAAAAAAGCTGTGTGTCCACCATTCATCATCATCAAGTTCTGAATAATTTTTGCCACTTTTTTGTAAGAATAAAATAATTTCAGATTTCAAATTGACAAACCGTTCCAGCACTTTTCCTTTGCTTAGCCATCTGACAGCAGTATGTAGGAGAACATCACTGTAACAAGCTTGCAATTCTTGCAGAATTTCTTTAAATTCTCGGTGATTAAGTTCCAGGGATGAATGCAATTTATAACGCTTATAACTGTTTGCATAACATTCTTCAATTTGGTATTTGAAATTTGACATGCCAAAACTTTCTTGATGCAGTAAGCGGTTAATGGAGAGTAAATTTGGCAAATTCCATTCCTCCTCAATCAGTGCTATCAAACCATTGTTGACACCTGTCATTGATGGACAACCATCTGTACATACTGATATTAATTTGTTCATAGATACGTCTTTCTTTTTTACAAATTCTTTAATTGCATCCACAAAATTACATCCATTTGTGTGACCTTTCATGGCTATAACTGCTAAAAAATCTTCCTATATTACCCCATCATTTGTGCAGTAACACACAAATAATGAAAACTGAGCCATCAAAGTGAAATCTGTGCTGGAATCACATGTGCAAGACTGAAGTATTTGCATAGTTTGACTTTATTAATTACTGCCTCAAACACACATTTTGAAATATCTTCAATACGACATTGACAGGTAGATTCTGAAAGTGTGAGCTTATTTATTTCAGCTGATATTTGTTCACTGCTGGAGAAATTTTGAAACAAAGTTTCAGAAACAGTCCTCATACATTGCTTCACCAATTAAGCATCAGTGAAAGCTGTCATATTTTTTGCCCAGACTACTACGTACTTGGTATGATACTCTTGTGACAGCCTCACTTTGACCAACTGCTGTTAACATAATGTTTTGTTGACGACGAATGATAGATTTTAGATGAGCAATTTTTTCCTTTCTTTTGAATTCAAAGGGAAAGCTACTGTAAATGAATTTTGCTTACTTGTGTGGTGGTGAAATAAATTTTCTCTCTTCAGTCCCACAATCGTATCCTGGCATATTAAGCAAGTAGCAGTGCCTTCTTTGTGTCCACTTATAAAGCAAAACCCTTCTTCCCATATTTCTTGGAAACTTCTTTTCTCTTCACATATTTTCCTCTTAGTCACTGTTCTTGAGGGTACATCAGACATTATTTATTGCACTAATAATTATATCACCAAATATGAGCACAAATACACTCAATATGCGACGAACGCTCAGGGACACCGAAACTTAGTTGATGACTGACACAACAAAGCTAACAATAAGGCGGCTGCAGGACAAGCCCGCCGCCGACAGACGAGCAGCCGTGGGCATACGGCGCGTTTGGTGCACGGCTCACATTGTTGGCTAGCAGGCCACTCACGCCTTTAGTGCTGCGGAACACTGGCAAGTGGTGTTAAATGAAAGTGGTGGATGGTTTTCAGTTACGTAATTACTACCCCAACTTTAATCAAAATTGTACGCAGTTTTCGTAAACAAAACACTGTTATGCCACACAAGTTGATAACTAATGCTACCTGTGCATGATCCGAGCCGCAGTTTGACGACTACAGTTATTGTATAAGCAAACTAGTCTCTCGTTGGCAGAAATGTTCGCTGTCAGGATGACTGTGTTGAGAAATAAATATGTAGACTAAAAGATGTAGAATGTTAATACTGTGTTTTATTTATAAAGCTTTAAGAGTTCTCCCATAAAAAAAATTGGAGGCATTACTTTTCAGTACGCCTTCATACATTATTTCCATGTTCTTCTGTATTACCTTTTGACCTTTCACCTCATTTACACTTAATTTTGTAAATGTGATTATTTTTTCTTGACTCATTCACATATTTTTAAGCAGAGTAATCTTTGTAATGACCAGATAAAATCATGCTTACTTCACATGTATTGCTCAATTAATATTTCAACATTAATAATATATCACAGAAAGTACTTCAATCCATGGAATGCATCTGTAGCAAATGAATTAATTTAAGACAATGCAATGAATGCATGACAAGTTATAAGATGCTACTATTAGCTTGCTTGAAGTAAATGATATTGTAGTTTGTGAGTGTAAAGAAATGGAGAGAAAAATCTTAAAATACAAATAGTGCAGAGCTTGCAGACAATTATGGCTTTGTCATGTGTAAGGATTGTAGGGTGAAAGTCTATGAAAGAGTGCATTTTGCAGTGACTGACTGTCAGTGACAATTTCAGGTGTCCAGAATAACGTGTTTTGTTGAATTGGGTAAGTATGACTCTTATCCATAGAATCATTTTCATAAATAATACTGATGCATGGCAGCAGGTGATTGGCAATAAATTCTTTAGAATACTGAAATTTGTAACATGAGTGAGATTTCTTAAAAATCCACAAATAGTGTTTTATTTCTATGTAACAATATTTACAGTGTCAGTAAATTTACCAACACATGCTATAGCAGTATATTACAAATACTGTGATGTTAAAATGTTAGAGGTAAAATTGAAACTTGGTGTATGTCTTGGTAAGACAGACCATGCAATCCAAAGTTGTATGGTCTGTGTTGAACTGAACCTGTGCACTTTGCTGAATTGTACATAGAGAATGTTAGATTAAGTATTTTAAGTTTTCCACTTTCTTGACTAATACTGCAAAATCTCTCTCTCTTGCAGATACAGAATGCAGATGTTGACAGTAAATTTGAGTATTTTGATGGAGCACAGTACATACCAGGGCCAAACTTAAAAGCTATCTATCCAAAGGATTAACATGGAGGCGTTCATTTCAGGCAGTGCTAAGTTATTGCTTGTAGTTTTACATTACATGTTTGTATTAAAAGGCTGTGTTTACATAACACATCAGTATAATTTTCTTATTCCATAGGAATAATATATTTTTTATAAAAATAGTGTTGTCTGTTGTTAAACACCTCACAATGTAAAAGGTGATAGAAATACAATTTTCTAAAGGAAGCATGAGATCATTATGAGATGGTTCTGTTGACAAACGTCAACTTCCTAATTTATCTTGTATCATTTGTTCAGCCTTGTAAACTTTCCAACATACAAAATAGTCTCTTGCCAGTTTAAAAAGAGAATAGTAATTTGCAAATAACAAAAGTGCAAGTGACATAACTTGGTACCATTCTGAACACCTAATTAACACCATAAGTTGTATTGCAATAAGGAGTAGCTGAAGTCCCAACAGGATGCATAGAAGAACAGATGGGTTGTTGAATATGGCCTGTAACAATAACAAAATTCACTGTCAGTTCAAAGTTACTCTGCAAGTATTAGTTCAATTTGCTAAAGTACTGTTGCCTGATTATACACTATCATGCCAAAAATGTTCAGTCAGTCATCTATGAGTCTTTTCAGCAAACTCAAATTATTTCAGATTTGAAAAGGAAAAAAAAAATAAAGATTTTTTTCTTCTAGATGTTTTATTATATCAAGAGAATATTGATAACCTCTTCGTAGGTTATGGGTGCAGGTATGCCTAATGATGAGTGAATGGTTTCATAAACATTCTTTTGACTGTGTTACCATAAGTATGGTGTGGATAAGTAGCTTTGTGATTACTTCTTTAATTACAATCCTAATCTCACTTCATGTACACTATGTGTAAAAGGTATTCCAAACTCCAGCATCTAGATATTTTTGCTTTGGAACTTGTTTATGAGCAAATCACTTAACAAGAACATGCACCACAGACTGTACGTGTTAATAGTTAAGGTAAGTACACCTTGTTAATAGTTTGTGCTAACAATGTTGGAATGTATCAGAAACATAATGTTCTGGCAAGAAGGAAATTTGATGTTTAATGTTTTGTAGGGATAAATTACTGCAACAATGTGAACATACATAGAAGGCTCCATAGCCTGCCTGCATGTGCTAGTCCTGTTCAGTATTGCAGTCACCTTGGCCAATTTCTGGGTGCAGGGAAAGGGGGGTGGGAGGTTGCTGCTCAGCCTAAACCTTGTAAATGAGTTGTGGCACCGGTCTTTTCGGTGGACTTATTACAGGGAGCATAATTTCCCCATGATAGCCAATGTTTCCAACATCTGTTGCAGAAAAAGGTCTTAAGTCTTGCAAGGAGGTAGCACCCTACAAAAATGCTGTAAGCAGGAGCAGGAAATGGCCAATGAAAATGTCTACAGTCCACTCCTGATTCTGACTGGCCATGAAGCCTATAAGTTAAATAATTCCATGGAGTGATTGGCAGCTCATAAAGTTGAGAAGTTGCTCAGCAGCTCCCATGTGGGGTTGAAGTGGAAAGTTGTGGGCCCTCTGGGGTGGAGTTTGACTTTAACCCTTAAGAGCATATTGTAAAATTATTTTGTGCACAGTACGGAAATTTAATGAACATACACAAAAAAGTTCTTAGAAAGTATCTGATACTAAACATGTAGTAGTTGGTTGCACTGTGAACTTCTGGTAACCTCTTCAGATGAGTGCAGAGAAAGTCATGGAGGATGAATTTTACTTCATTTCACATTGTGTTTGCCTTATTAAGAAACCGACTTAGGAAGAAGGAAAAACAGACAAACTAAAGCAAGTATATATAAGGAGCAGTCAAATGAAAATGAGACAGATGGAAAAAATAGACAACCCGTTTATTATTTCAAAACTAATTGCCATAACTTAATATTAGCTCACTCTGGAACAACACAGTCAATGCCTTCATGAAAAAAAAAAAAATATGTTTGCACTTGCCTACCTAGGAGTGCACCTTTGTCTAAAGCAAATTAATGGCCATGAATATCTTTCTTCAGGGCTTCAAAAAATATGTAAATCGCATGGAGAGAAAGAGCTTCCCAGCAATACTTCTGAATTGTAGTTGAAACAACATCTGGGCAAAAATATGACAAACTGTTACCATATTTGTCAGCAAGTACACCACAAAAGGTTGAGAATAAATGTTTCTTGTTATGTACACTACTAACTGACCACAACAGCAAAACCAATGACTCTGCTCACAAGTAGTTGTATAAGAATGGTGAACCTGAAAGTGTCAAAGCAACTAAACAAAAACAATCCCATGTACATGGAAAAGAAAGAACCTCTATGTCACTGAGGAATGAAAGAAATTTAAAGGAAACTTCAATAATTCAGATGAAAAAACAATTTTGGTGTGTTTTACCATTTGCTTCACCTTTCAATCATAAATTCTTGGATCCTTTAACAAGGAAGTTGCACTGAAGGAGAAACCTGAGCAACCCTTGTATCAGAATCAAGATGGTGCATTGCCTTTGCAATTTAGCTATAAGATTCATCCGAAACTAGAGATGATAAAGAACAAGTGTCTCAGCGTTATTGTCTCACCTCAAAATGTATCAAGTAACTCTACTGACTACTGGCCCAAGTGGAATGCCTAAAAGAATTCAATGCAAATATCCTGGATGTGGTGGGTGTACACATTTGTTTCAACAGAGACAAGAACCATTACACCAATTTCCACCAATGGCTAGAAATTATCTTAGTGTTCTTATTTTTATTAGAACATTGGTCAAAGTTCAGACACAGAATGGAAATTTGGCTAAAATCCATGCACCAAAAGTTAGTGCACGTGTGCAAAGTCTGCCATATTGAAATGGAGAAAACAGCCGTGTCTGAAGCCAAAGGCAAATAGATGTGTGTTGTTTATTTTATTAATTGCACATTTTAACTGCTAGGCCTACTTACAAGTGACTACTTGTTGGGTATACTGTCAAAGTTAGAAATATCTAATGAGCAGTAGTAAGAGGAGAGACCACACAGAAGATTAATGAGCAATTTGCACAAAGCAGCTAATTGAAATATATGCAAAAAAAAATGTGTGTTCACATTTTCTCACTAAAAAAAACTGCATGTAAATTAAGCAAAGCTACATCCGTTCCTGGAGTAGATTTTCAGTAAAGGTTCTTCTTTTCCTTTAAAAAACTAAAATGACTTGTTTTGCATTTGTATCTTTTCTTTACAACTGTATATTAATAACTCTCATTTGATGCTGAGGGAACTAATTGCGGCACAAAATTGATTTCTTTCGTATCTTATAGTTTCGTATCACAGCTCAATGGTGAAGTGTGTATTTTTTTAATACTGATCATAGTTATACTTTATTTCAGATATTCATTCATTTAGTGATATGGTGCTTTGTATGAAATGTTGTGAACACATCCCACTACACAACATGGAGAAAATAGAAGTTAGAATATTTTATTTGAGTGCACAGGTGCCATGTGCAAGTAGCCTTCAGCTCAGCAGTGAACAGTTCGTGGAAATACACACACGTCCTGAAATTAGTGATTGCGATTTGGTGTTAATACTGCTGATTTATTGTAAATATTGCTGGACACAGACATTTCATACTAACAGACACATAATGGAAATGCTGAAACACATCTCATATTTAGGGCAAAGGTTAACAAAAGTTTGTGACATTCATCAAACGAATGATACGTTAGTGAACTTATGGGTCTGCACCTAATTCAAAATATTTGTATAAACAAAATTTTAATGCAGCCTAATGTTTAACTTAAAGTAATATCTGTGTTACTTTCAGGTTGAAAACATAAATGAAAATTCCAGCACTGATACAAACATTGAAACTCCTGGACAGTATCCCCAAACTGTTATTTATGTTCGAAATGAAGTTGATTTATCAGCTCAAAGTCCCAGAAAAGTAAAATAAAATAAAAAACACTATTTACAAAACAAAATAGCTCCATTGTCATCTGAAGCTTAAAGCAGTGGCATTTCACAGCTTACACATGTGAACAGTAATGAATTTAAGAGCTTATGTGACAAATTTTTAACTAAAGATTTATCACAACTTGTTTCATTAGCATTTCCTTTTGTGGAAGTTTTCGTTTACAAAAGTTTCATAAGAATGTCCATTTCAAGCCATACTAGTAAGCAGCTGCTGCTGCTGCTGCTCAATGTTTACTCAGTTTCAATAGGGCATCAAGTGCAACTCCTGATTTCATACAAATCAACAGAGCACCCCTGTGTTTTCCTTTCTCTATTCTGTGATATTACCATAGCATATGCATGTGAGTTTATCTTAATAAACATCTTAGGAACAAAAATTACAATAGATTTTTTTCTATATAGCATTATGTGGTTTGGCAACTGTATATTTACACATCATGTTGCATGCGTGCGACACCTACAAGGTACCCTCTTTCTATGAACTGCTTAAGGACTTCAAAAAATATAATTTCTAAAAAATAAAAAAGTAAGAGTTAAAGTGGATGTCATTTTGGAAGTCTGGAGTCCTGCTTAGGCACTTCACTTTTTTTCTTCATGAGTGTAGACACCTTTGGTACAAAAAGACCTCTGAGCAGTTGGCTATCTGGAGACGGTACCACATAAATTTCATTTGTTTCTGTGGAAATTAGAGAGATGTTTTTGTGTGATTATTTTCCTACTGGTTTTGAATTATATCCCTGACCTTTTTTGCAATTATCAGCACGAGTCGCTAGCGGTCACTTTGAGGTGGCGAATGAACTGTTAACAGAGTACATATTCCAGTCCACTGTTCTGACCTTAGAATCTTTCTGACTACTACGGTGTTTCAGTTAACCACTTTAGAGTTATGAGAAGTTTAACTCTGTCTCATGGTTCAAAGCAAGGCTGGCAACACTTGTTTACATTGATCAGATGTTGTGACGGTGCAGCAAATTAATCAGGGTCCGCCAATAAGCATTATATCATGTAGTTTGTCTCATGTGCTGCACATTGCCAAGAGTGACTTTGTGCAATGTCCCAGAAGCTCTGAGGAATGGATGAACATTTCAGGCTGAAAATTCAAAAATTTGATGCAGAAAACTATGTAAGTATCTGAAATGTTTGATTATTCTGTAAGTCCTATTTGAAAGCATTTATTAATATATTCGCCCCGAGCTTCCAGAAATATCATATTGCCTATTCTAAGAGGTCCCATAGATAGGCAACCTTCAGCTGTTTACTTTCATTATATCAATACATCATGTTGCTCATTAATTCTTCAGTGAAATGCAGATACCTGATTCCAGTCCCAGTTGGTATCAGTCCAAAGACCAGTTTGACGCAGCTCTCCATGCCAGTCTGTCTCTTCATCTCCTCATAACTAATGAGACCTACATTCATTTTTGAACCTGCTTACTGTAAGTGAACCATGCCTCCTCCTAAAAATGTTACACCCACCTCAACTACTAATTTATTTATGACTTGATGCTTCTGGATGTGCCCTTTGAACCTATCCATTCTTTTGGTTAAGTTATCCCATAAATTCCCCCCCCCCCCCCCCCCCAAAAAAAAAAAAACCTCAGTTTGCTACCTCCTCACTGGTTACCCAATCTGCAGCATCCCATTTCATATCCACATGTTTTCTTCCTGTCTAAACAGTTTATCATCCATGTTTAACTCATAAAAATACTTCCTTACACTTACATTTATATTTTATGTTACCAAGTTTCTCTTTTTCATAAACAATTTTCTCAGTATTGTCAGCCTGCAATTTTTATCATCCGTTGTCAGTTATTTCACTGCCTAACAGCAACACTTCTGCTACTTTTTCATTTCTCATTCTATTTATCTCGGCATCGCCTTGTTGAATTAATCTTGTCTCAGACAGAATTACTAGCCCATCATCAAACTTGACTCCAATTATTATGATTGCAGTCTGGTTTCTGTACATGTTTCGGAATTTCAGAGTGTATTTTAATCAACATTACATGGTATAAAACTATCTACACTGTACAACAGAATTAAAGGATCACTTTTTCAAAACCCTGTACTTGCCTCCCATTGTGAAGCTTAAGTTTGAAATTTGTCTCAAAGGTGCCTACAGTCTTCCTTTCTAATGGTGCGAAAGCATGGCACCCTGTGACATCACCCTCGGGCTTAGTGATGCTTCAAACATCATTATGTCAACAAGTGAAAAAAAAGACCACAGCTCAAAAGTTCATGTGAGCTGTAAGGTGGGTTAATGATGTCACATTGGCATCAAATTCACCACAATTCCAGTGCTGCCATATATGTGTCAATGATGAGAAGGCTGTCACAGCCCCCCTTACCCACATTTTGTGACCAAAAACAACAGTTCACAGGGTGATGTGCAACAGGATTATTTTCTTGAACACCTTTGACATTATTTTGGATTTGAGGTCCGCCAGTTATGCAAAACACCGTTTTTCTTTAACACCCAAACATGTTTCGGCACCACTGTGCCATCATCAGTGGGTTTCCTTTTTATTTTGCACTGTAATATGAACATTTATGTTAGAAGTTTGTAAGGTTATGTTAATATTTAGTAGAAACAATCGATCGCTTTTTTGTATATACCTTTACATTTGATGAATGTGAAATTTACAGATCCCTTTTATGTTGTAGCTTGTCATCTGTAACCAAACAATGTTGTTTAGAACGTTTTTTGGTGGGAATTAACCTATCTTCTGGAATGTAATTTAGTTACTTGCGATGTTTTCGCGCCTATATTCGGTTATTACTTACAGTTTGCCGTGGCCAGCACTCTCATTTCCCACATTATGTTGACGTGTAGTGATGCACACGCAAGTATAGCCGGTTTTATCACAAATATCTTGATGAAAACACTTTTCCACCTCGCCAAAACAGTATGATCGCGGTTTGTTGTGTGTCCCAGCCCAGTCGATGTTCATTTGTTCACTAGAGAGTTCGGTGCTAAATTTGAATCTTGTTTGTGTTTTATCTTTGTGGTTGCGTGTGTGTGTGTGTGTGTGTGTGTTTTCTGTACGCTTCTTTAGCTTTTTTGAGTTGTCATTTTTATGTGGTATTTCTTTTTCTTTTTTTTTTGTGAATGGTGCGTCTTTGTGAATTTCTTTTTTTTTTTTTTTTGTGTCTACTTTTCGTATGTGTGTGTGTGTGTGTGTGTGTGTGGACTTTATCTGTTTGTGCTGTCTTTATTTGTAAAGTTCCTTTAATGTGTTGAATAGTGTGCCCTTGCAGAGTGTAGTGTATTCGTTTAAGACCTGTTTTCCCTCTGCTATTGCCTTTTGTATATGGAAGTTTTCTTCAATGGTCAGTTTGCTGTATAGGCTGTGGCTGGGTTTTAGTATTCTTAAGTCTGTTTCTATTGTGGTTGGGTGGTGATTGTGGGCTACAAGGTGGTCAGCGAATGTACTATGGGAGCTGTTGCTTTTTAAAGCTCTGAGATGTTCTGAATATCTAGTTTTGAAGTTTCTGCATGTTTGTCCTATGTACACTGACTGGCAAGTGTTGCATGTGAGTTCATATATTCCTGATCTGCTGAATTTATCCATGGGTGTTTCTTGTGTTCTGATCTTTTTCTGTGTTGTGTTCTCCAACCACAATAGAAACAGACTTAAGAATACTAAAACCCAGCCACAGCCTATACAGCAAACTGACCATTGAAGAAAACTTCCATATACAAAAGGCAATAGCAGAGGGAAAACAGGTCTTAAACGAATACACTACACTCTGCAAGGGCACACTATTCAACACATTAAAGGAACTTTACAAATAAAGACAGCACAAACAGATAAAGTCCACACACACACACACACACACACACACACACACACACACACACACACACACACACACACACACGAAAAGTAGACACAAAAAAAAAGAAAGAAAAAAAGAAATTCACAAAGACGCACCATTCACAAAAAAAAAGAAAAAGAAATACCACATAAAAATGACAACGCAAAAAAGCTAAAGAAGCGTACAGAAAACACACACACACACACACACACACACACACACACACACACACACACACACACACACACACGCGCAACCACAAAGATAAAACACAAACAAGATTCAAATTTAGCGCCGAACTCTCTAGTGAACAAATGAACATCGACTGGGCTGGGACACACAACAAACCGCGATCATACTGTTTTGGCGAGGTGGAAAAGTGTTTTCATCAAGATATTTGTGATAAAACCGGCTATTGCGTGTGCATCACTACACGTCAACATAATGCGGGAAATGAGAGTGCTGGCCACGGCAAACTGTAAGTAATAACCGAATATAGGCGCGAAAACATCGCGAGTAACTAAATTACATTCCAGAAGATAGGTTAATTCCCACCAAAAAACGTTCTAAACAACATTGTTTGGTTACAGATGACAAGCTACAACATAAAAGGGATCTGTAAATTTCACATTCATCAAATGTAAAGGTATATACAAAAAAGCGATCGATTGTTTCTACTAAATATTAACATAACCTTACAAACTTCTAACATAAATGTTCATATTACAGTGCAAAATAAAAAGGAAACCCACTGATGATGGCACAGTGGTGCCGAAACATGTTTGGGTGTTAA
Source organism: Schistocerca gregaria (assembly GCF_023897955.1). Taxonomy (NCBI): domain Eukaryota; kingdom Metazoa; phylum Arthropoda; class Insecta; order Orthoptera; family Acrididae; genus Schistocerca; species Schistocerca gregaria. Next base: position 364,726,904 of record NC_064931.1, read on the forward strand.
AGAAAAACGGTGTTTTGCATAACTGGCGGACCTCAAATCCAAAATATTTTTAACTGCAAACACGGCCAATACAAGGAGCTGCACATCAAAATTATGAATATTTCGTCGCCCAGCCAGGCATTCCCCTGCAAGCTCTACAACAAATACAGGAACACCTTAATGAAACTTCAGAAGACAACTCTCAATATACAGTTTAACAAAAATTGCCTAGCTAATAAGATAACTCCAGATTATATCAAAAACTCTGTGAATAGCATGTCATCTGCACCAAAGAAAGTTAAAAAGAAAGTGGAGATTTTGTGGCTAAAGCAGGAAATTAGAGAATTATATACTAAAAAGCAGTCGCTCAACGCTGAACTTTACCAAACACATTTAGATTTGGCCAACAAATTCACAGTACCTGCTTACTTTGACGAAATAACAGATAGAGAAAAGGCATATGTACAGAAAGTGATGCAAGAAAAATGGGAGAAACAAAACAGAAAACTTAACAGAATAATCAACAGCACACACACACCAACTAAAAACAACCTCAGCCAACAATATAAGTTCCACGACAGAATCATTAACCTAACTGACATAAAGCTTACCACTCATGAAAAGAGCCTACTAGAAAAAGGACCAAAACACAACATTAACACAAACATATCACACAAAACGATAGAAAACCTCATAACTGAAACAGAACACATTATAAAGGAACAAGAAAGACTGAGCACACCAAATTTTAATGCAAACTTGACAAGAGAATTAGTAGCTGCAGAAATAACACAGATAATCAGAACACACAAATCCACAATCATTTCTAATCATAAAACATCAGAGGAAACCACAGCCAGCAAGCTAAAACAAAAACTAAAACAGAACAATGCCATAGTAACAAGAGCAGACAAAGGGAATATTACTGTAATTATGGATGAAAAAGAATACACAGAGAAAACATTAGACTTTCTCAAAGACAACAACATCACAAAGCTGACCAGTGATCCAACAGCAAGATACCAGAGAAACATTCAACAGACACTGAAAAACATCAATAATACATTCTCAAAAGGCCAGATAAAGAAAATGATACAGAAAAATCCAAAAGCACCCACCCTAAATTCCCTACCAAAGGTTCACAAGGATAATATCCCAATAAGGCCTGTCATTAACTTCCGAAGTGCTCCATCCTACCACCTAGCCCAGCAAACGCACTTACTACTGAAAAAACTGTACACTTTTGACAACAACAGAAATCTGGAAAACTCAATGGAGTTAATCGACAGAATCAAGAACATACACATACCGGACACAGCAACCCTCATATCATTCGATGTCACATCAATGTACACTTGTATTCCAATAAATGAAACAATCAACATCATCACACAAAGACTGAAACAACAAGGAAACACACCAGACACACACATCAAGGAAATAACAACCATACTCAAGACCATAACATCACAAAATTATTTCACATTCAACAAAGAATTTTATTCTCAACAAGAAGGACTGCCAATGGGATCACCAATCAGTGGCCTCCTGGCTAACATATTCATGAACAACCTGGAGAACATGATCTTCAGATGCATAATAAAACCAAAAAACTACAATATTATATACTGGTACCGTTATGTCGATGACATTATATGCCTGATCGATGAACCACATACACACATAGAACAGCTACACAATGAGATAAACAATTTACACCCAAAAATAAAGTTCACATTAGAAACACAAACTAACAACACACTACATTTTCTAGATCTCACCATACATAAAACAAACAACACACACAACTTCACAATATTCAGGAAACCAACAACCACAAGCACCACCATTCACAACCTATCAAACCACCCATCAACTCATAAGCAAGCAAACTTCAGATTCATGCTCCACAGATTAAACAGAACACCCATGAACAAACAGAATTACACACAGGAACTAAACACAATAAAACAAATAGCAGTGCAGAATGGTTATACAACACATATGGTAGACAAGTTAAATCAAAAAATATACAAGCAGTACAGGAAGGAACATACCACACACAACCAAATCCTCACCCAACACCGAACAACACTAAACACAAACAATGACCACACACGAGACACAACAGAGCAACAACAAACACACAAAACAAAATGGCATATACTCACTTACGATAACAAGATTGTTCACAGAATAGGGAACATATTAAGGAAACAGGGACTCCAAATAGGATACCGGACGGAGAACACAACACAGAAAAAGATCAGAACACAAGAAACACCCATGGATAAATTCAGCAGATCAGGAATATATGAACTCACATGCAACACTTGCCAGTCAGTGTACATAGGACAAACATGCAGAAACTTCAAAACTAGATATTCAGAACATCTCAGAGCTTTAAAAAGCAACAGCTCCCATAGTACATTCGCTGACCACCTTGTAGCCCACAATCACCACCCAACCACAATAGAAACAGACTTAAGAATACTAAAACCCAGCCACAGCCTATACAGCAAACTGACCATTGAAGAAAACTTCCATATACAAAAGGCAATAGCAGAGGGAAAACAGGTCTTAAATGAATACACTACACTCTGCAAGGGCACACTATTCAACACATTAAAGGAACTTTACAAATAAAGACAGCACAAACAGATAAAGTCCACACACACACACACACACACACACACACACACATACGAAAAGTAGACACAAAAAAAAAAAGGAAAAATAGAAATTCACAAAGACGCACCATTCACAAAAAAAAAAAAATACCACATAAAAATGACAACGCAAAAAAGCTAAAGAAGCGTACAGAAAACACACACACACACGCGCAACCACAAAGATAAAACACAAACAAGATTCAAATTTAGCGCCGAACTCTCTAGTGAACAAATGAACATCGACTGGGCTGGGACACACAACAAACCGCGATCATACTGTTTTGGCGAGGTGGAAAAGTGTTTTCATCAAGATATTTGTGATAAAACCGGCTATACTTGCGTGTGCATCACTACACGTCAACATAATGTGGGAAATGAGAGTGCTGGCCACGGCAAACTGTAAGTAATAACCGAATATAGGCGCGAAAACATCGCAAGTAACTAAATTACATTCCAGAAGATAGGTTAATTCCCACCAAAAAACGTTCTAAACAACATTGTTTGGTTACAGATGACAAGCTACAACATAAAAGGGATCTGTAAATTTCACATTCATCAAATGTAAAGGTATATACAAAAAAGCGATCGATTGTTTCTACTAAATATTAACATAACCTTACAAACTTCTAACATAAATGTTCATATTACAGTGCAAAATAAAAAGGAAACCCACTGATGATGGCACAGTGGTGCCGAAACATGTTTGGGTGTTAAAGAAAAACGGTGTTTTGCATAACTGGCGGACCTCAAATCCAAAATATTTTTAACTGCAAACACGGCCAATACAAGGAGCTGCACATCAAAATGATGAACCTTTGACATTGTTGACACCCTTGGAGGTTGCAACCCTTCTATAAGGATAATGTTGGGCTTCATACCCATTGGACATGATCACACCCTTTAGAGTGCAGTGTGACTGGAATTTTTGCTCTCATGTACACATTAGAACCAGAAGGGACCATTCAGAACCATTCAATGAGATTTGAATGTGATCCAAAGCCACAGAGGGTACTTCTGCGTTTACAGCCCTCCTGTGGCGTGATCACACTGGAGTGCAACATTAACATGTGCTAGACTAAAACGGCAAAGGGTCGATCTAAGACCCTCAGTTCGCCAACACCCTTGGTGCCACCCACGCAACTTTGTTGAGCACATTACAAATGTAACTGTCGGAAACTTCGAAATCAGTACTGCCTGGCAGCCACTCTAGTGCTTGAATACAGGCAAACCACACCCTTGGGGTGTAGGAGTACCCTAACGCCCAGTTGCTAGAGCAGCTGCCAGACAGAATTTGTGTCAAAATTTCTGAAAATACATTTCCAACGTGCTTGACAAAGGTGCGTGGGTGACATCAACAGTGTTGCCAAACTAGGGGGGGGGGTCATAGCTTGTGTCCGGGCTTGAAAAAGCTTAAGTACCTTATGCTGCTTTGGATCATGTTCAAATTTCGTCAATTTTGAATGGTTCCTAGTGGTTCAAACACGTAAACAAGAGCAAAAACTGTGGTCGCGCTGCATTGTCAAATGTTGTGAAGAAAATCTTCTGGTATCAATACCTCAGCAAAAGGGGTGGTCTCACTGACACACTTCTTGTAACCCTGAGGTCTTTCCATGTCAATTCCGAGTGGTGGTGTGTCTGAACTATTATTCCCTTGGCTGTCCACAAGAAAACCTCATGATTTCAGCACTGAGTGTTGCAGTTTCTGACCTCCATTACAGACACATCAAAAGAAGAGGTGAAATGTGCATAAGTCCTCCTCATCATGTGACAAGGCTATGGTGACACTGAACAGAATAATGGTTAAAATTTGTGCCAATGTGACATCATTAACCCACCTTATAGTTCATATTCACTTCCAAAGCTGTGGCCTTTTATCATGTGTCAACACCTTGCTGTTTAAAGTATGGCCAAGCTCAAAGGTGATGTCACAGGGTGCCACGCTTTTGCACCATTATAGAGGAAGGTTGTAGGCACCTTTGAGCCAAATTTGGAACTTCAGCATCACAATGGGAGGTAAGTACAGGCTTTCAAAAATTAATCCTTCAATTCTGTTGCACAGTGTACAAATGCCATGAACTGGTTTATTCAGTCTATCTTCTAACATAGCCATAGGGTGAGTATTGCCTTTTGTGTACCTAAATTTCTCTGGAACACAAACTTATCTTCCCCACGATCAGCTTCTACTAGTCACGATCAGCTTCTACTAGTCGCTCCATCCTTACATAAAGAATTTATGTCAGTGTTTTAAAACCCCAAGTTCTTATGGAATGTCGTTTACTCTGGGGGACTTGTTTTGACATAAGTCTTTCTGTGAAATATATCCTCTTCCTGTTTCTTAATAATGTCTAAAATTTGTTGTTCAGAATTTTTATCCTTTTGTGACGCATAACGGAAATTAGTCCCAAACAAGAATTATATAAACTGAATTATTGGGAGTTGACAAATTTTGTAGTAAGAGAGGTGGGGGAGTACCATACACCTGGGATTCAAGATGATGACAAAACAAAGGTGAATTATCAGATAAATGTGGATTCATATTACTTAGGCTTCTGAACCCAAAATTTCTAGATGCTGCTATCAGATTGTAACTTGCCTGCCCTGAAAATATTTTTAACTACTATTGTTTATTCAAAACACAATTGAAATAACATTCTGATATGGTAATGGTGGGTCCTGGGTGGAGTGTAAGGAGTGAAGGTAATTGTTCACCATAGTTAACTGTAACAAAACCACACAGCTACATTTTCCTGGCTGGCTACATTATCCTAATGCTGCAGCCTGACAAGGGAGTGGGTGAGAGGAACAAAGGCTGATGGCTGGGAAGGAGGGGCTACATGGGTAAAGGGTAGGAATGTGGCACACAATAAAATGGAGGAATGTGTTGGGATGGGATGACAGAAAACAGGAAGGGCACAAAGAAAAGTGGTTGGGACAGGGATGTATGTGGGTATGGGACGAGATAGTGGAAACTGAACCGAAGAGGATTGTAAAATCAAAGGATGTGCAGTGTAATGAAAATTCCCATCTACATTACTTAGAGAAGCCAGTATAGGAGGGAAGGAAAGGGAGAACCCAGGTGGCACAAGTTGTGAAGCAGCTACTGAAGACGACCACATTGTGCTGAACAGTATACTCTGCCTCTGGGCAGTTGACTTTAGTTCTTGGTCACAGTACAGTGTGGTATTTCATTCAGTTGAACAGCTCATTGAAGCAGCTTACATAAAAATCTGTGCAGAAGTAACAGCAGAGTTGGTAAAAGACATGACTACTTACACAGGTTACTGATAAGATGTGCTGGATGACTTCATAGGACAGAGCTTACACCTGGGCCTCTCACAGGGATACAGTCGGAGTGACAAGTGGTTGGGAATGTGTGGCAAGACCAAAATATTAGGTAGGCAGCCAACTATACTAATGTGAAGCTTGAGCTTTTCATGACATATCAAAATTTCAAATAATGTATGGTAATGCAGGTGAGTAACACCCTCAACAGTTGTTGGTATTTTCACAGGTAAATACCCCTCACTTTCAAGGCTCAAGTGCAATGAACGATTACAATGCATGGAAATTTAAACCGTCAGTGGTGGGGACTATGTAGAAAAGGAAAAGACGGTGAACATCTCTGTAGTGGAACATAAAGAAATAACATGAGAACAAGTAGCACTAAATCTGATACTTTGCTGTTTAACTAGATGAGAGCTGGATTACAAGTAGAATTTGGACCACAGCTCTAGTTATAAGGTCACTTCTTAATAACACTACCCCAGTGACTAAGTACACACCAGAATCTCTGTGGTGTTATATTCCATTAGATGCCTGGTTTGAATGCAGTGTTCTGCAATTTCAGATTTGCTTGCCTGAGGCACTGATGTATAACCAGTACTCCACAGTTCTAATGACTGGACTGATATATGACATGCTACAGATGCAGGGGGGTTATGGTACACACTCACCTCACACAAACCAAGATCATCCTTTATAGACCCTGAATTTTAGATACTGTGGTAGAAAACTAACTTCATGCCCTGACCAATCATGTTTGAAATACTATACCTATGTAAGCCAAAAAAACTGTAACATATGAGCACACTGATCCACCATTGCATTCATGTGCTCCCTCTTTATTTAGTAAACACATTCCTATGCATATTCTGTTTCAAAATTGCTTTTCACCAGATACTGTACAACACCAGCAACCAGAAATCAGTTACTCTCTCAGCATTTATGTGCAAAAAATTAAGCTAATATGGATATAATTCACTATGAAATAAACTTTAAGTAATTTCATGTTTTGAGCCAGATTTCACATTTATCACAAACAGGAATTTTCAAACATTTGGTTATGTATTTCACAAAATGTGCTATGAAGTGGGTCAGTCTCCTTTCGACACCCTATACCATACCGAAGCTTAGTGAACACTTGTTAATAGATCACTATGTACAAAGATTTTTTTTTTTAAAGTGATTTCATTACTTTCTCAAAATTTTCAGAGTACTCTCCTTCAAGTTATATCCTCCTCCTTTTGTGAAGACTCCATGATAGTCTTCAGAAATGTAACTTTGGTACGGATGCAATATCTGAACTTAGGGCTCCTTAAATAACTGCTTGTGTTTTGGTTGCTGAAGTGTAGTTACTCATACTATGGCACAGTGTCTTCAGTTACTGCCCTACTGTCTTTGGTTGCAGGTTGAGTATCACAGATTAAGCCCATTGACAACCTCTCAGGTCTGCTCAAAATTTATAGAATCTTGCATTTTCACCAGTTACATGTTAAATTCAGTACCTCAAAATTAATTTTTAAGTATCGTCAGCATCTGCTAAGAGGGCTAATTACTATTGAATCTACTGATCGTAAACCCTTCTGGAACCAAGATTCTCAGTGGTAGTCACCAATTCAATCCCGAGAGCACATTAAATATTTTTGTGATCTTTGCTGTAAGCCCACGCTAATTGGTTTTTAAGAGCACTACTTGTGATCCTGAACTTAGTCAGCTAAAGGCTATGACAATAGCCATAAGAGGAGAACACCCAAAAACAAATGCAATCAAATTATCTTTGAAATTTTAATAGTCACATCACAATATTCCCTTTCCTCTACACGAGTGAAATTAATTTAAGATTGAGTTGGGGAGGACAAAAGGTCTGTCTTCTATTTCAACTATTGCATGCTGTTAGAAATAGATTAGACTGGCTGCTGCTGTTCACTCTGGAACTGTGACACTGGGTAAGAATGTAACTGATATAGTGAAATTTGCTTGCTTCCGAAGTTGGCAAAAATTCAAATATACATTAATGATTACTTGTGATTTTTAATGAAATATGAAGTTGTATTACTTGATCTATACATCATAGTATCTAAATCTACATGATTACTCTGCAATTCACATTTAAGTGCTTGGCAGAGGGTTCATCGAACCACAATCATACTATCTCCCTACCATTCCACTCCCGAACAGTGCGCGGGAAAAACGAACACCTAAACGGTTCTGTTCAAGCTCCGATTTCTCTTATGTTATTTTGATGATCATTCCTACCTATGTAGGTTGGGCTCAGCAAAATATTTTCGCATTCGGAAGAGAAAGTTGGTGACTGAACTTTTGTAAATAGATCTTGCCGCAACGAAAAACGTCTTTGCTTTAATGACTTCCATTCCAACTCGTGTATTATATCTGCCACACTCTCTCCCCTATTACGTGATAATACAACACGAGCTGCCCTTTTTTGCACCCTTCAGATGTCCTCCATCAATCCCAGCAATATTCTAACAGAGGACGAATGAGTGTAGTGTAAGCTGTCTCTTTAGTGGACTTGTTGCATCTTCTAAGCGTCCTGCCAATGAAACACAACCTTTGGCTCGCCTTCCCCACAATATTATCTATGTGGTCTTTCCAACTGAAGTCGTTCGTAATTTTAACACCCAGGTACTTAGTTGAATTGACGGCTTCGAGAATTGTACTATTTATTGAGTAATCGAATTCCAACGGATTTCTTTTGGAACTCATGTGGATCACCTCACACTTTTTGTTATTAGGGTCAACTGATATCTGCCACACCATACAGCAATTTTTTCTAAATCACTTTGCAACTGATACTGGTCTCCGGATGACCTTACTAGACAGTAAATTACAGCATCATCTGCGAACAACCTAAGAGAACTGCTCAGATTGTCACCCAGGTCATTTATATGTATCAGGAACAGCAGAGGTCCCAGGACGCTTCCCTGGGGAACACCTGATATCACTTCAGTTTTACTCGATGATTTGCCGTCTATTACTATGAACTGCGACCTTCCTGACAGGAAATCACGAATCCAGTCGCACAACTGAGACGATACCCCATAGGCCCGCAGCTTGATTAGAAGTCGCTTGTGAGGAATGGTGTCAAAAGCTTTCCGGATATCTAGAAATACGGAATCAACTTGAAATCCCCTGTCAATAGCGGCCATTACTTCATGCGAATAGAGATCTAGCTGCATTGCACAAGAACAATGTTTTCTGAAACCATGCTAATTATGCATCAATAGATCGTTCCCTTTGAGGTGATTCGTAATGTTTGAATACAATATATGCTCCAAAACCCTACTGCAAACCGACATCAATGATATAGGTCTGTAGTTTGATGGATTACTCCTACTACCCTTCTTAAACACTGGTGCGACCCGCGCAATTTTCCAATCTGTAGGTACAGATCTATCGGCGAGTGAGCGGTTGTATATGATTGCTAAGTAGGGAGCTATTGTATCAGCGTAATCTGAAATGAACCTAATCAGTATACAATCTGGGCCTGAAGACTTGCCCGTATCAAGCGATTTGAGTTGCTTCGCAACCCCTAAGGTATCTACTTCTTAGAAACTCATGCTAGCAGCTGTTCGTGTTTCAAATTCTGGAATTTCAGAAAACTGCATTCAATAACTCTGCTCGGCACAGTCACCGGTAGCAGTGCCATCGGCACTGCGCAGCGAAGGTATTGACTGCGTCTTGTCACTTGTGTACTTTACATACGACCAGAATTTCTTCGGATTTTCTACCAAATTTCGAGACAATGTTTCTTTGTGGATCCTATTAAAGGCATCTCAGATTGAAGTCCGTGCCAAATTTTGCGTGTCTGTAAATTTTAGCCAGTCTTCGGGATTTCGCATTCTTCTGAACTTCACATGCTTTTTCCGTTGCCTCTGCAACAGCGTTCGGACCTGTTTTGTGTACCATGGGGGATCAGTTCCATCTCTTACCAATTTATGAGGTATGAATCTCTCAATTGCTGTTGCTACTATATCTTTGAATTTGAGCCACATCTCGTCTACATTTGCATAGTCAGTTCGGAAGGAATGGAGATTGTCTCTTAGGAAGGCTTCTAGTGACACTTTATCCGCTTTTTTAAATAAAATTATTTTGCTTTTGTTTCTGGTTGATTTGGAAGAAACGGTATTGAGCCTAGCTACAATGACCTTATGATCTCTAATCCCTGTATCAGTCATGATGCTCTCTATTAGCTCTGGATTGTTTGTGGCTAAGAGATCAAGTGTGTTCGTGGACTAACTGCTCGAAATAATTTTTGGAGAAATCATTTAGGACAATCTCGGAAGAGGTTTTCTGCCTATCACCGGTTTTGAACAAGTATTTTTGCCAACATATCGAGGGAAGGTTGAAGTCCCCACCAAATATATCCGTATGAGTGGGGTATTTATTTGTTAAGAGACTCAAATTTTCTCTGAACTGTTCATCAACTATATCATCGGAGTCTGGGGGTTGGTAGAAGGAACTAATTATTAACTTAGTTCGGCTGTTAAGTATAACCTCCACCCATACCAAGTATCTACTTCAACTTCACTACAAGATAAACCACTACTGACAGACACAAACACTCCACCACCAATTCTACCACTACTACTTCACGATAATCATCATCTCACATAAACATTTATGTAACTGCTGCAATTCGTAGTATGAGATTTGAAGTAGAGTTTATTTTTGTGATAACTTCCAGTGGAAGTATATTATCGGACGTATTTCTGAATGGAACGCTAATGGTGGAATGTGGTGCAGCTGTCATGGCATTATTTGCTATAATATAAAAATTGTGTATCAGTTAAAACTGCTATTATTATTTAAATTAATCCCTAGCTGTGAACCATTAAATGTACAGATGTTTCTGAGGGCTGTCTTCTTGTGCATTCCAAGTTGTTCTGGTAATTGAGGTTTTACATGTGTTTCTCTCTCAGTCTTACTTGCCTGCAAAATTATACATGAACTGTAATGTTCTCCATGTAGTGGATATTAACTAAAACTATCCCCCCCCCCCCCTCCCCCACTCTTCCTATGAGGTATAAACTAAGTTTGTCTTTCAGATTTGCAATTTCCATGAATGCGTATTTTTTAAAACACTGAGACTTTCTTTACATTCATAAAACTAAACTAAACTCTGTCGAAATAAACCATGAAGGCCCAACAGTACCAACCAGATGCTGTGTCATCCTCAGCCCACATGCGTCACTGGATGCAGATACGGAGGAGCATGTGGTCAGCACAACCACTCTCCTGACCGTATGTCAGTTTAGATCTTTACTTGCATGACTGCTTTTAATTATAGCAGTTTCCAACTGTGGAATGTAAAAAATAAATGACAAGAAAGTAGTGTCTATCCATTTATACCATGAGATTGAAAGATACAAGTTCACCTTTCTGAAGAGTGACCACTGAATTTGTGCACTCTCCCCCCCCCCCCCCCTTTTTTAAAAAGGGAATGACAGAAATTTACACTTCTAGTAATTGTCCAATGTTAGATAGTACTTAGAATTTTGCTGTGACTGGAGACGGGTCCTCCTTTATTTCCGTCTCCTTTTAATTTTGGCAAGTTTTTTGTGCCTCTGTATCTGTGAGAAAGTCATGGTCACTAAAGAATATTTTTATGGATAGATTCAGCATGATTCCCATTGCACTTGTGGGGGAGGCAGCCTAACAATTTGTTTTGAGTTCAGTTACTCCCACGGCCATAACACTACTACTGCAGAATACGCCAGTTTTATTAGGTACAGATTTTTGAATGCATCCACTGAAAGCACTAAAATATTGCTAGGCATGTTACTCATCCAGTAATTAAACTTCTGATTACACCAATATCTATTTTTTTCTTCTTTTTGTAAACATTCCTCAAGGATGAATTTAGACCTGTTGTATTATTACAGATCATGTGGATAATATTAACTTATTGCTCCGTTCATTTAATTCATCATGTTGTGGTTTTTATAAATTCACTAGTCCTATTCATTTAGAAACTGATTTTGAATTGAATAATAGCAGAAATTTTCCTGAAAAGAGTAAAACGTAAGTATTCTTAAGGACACAACTGACTGTTGGAAAGTTAAGCGTCAAACAAAATTAGATGGGAAGGCAAAACAGTTTTGTTTGTGTCTTTTAAAAGTATTTGTTTCCCAAATTTACTGCAAATATAGTTGGTGATAATGTTTTGTGTCTGAATCTATTATGCTGAGGTTGCTTTGAGAGAAATTTCTGATTTTAATGTTGGGACGACTTTTACACCAATTATAAATTGAACAGATCTGCTAGTTTGTAGCCATTGCTTTGTCAGAACAGCAATGAATCACAACAACAGTATAATTAATATCAGTTCACTTAGTGATGTACATCATAGTGAAATATTCTGTGCTTTGGTTAGCTCGACTCAATACACATCAATCAACAGTCTGTGAGTGTTGGAAAGGTAATTTTTGTGTCAGAATGGGTGTATGCAGACATACTGGGAATAATTGTGGAAGCTCTCTTTAGAGATATTTCACAAGAATTACTTGCACTAACCAATTTTTAGTTGTCAATGTGAAATAAAGATCAGAGATCATGTAAGCACCCTATCATCACTCTGTTGGAAGTTATGCACAAATATAGTTGAACACACACATAATCTGATTCACACAACATCTTATTCCAAAGATAAATACTTCACTGTTATAACAAGAGAGGAAGTGTTTGATCTGCAGGAACTTCCCCCACTCTAGCCAACTTCAAAAACCATGTCCTGGTGTTCTCGCTATTCCATCGGCATCCACACTGTGAACCACTATTTGATTTATCTCTTTTTTGTGAAGCTGCCATTGTTCCCCTGACCTTTCACTTGGACTGGGCAACTCAAGTCTGCATATTTCAACTTCATTGCAGACGTTGCTTCCCATATAGTCTTTTATCTCAGTATCATCTTCTTTGTGTCACCAAGAATCAGAAATAAGTCCACAACTTTAATTTACAGCTATGACAAGTTCTTGCAACACTGTGGATGCAGCAGATACTAGTAAATCACTTTCTAGTTTCTTTTTCATTTGTTGAGCAAAATTATAACTGCTTTGTTAGTCACAGATAATGCTTGGGCATTAAAGGCCGCTGCACCATAGTGTACACGACAGTTCTGGACTGGCCAAATGCACACTGGCAGAGTATCATAGGGCTGTCTGGTGGGTAGCCTATACTAACTGCGCAGTGCCCAGCATAGTCTGTGCCCTATGGGGCAGCATTAAAATACAATTGGAACAGTATGTCTTCCACAGTCCTTCAATTTTCCATCTAATGGAGATGTCACTTACAAAGGAAAGATGAAAAAACATTATAACAGATGGGTAAACTTGAAAAATAAATAAAATGACATTTTCCAATAAGTTAACTTCATAACATGCTTATTCTGGAGACTGCAACATCTTGTAAGCCCAAGCTGGAGGTTGTGGATGTGTCAGCAGTATATTGTGCATTAACTTGTGATACTGAAATCACCTGTTGTATTATTCAGCACAGTGCTGTAATTTAGTGTGCGATGCCTGCAGTGCCTCACAGAATTTTTTTAAGAGAACACACTGAGTCAAGCAATTTATGGAAAGACAAAATAACTGCGGTAAAGAATTATTATACTTTCTGTGATGATCAGACACAAGAAGGAACAAGTATAATGTAACACGCTTTCAATTTTGTTCCAAGAGAACTTTAATCCCAAATGGAATGATCCTTAACTACAAGGCCAAGCAGAAGAAATGAATTAAAGTTTGTGCCGCGGCTGGGAATCAAACCCGGGTCTTCTTGCTTGCTAGGCAGAAATGCTAACCATTACAGCACGATGGTCGACATTGCTGCACGGACGACCCAAGCTGAGTGCCCTCTCCAATACAAACTTCAATTCATATCTTCTGCTTATTGTCACTACTGCCAGGGTGCTCCGACATTGGAATAACACCCCAGCATTGGACGTAATGGGAAAGCCCTGTACCATAGGAGATCTTATAATTAAATGTTTCCCTAAGACATTTAAGTCTCTTCATTATCTACGATAATGATCGAAGCAGAAGAAATGAATTAAAATTTGTGCCTATGGTACAGGACTTTCCCATTATGTCCAACGCTAGGGTGCTATTCCAATGTCGGAGAGCCCTGGCAATGTAAGGAAAAATAAGCAGAAGATATAAACTGAAGTTTGTGTTGGGGAGGGCATTCAACTCGGGTAGTTCAGTGCAGCAATGTTGTGGTGGTGTAATGGTTAGCATTTCTGCATAACAAGCAAGAAGACCTGGGTTCAAGTCCCAGCCACAGCATAAATTTTAATTCATTTCTTCTGCTTCTTCTGTCTCAGGGAAACATTTAATTATAAGATCTACAAGAGCAAGTAACATTTGAAACATGCAAGCTATGGTAAATCTAATAAACTGGTTGTCTCTGTCAAACTCTGAAGTGTATTGGTCAAATTATTCATCAGATATTGGACACACAGTGTTCTGACAAGAGGCAATTGATTTCACTTTTCATGGTCATATTGTTGTCTAAGTCACCAATGACACATTTGTTTTTGTGACATTGCCAAAGTGGTGTAAGCAATACCATTGATGTTTGGTGGAAAAAGGAAGATAGTGACATGAAACCATATTCACGAGAGAAATCAAACAATGGAAACTCCACGTAGGAGTACCAACAACATAGAAGACAGATTTCTGCTTACCATACAGAAGACGAAGTTGCAGACAGACACGATTAAAAGACACTCACATATAGCTTTCAGTCATAGCCTTCATCAGTAAAGACCAAGACACACACACCTCCAGCTTCTCAGGCTGGAATGCAACATCGTGTGGGCTGCAAGCAGCAATTTGGAGGGGGTGGGGAAGGGATACTAACACTGTCCAATGGAGTGTGCAGGGATGAGACTGCGAACAGGTGCAGCGTCAGGAGGTTGTGGGGCAAAGAGGTGTTTGTGCATGCGTGTTTCATGGCCGAAAGGAATACATGAGTCTTTTCATTGTGCCTGACTTCAACTTGACATCTTTTCCTACATTATTCATATTGGTGACAAAGTCGTAAAAAATGTAGCAAAAGGTCCGATTGGAAACTGTCAGAAGAAAATTGATCATATCCTTTGGCAATATGTTCTGAGGGGCTATCAAAAGTGATTAATAATGGTATATGACATGGCACTCAAATGTGAAAGGCACTTAACGTTGTATGTTGCTCAAGTTGAACATGATTAGCTGAGGCTAGTTTTGCTAGTTTGGACTTAGCCATTGTTTTTTGTCCTTGTCTAAATGAAAGTGTGCCAACAATTTTAAAGGAAATTTCTCTATATTACTGTGATGGCACTTCAGTCTAAAAAATGAGAGCCATTACATTACTCTTTGAAATCAGAGTATCCCTCAAATGTCCAGATCTATTCACTCCAAATTTATAATATAGCACACAAACTGAAGTTAACACACAGAGGACAGATAAAACAATGAGAAGATACGGACCACTAATAGCTTGTTGGCTTTTTCCATATAACTTACTGAAGAGAGATTAACACTAGGGTCTAAAAAAGTCTTCTCACCAAGTGTTGGCAGGAGAACACACACACACACACACACACACACACACACACACACACACACACACACACACACACACACACACACACGTACTTTTGGAAAAGTCACCCTTTACCACGGGTCAAGGGGAGGCTTACCAGATGGGGTGAGAAGGAGAGACTGGTATCAGTCTTTCCTTCTCACCCCATCCAATAAGTCTCTCCTAATACTATAGTCTGATTAAAATTAATTGTTAGATGACACTTCACATTTTGAAACTTAAATGTTCCAACCAAAACCCTCACGATCACATGCAAACTGTCATCCACTGCCAAAGTGCAACAACAAAGCATCAATTCACTATCACTTGCAGTGTTCAAGTTGTGATCTGTTCTTGTGCTCTGCTGGCAACCCATTTATTTGCGGCTTGCCACAGCAGGCAACAGCACATTCTGCTTGGTTGGCAGTCTGCCGTACATTGTTCATCACAGGTGACAATGCTGTAGTGCCACATAACAAATGTCAAATAACATGTAGCTTTAATCAGAGTGTTGTTGCTTATTGTTTAGTTACTTTTCTGTATACATCTTACATAGAACCTTGCATGTGTCTGGTTTCCTGGTTCTGCTGCATTTGATATTCCATCAGCTCTGTAGATTTCTTTGCAGTGTTTCACCAATGCCCCATGATGCCACACTGTTGACTCGGCCCACCTAAAAAACAAGTAAGCTCAAATCAATAATTTAGGCGCAAGTCAAAAAGTTGGATTTGCAAATACCACATACACCGCATTAAAACATCACACATTTCCACAGGTGTGTGCAGGGGGAGGGAGCAACCAAAATATATGAAATTCTACCAACAAAATGAATGTCAACAAAATACAAGAAGCTGGATGCCCGAAACTTAAGGCAGAAATACAAGCCAAAAAGTGCATGCTAAATGTGAACTGAAGTCGTATTTCATTAACAATAGTTATTAGTCTGTTGTTTCTAGAAGCTCTTGTCTCTAAGATGAAAAAGTATGCACTATGAATGCAAAGAGCAGTTGCTGGAA
This sequence comes from Schistocerca gregaria, assembly GCF_023897955.1. Lineage (NCBI taxonomy): Eukaryota > Metazoa > Arthropoda > Insecta > Orthoptera > Acrididae > Schistocerca > Schistocerca gregaria. Next base: position 364,743,432 of record NC_064931.1, read on the forward strand.
ATGGGGAATGAAACACACTACATACAATATTATTATTCTGTAACCACTCAAGAGAAAATGTGAAAATGCATAACTGACATCCCTCTTTAGTAAGTCTTACAATCATTCTGTAGCATATTCTTAATTTGTTCTTTACAAAATTTATTGGACTTCAGTAATAACCATGAAAGTTACACTCGGGGAGGGGGGGGGGGGGGTTCCTACATAAACGGAATCCTCATCAACCACAACAGAATGTATATTATTCCACTGACAAACGAAATAGCTAGGTCACATTCATTGTCTAAATAAAAATTTGATCACTTAAGGCTATAACTAAATAACACAAGTATTTAACACACTGACTGCCATGAGCCTGCCAGAGGTGACAGCAGAGCCTTAAACCTGACACGAAGGCCTGGCCTGACATTGAAACATCCATCATTATGTGTGCATCAGTCATAAATGACTTTTTTTGGAAGTTCTATCCTCCTTGGATCCATCACATGCCCCAGTAACACAGCAGTATGACATCAAGCATGAAGGGATATAGGTGTCCTACAATAATTTTCACATAGTGCACAGCAGTCCAGGTGCATTCAGTTACTGCTACCAGTCCACTGAAGCCCAGCCTGCGTCTATGGAACAGTGCACCATTCGAACAGCCATTTGCCTATACGGTGACGTATCCAGACACAAACATTCACTTGGTGTCACAAGAAGTGCAATTTGTCTGACTATTTGGCATGTTTCCATTGATCAGTGGTGAAGTCTTGATGATCCTGTGGACACTGCTATCTTAGTTGACAATGTCATTTGGTCAATGTGACAACACACAGGGGTTGTGTTTTCTGGAGCCCCATGTTCCAACAATCTGTGCAGTAAGGTGTTCTTTGAAACATCTGTGTGTGCATCTGGAGTCTACATTGTTGTCAGATCTCACACAGACCACTGCTTATCTTGCTTTACTGACTGGGCAAGCCTCTGGCCACATCCTGTAATTAGACATGAATGTCCAGTCCCTTGTCACGTACTTGTGGTATCACTGTCCTTCAACCACTTTCCTTAGGTGTCACAAAAGCTTGTAAGCAGCTGACCAACTACATCATTTTCGAGACACTTGTCCCCATGCACTGTGCAACAATAATCCCACCCCCCTTTCTTTAAAGTCAGTAATATCAGTGGATTTTCCCAGCTGCAGCTCATATTGTCAATAGAATGAGTTCCCATTCGCCTCTGCTCTACTCACATACTTTCCTTACTGCATCATGTGCTTCGTGGTTATAAAGTTTTGGCACATTAGTGTATCATTTGGTTACACTGAACTTTATATGTACTTATAGTAAACCCATTAATTAAATGTTCTCTCATATATGACTATCATTATTAATTATCATAAAAGTTGGCTAATTTCTCTTACACGTGTGTTGGTACATGAGTAGATCTCCCTTCAATCCTCGACCAGCATCCCAGGTGCAAGGCTGCACGATGCAGAATATCACAGTATCTGGAATAGTAACAGGATACAGCAACTAAACTGGCCACAAATGTCACAAACCAGTATCACAAGAAACTACCATTAGTCCATTGGCTGTTCTCCTATAAAAAGTAAAAGAAATAACCCAGCTTTAATGTTATATTTATGTATTATTTTTACAATAGTGCACAATGTTATATTAAGATATGAGGGTTGTGCATTTTCAAATATTGGAAGAAACCAACCATGCTCTTCATTTCTGATGAAAATAAGTATCTTTTACATCTCATCAATGTTTGGTGGATTTTGTACTTAAGCTTTGGGTTTTCTTTACGTATAAGGAGCAGTCAAATGAAAACAAGACAGTTGGAAAAAGTAAGTAAATTGTTCATTATTTCAATAGTAATCACCACAACTGTTAATATATTTTCTCCCATTGTAAGTCATGGTCAATGCCTTCATGGAAAAATGTTTGCAGTTCCCTACAGAACCATGATTGCACCCAGGCACGCCCCTCTTCATCCTGAGTAAATTGATGGTCATGAATGTATTTCTTCAGAGCTCAAAATAGATAGAAATCACATGGAGGTACTGAAACAACTGGAGCAACTTGTGGGCCCAAGGTGTTGCCAAGGTTGTTTCAGCTACACTGCAGAAGTTTCACTGGGAAGCCCTTACACATACTCCCCATGCAATTTTCATATTTTTTGTGTCCTGAAGAAAGACATTCATGGCCATCAATTTGCTTCAAATAAAGAGGCATGGATGGGTACAATCGCATCAAGCCAACCATTTAACCTTTGTGTGACATTTGCATCATTCAATAGCAAGGTTTAGATCTTGGGTATAGGAGTACTTGATGCTCTAATTCTAAATAACAGAGCTCCAAGGGGGGGGGGGGGGTTACTACTACTGCATTTTTGCTTGACTGACAACAGTTTATTCAGTGAGCATTCTTATGCAATACTGTTGCTGGTGATGACCTGTGATGCCTTTATCTTACAAACTTATGTTTTAACTTCTTCATTAGTAATTAATGGCTGAACCCAAGCAGAAAACTTGTTTTTAAAAATTCGCCAGTGTAAATACATACTATTTAGCATTTGGCAGCAGAAAAATGGTGTTGTGGACTATGAACTCCTTGCCAGAAAGGTGTCCATTAGAGCTCTGCTGGCTTGTGGGTCCATCCAAATGGTCTGTATGCAGCTGTGGTACATCAGACAGAGTGGATACACTTCACATAACTTGGTGGAAGTTGCTGAATATGACCGATGCTCCCTCACCTAATAACTTAGTTGAGTGAACACTTAATGGCCACATGGATATAACACACTTGTTCACAGCCATGCAGATGCTATGTACTCACACTCATTAGTACAGAGGCTGTGAGTTAGCAGTATGTGCGTATGCGCTGAGCTTCCCTTACCGCCCAAAATAGGGCAAAATTTATTTGAATGAGGGATAACAAAAATATTTAGTCATGGCATTATTTATTATCATGAATAAAAACATTTGTCGTTTGTGAATAAAACAACACTATGAATAACAGATGAATTTGAAATCCAATGACAGTTTCACTGCTCCAGCTCTTTATCATTCATTAAAAAAATGTACTTTTCGTTACTTTAGAATAAGTCCTCAGCAAACATCGCATCAGAACATTTGATTTTTGAAGATCTTTCATTGTAACACACTCAAGAAAATATATTCAGCACATGCAAAGGAGATACTGGTGTGTTATATCTCCAGAAATCACTTATTTCAGGATAATGATGTAAGACCTCTCTTCTGCAAAAATTGAGATATCATCAATTCTGCTGTATATTTTGAAAATAACTTCACTGTGATTCGATTTTAGTTTCAGCTCCCAAATCATGTTCAAAATAAATTTTCTTTTTGCGTCATAACATCATTTGAAACTAACGATTCAATTGCTTTGACATGCCTTTGGCTATTACAATTACATCTGCAGTTTGTTGTAAGACTTCCCTTGGTTACGGACAGCAATACAGGTGAACTATATGTTAATAAATTGTGGGTAAGGCAGTGTTGCAGTAATTACAGTTGGTGTAGAAAGGCGAAAAAAAGTCTCCCAATAGTCTCTTGACACTTTCTCGGTAACAATTTTACAGTGTGCTGCAATATTACGATCTCTTTATGTTCTCAAACCCAGTGGGGCTGCAACAGCAGTGTACAGCTAATGCCATCTCCCTATGAAGTATTTTTTTGTTGCAATGGTTACCCGCTGCAATGCACGTAAAGCTGTGATCCACCCAAATGTTGCTCTGAACACTGCAGTGCTTCACTTGGCATCATGTGTGTACTTGCCTTCCTCCCACTTCTGAACCGACTTATACAGCCAGTTAGAGGGGGACCTACAGTTCAACATGTACTCCAAAACAATGTATAACTTTACTTGGCATTTTTCTCATTGTTAAAGATAAATAACATAAAAAAATTGTAGGAACAAGAGGGGATCACACCCTAAACCTTTAGCTTTGTGGTCTGGAACAAAGCTGCCCCCCCCCCCTCACACCTCTCTCTCTCCCCCCTCTCCCTAAGCCTCCCCCCCCCCCCCCCCTCCCCCATAGCTCCTCTTAGTGTTCGATGTGGTGACCCATTGGCTAGCTTCTTTAGCTTTGCAAACTGCAATAATTTTCTTTGATGCTTGTGTGTCCACTGAGCTGCCAAGACACATTTCATACCAACCATTAAAAATTTATTTATCAAATATAAAGCACCAAGCCAAGGAACAAACACTAATTATAGAATCCTGTACAAGAAGTAAACAAAGAATATGTGGTGGCATGCTACATTAAGTGACTAGTAGTCGCTTTACCGGTGAATATTTTATTATTGAATGGATTTAGCATAATGTATACTTACTCGGATAATTATCCAGACAGAAATTCATTCCAATAATGCCCATCTCAGCTTACCACTACATCGTGCACTTGCTTCCTCTTTCCGGTCAGTGTAGTTAATATTACCAACTGTCATGAGTGCTATCAGATAACTTGTCCAATTGAATCACCAAAGTCTAAAATGTAGCTGGAGTGCTCACGAGATTTTCTACTTGCAACGTGGCGTAGACAGAGACAGAGAGAGAAATCAAAACAACAATAGGTTCACCACACTGAGTGTGGTGCAGCATTTCTATGCAGCTCTCACATTGGCACTGAGTGGTGTTAATAGGCTGGGTGGTTATAATTAAACTTTCTCTGTTTAACACGTTATAAGACAGAAATTAATTACCGGACAAGTACTAAATGTCGTAGCATTAATGTCCAGAGTATGGGGTGCATGATTTCCATGTGTCACAGCACCAATGTCCAGTTCCATCTATGGCCACCAGGAGCCATGATCAGTCATCATGATTCATACTCTCTCACACCTGACCAGTCACAGTTCACTTGTTGACATGTCAACATGAGATTGGACAAAATGAGCAGGGCTTTATTAGCAAAACTCTATCATCAAAACAACAGTAATGGTGCAGCTGCACTTCAAGAATATCAGCGGCTGAAAGGATTATGGAAGGGTCTGCTTTCTTCACATGCTGTGCGGAGCGTGATGAAGTGCAAATCAACTGGAGAACAGAATGTGGCTCCAGGCGGAGGCCGACAGCTGGTTGAACCACAGGTGGTTGATGAAATCGCTGTTGTATGGCAAACACCGACGTGTGCAATTCCCTATCATCAGGCTGTGTGCATGCTGTGTCATGACAGTTGAACGTCCTGTGGTCTACTGTACAGAATGTGCTTCGAATCAGTCTTAAATGGTATCTGTACAAGATCCATATCATACAGCAACTTGCACCACAGGATGCACAACAACGTGTTGACTTTGCTTTCCACTTTCTCACTCGGATTGAAGTTGACGAAGCTTATTTTTCTCTGACAGGTAAGGTGAACACACAGAATTGCCGAGGGTGTGGATCTTCACCTCCAGTCACTGTGCATGAAGTTCCTTTGTATGGTGTGGCTTCATGGCTATGTTCATCATTGGAGCATTCTTTTTTTGAACAGACTGGCACTCACGGACCAAGGATGTGCAGTGTGACTGGCCAGCGTTACTGCAATGTGCTTTGGCCCAACAGGAGAGAGACGCATTGAACTCAGAAGTTTTCATGGAAGATGGGGCCCCATTGCACATCACTTGTGAAGTTCACCTGCTTCTCCAGAATATATTTGGAAACGATTGAAGTATCAGCCGATCTTTTCCAAATGATTGGTAGACATGATCACATGATCTCACTCCTCGTGATTTCAGGTTGTGGGGCTACCTGAAGGACAGAGTTTACCAGGGGAACCTTCACACATGTGCTGATCTGAAGCACAGCGTATCAAGAGAGGTAGCCAGCATACCTACAGACATGCTTCATTCTGCTGTGTAGAATGCAGTCCTGCACTTTCAGACTCTTCTGGACACCGCTGGGCACCATACTGAGTCCCTTTCGTAGCAGTATTGGTAGCGGTATGTAGTACCTAGCAGCACATTAAAAATGTTTCCGTTGACTTGATTCTGCGCTACTTCCCTTACCCATGTCCTTGACATTAATGCTACCAAGTTTGGTACTTCATATGGTAATTAGTTTCCATGTTATAATGTGTCAAATAGGAAAATTTATTATCACCTGGTAGTTTCATACAAACGATGACTCTAGCCTACCACCATAATCATATGAGAATTAAAAAGGTGGCTACCACTACATTATTTAACTGTAGTCATCATTATCCAGATTATAGCCAAAACAATTTCTGCCTGTGGAAGAATTGCTCAATAGTGTGTGTGATTAGCATCCCACACACAACAGACCCATTACATGCCATTTAATCGCAGCAAAATGCCCTATGCGTACATATTTATGCCAGTGACTTAATTTATTTTGCAGTATGTGTCACCTCATAGTGGAGGCTACAAAACTAGAGACAGTCTGTGACACCATCATTCACACCCATTCCTCATTGCCTCCACCTCCAAACCCACTCCAATTCATCCCCACCCACTGTGGATGTCTCAAATTGTGACACTGTGCAGATTTATATGTACATTTCTGACATTTTGTTATCAGATTTATGGACTAGATATTCTGCTGTTGCCCCAAAGATGATTACTTAAGACAAATATGTCTATTCCGTATAGGGATCATCTGATAGTTTGATTCTTCCAGCTCTACCATTCAAAAAGTAGTGACAATAGGTGACAGACAAGTATGTATCAACTAGTAAATAATATTACAGTGCGACGGGGCGGTAAAATAAAGAAGTAGTGCAGTTGCAGAGAGTTCACACGAATGTGTAAATACAAATGTGGGTTAAAAAATGTTATTGCAAATTTTGGCTCTCGCATAAGTCTCAGGGGATGATTTCCGCACTTGGCGCATTAGTACACTTCCACACCCGCGCATTTGTTATAATTTTTGAATTAATTATTCTCTCAGACGTAAGTACAGTTTATGCTAGGGAACAAGAACTAGGCGATTATTATACTAAAATCACTTTTCACGACACGGTTCAATCACTATTTATTGGCGTTGTCCTTTTCTTTCACACAATGAAATTAGCTCTGGTGAGACAGTTCACAGTTTTACTTTAATAATAATTTGACCTTGAGACCACAATAGCAGTAATGTTGGCTGCTACAAACGAAAATTATTCAAATAATTCGAACAGAACCACAAGTCCCACTGTCCTCTTTGTTCTACAAGTTTTGGCGCGAAATCACAGATCGCCATATGTTCACTTACGCCAATACATACCTCGTAATTGGCACTCACACAAATAATCGTAGCACTTCCAGTTCACCAAATATATGCTTGCACACTTGCACTATTAAACAATACTCTTTGTCGAAATAAATCGGCATGAGAAGAAATTCTCAAACGACCACATGGGCCACCCTCAAGTGGGGCTTGCTTGCCACCCACCCTCCAAGACGAGTGACCAATGACCTTTTCTTTTCTTTTCTCTCCCCCCCCCCCCCCCCCCCCCCGCCCCCTCATTCCTTCCCCGGATGGGGGAAGGCAGGAGCATGGAGAGCCTAGTGGTCTTTGGTGCCTTAGCTTAGCTTATGTTGTTCTGCTGGGACACCATTTATTTGTTGAGATGGGGAAATTTCTTTTTAGTTTCCTGTTGATTCTTTTGTTTTCTGGTGAGAGGATGTGACGACCCTGGCATTTGCCCAAGTTCTAAGGCAAACCTCTCGAAAATCTTAGCAAGGGTCATTGTGTTTGATGTTGTTATCTTCTGCCTTTGTTGTTCTACTTTTTTTGAGTGTTAATCTTCTATGAGGTGGCTGATTAAGTTGGTTCTGTTGTTATTGTCATTACTGTCTTCGTTGTATGTGATGCATTCTTTTATTGTTTTGGGTGGGGAAGCATATTTGTGTTCTGGAAAGTTGAATTACATTGGTGTGTAGTTAAGTAGTTCAGTCATTAGTGTTCTGTTGGTTTCTCTGTTTTTTACAATTTTTGTCGTAAGTTGGATCCATCTCTCTTTTATTGGGGGGAGCTTCGTGCTTTGGTAGACTGTGTTGTTGTCTGTTCTCCTGTCAAGTCTTCCTGCGATGTGAAGGATTTTCCTCTCTAGATCTTGTAGTTTCTGCATGTTATTTTTGTTTGTCATCCAAACTGGGGCAGCATACTCGAGGACTGGCCATATAAACACCTTATACGTGTGGATTAGAGTGTCGTTGTTGGTACCATTTGCTCTGCCCCTTATAAGTTTGATGAGATTACATCTGTTGTTTGCTTTATGGGTTATTTTACGAGTGTGCGGAATCCATGACGTCGTGTAATCAAGGGTCGTTCCTAGGTACGTAGCTGTGTCTTGTGGTTGGATGGTCTCTCCACATAGTCTTATGTTGGGTTTTTGTAGTAGTTGTTCTCTCCGTCTTGAGAATTGTTTGTGGTTGAATAATACCAGCTGAATTTTTTGGGCGTTTGGTTTTAATCGCCATTTTCTTAACCATGTTTCTAGTTGGGTGATGTAATTGTTATTCTTCCGGTTGATCAGCTCTATCATTTGTGCTTGGCACCAGTAGGCTGTATCATCAGCGTAGAGTGCCAGCCCTTCATTCCAACTTGTCGGGTGCGATATATCTAAGGTATATAGGCTGTATAGGAGAGACAACAGAATTGCTCCTTGCGTGCACGCCTGCCTCTGGGAAATATGCTTGTGAGTGGAATTCGTTTACACATACTCGAGATGGCCTGTTGTCTAAGATGTGGGTCAGTAGCAAGGTTAGCTGGGTTGGCACCCCCATCTGGTGGAGTTTATAGTAAAGTCCCTTGTGCCACACTTTATCAAAAGCTCTTTCTATGTCTAAGAAGAGAGCTGAGGCATAGTTCATCAGGTTTACACCTTCTGTGATACTGCTGGAGATTCGGATTATAGGATATATGGTTGAATGATGTTTCCTGAAACCTGCCTGTGTTTTCGGAATGATGTTTTTCTCAGCAAATTTGCTGTTGTTGATTATGTTTTCAAATCCTTTTCCTATTACCGACAGTAGTGTAATAGGCCTGTAGGATTTAGGGTTGTTTGGTGGTTTTCCTGGTTTCAGAATCATCATAATTTTGGCTTCCTTCCACATTGTCAGAATGATTTGTAGTTTTAGGCAGCATTGTAAATTATGTTAAGGCAGTCTAGTATTTTTTTTTTTTTTTTTTTTTTTTTTTGCGGTGCTAGCCGAAGTTGCTATCGTGTGATTTTTTCAAGACCAGGGGCACTGTTTTTCCCTTTTAGTAGTGACTGAGTTTGGATTCCTCCTGGCCAAGATGACTGCTCGCTTATATAGTCTCAGATGTCCAACCCCCCTGGTTATTTAAGCACCAGTCTCACCAGTTAAGGTTACAAATTTTGATACATACATCCCTCGACAGAAACAGGTACACCATCGGAACCACGATAAAAAGTACATCTTATTTACTATGTTACATTAATTTCTAGGATTATTCCATCAACTGTAAATCAAGTTTTAGTTTTTGCAAAATTTCGCCACTTAGCGCAAATTTGTTTGTTTACATCTGTGCTGCAAAGTTTTAACATGGACCTGCATATAGCATTATTTTTAGATGTAATCTATAGTGATCTACACGTTGCACTGCTCAAAATCTTCATATCTATAATAATTAATTATGGGTGATAAATGTTAATAATAATTTGCAAACAATGAAAACTATTGCAAGTTACATGTATAGTATAACGTAACGAGTTTAAAATACATGTGATGCCACCCCAAATATTGTATAGTGCTGTTCTTTACGTCATGAATTTTCTATTGAATTTTATAATCAATTTCCCCTCAAACTTTGTTTATTGCTCTTTACGGGCTTAATTATTTATGAATCTTAACATATGACTATGGCACTCAATCCACTATGACGAGGCTTTTTAATGAGTGCTTGCTCATCCCTGTAAGTTGTTATTTATTACAACTGCATAGGCTTCCGCGGCCAGAGTCAGTCGACATAAAAGTTTTCTCGGTATGGTACCATGTCATAATGTAAAAACTACTGCTGCTGGAGAAAAACCAACGTTTTGGCCCAAATTGCAGCGGCCTTCTTCTGGGTCTAATGGTTATTTACTATTTTTATTAATCTTTCAGTATTCATGATATTACCCAATTTTGAGGTTACTATAACTTTTGCGTGACTTTAAATAAAGATCGATCTTTCAGAAGGTACATGTAGCTGACCACAATCCACTGCCGCATTGCTCTTCACCGTAAGTTACGTAATGCACGAAAAACCAAACCATGCCCCAAGCTGCAGGCCACATGGCCGCCGGAGACCATCCCACCGACCGTTGCAAATCTTGCGCGGGTGCGCCACGCACTTCTGTGAAACACCCACCATGTAGCGTGCTCGCTCTCCACAAAGCAATCCTTGCATACTATAAATATTCATCTAGTAACAGGGGTTGGTACCATCACAACAGCAATAATTACTGCAGTTTGGAAAATTCCATCAATCATCTAACTATCATGAAAAGATTTTTTTTTCCCCCTACAACCCATTGCAGTATGAACTCTAGTGTTCCTTAGGATTCCATTCCTTAAATTTTTGTGGTTGTTTTCCGTTACATGAGACAGAGAAAAAGCATCAAAGCATCAGACCTGAAACATACTTTTACAGCCATATTTGAATCTATGGCAACAATTGCCATAACACACAAATTAGAACTAAGTAGCTTATGTGCACTTGAAAGTAGTACACAAGTAAATAAGTTCTCAGAAGGATACAATTCATTTTGCACTAGAGTGCTTGTTTTAGTATGGATTGAGGAAATAAATATTTTAAAATTTTTCAATATAGTGTGACACCAAATTCTTATCATAGTCGCCATCAGGTACATTCCTATTTAAGGACTTGCTGACACCGTGTTTATAAAGCTGAGTGAGCCTTGTTATTTTACTAATTAAGATGTGGAGAACATGCAGCAAAGAAGAGTGAAGATCTTTGTGTACAGGTGTATTCAGCACTGACTTACAAATTTTATGTGGCAGATAACACAACAGTCAAATAATTTCAGGAATCCTTTAGTAATTACTCAGACTGAGAAGTAAATTATTGTTGGTTTCAGAGCCATATTGAACCACCAAAGATGGCGGTGCAGTCCAGCAATTACGCTTTGATAATTCCCATACAGATATCCTCACAGCCTGAAGGAGCAGTTACTGCATGAATATATCAGGAACTAAATTAAGATCTAATTGGAAGAACTCAAGGAAATGCACAGAGGCTGTCCTTGACTTTGTTTGGTAAACCTATTATTACTATTTTGGATTTTCTCTATTTTATGCACACTACAAATACAAAATCTGATTCATGAGGCACATTTTGCTTTTCTTGGCAAAGCATCAGCAACAATTATAATGTAATCACTGTGTGTAGATTATACTAACTGTACGATCAAAATGGCACGTGTACTATGTGAATGATGTGTGTTATTCTGGCCAACTGCTCTGAATGAGGTTAATGGTAACACATTCAATCTAGTGCTGCCTACTTAAGTAAAGACAGCATGGTGGTGTCACTGCTTTTTATGAACAACAACTTTGACTAAACTCTACCCTCTTTCATCCTGCTCCACCAGCTAGTATCCACTATGCACCTGCCCTGTTACATCGCCTCATGCTTCTCTCAAGAAAAAGAACAGACTGGAACAAAAGAACTCATAACACTTGAAGAGAAACACCTGCTCAAGACGGTGAGTTACAATAAACTTCTTGAGTAAAGGGAAAAAGATATGAAAACTGAGTAAGCTATAAATAAATTTTTGTCTAACATGAACCATGCTGTGAATCGAACATAAGCTTGAGTGCCATGACGTATTCCTTTTCAAATGAAATTGTTGTTTTTATTATGTTACAGTATGCGATTGCAAGGCAATGCCAAATGGCAGTTATATTCAGCACCAACATTATTTATTTTACCTCCACTGCCATTTAATTATTGTTTTGATATTATTGATGCAATATGTGTACTGTTGTTATGAACAATTAAAAGCAAGCTTCTGTTCACCAGAGGACAGTTAAATTTTTGGCTATAGCCCTGAGCTGTTTATCACTTCTGGCAAATTGACAGTCTATTATCACTACTATCCAACTTTCTGCTAAGTATATATGTGAGTGTCATTTGAAAGCTTTTACAAGTTGCCAAATAAATAATTATAGATATATGTATCACCTCTTTAATGACACAAACTTTTGTGTGTCAGTTTGCGAGAAACTGCAAAAGAAAGTTTGTGTTACACTTTTACAAAGGGGTAATAGTAGAAAATAATAAAATTAAAGTTGTCTCATGTAGATGCAACACATTTTTACTGTAGGTTAATCAAAGGCATATTTATGGATCATAGCTGCAACTTTTCATGAAATTAGTAATTACTGAAATAATGTTACTCAACACAGCTTACTTCACACTTTATTTTGCCGGTTTTAGCACTGCTTTAGCAATTTAATAAATCTTTAACGCACCTCATTTTGCAAAAAAACATTTTTATGGCCTGTATCACACATTAAATGTTGCTTACACTACAGTTTGCCTCAAGATTGATTTAAAAAATGACTTTCTTGTATTTGACATCAGTTTGAATAATCTGACTTAAAGAACATAGCCCTAAATTCATGAGCTGCTAATGATACAAATATTATGAGAGAGTTCACTTTTGTGGTAATTACACTTGCTTAACATTATTATCATCTGCTAAGCAATTGAAATGACAGTCGCTACACAGGTTCTATACATTAAAGTTAATTATGTAATAACCTCCATGCAATCCTACTTCCAATTATCTGAAATATTTTGTCAATTAGTTATTTGAATAAATAGGCACTGCCCTCTGATTCACCTTATTTCACATGGATTAGTGGGGCAACAGAAAAGAAAGGATACCATGAAGGTTCTACTAAACAGATAGTAAGACAGCTGTTAGCAAAAAATTGTGTGTCATCTGGAAATTGCTTTGCAACTTTGTGGAGATCAACTTACTTCCTGCACTGGAGCTGAATTACCCTACTACATTTAACAGGCATTTACTTGTGATATTGATGAGATATTCTGAACAATTCGTGTGTACTAAAAGAGAGAGTGTATGAAAAAAAAAAAAAAAAATACTGTAAGGATGTTATTTTAAGAGTAAATTACAATTTCTCTGATCTTTTACTCTGTGAGAAAACCATACTGCACCTGTAGCTGTATATTTAAATATTGCTGGATGATTTTCCTCATGTAATTGAAAACAACCATAAAAAAGTTTGGTAATGGAATCCTAAGAAACACAAGAGTTCATACCGCAGTGCTCTGTGTAGACAGAAAAAGCAGCTTTTCATAATAGTCGAATGATAGATGGAATTTGTCAAACTACACTATTACTATATTATTATTTACTATTTGATATACACTTTTCTGTCACCTATTTTCACTACTTTTTGAATGGTGGAGCTGGAAGAAGCGAGATATTGGATGTTCCCTACACAGAATAGACACATTTATCTTATTCATCAGCAGAATATCTACTCCATAAAGCTGATAAACTGTCAGAAATGTAGGTATAAATCTGCATCTAGTGTCACAATTTGAGATATTCACAATGGGTAGAGGAGAACTGGAGTGGGGGTGGGGGCAGTGAGGAGTGGGTGTGAATGATGGTGTCACCTCCACAAAAAGGTGACATTATTATTATTATTATTATTATTATTATTATTATTAATTTTTGAGTCCTAAATCTGGCCCAAGTAGAGGGCTTGCTGACTATGAAATTGGCGAGTTATTTGAAAATAGTACTGATAGAGAATATTTTAGTGAAAGTAGTAGCAATTCAGAAAGTGAAAGTGATGTTCTTGCTTATATATTGAAGTAAGTGAAGACAAAATGGAAGAAGCACATTTCACGGGCTTCATGGACCAAAGCACATGCTGTCAGTGGAATCTTCTGCAATTGAATATTACAATTTATTTTTACCTGCAGCATTTCTTCAACTGACTGATTTAAACAGCTATGCAGGTTATGTTGAAACGGGCTGCTACTTTCTCCAATTCATATGAAAAATGGAAGAAAGTCACAATAACTGAGAAAAGAACTTTTATATCATGCTTACTCAGGCACTCTACAAAAGACCTACAATGCTTTCATATTGGAACACAAAAACCATCCCAGACATTTCCATGGTTTGGCAAAATATAATCTGCTCACTGATTTAGACATCTTATGAAATTCTTTCATCTTGTTGACAGTGAGAAGTTTCCAGCACCAAGTCATGCTGATTAGGACCTGTGTATCAGACACCAGCCTTTGGTTGATTGTGCCAGTAATGTATTCATACATTACTTGCCACATGAAGAGCTTAGCACTGATGACAGGGTAGTTGATACTAAATGTCACATTACCCTTTTACAAAATTTGCAAACAAACACCACCACCGGTGAGGAATTAAATTCTGGATGCTTTGTAACTCCATAACACACTACTGTCTTGCGTTTGTGATTCAAAAGGTGGCTTTGGATTCTGTGTTGTTCAGAAGTTACTATGTTTAGGTATGAAACTTCCTGGCAGATTAAAACTGTGTGCCCGACCGAGACTCGAACTCGGGACCTTTGCCTTACGCGGGCAAGTGCTCTACCATCTGAGCTACCGAAGCACGACTCACGCCCGGTACTCACAGCTTTACTTCTGCCAGTATCTCGTCTCCTACCTTCCAAACTTTACAGAAGCTCTCCTGCGAACCTTGCAGAACTAGCACTCCTGAAAGAAAGGATATAGTGGAGACATGGCTTAGCCACAGCCTGGGGGATGTTTCCAGAATGAGATTTTCACTCTGCAGCGGAGTGTGCGCTGATATGAAACTTCCTGGCTTTGCCCGCGAAAGGCAAAGGTCCCAAGTTCGAGTCTCGGTCGGCCACACAGTTTTAATCTGCCAGGAAGTTTCATATCAGCGCACACTCCGCTGCAGAGTGAAAATCTCATTCTGGATGTTTAGGTATGTTCTTGAACAAAGGATATCATGTTTTTGTAGGTTACTTTTTTCAATTTTTATGTCTGTACTTCTTGTGAAAAGTCAAGCCTTTTCAAATTATTACCTACATTACTTGCACTTATGGGAAAAAAAGAAAAAATTTCCACACAAATTTAAAAATAAATTTGGTGTTGGGAGAAAGATGCACTGCAGGTCAGGTCCAGTACTGCCTTGTGCATGCACAGAGAAAAAATCTAAGCAAATATCCTATCTTATCATTGTCTAGTAGAGTTGCTATTGGTGATATTGAAGTCCAACATTAAAACAAAACAGGGAAAAAGGCACAAATAATACTCCAATACAAACAGTACATGGGTGTAATGCACCAACACACACATCTAATATGATGCTGAATGCTTATTTGGATGAGAGGAGATTACCCTGTTATTCGAAGAATGTAGCTGTCAACATTATGTCACAAATGGTGTTAAACTCGTACCGTACAAAGAGCAAAAAAAAAAAAGGAATAAAAACTTATTTCAAATATCTTTTTACTGTATTGGCAATCTAAGCTTTGTCAGCTGAAATGGTTTTAAGAGAGGGTTGAAAAAACAATGATGATGATGATGATGATTATTTGGGTTGAGGGGGCACTCGACATCATGGTCATCAGCACCCTGACGAAAAGTCGACATGAAATCTCATGGGTGGGGATGAGGGCTGTCCCCACATGCAGAGCACTTTATAACATACTAAAGTCTTCCGCCCTTCCTCACCAGTTTAGGGATGAAGCCTGACAGTTCACAAAATTTCACCACTCTTTTAACACTGGTATCGGTATCTGTGAGGATCGTGGGGCAGATCTCCAGCGAGACCGAGGGCTGTCCTAATACCAGTATATAGGACACACGTAGCCACAATATCCTGAACTGAAAGTGGCACGCCACAAACTTCACAGAATGATGGATACTCCCACCAGAGGAGGAAGCCATGTGTGAAAGGGCTGGTAAGCAAAACCTCCTTCCAGCATCGAGGCTGAGGGTGAAAAGAAACCACAACCAAGATGCAAATTGTGATCCTAATGGTTCTCCAGGTTTGAGAAAAACTTCCAGACAAGAGAGAGTCAAGATGTTGTGTGTGTACTAGTGAAGGATAAACAGGTTGTATATACGGACAAGGAAAAAAAAAAAGAATCCCGTATTTTTCCCCGTTAGAAATACACATTTTCCTGGGCAAAAGCGCACTTTTTCCATGTTAAGTGACAGTATTCTTTCTCTCAGGGTAGTGGATGCCATAGTACGAAATTTTTAAACAAACTTGGAATCGTCATATTGTTCCATAATTTGTGTGATGTCCCCGTTTCTTCTCCTTCATCGTTCTAACAAAGAGTCTTGTTATCACTAATTCTGTAACTATTCCTGTCAATGTCAAAGCTTATTCGCCGGTTAACTTCACTAACTCTGCCAGACTCACCGGTTTAGTTGTCCCGCGATTATTCGCTGGTTAGGCGTTGTTACGCGATCGTGCAACGCGCTTTCCGTGCTACTTCCAGAATAGAACATAAAGCGGCTGCTAGCCAGGGACTGTACAACTGGCCCTTACTAGTATAGCGATCTGACCAAAAACATTTTGTCGAAATTTAATTTTCTTGGATACACCGAGAAGGTAATACGTAATCGCCGGACACAGTGGCCGACTGGTTCTAGGTGCTTCAGTCTGGAACGGCGGGACCATTACGGTCGCATGTTCGAATCCCGCCTCGGGCATGGATGTGTGTGATGTTCTTAGGTTAGTTAGGTTTAAGTAGTTCTAAGTTCTAGGGAGCTAGTGACTTCAGGTCTTAAGTCCCATAGTGTTCAGAGCCATTTTAATACGTAATCTTTCTTACCTGTTATTTGTTTATTTCTACTCCAATAGTCTGAATCTATGGATTTCACTAGTAATTATAACAAACATCATCATTCACAAACCCAATCAACCAAACAGTCAGCAGTTTGCATCCATCCATTCGGCCTTACTCCGCTCAGCTCTTAAAATCCCTTTTGTCTGTGGGAAAGTTTTGTTTCTACATCCGACGATGATTCCCCTTACAGCAGAGACATTATGTAGACTATGCACGCATTCACAAATCAACTTACGATTCATTCAGAAATCAACTTAGAACGTATTCAAAAACCGACAGGTGTGCGTTTCAAAGTCATATGAATAACCGATAGACTAATGTGCGCTGGATGCTAGGCGCTTTGTGAACCAAGGTTTTTTTTCCCCCGAAGAATATGAATTCCTCCCTCCCGCGATCTGAGCCTGCTGTGCATGCATGAATCTGGCAGCTTAGGTGCTCCAATAAAATTTTCCCAGTAGCATCTAGCTGCTTGCTGCGACTGCTTACACAGCCAACAGCCACATTTCTGTAGCAAGAAGCGGGAGAAGGTACTACTCAACTGCACATACTCATCATCCCGCTCATAACATCTAAAACGAACCTAATATAAACAGTTGTGATGTCACGCTCATTGGAGGCAATTTGTTGTTACGAAGCATTGCATAGTCTTCCTAAAGCCTCTGATATATTTTGCTGTTGGCAGATGGTTGTATGGATACTGTGTTTTGTTGTTGTATATGGCACATTTCCTTTGCAGTTTAAGTTTTATTTTCGTTTTTTCTCTCGTTTGTGTTTTATTGCTGCAGTATTACTCTGCAGTAGTGGGATACAGTAATATCCTTTGTTAGAGTATAGTTTCTTATCAGTCAAAATTACAAAAATTTAATTGAAAACAAAAACAATTAAAAATTCCAAGAATTCTAAAAAATGCCCGGGTTTTTCCCGGTTTTCTCCCGGATGAAAAAAATCTCAGGTTTTTCCCGGATCTCCCGGTTGTTCCGGGTCGTATACACCCTGTACAATGATAAAACACCGTGTGCTGCCAATCTATAATTTACTGAAGAATGGCGTTCTATAAATTTACGATGCAAAGTACACAAATTAAGAAATAATGGCAAGGGTAGAGGAAGTAACAGACAAGTGTTGAAATATGTCTTGTGATCGAAAAACATTGTGTTCCACAGACGGCAGATATGTAAAATTCTGCTAAAGCTTTTCAGTGTGTTTTCCAGTAACCCAATTCACTTGGTGTACTATTACTGTATTATCTCACGTTTGTTTCTTTGTTATGACATAATGCCATACATGCCAGAAGATGGAAATATGCACTTGAAATTCAGTGGACTGTTGAAACTAGTTAATAGTGTGGAATAAAACACTTCTTTTCAAATAAATTGACTGCTTCTGTGAAAAATTGGTACAGATTTTATGGACATTAGTGAACTTTCATTAAATCATAAAAAATACTTTTTATTTGGTCACTCATATACAATTTAAACTGAAAAAGTATTGAAATCTGAAAAGCATAATAAACTACACACTGCTGTGGATAAGAGGAACTCATTTCTCATTTTTAAATTGAATACAGCACAATACATGGCAATTTAAATAGAACACTGCATGACATACGACATTTTCACCATTCTACACACACAATGGCTAACTGCAAATGGGTATTAAGACACTGTGCTGACTGTGCACAGAAAATCAGCACCATCCTCAGTGGTGACCCTATTGCTACTCTGGTTTCTCTTTGCGTTACACATATAGCAAGTAGAACAGCTCTTCAACACCTCTGCTTTTTGCTTTTATTAACAAAAAATTAACAGAGGTTGTAAATGACACTTATTGTTCATTCTGTATCTATACAGTGAATGCCTATTTTACTTACGGATTGATTACTCTAGATATTACTGTCTACTTATCTCATCCACATCTGTCAAAACCTAGTAGCTCGGAGTTACAATGTAAGCAACCAGGTTTGAAAGTTCATTTTTGTCTGCAACAGGGCTTGCTTGACACTTTTCAATAAGGAGCATGAAAGATAAACATTTGAGACCCATAAGAATAGGTAGGTGAGGGATGACTTCCAGGGGAAAAAAAACAACCCTCCTTGATAGTTGCATAGTGCTGGTGGGCATTCTATGGAGTGGCAACACTTGATCCAGTTTTCTTCGTCATTTTTCTTACACTGCGACCAAAGGTGTCTTATGTCTTAGTTATTGGCAACAAATGCCAGCTGCAATGGACATCCGCTTTGGGAGTAGTTTGCACTGCACAAAACACTTTTTGGGTCACCAGATGCAAAATATTACGTTCACATTGCCCAATGCTCAAGGAGATGTCTTTTGTTGGGGTCCAGCCGTTACTTTCTTCCTAGGAATTTAACAATGGCATCATGACTCATTACTTGTAACAATGTTGTATAGGAATGCTTACTAAGGAAGCAGGTGATGTTCAACCAAAAAATGTATCACCAGTCAACCAGCTGAGTTTTGTAGCTTTAAATTAGAGTATCCAGTACTCCTATACCTGACTTCTGAACCTGGCCTCCTGAATGCAAACATCAGTAATTTGTGACAGAGGAATCTTTCTCAAAACAAGAAAATCCTTTACTGATGCGAACTATCTGATAGCGCTCACCTCACACACGATACATATGTTTTGAGCTGCCTTAAAAACAAAGCCAACAATATGTCACAAATGTTAAACCTTTTTCCACTTGTGGCTACTTTGTAACACTTTTACAACATTCATATGACTCAATTATGTTAAATCTAATATATATCTGTATGATAAAAATTAGAACTTCAAATAATAAATGACAGTAGATAAGTACACTCATAGCAGACTACACATGTTGTTAGTGTGTGGCTTTCACTCAGTTTAGCGAAGTTATTTTGTTCCAATAGCCAAACTACAATAATAAACAATTTTACAGTATCCAATGCGAGAGCAGAAACATGTCCACAGTGCACTACACTGTAATAACATGGATATTACTGGTATCAGGTGGTCAGATTACTGGCAAGTAAGAAAGTGAAGCAAATTACCTTTGAGGTTTCATCAGACTAACACGTTAGCAGACAGGAAATGTGATAATACACAAAGGAGTGAACTCTAACTTTGACTTGGCATCTGTATTTCGTGATGATTATCACTTGACCACCAGCAGATACATCTTTATAACAGCTCAAGTGGAAGGTAATATCTCCTCCAGAAAGTTTCACTCTATCAAATGCACAATTTTCTTCCACAGGCAAGTGCAGGTGGTGCAGCAACCTGCCAGATGGCCTGACTGTGTGTGTTCTGCACACAGGCAGCCTACTCAACAACAACTGGCCACCTGAGGTCGACCAGTGGACTAAGATCATGCAAATTATGATCCAGCTGCAAGACTGCCTGTGTGTCAGCCATTTGAGCACCCCTGCCTGCCCCGCTGCTCTCGGGTGTGTGCACAAACTGGAATAGCCTGACAATATTTTTCAAATTGTCAGCAAAATACAGAAACAACCACATCAAAAAACTAAAGAAGTAAAAATCTGATGTATATTTCAATTAATTCCTTCTGTCTTTTTATCAGTACTATAACTGTGAGTCTATATTTGTTTCCAACTGGAAACTTGTTCTAGAATTTAAATTGTGTGGTTCAGTGTAATTAATGCCAACATGGGAATGATGCTGCATATTTCATACTCATGGCACAACAAGAAATCCCTTTGTGACAATCAGTTTTATGAATTGCTAAAGTATCACTAAAATGATTTCATTGCCCCCTGTTCAAGTGATTAATTTAAATATCAACCAACTTGCAATGTAAAATATCTGTATGAGGACAGACCACTACTCACACAATAAGAGAAGCACTGAGCAGCAGAAATGTCCACAGTATTGAAGCTAGGAAAGCTCCACTTGCCCATCTGGTGCTTAACACCCCCTTCTATTATATGAGTGATGATCTATAATCAATCATTTTTTAAGTGCATCCGAAATTTCCAGTGCACACAGCCAACAACACAAACACAACGTGAGATTTATCTTTCAGCAAATAATTAAACAAGCATTGGTAAGGAAATGTGTGCATAGATAAGGTTGAGCATACATTAAACTACATTGACACATTGTACTAATATTACTCCAAATAATTGTGCATCTTACCTCACTGGATAGCAGTGTACAATATACATCATAAAGCACCCAAGCCAAACAAATGCTAGATGCTGTGTTGCCCAGTAGACATCGTAATAAAGGAAACTCTAAAATCACAGAGAAAAGTGGTTTTCAGGGTTTTCAAAATTTGTGCAATTATATTATGCTAACTATTAATAATTTCAAACAGGTGGGTATGCTAACTATTAAAAATCTCAAACAGGTGTATGCCTGTTCTGTCACAAAGGAAAAATAAGTATCAGAATATGGCACTTGGTTTTTACAAACTGAAATGGGTTAGAAAAATTTAATACAATGTGCAGTGTGTTAAAAGAAACTAAAAAATGAAAAACTATGTGCACACCAAAAGGACAGAGTAACAGGGCAAATTAAGCAATAAGACTGAATAAAATAATAAATTATGGCCTTGGACAGCATTCCCTGATATCAGAGTAGTAGTAGTAGTAGTAGTAGTAGTAGTAGTAGTAGTAGTAGTTGTTGTTGTTGTATGTAATATGAAATAAAAAGCTGGACAAAGACAGGCTGAACTAAGATTGTGAAGGTGCTCAGGGTTCATCCCTCAGTCATCTGAAGGATTTGTAAGGGCATTTCCTATGTAAGAGACAGAAACAACCAACAGCGTATGAATTCTGGATATGAGACACACCAGCTACAAGTGGCAGCATTGGGCGATATGCTCGGGTGTCCTGCGTGTTGACGGTGAACTCTTGCTACAAGATGGCTACTGTAGCTGATCAGCTGTTTCTATAAAACAGCACCCATAAACTGTAGAATATTGTAACTCGAGAGCAAGACAGCAAAATTAGCTTTACTTACAAAAAGAAGGTGATAAAGGAAATCTACACAAACTTTGAACGGCTGAAAAATGACTGACTAACATAAATATGGAAAAATGAGTGACTTATTCCACGAGCTGTCTATGGTGCAACTTTGGCTAGTAATCCAAAACATTGCGGGTCTCAGGTTCAGACCTGACTACTGCTTATATTTCAACTGAGAACTACAATCGTGATATCTGTTCTGTGTATTAAATTTTAGCTATGCTCTTCGCACTGCATCTCAAAATATATTTTTTAAGGTCCTGTTAAAGTACTTAATTTTTAAGTGTGTACATACCTATCCCAAAATATCACACAGACTAAATTCCTTATAAAACACCATGACCAACCATGACATTTTACTGATATTTGATTGCTGGAAACACAATTCATCAGAAATCAATGTTAATGGCAAGTGTTTGAATTAATCGAGTCTGCATGAATAATTCATACAAAATAATTGAAGAAAGGCTCAACTGTTTTGTGAAATGATTTGTCTAAAAGTAAGAAATAAAACAAATTGGAGAAGCATCTAATGCACCTCATTTGCTGTTCATGATTTCAGCACAATTCAAATGCACGTCAAATGTTTCTCTAATCTATTTGATCTTTTTTAGATCAACAATTTCACAAAATATTTGACTGATTTCTTTTTCATTTTTTTTATTTTCAGGTTTTATTCCAAAAGTAGGATCTTACTGCACCTAATTTGTCTTCTTATCATCTTACGTTCTCAAAATGTCCCAAATTTAATACTTGGTTCAAAGAGAACCTTTTTGACAGTGAAATGTCGCATCATAGCATCTTTTTATCTGCAAAATAGCTAGGCCTTGAAGAGATGAACTTTTTGACACTTCATTTACATAACTAGCAGCAGCTGTCTCTGCTTAACTCACTAAGTTTTTCTCAATTACCCTATTACTTTCAAGCAGTCAAATATTTGTTTGCAAAACTAGAACTCACACAAGTCAATTTAATACCCTTCTTGTCCATTTTTTACTCTTCATTTGGCTATGAAAATTCAGATAAAAACCCACTGTGTAATTTATAGAGAGTCGTCTTTTTGCTCCACTTAAACATTTGACCAAATCATTTCAAGCATTAATCATGCGACAAAATATGTAGTCTTCGGGTGCTGTCACTAGCAAAAAACCTCACTTCAATATCTTGAACCTTTTATGAAATATAACAATTTTTATGGCCACATGATTACCTATGCACAGGGGAAGAACTGTACATGCCGTGCATGACCCTTCTGCCAGGTATAAAAGCCAATATCTTAAGACTGAAAAGAGATATCATTCTGCTCTCTACTTTAAATAGAATATGTTGGTTACATTTCATAAGGAATAATGTATACAATTAGGGAGATGGACATCTCATAACTAGGGCAAATGTCGAAAAGGATTATGAAATTGCAGCTATAAAAATTACTCAGTTCAACCTGGTTATTGCTACAGTTTACCGATCACCGTCCGGGAATTTTGAACTTTTCTCAAACAAAATGGAGTCACTGCTAAATAAAGTAAATAAAATGGATTGTGAATTGATAATTTGTAATGACTTCAATATTGACTTCCTCACGAATAGTGGAAATAGGGAGACTATTTTGAACCTTGCAACGTGCTACAATTTAAAGGCTGAAGTAAAAGCAGCTACCCGAGTATCAGAAACTTGCCAAACAGCTCTTGATCAGTTTCTAGTCAAGAAGAGTTTACACAACACCTCACTAAGAATTTTCAATGCAGGTTTTAGTGATCATCTTGCTCAAATATTAAGCATAAAAGTACAAGGCAGTATTATTAACAACATGTCTTTCAGAACAGCATATCGAAGTTATAATCAGCATAATGTGAACTACTTCAACAACTTATTACAGAAAGAAAAATGGCTAGGAGTGTACAAAATGAACGATATACATGAAAAATTCAACACTTTCATTGATGTGTTAACCCATTTCTCCCACTGAAAACATTAACCATATGGGGAAACTCTAGAACAAACAGCTGGATCACAAAGGGAATAAGAGTTTCATGCCAGAAGAAAAGACTACTTCATGAAATATGTAACTCAAAAAATTCCTCACCTGCAGTATGCGTATACTATAAAAAATACTCCAAAATATTAAGAAATGTAATAAAAGCAGCAAAAATAATGCATAATGATGAAATCATTTATAATTCAGCTAATAAATCAAAGCCTATGTGGAGTGTTATAAAAAAAGAACATTGGAAAAATATAACACTATCACATAAAAATAAAAAAGTAACAAACCCCTTAGAAGTAACCAACACATTTAACAACTTTTTCACAGGTGTTGCTGAAAATATGTTACAATCAAACTTTAAGAGCACCCAGGCAAATGAATATAAAATAAGTGAATGTAGAGGATCAATGTACATCAGTTCTGTTTCACAAGATGAAGTAGCTAAAGCAATAAAAGGACTAAAAAATTCCAAATCGGCAGGTATTGATGGTATACCTGCAACAATGTTAAAGAAGAGCGCATCAAACCTGATTGAAGTACTCACACATTTATGCAACTGCTCACTTCAGGCAGGCACTTTCCCTGATGTGTTGAAAACATCAAAAGTTATTCCTGTATATAAAAAAGGGGATAAAGACAATGTGAATAACTACAGACCCATCAAAATTTCCTCCTGCATCTCTAAAGTACTGGAAAAAGTGATGTATGAGAAACTTATGAAATTTATTAATAAAAACAGTATCCTATGTAATGAACAACATGGATTAAGAAATAAGAGATCAACAACAACTGCTATCTATGAGTGCATCAATTCCATCCTAAACCTGATGGACAAAAAACAGGAAACAATAGGAGTCTTTATTGACTTGTCAAAAGCTTTTGACATGGTGGACCATAAAATCCTGCTATCAAAGCTAGAAAGATATGGTATTCGAGGTCTGTCCAACAAGTGGATCAGTTCCTTCCTGACAAATCGTATGCAGGCAGTGTGCGTCAAGCACACAAATATTGAACTAAAAACTGTATCTAATCACTTATCTGACTATAAACAAATAAAATGTGGTGTACCCCAAGGATCCGTATTGGGACCCCTTCTGTTTCTTCTGTACATAAATGATCTAAGCTTAAATACTGATGCACACAAAACAATCATATTTGCAGATGACACCACAATTCTACTAAAAGGAGGCGACGATGAACAGTTACAGCAGACAGTAAACACGGTCACGAAACAACTTAGTAACTGGGCACAGAGTAATCAGCTTGTAATAAACAGTAAGAAAACCGTTGCTCTAAAATTCCACAATGTTCCTAACAAGGACATGTTTATCCCATTAGTCTCTATCAATGATGAGCCAGTTGGTAACAGTACTGAAACCAAATTCTTAGGACTTTGGCTGCAGAGTAACATCAGATGGAATAAGCATATTGAATATCTCAATGCTGAACTGAGCAAAACATGTTATCTTCTTTGTTCATTAAAATCATGCTGTAGTGAGAAAACAGTATTAAATGCATATCAAGCGTACTTTCATTCTCGTCTTAGATATGGGGTCACCTTCTGGGGACACTCTAAAACAGCTAATAGCACTTTTAAACTACAAAAAAGGGCCATTAGAATCTTGTTTGGGTGCAAGCCTAAAGACTCTTGTAAACCCCTGTTTAAGAAATCTGGTATTCCCCCATTACCATGTGTATACATTATGGAAACCCTTGTTGTTGTTGTTGTTGTTGTTGTTGTTGTTGTTGTTGTTGTCTTCAGTCCTGAGACTGTTTTGATGCAGCTCTCCATGCTACTCTATCCTGTGCAAGTTTCTTGATCTCCCAGTACCTACTGCAACCTACATCCTTCTGTATCTGCTTAGCGTATTCATCTCTTGGTCTTCCTCTACGATTTTTACCCTCCACGCTGCCCTCCAATGCTAAATTTGTGATCCCTTGATGCCTCAAAACATGTCCTACCAACCGATCCCTTCTTCTAGTCAAGTTGTGCCACAAACTTCTCTTCTCCCCAATCCTATTCAATACCTCCTCATTAGTTACGTGATCTATCCACCTTATCTTCAGCATTCTTCTGTAGCACCACATTTCAAAAGCTTCTATTCTCTTCTTGTCCAAACTAGTTATCGTCAATGTTTCACTTCCATACATGGCTACACTCCAAACAAATACTTTCAGAAACGACTTCCAGATACATAAATCTATATTCAATGTTAACAACTTTCTCTTCTTCAGAAACGCTTTCCTTGCCATTGCCAGTCTACATTTTATATCCTCTCTACTTTGACCATCATCAGTTATTTTACTTCCTAAATAGCAAAACTCCTTTACTACTTTAAGCATCTCATTTCCTAATCTAATTCCCTCGGCATCACCCGATTTAATTTGACTGCATTCCATTATCCTCGTTTTGCATTTGTTGATGTTCATCTTATATCCTCCTTTCAAGACACTGTCCATTCCATTCAACTGTTCTTCCAAGTCCTTTGCTGTCTCTGACAGAATTACAATGTCATCGGCGAACCTCAAAGTTTTCACTTCTTCTCCATGAATTTTAATACCTACTCCAAATTTTTCTTTTGTTTCCTTTACTGCTTGCTTAATATACAGATTGAATAACATCGGGGAGAGGCTGCAACCCTGTCTTACTCCCTTCCCAACCACTGCTTCCCTTTCATGTCCCTCGACTCTTATAACTGCCATCTGGTTTCTGTACAAATTGTAAATAGCCTTTCGCTCCCTGTATTTTACCCCTGCCACTTTCAGCATTTGAAAGAGAGTATTGCAGTAAACATTGTCAAAAGCTTTCTCTGAGTCTACAAATGCTAGAAACGTAGGTTTGCCTTTTCTTAATCTTTCTTCTAAGATAAGTCGTAAGGTCAGTATCGCCTCACGTGTTCCAACATTTCTACGGAATCCAAACTGATCCTCCCCGAGGTCCGCATCTACCAGTTTTTCCATTCGTCTGTAAAGAATTCGCGTTAGTATTTTGCAGCTGTGACTTATTAAACTGATAGTTCGGTAATTTTCACATCTGTCAGCACCTGATTTCTTTGGGATTGGAATTATTATATTCTTCTTGAAGTCTGAGGGTATTTCGCCTGTCTCATACATCTTGCTCACCAGCTGGTAGAGTTTTGTCATGACTGGCTCTCCCAAGGCCGTCAGTAGTTCTAATGGAATGTTGTCTACTCCGGGGGCCTTGTTTCGACTCAGGTCTTTCAGTGCTCTGTCAAACTCTTCACGCAGTATCTTATCTCCCATTTCGTCTTCATCTACATCCTCTTCCATTTCCATAATATTGTCCTCAAGTACATCGCCCTTGTATAAACCTTCTATATACTCTTTCCACCTTTCTGCCTTCTCTTCTTTGCTTAGAACTGGGTTGCCATCTGAGCTCTTGATATTCATACACATGGTTCTCTTCTCTCCAAAGGTCTCTTTAATTTTCCTGTAGGCAGTATCTATCTTACCCCTAGTGAGATAAGCTTCTACATCCTTACATTTATCCTCTAGCCATCCCTGCTTAGCCATTTTGCACTTCCTGTTGATCTCATTTTCCTGCTTCATTTACTGCATTTTTATATTTTCTTCTTTCATCAATTAAATTCAACGTTTCTTCTGTTACCCAAGGATTTCTAGCAGCCCTCGTCTTTTTACCTACTTTATCCTCTGCTGCCTTCACTACTTCATCCCTCA
This sequence comes from Schistocerca gregaria, assembly GCF_023897955.1. Lineage (NCBI taxonomy): Eukaryota > Metazoa > Arthropoda > Insecta > Orthoptera > Acrididae > Schistocerca > Schistocerca gregaria. Next base: position 364,770,904 of record NC_064931.1, read on the forward strand.
GAGCTACCCATTCTTCCTCTACTGTGTTTCTTTCCCCCATTCCTGTCAATTGTTCCCTTATGCTCTCCTTGAAACTCAGTACAACCTCTGGTTCTTTCAGCTTATCCAAATCCCATGTCCTTAAGTTCCCACCTTTTTGCAGTTTCTTCAGTTTTAACCTACAGGTCATAACCAATAGATTGTGGTCAGAGTCCACATCTGCCCCTGGAAATGTCCTACAATTTAAAACCTGATTCCTAAATCTCTGCCTTACCATTATATAATCTATTTGATACCTTTTAGTATCTACAGGATTCTTCCATGTACACAACTTTCTTTTATGATTCTTGAACCAAGTGTTAGCTATGATTAAGTTATGCTCTGTGCAAAATTCTACCAGACGGCTTCCTCTTTCATTTCTTAGCCCCAATCCATAATCACCTACTATGTTTCCTTCTCTCCCTTCTCCTACTGACGAATTCCAGTCACCCATGACTATTAAATTTTCGTCTCCCTTCACTACCTGAATAATTTCTTTTATCTCATCATACATTTCATCAATTTCTTCATCATCTGCAGAGCTAGTTGGCATATAAACTTGTACTACTGTAGTAGGCATGGGCTTTGTGTCTATCTTGGCCACAATAATGCGTTCACTATGCTGTTTGTAATAGCTTCCACGCACTCCTATTTTTTTATTCATTATTAAACCTACTCCTGCATTACCCCTATTTGATTTTGTATTTATAACCCTGTATCCACCTGACCAAAAGTCTTGTTCCTCCTGCCACCGAACTTCACTAATTCCCACTATATCTAACTTTAACCTATCCATTTCCCTTTTTAAATTTTCTAACCTACCTCCCGATTAAGGGATCTGACATTCCATGCTCCGATCCGTAGAACGCCACTTTTCTTTCTCCTGATAACGACGTCCTCCTGAGTAGTCCCTGCCCGGAGATCCGAATGGGGGACTATTTTACCTCCGGAATATTTTACCCAAGAGGACGCCATCATCATTTAATCATACAGTAAAGCTGCATGTCCTCGGGAAAAATTACGGCTGTAGTTTCCCCTTGCTTTCAGTCGTTCGCAGTACCAGCACAGCAAGGCTGTTTTGGTTATTGTTACAAGGCCAGATCAGTCAATCATCCAGACTGTTGCCCCTGCAACTACTGAAAAGGCTGCTGCCCCTCTTCAGGAACCACATGTTTGTCTGGCATCTCAACAGATACCCCTCCGTTGTGGTTGCACCTACGGTACGGCCATCTGTATCGCTGAGGCACGCAAGCCTTCCCACCAACGGCAAGGTCCATGGTTCATGGGGAGATGGAAACCCTTTTGTTCTTTAAATTAAATGTAATAGGCAAGGACCGGAGACTACAAAAAAACTGTGATATACATGAGCACTTTACCAGACAAAACAGAAACTTACATATGACTCAAATCAGCACAGCACTGTGCCAAAAAGGTACTTTTCACATGGGAGTTAAGCTTTATAACAAACTTCCTGAAAACATAAAAGCTATCACTGAGGTCAATACATTTGGAAAATCTCTAAAGTCATTTTTACAGCATCACTGCTTTTACTCCATTGGAGAATATGTAAATTTATGAAATGTGTTATATAAATACTTACTTATGTGTAAAGTGTTTTATTGTAAGCTTACATATGTATGCCTTGAAATTACTTTCAGCCTGTATATTTATAACTTCACTTGTCCAATGTCTTACGCATAAGCTTCTATGTAGACAACAGGAACAATAAAATACAATCTACACTCTCAAACCTAGGACACTTCTGTAGCTATACTTGCGGTCATTTCTGTAAGACAGCGGGATTTAATTTCATTGTTCTGCAAATCTAACTGTTGAAAAATAATTGCATTATTTACTAGGAACTCTCATACACGACCCTAAGTTCGGAAATCCATCTCCAGAAAATGATGGAGTTTTAGCAACATCAGTCACATTCAGATGCCTTGTATCTGTTTAAATAGCACAACTTCTTTTCTGATATTTGTGAACAGGTAACTATTATACAGAAACTTAATCCACATTATTTTAAAGAGGCGATGACTTACAGCTTCTACAAATTTTGCAAAATCATGGATTGCACACAGCTGTGCTGTCACTATATTAAACAACCAGTTTCAGTCATAAAAAGACCATTCTCACATTACATCATAATCAGATGTATGACATATCAGAACTATTAACAAGCATCATATCATAAATCATTATGTTAATTCAGGGCTTCCCAAAGTGTCGTCTGCCCCTTAGGGGTCCGCTAGCTCTTTCTAGGGGGTCCGCAGCCACCTTTCACCAAATCATGTAAAATAATGAGTAAAATTATTGAATAAAAATGTGAAAATCAAATTCATCACCCGCCCCCCCCCCCCCCCCCCAAAGCAGACTTTGCTGTTCATAACTGAGAACGCATATACAGTTTAATGCCGGAGAATGCGGCTGATCGACTGTTTCGCCATAATACAGGGGTCATTTGTGCACCAGCTCATGGCGCTAGATGTGCTGAAACCTTTTACGAATGTTCGGAGCAAGTTTTGTCGACCAATCACAGCGCTCGCTGGCACGTATGTGGCCCCAGGCATAATTAAATGTTAAACTTGCTTTGTCAGTGCACTACCTATTTCTAACATGGATCAGTGGCTGAAGTCGGGATCATTGAAGAAGGGTGCAGTTTCTCCATCACCTTACAACAAGGGAAGTTTCAAGTTGAAATGAATGAAGAGGAAGGACGACCAAAGGAAGAACAATCAAAAGAAGCTTCACACTTGGATTTATTATGTGAAAACGCTGCAAGTACTCCATTGGTTGCAATATCCTGTGGAAGTGGAATAACCAAGAAGCGTAAGTACAACAAAAGCTATTTAGAAATGGGCTTTATGGAAACAAAGGAGGGTGAAGCTCAGTGTATAATTAGTGCATGAGTCCTTCCGAACAGTTCAATGGTTCCAGTTGAAATTGCACCGTCATTTTGAAGGTACTCACCCAGATTTCCAGGCTAAAGACATTGATTTTTTCAAAAGGAAGAGTGCTGAACTAACTGCTTCTCAGCATTGCATTAAAACTCATTCAAAAACAATTAATGAAAATTCATTAAAAGCTTCTTTCTTGGTTAGTTATTGAGTGGCAAAAACAGGCTAAGCTCATACCATTGTAGAAAACCTCATAAAGCCGTGTGTTAATGATATTGTTTCTAGCATGCTAGACGAAAAGGCAGTAAAGCTTGTATCTTCGGTGCCATTATCAAACAATACTGTCAAGAGACGCATTGTTGACATGTCAAATGATGTGAAAGACACTCTTGTTTCTCGCATCCAACACAATTCATTTTCTCTGCAGATAGATGAATCCACTGGTGTTGCAGGATTAGCAATTTTATTGGCTTTTGTCCATTATGAATATTCTGGGTGTTTTGAGGAGGACCTCTTATTGTGCAGACCACTACCTGCCAACACAACAGGTGCTGAAATATTCCATCTATTGGATGATTTTTTAAGGACTAATGAAGTTTCATGGTCTAATTGCACAGATGTGTGCACAGATGGAGCAAAAGATATGACGGGTCATACAGTTGGAGCAATATCTAAAATAAAAGAAAACACCAAGCACTGCAGACGTAGTCATTGTGCTCTCCTCAGGTATGCTTTAGCTACGAAACAAATGCCTGTTTCGTTCAAGAAAGTTTTAGACGAATCCATTCAAATCATTAACTACATATCAAGGCCATTGAAGCCAAGACTTTTCACAATACTGTGTGAAGATTCGGGAAGCCTTCATCATTCCCTGCTTCTCCACACAGAAGTGAGGTGGCTCTCACGTGGGAATGCACTGTCCCGGTTGTACGAATTAAGATTGGAAGTCTTAGGTTTCCTTTTGAAACATAACAAAAAATTAGCAGACCTTATTAATGACAAAAATTGGCAGTGTATTCTTGCCTATTTGTCAGACATTTTCTCCAAAATGAACGAAATGAATATTTCACTCCAAGGACTAAGTGAAATAGAGGTCACTGCTATCAACAAAGTTCGAGCATTCAAGAGGAAAATCAATATTTGGGCAGAGAGTGTCGAGGAGGCGAAGGTCAAGTGTTTTCCTCTTCTCAAGGAGTTTTTGAAAAACTAAACACTGGCACTTGGGAATTTGTTTCATCAAATCCTGTAACATCTCCGAAGCTTGATGACATTGTTGGAGCATTATTTCCCAACAGCTGAAGATGAGAAGCTGCAGAAATACGAATGAGTGGTCAACCCATTCACTGTATCCAAAAAGCTGAACATTCTATCATCAAATGAATATGAGTTGTTGATAGAAATTGCCACAGACCCTACATTGAAATCAAGTTTTGACATTGACGATTACTCACACTTTTGGATCCATTTGCCACAACATACACGTGTGAATCTGGATTCTCAATATCCTCTGCCCACAAAACTAAGTACTGAAGCTGTCTAGATGCGGAACCAGACATCCGTCTCCAGTATTCAAGAATTGAACCCAACTTTTCAAAATTGTGTCAGCAGAAGCACCCTCAACCATCACATTAGGATTCCATTACTGTTCCTACAGACTCATCTATAGTAAAGAAGAAAGCATTTTTCTTCGCAGATGCTCAGTGAATGTGCCTGAACTATAACTCTGTAGGAATTTTGTTTCTGTCTTCTATCATTTACAAAATAATTATTAATTAAATTCTGTTGGTATTGATATTTTTGTTACGAAAATTAAAATGATCTCTAAAGCTAAGTTCTTTTCCTTTCAATATACTCTGTCCTCTCAGTTAAAAATACGGCCTGCCTATACTTCAATTATAATTACTTGCTAATACTCTCGACACTGTACTGTGGCAACTGGCCTCGAGGATAAACAAATGAGAACTTTTCATGTGCCACCTTATAAAAGGTAAACCTCCTCAGCCAGAATTGTTTCCTTTGAGAAAAAAAGCCTTACGTTCTGTGAAATGCTTTGTCTTCTTATATAAAAATAAGAGAGTCTGTTTGTTTGTTCTCCTAACTTGTTTAGAGTCGAGGCTGACTGCCACGATATAGTATCCAAGTAGTAGTTGAAGTTGTCAGTTGTGACTAAACTGTTCCCACGCAACCTGCCAGTTACCAGCTACCAACAGACAGTACACTGTTGCAACGCTGCCTGCTATGGACTGACAGCTGCTGTTCAGTAGATACGCAAAGACATAAAAATAACTAGACTTTCCGAGCTGTTTACATGGGCACGAAAATCGATTGTGGAACTGGAAAATGACTTTATAAAAGCAGATTTCCAGAATTGATTTTGAATTGTTTACCTGACCAACCAAAAGCAGAACGGGGACATCGGCTTACGAAATCCAGTTTTGGAAATGCACGTAAACTGGGTGAATGTATTCCCACACATTGCACAACAGATGTCACAATAGTCCTTTAAAGGTAATTCCTTGGCCTCTTTTATTTCGTGATGTGTTTGCATCCCGAATCATGGCTCTACCTCTTTTCTTCACAGCCGCGCAGTCTAAGGCACCATGTCGTCGTGGATTGCACGGCCGCCCCGCCGGAGGTTCGAGTCCTCCTCTCGTGTGTGTGTGTGTGTGTGTGTGTGTGTGTGTGTGTGTTGTCCTTAGCAGAAGTTAAACTTAGGTTAATAGTGTGTAAGACTAGGGACTGATGACCTCAGCAGTTAAGTCCCATAGACTTTACATATATTTGAACATTTTTCTTCAGATTTCACGAAAAACACACACACACACAAACACACACACACACACACAAACACAAACACAAACACAAACACAAACACACACACAAACACACACAAACACACACACACACACACACACACACACACACACACACAAAACTGTTATGAAATATGCATGCTCCTTACACAACAGTGGCCAGGAAGTGAACAGACCACAAGTGGCAGCTTGTCAACAGCAAACAGTTTGGATGTGATGTTGATTGCTCTTGGACAAAGGCAGTTCCAACGTGTGAAATGTCAGTTACCAAGTAATTTTAATCAGGCTATAGTGTGTTGAACGAAGGGAGTAAATCCGCTAGTAAGTGTCTAGATACAGTGGGAATTCAAATTAGGGAGGGGGGGGGGGGGTTATTGGGAACATGGCACTTGCATTAGAAGCTTTCAGTTCGCATGGGTTTCGCTCTGAAATTTAAAATTACTGTGCTCTTGACTGACTAGAGGGTCCGTTATGGATTTTCGGCTGAAGAAGCGGTCCGTCAGCTGAAAAGGTTGGGAAGCCCTGTGTGAATTCAATTATAAACCCGTAGCACAGGTAGATTTGTGGCAAAGCTCATGCTGAGACACACTAGTCTAGAACTGAAACATTATAGGGTTGATCTTTATTTTTTTGGTACACAAACTGACAAAAGTTTTTTTTTCTGATTTGTTTGAGTTCTGCGTTTTCTGGGACATGAGGAGAAGCTCTGCAACATGTGGTACATGCAAAAGGCGAGCAAGACAAGGCATGGGTGGTAAGAGGAGTTTAATGAAGGAACAAAAGGAGATTGAGGTTTAACTTTTCTTGACCTCAAGATCATTAGAGACAGATCACAAGCTCTGTCTGTTTCAACATGGTGGATGGAAATCAGCTGCGCCCTTTCAAATGATCCGTCCCAGCATTTGCCTGCACTTACATAGATAAATCACAGAAGACCTAAATCTAGTCCCAAAAGCGAGTCCAGTGTGCTAACCATTGTGTCACCTTGTTCGGTCAGTTTTCATGATGGGTTCACTGGGGGTAGGATAGGATTTGTTGAGCAGTGGTATCCCCAGACAGGAGCAGAGTATCACTAAATGGAAAATTTGGAGGTAGTGTCTGGAATGGTCTTATAAGCATAGGACAACAAGGGTTTCAAATTGGGAGATACATTGTAGATAGTTAGGGTTTCATTGTAACAGTATTTGCAGAGGTGGTTCAGGGATACCCGAGTATTAGGTTACTGGCAGATACCATTACCAATACACTTTACAATAATATATATGGTGCCTGTGTTGTGCCTTGATTCTAGGGGATAGATATTATTTTAATCTCATATCATCATTATCCTTACAGTTCAATATGTCTATGGAAAGTAAAAGAGGCAGCAGTCTATAATTGTGTACAATAGAAAGCTAGTACTCTTTGTAAGAGAAACACAGTTATTTGTGTAACTTCCTTCTGACAAATAATTGGTATTTAAGCTTAGGTTTTACACATTCTGTATTAATCATAATGAAAAAAGTTCTGAATGCACCGCACACATTAATGTTCTGTAAGAGAACATTATCATGTCAGCTATACCTGTATAAATTTATCTTTGTGCTCCCTGACAATGCAATGTAAATACACTACAAGAGTAAAAATATAATCAGTAATTACACATGCCATTTAAGAATGATTACACAGTAACTTAACATAAAATCTAAATAAGTGCTTCTTTCACAGTACCTGGGCAAAGCAACAAGGCACAAATCCTGCATAATAGGCATTAAGTACAGAGCTAAACAGCACTTGTTTCATTCTATTATTAAAATCAGTCTTCAGTGCTTCTATTTCATCCCTTATTATGTATGGTGACATTGAACAACTATGCATTGGCTTCCCTGAAAAAGAAGAGAAGAAGAAAAACAATTAAATAAAATGAAATACATTAAGTGGAAGGTAACAAATGAACAGATACCATTACACACACTCCATAAAAATTAGAGAAAATTACAAAACCATTTAGGTTGATGCCTGCAGTTTTTGGACGTGCCATTGCACTGAAATGAAGAGCTGAACATGCATTACTACAAATTTGCATATTTGTCAAATTACATGTGGAGTTTGAATTAAGCAAATACTTCTAAATCGCAATATACAGACTAAACCTGAAAACAACTGTCTTTTTCTGTAGTTCATCAACTTGGATATGCTTACATCTTTTTCATATCTTGAGATTTCTTACAAAGTGAATATTTCCTGTACAGAGTGGTTGGAAACAGCCTGAAAAGCTTGTAAGTGTGTTACAGGATAAGTCGTGCTTCAAAATAATTGTCGTGAAAGAAATTAGACATACTGCACCATTATTGAGTTAATTATCATTAATTTAGCCAATCAGGCAGTTGCAAGCACAAATTCAAGTGGCCTCTCAGAGACAGTGCTGCCAAACATGTTCTTTGAATGGCTTCCTAAAATCAAATGAAAGAGGAATACAATGATTGGATACGGGACAGTACTAAGAATCGAACCTGAGCCAAAGGATGAGTAGTCTAGTGAACTATCATCTACACCATGAGAACAACTCACACTAATTGTATCTCATGAGTCACTTGAATTTGTGCATGCAATGGCCTGACTGCCTAATTTCAATACTAATGAACTCGGAAATGGCACAACATATCTAATTTTTTTCTTAGCAATTATTTCTCAGCACAGTCTACCCAGCAACACCCTTAAAAGTTTCTCAGACTGTTTCTGACTACCATGTACATAAAATCCACATGATGTTGCAGCTTTCTTCAGTTACTAGAGAGTACCGGGCCATTCTACATCAAGTGGACCAATTTTAGGAAGCATCCCCACTAGACAATCTCCAATTTGAATGGAATTTTGCACACATATTCCCTATAAAACAAAACTGAACTGAGCAAAATCTGAACTCAAGCTACACAAAATTCATGGTTTTACGGGGCTTTCGGTGACAGGCCACAAAATGTCCTGCGAGCTTTTTGCCACATTTAAAACTGATTAATATTACACCCAAAGATCTTTTGATCAGATGCTCAACTTTGTGTGTTAAAAATGATGTTAAATTACAAGGCCGAATCATTCACACTACATTTAGTCAAACTTGATGAAGGGAGAGGGTGTTCCATTAGAGCAATTTTTCAACCATTTTGATACTGCAGTAATTTCTTAACAAAGAAGGTATATCACAAAAAAAGCATTTAGGCACAGAAAATTTTTTGCTGTCAGGCTCAGTTACACCTTGGTTTTGTGTGAGGTAGGGACTTCATGGCTTATCATAATAATTCTCATTTTTCTCATACTTCCAGCATTTATAACCATTCTAAGAATATGGTCATTCCACTACTAATAGGACCATTGTCCCCCCCCCCCCCCCCCCCACCTCACCATCTCCAACTTCAATGCAATGTTTTCCCAAATGTCCCCTATACAATAAAACTAAGCTATGCAAAATTTGTATTAAAATTACAAAAAAATTCACGCCTTTCAGTAGGGTCTACAATATGTTGTGGGAGCTGTATGACAGTTTTTGCCAAACCAAGACACCTTAACATTGAATCGAGTAGTAATCCAAACAAGCTAGTTTGATCAGATTTACAACTCACACTGTTTAAAATTTAAAGTTTGTATTATTTATCATTTCAATGAAACACAAGGTAAAAGTTGGGCACAAAATCAATCATAACAATTTTTCAAACATTTTGTGCATACAGTATTTTCTGGACACAGAAAGTACATTGAATTCATTTTAATTCAGTGGAGAACATGCCATTAAAAATTTTAGAATCAAATTTGTGCGTACTTTTTATGTCATATTGTTAAAGATTAATACCGACTTTCTTTACTTTTGATTCACTAGTAAGAACAGATGTTTCTGGGCGAGAAAAGTTGTATTTGTTTTGAAGATCATCTGACAGAGGTAAAAAAAATGAGTTTGAAAATACTACTGTCAAACATTCACTAAGTGGTGTTAAATTTAATGCTTAATGATTTTTTGTACTTTTAAGGTGCTGTCATCTTCAAGATTTATAGAAGTGGAGTCAAAAGATGTGACTGACAGAGTATAAGGCAGCCAGAATACGTGCCTAACACTTTTCAGTAAATACAGCAGAAACTGAAGAAAATACGAAAAAATATGCAACTTGGTCTGTAAAACATAAATTTAATATGTATGACCAGATATTATGTTTAAGACAAGTGATATACACATCGAACAAAATTTTCTGTGACTAACATGTCATTTTAGTGACATTCTCAATTACTTCCAGCCAGTGGAAAAATCTACAGCTGAGGTCATGATCAATAAAGAAATACACTTTTGGGATGCAAATATAAAATGCAACTGAATGATCCAGCTCAGACAAATTGCTACAGAAAACTTGCACTGAAGCACAATGCAGACTCAATATTACAAATTAAATTAACAATAAAACTATTAAACACCAAGACAATCTTATTGATAACTATAAGGGAAATGCCGACACAAAGAACCTAATTTTATAGAAGATTCTCACAGTTTTGGTTCTCAAATGTGCTGACTTCTTAATGGAAAGTAAATACTAAACTAGAATATCACTGACATCCATGCAATTTAAGTTATCAAAATTCTGCAACTGCAGTGTACTCAAAATGGTTACTCAATTAAATACACACTGTATATACCTCACCTCTAACATTTTTCCATTCTGTTTTGCGTGCCCATAATTCTAAGTCGCTGAGATGCTTCTCAAACCAGCACCTGCAATGTGCCTTCTCTCTTCTGTATGACTAGACAGTTCTGCATAGCCTGTATCATTTCAGCTACTAGAGGGACCGGAAAGTAATGCTGTTTCGAAAGTAATGTTTCTATGCATGTTAATATTTGTTTGTTTATCAGCTCATTGTGTACTTCACAGTCACCCCAAGAACATTTTAAGGTTAGAGTGACTTGTTTACTTGTAAATCATAAAATCTTCTTATATTTATAGCTATTTATGGTGAAATAGCCAGCCAAAACCCACAAGAGGTACATATATGGGATCGTATGCTTTAGTTTCACAAGAGTAGTAACACAACAGTTGCTACCAATTACATTTGTGAGGTTTACCCAAGTGCATCAGACATTCACAAGAAGGTTTTCTAATGTCAAATTCAGTGATTCTTATCTGTCTGACTCATAGTGATAAGAAAAACCAACAACTTTGGACAATGACATGTTAAGGGCAGCAGTGGAAGGAAATCCATGTCAGACAATCGAGGAACTGCTGAACACTCTTAATCAACCTTGGTCAACCATACAAGAACATTTGCAGTAGATTGGTAAAGACAAACAACAAACAGATTCACCACATGCACCTTTTTGTTTCAGCAGCACAAAACAGAAGCATTTTTTGAATGCTTGATCACTGGAGATGAGAAGCCATGTTTACACCCCAAAAAGGTGCTTTTGTGTGTGTGGTTGAGTACTCGTGGGGTCATTCACTTTGCTTGCACCTGGACAAACTGTGACTGCAGGCCTTTACTGCAAACAATTGTATTGAGCAAATCATTCTTTAATTGAAAAGTATCCAGCAATTGTCAACAGGCATTATTCTTCAACAAAATAAAGCCCAAGACGGACCCTGGAAAAAATTAATGAATTAGTGTGAAAGATATACTCACACATATTGCACCATAAGATTTCCATTTATTCCTACTGCTACATTTTCTAATCGGTAGAAAAAATATGAAAATGTGGATGATGTCCTAACTGTCTTCTCCAGGTGTTCTGCTCAAAAGCCAACTGATTTTTATTGATCTGCCATTGAAAATTTGCTCACTAGATGGCAGAAGGTTGTTGATAATGAGGGTGATTGTATCACTGATTAAAAGCATTAAGTTGTGAGCAAACAATGGAAAATCCAGAGCTTCAATTGCTTGAATCTCTGTATGTATATTGTCTAATTCAGAAGGAGGCCTTCTTTTTGATATGCCTGTCTGTGACTCAACATGTCCACTATATGGCGAGCAGCAGTCTTTCCTTTTCATAATATTATCAAAATTTGTTAACAACTTATCTGTTGGAATTTAATGTAAAAAAAAAAAGACATTACTTTCCGGTCCCCTTTTTACACTGTCATGAACACTGCGTACTCTTGACTGAAAGAGACTTGATGTGTTTTTCATATCATTACCCCAATTTCTTTTTTGGTGGAAGATACTGTCTATACAGAAACATTGTCTATCAATTTACAGTAATACACAGAACTATAGCAAAGCAGGTTTAGTATTTTACCACTATGATATTTAAACACACACACTACATATTCATTTGCAAGATGAAAACTACAGTCCAGACATGCGATAAAAGCATACAATTTCTGTCTACCTACCTTCAACTGCATAGTTATTGCATAACCAGTTCCAAATCAAGCTGCCTGCATGAAACATCTATATTTACAAAATTACAAGGTATTCATCAAAACTTCTTAGTAGTATGTAACACTTATTTCACTCAGCATACCTACAATTGGACGTCCTTTGCATTCCTCTTTTGATACCGCGGATAATGAGGTAACGTCAAAAAATGGGCTTATGCTGAGCCCAAACAGGATAAAATAAACAGAAATCCTAAAAGAAATAAAATAAAATCATGGTTTAATACAGGCATAACTGGTGAAACAGAAAAGTCATTATACTGTTATCATCATTAAAATCATTAGTATCAAATGTGGTGCACTATTTTGGATTGTACTCATAAGGAAAAACAGTTGCAGTATTCCACAGTAGTGAGAAATCAGTTTTCTCCAACTGCAGCTTATTGCTACTATTACCATCATTACTAAATGAAAAGATTAACATCAAGTTAAACTAAAGATTAGTATTTTTTATTATACCTTAACATTCATATAACAAAATTACAAACTTAGCAATCAATTGAACACTGCATGTTTTCCCCTTATAGTAAAAGCAGAAGTTGCAGAGTATTTAATTGGATACAAGAAAAAAAAATACAAAAACAACTTAGCTATTCAAGTAATTATCTTCTGTCTTTAAATTCATGAACTAATAAAATGGATTGACAGTAATATTTCATTTTTCACTAAAAGAACTCTGAAATCATAATTCAGAATTTCACATTTCAGTTGGTTACCAACCATTTTACTGCAAGACATACCATCTGTTATGCTTTTTCTCAAACACACCATTGATTGGTTAAGCATGTGACTCAAACTTCTTTCCTCATAAATATCAAAGATCAAGAATTTCCTCGAATTTTAGCTAAAAGCTTCTAACATTTAAGAGCTCCCAACATGCTGGAATAATTGCAGGTCTGCAGCTTCTGTTAATTGGTACAATGGAAAACCAGTCTAAGTTGTAAATTTATTTATTTATTTTATTCACTCAATGACTAGTTTCAGGCCTGGACTCATTTTCGTATAATCCAGATAGTCAAAATGGTATTTCCAAAAATACAAGAACCATATAGGGCTATTCAAAAAGTAGTAATAGATTTCAAACATTTATTGCTTCCAAACAACAAATGATAAAAACACAATTCCTGGAAAAAGAAAAGTTCAAATTTTTATGCATTCAATGTGAGCACCATGTGTTACACAGCAAATATCAAAATGGTGGTTCATTTCCTGCCACACATAAAGCAATTGGTCTCTCATTTTCAGATTCACAGCTTCAACAACGCAGTGCAGACTTTCAAGACTGTCAGGCGTAGGGGGGATAAAAATGCCATCTTTTACATAACCCCACAGATAAAAGTTACAACGTGTGAGGTCTGGGATATTGGATTAGAACAGGAGGAGCAGAAAATGAACATCACAACTTGTGACATTTTCTGTGGAGTTATGTAAAAGACTGTGTTTTTATCACCCCTACGCCCGACACTTTTGAAAGTCTGCGACATCGCATTGTAAGCTGTGAATTCAATAACAAGAGACGAGCTACTTCGTGTGTGGCAAGAAATGAGCCATCGTATTGATATTTGTGTGTAATGCATGGTGCTCACATTTAATGAATAAAAATTTGAACTTTCCTCATTCTATTAACGTTAGAATCTTATTTTTTTATCTTTTATAGTTTGAAAGCAATAAATGTTTACATGTATTATGAAATGTAAATGAACAGTTAAGCACATATCTGTGTGTGCTGTAACTGTTCATTTGCACTTCAGAATAATAATAATAATAATAATAATAATAATAATAATAATGTGTGTGTGTGTGTGTTTCTTGTATTTTTGGAAATACCATTTTGACTATCTGGATGATTTGAAAGAGAAACTAGAATTATTGCAACTTTAGCTGGTTTTCTGTTGTACTGCTTCTAACATTGTTTTACATCTACCTACACATTGACTTTAAACTTATTCTGATTCTGCACTGCTGTCACTCCATTCCTAGAAGGTTTAGTGGAGCTTTCTTTTTCACTGTTGCAAAGGATGGGTAAGATGTTATTCACAGTACGGATGGAGTATTTACTCATTTGCCCTGGACACACTCAAAAGGATTGAGAAAGGTTTGGTTGGACAGTAACACCAGATTCTATATCCAGCTTCTGTTGCAAGTCCTCAAGACTTAAAGAGTAATGATAATCACACAAGCCACTAGAATGCCTAACACCAAATTAATTTTCTGTTGTATAAACTGAGTTTTCTCTCATGAGTATAAAATTTCTGCTAATCCAAAATGTAAGTGTTGAAGCTGCTATTACTGATTGACTGTTCTTAAGACATTTGAATCAACTTGAAGAACATATTACTTCCTCCCATATACACATGCACAATGATTACAATGGCATTATTAGATAAATTTGGTCTTTTATAGATGGGCATCAACAAGTTTTCTTGCTGCATACCATCCATTATTGGATTAGAATGGGGGAGAGGGTTGGAGGATGATTCTGATACAGTATTTACCCTTCACCAATCATCGTAAGTGATTTTCAGAGTACTGATCAAGATATCAAAGGCCAAAAAGAAGATACAACTAAATGGTCAAATCATGTAGTACGTACAGTAAATGAGGAAAATTTGAATAATTTTCATTATTTCCCAGTCATTAGATTCACTGTACTACCTCAAATTTAACAGCCAGATGGAATTTGTCTGAAATTATTTAGGGGAACAAAAGAAAACCTACACCAGGATGGTAAAACTGGGATTTTTACCTAACTTCTCCTAAATATGAATCTAAGTCACAAGTCATTTGTATTACATTAGTTTACTTTTACGTGGATGAAGTCTGCTGTTATTCTGAGGTGAGGTGGCACATTCCACAATTACTTAACATTTTGTACATTGAGATAATAGGCACTTTACATTTCTCCTGCTCACACAACTGAAATATATCTTATTCATGGCACAATATCATGTTACCTTCAGTCTCTAATTATTTTTTGTGATTCAAAGTAAAATCCTGCTATGTTGCAACTTTGATCACAATGAAGAACATGAGAACACAGAAAGGTTTTGGCTAATAAAATGCCAAGTTGCAGCATTAGCTGGTATACTATGAATTGCAACATTAAAAGGGGAGGGGGGGGGGGGCGATGGAACTTACTGGACATTCAATGCAGAGAGCATGGCAAACAAAGGAAGACACAGAATGACAGCATTAGCACAGGCTTGCAATGAATGGAATGGAAGAAACTGTGGAGGGAGGCACACACCAAATAAACAGTGATAAACCAAGCAGTGATCCATGGCATAAATTTGCCATCAATATGAGATTTGGCACAACACCAGAACACCAGTAAAGATGTTCCATTGTATGCTACCCCAGTCCACTGGCACCTAATCTGGAATTGACTGTGTGTACGTATCTCTCGTGCAGGGTACCCCAAGGCCAAAACAAATATACCTCTGGAAACAAATAGTTCGTTGATATGAACTGTAGAGCACCTGGAAACAGATTTTTTCTCCATTCCATTTGGACTACAGTGCTTAGTGAGTATCCATGAAATGTCATAGAAGTGAAAGCCCTCTTCTCCTGTGTGTTATTCTGTCATGCTATTCGAACGCCGGGAATGAAAAGCTACAAACCACTGCACATTGTGGGTGTCCCAAACAGTGACTGTTACGTCAGGGGAATTGTAGAACCTGATGTGGTAACAAATCTTTAATTTATTACCAGTGCTATGTTCCAATAAGACACCATTTACTGTTCACAACAACTTAGCACAACATACCTTTTTTTTTCTGACCTCATCATTCACATGGCAAGTAGTGTATTTAATATGTCTGGTAAAAATCTGATAAACACAATCTCGATCGAGATGGTTTTTATCTGATTTTTAGCATTTACATCTACTGTTATGCTCCACAACGCTTTCTAAAATTTTAATATGTCTGGGATTTTGACAAAGGCAACAAGCTCCTAATGTTTATTCAGTAGCCAATAGATCTGGGAGAACGGATTTCAAGGGCTGCATTTTTGAATGCTATTCCACAAGAGCATATTCAATGTCTGTTTCATTGAATTCCACAAGTTGCAGAGTCTTATTGCTGCATAAGGTAACTTCACCAATTAATACTAGTTATGTGTATGTTATATTGTTTTAGTGTTGTGCATATTTAACTGTTATTTTTTTAGCACCACAACTCTCACATGGACTGAATTTTGCCATTTCTGGTACATTTCTTTCATGATGCTGCAGCTTTCATTAACAGTTGTGGGGGAGGGGAGGATTACCACAAAAATTCTGCCTTTATTTGTAATTAATGCATACACATTTTTTAAGATAGAATCTGACATATTGTAGAAGCTGTCTAGTACATTGTTGCTACCTGTACATGTATTCAAATCTTTATCAGATTCGAAGCTTGTACTGTCAAGAGTCTCCTTATAATTTTTGGGTCACAATAAATATATTCAATGAAAATGCAACATATTTATTACCCCCATCAACATTCAAACATTGAACATTTTAAGAAATGCTTGAGAAAGACAGAGATTTAATGTCTTGTTTCTTTAAGTTCGCTGTAGACTGAGCACTTTCTCAGTACACGGGAAGGCAAAGAAATCAGCTATAATTAATCACCTCAGCATTCATCTACAGTTTTTCAAGGAAACTTACACCATGATGGCAGGAAAGCAATTTAAACTTCATTCAAGAGTCCAGTGCATTAACCAGTGTCCCAATGTTCAGTTTTAAGACACGGTGTCCATAGTCATGCCTAAATTACATAGTCTACATTAATGACACCAATCCTAACCTATATTGTTAAACTTCAATTTTCAAGAGGGTCTGAAAGACATCCCACAATGGTTCTATGACTTTTAGAACAAATATGGTTGGCTAATCTTAATTTCCAGTAAATATCTGACTGAAACAGGATTTCCACTATAGCATTCTATAAACTGATGACACACATCTGTATGTTAACCTCATAATTATATCAAAGAACTCATTATTGGCTTTGAGAATACTTATTAAACAAAGATTCCAAGACTTACCAAGCGGGAAAGCGCCGGCAGACAGGCACATGAACAAAACACACAAACACACACACAGGATTACTAGCTTTCGCAACCGAGCTAGTAATCCTGTGTGTGTGTGTGTGTGTGTGTGTGTGTGTGTGTGTGTGTGTGTGTGTGTGTGTTTTGTTCATGTGCCTGTCTGCCGGCACTTTCCCGCTTGGTAAGTCTTGGAATCTTTGTTTTTAATATATTTTTCCCATGTGGAAGTTTCTTTCTATTTGTGTCTATGTATGTGCGGATGGATATGTGTGTGTGTGTGTGCGCGAGTGTACACCTGTCCTTTTTTTCCCCTAAGGGAAGTCTTTCCGCTCCCGGGATTGGAATGACTCCTTACCCTCTCCCTTAAAACCCACATCCTTTCATTTTTCCCTCTCCTTCCCTCTTTCCTGACGAAGCAACTGCCAGTTGCGAAAGCTCGTAATTCTGTGTGTGTGTTTGTGTGTTTTGTTCATGTGCCTGTCTGCCGGCGCTTTCCCGCTTGGTAAGTCTTGGAATCTTTGTTTTTAATATATATATATATGCTGCCATGAGGAGCTGGTATAATGACCCAATACAAATCCCCATTCCACTTGCTGTCTGTAATAATCTACATGAACAGCTGCTGCCATTGCGTCAATTCTAGACCTAAATGTTCAATTACAACCTCCACTGGTCTACCAAGTCAAGACTAGTTTTCCATGTTTGTTAGACCATTGAAGCACTTTTTATCCACAAGTGCCTCACTACACTTGTTCTTGCTAAAACAGTCTGTATTTATTTAACAGAATTTTAGTCAGTACAACAGTTCTAGCATTCAAGAAACAAGTCACTTTCTCACATTTATTTACACCCACTGCACAAAGATCAATGCAGAGGATATTTTATGACAGTCATTTTGTGATTTTCCCCTTTATTTATGGATTAGTGGTGATACAGTGCACAATGTTATTTATGATCAGAATATTTGTAATGTGTCAGTAAAATGTTCCCAATTAAATTTAATAACGGAAACATCATCACTGTGCAATGTTCCAATATAACAGTCTTGAAGAATGTTCACGTCTCCTTTTCAGTGAAGTTAATAGTAAATAACTGCACACTTTAAAAGCAATAATAAAGGAAGTTAAATTTTACTCTTGGAAGCAATAAAAGAAATTCGGAACAGCATGAATCAAGCAAAACAAAATGTTTCATAAACACAATGATAAGTTGTATTAGCTTAATAATATACATTATGCAGCCTAAACGAAGCCAAGGCAGAGTACTTCTTTATGGCGCGTGGTCATTGTCAGACTGCTGATCATCTACAATCACTGCAGGTTGGGGACCAGTCCTACAAGAGAGTGCAAGAATTCAAAAACCTAGGGGCACTTTTCACTGAGGACTCGTCAAGTGAAGCAGAGATCAATGCCAGAAAACAAGCAGGAAACCTATATTACCACAGCCTAGCACAACTGCTTCGGCCCAGACATCTCTCCAGACAGTTCAATATTCGACTGTACAAAACCCTGATCCAGCCTGTTGTTGTATATGGCTGTGAGACATGGAGTATCCAGAAACAGGACTTCCATAAGCTCCTTGTTTTTGAGAGAAAAGTGCTTTGGAAGGTCTTCGGTCCAGTTCTGGATGCAGATACAGGGGAATGGAGGATCAGATACAACCAAGAGCTTGAGGAACTATACCAGCAGCCCAACATAGCAGGAACTGTCAAAGCCAAATGAATGCAGTGGTCCGGCCTTGTGGCCTGGATGAAGTATCACAGATGGCCTCGGAAACTCCTGGATTTCACACCTACAGGAAAGAGATCACTAGGGAGACCCAAGAAGCGCTGGAGGGATGGACTCCATGAAGATTTAAACCAAGTGTCAATAGATGTGAACGGATGGCTGATAGCAGCAATGGACAGAATACAGTGGAGGAGGAAACTTGTAGATGCGTGCGGTCCACTGGACCTGATCACGTAGTAGTAGTAGCCTAAAGTCTCGAGGCACCCATACCCTTTGTTTAACTCTTTGAAGGGAAGGCATCACTGTAACCTACCACATATGTAGGCAAACTGTTTTGAAAGGGCTGTGGTCACTGTGGCTCTCACAACTAACTAACTGTTGACTGAAGTTTCACTGGATGGCAGGAGAATCACAGTGCAGTACTTTTGCCGCATATTTACGACACGAGCTGATATTTCATACATTTTTTATGTTGTTTGTGGAAGTGTCATACCTTTCTCTCTGTAGCTCTTCTTTATGGAGCTATTTGGGTAAGTAACTTTATATTTGTGTGTTGACCTTCCATAAATCTAAAAGTAATATTACTTTTTATTCAAATATAATTTTCTATACTTTACAGATGGATTTCTGTTTGGTTAATGGTGCTAACCATTGCCCTTCTTTTCCATCCAGTATGTCTTGTCGAAAGAGAACAACATAGGAAGAATGTTACCGAATATTATTTGATGAATTTCTTCAAGTAACAACAGTGTTGACTATAGTGAAAGTGATGTCAATGACCTGACATTTACAACAGATTGTTAAACTTCTGCTTTTGTTTACAGTCAGATATCGAGCAGTAGCGATTCTGAGGATAAAAGTGAAAGTGATGGGACAACTGAAAACAATGTGATGTCACTAACTGTTCTATCAATGGCCATGATAAACTGTGGCTAAGAAACAAGTGTTGACCAAGTGCCATTATTTGCTGCATAAGGTGGTGCGGTTGCAGAAATAAAGAACAAATTGAACCTAAACCCAGCTGACTTACTATGCAAGTTTTTGTTGAAACACTTACAAACCATATAATGTTTCAAACCAATTTATATGCAACACAAACAGGCAAATCTTTCGTCCCCACCAACGAACATGAAATAAAAACTTTTTTTGTCGGAATAAATTTTTAAAAGGGAATCACCAAAAACCTAGCTACAGAGATTACTGCAGCACTGATACAGACCTTAGTGAAAGTTATATATTGAAGTTTATGACAGTAAAAACATTGGTTACTGAGTAACTTGCAACTCAATGATAATTCTGTGTCTCCTGATACAAACAGTCAGAATTACGACAAACTAGGAAACGACTTATAAGAGTCCACACATTTGTATAACTGATTTGCCTCAATGGGCAACGGATCCACCACATTCAGTGTGGATGCACAATTACATCCGACCTACAATTAGCGAGCATCGAGGACATGGACAGGGGAGTGGCACTAGGTGGGAATTTGGGCCAGCCAAGAAGTATGCTGAGTTGGTCTGCACAGCTGCGATAAACATTGTGTCCGGGTGGCACAGTGGTTAACACAACTGTGTAGTATGCAGAAGATCCCGGGTTCGAATCCTGATCTGGCACATATTTTCAATTTGATTTTTATGCAGTAGAAGTTTCACAGTCTCCAGTAGTAGGGTTAGGACTGAAAGTGGTTCTAAATTTAACCAGAGATCTTCATGGGAAGAGTCATATTATTTTTAGGGACAATTATTTTACATCATATGATCTGTTCAAGAACCTAAAGTTCAATGGTCGGCACACTTGTGGAACAAAAAATTCCAGGCGGAAAAAATGCCAAATCTCAGTGAGGAAAAGGAACTTGAGAGAAGTAAATTCTATTACAAAATTAGCAATGATGAAGTAGTTATCTATGGATGGAATGATAAAATGGCAGTCAACATGATTTCTACACGTCGTGCACCATCAGGTGTGTCCAAAGTAAGTTGCAGGATGAAAGACAGATTGGTTGGTTGGTTGCTTGCTTGCTTTAAATGAGGGGGGGAAGGGACCAAACTACGAGGTCCCTTGTCCCTAATAAAACAATGCCACAAGTGTGAAAGTAATACAGACTAGACATACAACACAAAACGAAAAGAAAGGAAAAACCACAAGAACAAAGTAAAAGCAACGAACACTAAAAGGAACAAGAGAGGACAAGAAAACAACAGGGAGATGCTAAACCAAAGAGAGTAAAACAAGAAAGCACATTACAGTGGGTGGCTGACCATGACAATAAAAAGGAAAAACCAGCCACTCTGCAACACATTAAAACCTCCGCCCTAAAAGCATCAGGGTAGAGGACACGGGGACACGCGCTAAAACTTAGATTAAATGATAAAACCCACCCTCACGAATAAAATATAAAACTAAATAAGCCAATGAGGCGCTGTCAGATAAAATGAGCAGCAACAAGTCTAGTAACCCAAGATTTTCTCGCTGGGCAGTCAAAGTGGGACAGTGCACCACAATATGGGCCACTGTCAACCGGGCGCCTCACAGACACCGAGGCAGGTTTTCACACCACAAGAGGTAACCGTGGGTCACCCAAGCATGGCCAATGAGCCGTCAGAGGACAACAGATCCACTGCAAGAGGCCCGCATGGAAGACTACCACACATTCGTAGTCTCCTTAATGACATTAAGTTTGTTGTGCGTACTGTTATACCATTTTGTCTCCCAAAGCTGAAAAACCCTACGGCGTAAGTCAGAACGTAGGTCAGGTTCAGAGAAAGTTTTGGATAAAAATCAGGAGCAGGCCCCGCAGACCCCACTCATACAACGTGGCAAGGATATGATGTCGCCAGATCATGTCGTACGCTTTACATAAGTCAAAAAATATGGCAACCAGGTGTTGGCATCTGGAAAAAGTTGTTCGGATGGCAGACCCAAAGGGCCCAAGATTATCAGTGGTAAAATGACCCTGGCGGAAGTCACCCTGACATGGAGCCAGTAGGCCACGTGACTCCAGAACCCAAACCAACCGCCAACACACCATTCATTATAGCAGCTTACAAACAATATTGGTGAGGCTGATGGGCTGATAGCTATCCACATCAAGTAGGTTTTTACCGGGTTTGAGCAACAGAATGATGGTGCTCTCCCACCACCGTGACGGAAAGATGCCATCAGACCAGATCCAGTTGAAGGTGATGAGGATATGTCACTTGTGGTCAGATGAGAGATGTTTAATCATCTGGCTTTGGATCCAATGAGGCCCTGGAGCTGTGTTGGGGCAATGTGCAAGGGCACTGAGGAGCTCCCATTCAGTAAATGGGACATTGTAGTATTCTCTGTGGCGTGTAGTGAATGAGAGGATTTTCCCTTCCAGCCGCCGTTTGAGTGCAAAAGGCTGGGGGGTAATTCTTCGACACAGAGCCTCCAGCAAAGTGCTCAGCAATCGCATTTACATCAGTAAATAACACGTCATTTATGGTAACACCAGGAACACCTGTTGGGGTCTGGTACCCGAAAAGACGTTTGATCTTTGCCCAGACTTGAGAAGGTGACATATGGCACCCAAAGGTCGAGATTTATCTCTCCCAACACTCCTGCTTCCATAGTTTGATAAGTTGGCAAACATGGGCACGGAGCCGTTAAAAGGCTATGAAGTGCTCCAGGGAAGGGTGCAAGGGACTGCCTTACACCGGAGGCACCCTAAAGAGCGAAGGACTGTGTTTTCTGCTACAGAAACAATTGTTGTAGTCACCTGCTCAACCATCACATAGATATTAATATGTAGGGGAGATTCAACAGTGACAGTATAGGTGAAAGTTTCCCAGCGCGTCTTGTTTAAAGCCCATCTGGGCAGGTGTCCCTGAGCCTGACACCTGGGCAGTGACAGGAAGATGGGGAAGTGGTTGCTACCACACAGGTCATCATATGACCTTCAGTGGATAGAAGGGAGAAGTCCTGGGATGCAGATTGATAAATCAATGGCCGAGTAACTACCATGAGCCACACTGAACTCTGTGGCAGCCTCAGTATTTAAGAGGCAGAGGTCGAACTGATATAGTAAAGTTTTGACATCTCTGCCTCGGCCAGTAAGCATGGTGCCACCCCACAAGGGGTTATGGGTGTTAAAATCTCCCAAAAGTAGGAAAGCTTTAGGGAGTTGATCAATCAGTGCAGCTAATACATTCAGTGGTACTGCACCATCTGGAGGAAGATATACGTTGCACACAGTTATTTCCTGCGTCGTCCCTATTCTGACAGCCACAGCTTCAAGAGGGGTTTGAAGGGGCACAGTGTCACTACAGACTGAGTTTAGGGCATAAATGCAAACTCCACCTGACACTCAATTATAGTCACTACGGTTCCTGTAATATCCTTTATAGCTGAGGAGGGCAGTGGTCCGCATTGCCAGGGACCAAGACTCCTGGAGGGCAATGCAGATAGCAGGTTAAAGCTTAACAGTTGCTGTAGCTTAGCCAGGCAGTGGAAAAAACCGCCGCAATTCCACTGGAGGAAGATGTCATCATGATACTGGGAAGACATGGAACATTCAATGAGGCATTTTATGCCTCAGAGTCACCTGCTGCCACCAACTTATTGCCTGAGCAGTCTATATTCATTGTGTCCGAGGGTCTGGCAAGATCTAGGTCCTCAGCAGACGCCAGAATCTCCGCTTCATCCTCAGACGCAGAGCTTGTAGGTAGCAGTGGTGTGGGTGCCACCGCTCTGGGACTGAAGATGAGCGTGAAGCCTTACGACCAGCTGCTTTTGAGCTCTTCAGCAATTGGCGGGTGTCATCTTTCCCACTAGCAGAAACCTGGGAAGGGAGTGACCCAAGGGACCCCTTCCTAGTGAGAGAAGCTGAAGACGACTTACGCTTCTCCAGCTTAGAAGTGGGGACGGACATCCCCGACGGTTCGGGCAGTGTTGACCCCTAAGTAGGTGGTGTGGAAGCAACAGGGGGATAAATGCACCCATGCCCACCCACCATCAAGGAGGCAGGTGTAGTCTTCCGGCTTTGAGAGGTGACTGGGGTTGGCGGAGCTGTTGGTGCCAGAACTGTTGTAGTGACGGCGTAAGACAATGACATATGTACAGGTTGCAGACATTCAAATTTTCTCTTAGCCTCAGTGTAGGTCAGTCGGTCCAGGGTCTTGTACTCCACGATTTTCCTTTCTTTCTGGAGAATCCTGCACTCTGGCAAGCAAGGCGAATGGTGCTCTCTGGAGTTGACACAGATGGGAGGCAGGGGGGTTAACGGTGCAGGCATCAGCAGAGGGGGGGGGGGGGGGGGGGGGGATCGAACAACAGGGTACATGGTGGCCCCACCACAACGGACTGGCTACTGTGCCGGATATCAGGTGCAAACGCACGATGCACTACGTAAGGCACCCTCATACAAATCTTGTGCTATTATGATATGGGGCTGAAAGGTTCGAATAATTTGCACTGAAGATGATCACACACTGACCAACATCGACCTGTAAAATAAAGGATTTCAATATTTATAACCAATGCTGCCATTTATCCAAAATACACTATGTGATGAAAAGTATCCGAACCCCCCAAAAAACATATGTTTTTCATATTAGGTGCATTGTGCTGCCACCTAAGTATCAGTGACCTCAGTAGTAATTAGACATCATGAGAGAGCAGAATGGGGCACTCTGTGGAATTCACGGACTCCGAATGTGGTCAGGTGATCAGGTGTCAGTTGTGTCATGCATTTGTACGCGAGATTTCCACACTCATAAACATCCCTAGGTCCACTGTTCCCAATGTGATAGTGAAGCGGACAGATGAAGGGAAACATACAGCACAAAAGCCTACAAGCCTATCTCGTCTGCTGACTGTCAGAGACCGTTGACAGTTGAAGAGGGTCGTAACATGTAATAGGCAGACATCTATTCAGACCATCACACAGGAATTCCAAACTGCATCAGGATCCACTGCAAGTACTATGACAGTTAGGTGGGAGGTGAGAAAACTTGGATTTCATGGTCGAGTGTACGGAGCGTAAACATTGTACGACTGAACAGTGGAAAAACCGTTGTGTGGAGTGATGAATCGAGGTACAGAATCTGGTGATTCGATGGCAGGTTGTGAGTATGGTGAATGCCCAGTGAACGTCACCTGCCAGCGTGTGTCGTGCCAACAGTAAAATTTGGAGGTGGTGGTGGTGGTGGTGGTGGTGGTGGTGGTGTTATGGTGTGGTCATGTTTTTCATGGAGGGGGCTTGTACCCCTTATTGTTTTGCGTGGCACTATCACAGCACAGGCCTGCGTTAATGTTTTAGGGACCTTCTTGCTCCGCACTGTTGAAAAGCAATTCGGGGATAGTGACAGCATATCTCAACACGATCGAGCACTTGTTCATAGTGCACGGCCTGTGGCAAAGTGGTTACATGACAATAAAGTTCCAGTAATGAACTGGCCTGCACACAGTGCTGACCAGAATCCTATAGAATGCTTTTGGGATGTTTTGCAACGCCGACTTCGTGCCACACCTCACCGACCAACATCAATACCTCTCCTCAGTGCAGCACTCCATGAAGAATGGGCTGCCATTCCCCAAGAAACCTTCCAGCACCTGGCTGAATGTATGCCTACGAGAGTGGAAACTATCATCAAGGCTAAGGGTGGGCCAACACCATACTGAATTCCAATATTACCAATGGAGGGTGCCACAAACTTTTAAGTCATTTTCAGCCTGGTGTCCGGATACTTTTGATCACATAGTATATATTGACAATAATACGGTCATGGTGCACAAAGTTCCCAATGGAATTAGAAATGAACAATAACCAATATCACTTGCCCCACTTATGTTGAAAGATTACAATTCCAGTATGAACTATCTGGATAATTTTGATCGAATGAAAGACTATGCTACACACAGGAAGAGCAGTAGATCAGATAGTTTTTTCACTTTGTAGACGACTATGTAAGAAATTCATTCATCATGTGCAAGTAGACTGGAATGGACAAGTTCTCCAACAGAAGATGTGCAATTTGCAGTTCAAGAAAAAGCCCAATACAAACTGTGTGTATACATTCAGCGTACAAAGTACTTTTTTTGCCCGAGAGCAGGCAAGAACTGTTTTAAGAGATAGCATGAAAATAAAAAGAAAGTTACACCAAAGTTCATCCACCAACTATCAAACTTGTATACCATAATGGGGTGGTGGTTAGCTGCGATGACCACATTTAATGCTAATATTTTGTTATTTTTAAGGTGAATTTTTACAAACTTACAGTAGAAACCTACCCTCTAGGGTAAATTTTTATGGCATTTATCTGCCCCTCAGAGTTAAATAATGTAGTTGGGTAACAAACAGCCTGCAGAACATCCTTTTGCTAATATTACAATGTTCAACTCCAATTATTTTCTTTGAACTACGATGCAATGGCTCATGTACTACAGAGCAGATGATTAAAATGCTAGTACAACATCCAAATGCAAACCATTGCCACAGTGTGGGAAAGCATGCAACTTGTCACATGTTATGAATATTCATTTTGGCATAGCTGGGACTATAGCCAAAAGCCTCCAGACCACTGCATCACTATGACTGATTTTCATGTTTCCATAACACACTCAAGGAAGCCCACCCGAATGCCAATTCAACTTAACAAGACACATCAATCAACAGAATCTACTGCCAGTTCTCTGCTGATCAGAAACAGCATTTTTGCCCTATCCTATGTGACACTGCATACTCCTCCTTGCGCCGATGGCTGCTTTCTGAGAAGAAGTACACCCATGTAATCTGGATCTTATTGTTTATCAACACATCATGCAGATCTTGATTTATGCACTTGGGATGCAATGGATCTCCTCTGCAGTAACTGCAAATATGTTGGCGATTGTTTAACACAAATTGCTTTACAGTTAAGTGGTGTGTATGAGGTTATATAATAGGCCTTGCCAAGGTATGGTGGGCTCAGTGCTTCCCTGACATTTCTACATCAAAATAACACATGCAAAAATAGTCTTGAGCACATGCAAATCGTGTGAAGTACTCTCAACTGAAATGCAACTATGTGTGGGCCCCTACAATTGTGCCCCATTCAAAAACAGGAAGTTCTCTCTGTTCACTCATTCTGAATTCACTCATTTCTATTTTATTGTGTTTCAACGGGAGAAGCAACCTGGGTGGTGGGGGAGGCTGGGAAGGAGACAGGTAGCAGCATATGAATAAGAGACTGTAAGAAGCTCCTTGTGGGAGCATACAGGGCAAGGTGCAGAGAGGGTAGGGCAGCTGGGTGCGGAGGGGAGGTTAGACGGGGAGAGGTGGGTGGTAAAATAGAGAAGTAAAAAGATTGTGGGCGTGTTGGTGGAATAGCACTACATGTAGTGCTAGAGTGAGAACAGGGAAGGTGATAGGTGGGTAGAGGACAATGACTAATGAAGGTTGAGACCAGGAGAATTATAGAAACATAGGATGCATTGCAGGGAGAGTTCCCACCCGTGCAATTCCCTGTTCACATTCCAGCACTACACTGCCTTCTATTCCATCAAACACATCCACAGTCTTTTTACTTCTTTACTTTCCTGCCCTCTCCCATTCCCACCTGCCCTCCATTCAACCTCCCTACTGCACCTATCTGCCCTACCCTCTCTCCACCTTGTCCATGTATGCTTCCAGAAACAGCACTTTACTGTCCCCCACCACTATGCTGCTGTCCCTCCCCCTCCCAGCCTCATCCTTATGCCCACCACCCAGAATGCTTCTCCCATCACGAACAGGTCTGGCCCTGGCAGCCAGAGACAGTGGTCGTGTGTGTGTGTGTGTGTGTGTGTGTGTGTGTGTGTGTGTGTGTGTGTGTGTGTGTGTGTGTAGAAGGCTTACTTGTTTAGCAGTATTTTTGTTGCGCCTGTCAGCAATTCAACATTTCCACTATATGGTGAGTAACAATCTATCCCTTTCATGATATTGTCATTATTTCATCCTGGATTTTCCATGGTTTAATACTGTGTTTTCATTTTTACCCTACATACTCTGATAACCCTTAGCATATGTCCAGTTGGGTGTCTGAAATCTTTTGGCTATATAACAAATCTGATCATACATAATTAATTTGCATAGCACACAGAGTACTGTAGTGCCATTTTTTGAATGGGTTATTGTTCATAAGCTTAAACAAGAATTAATAAAAAATACATAAGTAAAATGAGTACTTACGGATAGCATAAATAGAAAATATTTACTATTGGATGATTTTGCAAAATGTGGTATGCAGACCAAACCAGGGAAGACATCACCAGGCATAACAGAATTAACCTGTAAGTATTTAAATTCTCTTTACATTGTTTTGGTAATGGCACACAGATATTTTAGAGAAACAAACAAACACTAAGCATAGACTCTGACGTAACTATAATAATACTACGAACTATCATTGTACCAAAATATTCTCCCACTTCTGCCTTCCCCCAATGCCTTTCATACTGAAAGGACTACAGACACGATGTTACAGGCACTACACATGGATTGATTAAGAACAAAGGGGGACGGGTTGGACAGTGCTACTAGGTACAAATTTATAACAAAACTGTTACGGCTTTTATGGCCACTTGTTGACAAACTGCCTGTTGGCTTCTGTCTCAGTTTCTCCAGCTGACATTTGTCTGACGATTTTTCTGACGTTTCGGCAGCACGAGTGGCTGGCATTGTCGAAGTTCCACCACCAGCAATGGAGGGTGAAACTCCGACAATGCCAGCCACTCATGCTGGCAAAACGTCAGAAAAATCATCAAACGAACATCAGCTGTAGAACCAGAGATAGAAGTCAACAGACAAATTTATAAACCGATGTGGCCCATAATTGTGAAACATAGAAGTGGGCATAATTAACAATTGCTATAAATGTATGTGAAGTATAATACAGCACTATGCAGGATAGTACAAGCTTGGGCACATAGTGTGTATTGTTATGTACGGTTTTCTGGTACCATTTACTTATTTGGACATGTACTATGTTTTATTACACACACACACACACACACACACACACACACACACACACACACAAACACACGGTTCCAGTTACATTGCCCTGGCTCAGCACATTGTGCTGATATTACCACTCAACTGAAATGACAGGTTGCATCAGGTGGAGTGGACAGAAAGGTGGGGAGAAAGAAGGCAGGAGTGGAGGGAGGGTTGGTGGGAGGATGGCTGTTGACAGGGAGGGAGAGGGTGGGATAAGAGCATGCAACCAGTTAGTTCCTTCTGATTTCAGACAGGAGGAGTTGTGCACAGTGGAGAACAATGAGGAAGAGTCAACTGGGAGGAGAAAACAGAACAAAGGAAGAGGGAGACGGCCAAGATTCTGAATGAGTGCAGGATAAAAGAAATTCAGGTCATGAGGAAGAAGAGAATGTGGCTATGGTCACAAAGCCTCGCAGAGCTAGAGGCCATGGAAACATGAGTGGAGTATGTGTGGTAATGACAATTCCCAAAAGTTGGTATTGGATATAGAATCCAGAGTGCATGGATTGTGAAGCAGACATCGAAATCAAGCATGTTGTGTTTGGTATTGTGTTCTTTCAAACTTCTGTTCTTGGCACCATTTGGCAGTGGCATTCATTCAGGCTGACAACTGTGACAACAGGTTGGTGGTCATGCCCACTTATGATGTTGTGCAACAATTAAAGAACAGGTGGTATAAAATATTGGCACAAGCTGTGGTGCATGGATTGTAACGTAGCAGTTAGAATTGATGGTTGGCACACTGTGGGTCACCGGTTCAAACCTGACCACCAGCTGTTATTAGTTGTCTGGCATTTATCATTTCTGGAAGGTTCTCGAAATTTCTTATGTTTGTATAAACAGCAGCACTATCCGTCCAGGACCTCAGTTCTGTTCTGGCTGTACGTTAGTAATAAATGTGCTTTGTGGGAGTGTTTTATATCACAACCTCAACTCTCTCATATGTCAGGTAGCAAGAGAAGAGATACAGTGTTTTATGGCAAAGAGAACTGCCAGACCAAGTAAGCAAGAGATAGCAGACACAAATATCCACCCTATATGCCAGCGATGATAGAAAATGTTGAAGAGGTGTGTCAGTCATTAGTATCAATCTCTGTCACTAGTCGAATGTATAAGGAAGAATGGACTCTGCCAATACAGAACTATGCCTGAGCGTCAAACAACCACTCAGCACCCAACAGATGCACAGACAACCTACTCCTCCACCAAGTGTAGCACATCAAGGACGAACGGACATTTGGAAGACAGAGGACAACATGCCAGTGCCTTTCCACTGTGGATGCCCTGAACAAGTTGTGTATTACTGCAGAGAAAGAAGGCAAGTTTCTGATGAGCACTATGCCACTAGATGGCAACTGTTATAACAGTTCTGTTGGTGCCAATCATCTGTAGAAAATTATAGTTCACCTGTTGAGGGGGGGAAACATTGGCATAATCTGTATGAGGTTACATTCCAGCACTTCCTAACCATTCCTGGTTGCTGTTTGCCTAGCCGTTTAATAGAAGTGAGCTAAGTGAGTTAACTATCTACAGAGATGAGACCGCCATAGATGAAAATCCTTCATGGAAAACAGTCATCAAGGTTTCAGGAAATTCACTGGTGTCATCATCGTTGGTCAACGTATTTGGGCACAAATCAACTCAAGAGCTGAAGAAGACTATGATCTAGGACACGAAAGTGATTGTACAGAAGGTTGCAAACGGGAAACATATCCAGCTTAGTGGAACATCAACCGCACAAATAACTGTCAATGATACATGCAGAAACAATACGGAATTGTGGGTCTGCCTTGAAGCAAAACACTTTTGTTTTATATCCTTTACCAGACTAGGTTCAGCAATAATATCGCCATCATCAGTGAATTTTTCTTTACTCTATAACATGCAAAATTAGCATCATTATAAACATTACAAAATGTTATTACATGTGTATTGTTTGTTTCCAGGTAGTGTAGTGGATGAATAGTTTCATAGTACCTTATTCATACAATACAGCACCTGGAACCAAACAAGACATGTGTAATAATGTTTTGTAATGTTTTTAACAATGCTAATTTAGCTTATTTTATGATAAAGAAAAGAAAACTTACTGATGATGGTGATATTGTCACTGAAACTAGGTTGGGAAAGAACATAAAACAAAATTGTTTTGCATCAATGCAGACCAACAACTCCATGATTTCTTTATGCAAACATGGACCAAAAAGATACAATGATATACTGCAGCTCTTCAAATTTGTTGTTTTAACAGAATGGAGTCAAAGTTATTCTTGGATGGGGACTTCCTGCAGGCATCACAAGCAGTCAGACTGTGGAAGATCAAAGCTCCAGACTGACAAAGCCATTCCAACAAGAACACACTGCAAAGCCTGCTCTGGGCAGTTGTCTGCCACTGCAGATGATTTTACCTTGCTGTTATCAATGAGACAAGTTCCCGTCATCATTCAAGATGAACAGTTAAACTGTGAAGCTTTCATTGATTGCAAAAGGCTAACAAAATAAATCTACATTTCAGTGAAAATCATCAGTATTGTAGGTGGCCAAGAAAACTTCAGATCACCAATTATCACGAGCAGCCACAACTCATCCCTATATGTAGGCATAAGGGCAGCTGAACCAGTCCAGGAAAAGCATCTTAATGTCATTGACAAAGAATTGTGCTCTGCTACCATCACAGATAACAGAGAGGAGGAAGCTACTATCGAATTGCCAGTAGAATCTGAGCTGACTACCGAACAATGTTGACAAATGTTAGCCATTCTTTACAAATTTTTGGATGCCTTCCTATGCAGAACAGAGATGAGAGACCAAGTGATTCATAGTAAAATACAGTATCAACATTTGGGATCATCCACCAATTAGCTAGGACTCAGACTGTCACCAGCTGAATGATAGATAATCCTGGAGATGGAGAAGGTGCTGTGAGATGTAGACACTAAACCTTCAGAGAGTCTTTCATCCTCTCCTGTCATCTTTGTGAAGAAGGATGGCATGTGGTATTTTCGCTCCAACTTTCGACTACTTAATAAAATCACAAAACAACGTGTGTGCACAACGCAGTGCACTAATGATACCCTAGACTGCTTGAAAGGAGCAAAATATTTATCAACAATGAACATGCAAACAGCTTGATTACAAATCTAAATTGATGAGGCTGGCCAGAAAAAGACTACCTTCATAACACCAAGACTGCCCCCATAACACCAATTCAAAGCCATACTGTTTGAACTGTGGAATGCTCCAGCCACATTTCATCGTATGATGGACAGCTGGCTTTTGGTATCTAGGTGATATTGTCATTTTTTCAAAGACATCTGAAGAACAGCTAAGCCGTCTGACAACCTTGTTAAAGGGTGTTCAGATCGCAGGCCAAGAAACAGCCAACCAGGTGCATAACACAAGTTTATTAGAACCCTTCACCTAGGTTTCAGTAATTACAAAATTATCTTCTTCTGAAGGAGACTGTAACACTTAGATATTGCACATTTGTTACAAAATGTTCAATTAAAAGAGAAATAGTAAATGTGGGTAAAATACTATAAGTCGATGGTACACAGTTACATGTTACATAATGTGTTGAAAAGGTACATTAGAATAAAGCCACAGGTTTTTGTCAAGTAAAACTTCACATCAAAATCAATAAAATAATAAGTCACAGCAATCAGTAACATCAGTGTGAACTTCACTGATAAAACTTCTCAACTGACTAATGTACTAGGCGCTTAAGTTAAGGCAACTTACATATGGAAGACACTACGTGCATCTGCATAAAAAATGCACAAATAAGCATATCCAGTGCCTTGCATGTACTCAACTGACAATTAATATTGTAATTTGTAAGAAGTATATAATTTCTATTCATTAAATCTCCTTCTGAAGAAAATAATTTTACAATTACTGAAACATAGATCAATGAATGTAATAAACCTGTGTTACGTAGCTGGTTGGGTGAGTTTTTTAGCCTTTCCAAGATTATAGTTTTACAGTTGTGTTTACAGCCATGTTCAAGATTTTAAATCTTGAATAGGCTATTTTCCTATGTTAAAAATATGATTCAGATTGTTATTATTTTGATTGACAATGCCATATAAATAGCATCTGCTGTCAATATTCCCACACAATATCTGTTATTTTTGTGTAATTGAAGCTTAGAAATCATTAAATATTAAGATCAGGTCACATGATCAAAAACACTCTATTACTAGCTGATGCTCTGGTGACAGAGACTAGGAATAAGATGAGGCTCTACGTTTGTTATGGGAGTATTAGCTGATGTTACAAGGTTCTTACATACTTTTCCTGCTAACAGTTTAGCTACTTAGTGATGCAAAACACAATTACAACCTTTAAGTCACAATAGAAAAGAATTCTGTGAATACTGATAGCAGAAGCCTTGCAAAAGTTGATGTGTTTATGCTCCACCCAAATAGAGCAGTGATATGAGCAACGATGGGCATTCTTTTCCCTGTTCCCTGCAACATCATTAATCTCTCTCAAAACTAAGGAATTGCAGATAGAGCAGTGATATGAGCAACGATGGGCATTCTTTTCCCTGTTCCACGCAACATCATTAATCTCACTCAAAACTAAGGAATTGCAGATCTTTTGCAAATGAGTCCACATATTATACCTACATAACATTTGACAACAACTGACCTACTGAATAACTGAGGTGTAGTTGAGTAAAACAACAATTTTCAAGAGTTTAATTTCACAGAATGATGCTATCTTTCGTTGTAACAATGGGACAGTATATCTCAGAGGTAAGTTAATTTTAACTTCAAAGGGCAACATATTTTTAATTAAGTTCGTGAACGTGTACGTCGACGTGGTGGCAAGTTGCTAGTTCAGTGCAACCACATTTTACACATATTCTCATTCTCTGGAACACTCAAAAACAACTTTTCAGGGATTTTTCTAGATTTGTTTGTACAGTATGGTACTACACACCATTTGTAACTCATTTCCCACAACATAAATTCCAAAACAGGCATCAATGTGAATTAGCATTGTGACAGTAAGAGCAGCAAGCCAGCCAGTACTGTCGCAGGCAGCACATGACTCAAATGGAGCATTTTAGCGAGCTTTCAAATTATCTGAATTTCATTTCCATTTTTATACAAGAATACTGACATTCAAGAGGAAATAAGTGAGTTAGGAGCATAAAATAAGATATTATACATTTGAGACAATTTCCAGGAAACAGACAAATACCCTATTGTCCTTAAGGAAGTGCTAAAATCTTCTCCACTGTTATGGTATATGTGCAGTTCCAGGGCATATTCAAGTAAGATGCTGGAGAAGTTATTGATTACACTTCGAGAGTACTCTCCAAGTCTGAGATGAACAACTCTACAACTAAGAAACATTGTGTTGCAGTTTGTTTGGCCATCAACAAGTTACATCCATATTTAATTGGCAAACTTTTCACTGTCAGGATTGGTAACCATTTGCTATGCTTGCTGACTAGCCTTAAGGGTCTGTTGAAGTCTACCATTGCGATGTGCACTGATGCTTCAGTAGTGTGACATCACGGTTGTATACAAATGCAGATGCAAAACTCACGGATGCTGACTGCCTTTCAAGGAATCCTGTGGAAGAACACAGCAGTCATTGCTACCTTAAATGACACTGCTGTTGAACAAAGGAAAGAACCACCTCTGCAGAAAACCATAAAAGCCTTTAAAGAAGCAACCAAAATAGGATTCCAATTAATAAATGGAGTATAGTAAAATAGGAACTATGATCCAATCGGGCAAAAATGGTTGTTCGTCATCCCAGCTCATCTATGGCCAGATAATATCAAGTATTTCTATGATGCCCCTACATCTGGTCAGCTGGAACTCGTGAAGATTCCAGACAGGGTCAGACGCAAGTATCACTGACAAGTACTCTACCGAATGGTTAGACACTATGTCAGCCACTGTAAAGAATGGCAGTGATGGCAGCCCATGCCAAAATTATCTCCAGATCATCTGATATCAATTCCACCAGCAGCAACACCATTCCTACAAATTGTAATCAATGTCTTGGGGAGGTTTCCAAAGTGAACAACAGTCACCAAACCTGTGCTGACTGCTGAAACTCTGATAATGGTTGGTTGGTTGGTTGGTTGGTTGGTTGGTTGGGGGTTAAAGGACTAAACAGCAAGACCATCAGTCCTTTGGTTAATCTGGAACTAGAGAAATACTCCAGGACATGTATGATCATGTAAGTCCATAGGAGCAGTAAGATTGGGGCACTGAAGGCAATATTGATGCCAGAGCTGAGAAATAATTTGTAGAGAAGTATATGCATTGGAAAGTATGTAGTTCAGAGAAAATGAGGGTTCTTCCATGGCTGATCCCTGCTAACCACATTAAGAACAAAGGCAGTTACAGAGCAAAGAATCTCCTCTAGTCAGGAGATTCAGAACAGTAAAAGTGAGAAGGCTAAACGAGTTATGTATATCAGTTGGACTATCAATAATAAAAACAAGATGAGAGAAATTGGTAATGCAGCAGGTGGTTGTCGTCAGGGCTCTACATGTGATTCGAGCTATCCAACCTACAGGTGTCCCATCCCTGGTCCATTGCAGTGAAGGCACTAAAGAGCATCAATCACTCAACAGAGTGCTACACCTAAAATGGAAAATAGGGTTCAGCAGAAAAAGATGCAAACCACACCTCAAAGCAGTTTTTACAAGAGTAAAATAGGTATTAAGGAGGCAGGTGGAAAAGGAAGTAGGGTCGACAGTCCCCAGTCCAAGCATGCATGGAGAGAGGCCCCAGCCCCAATCACCCCACTCCACTCCATCCCACCCCACCCTGAAGGCAGTTTAAAACCTTATATCTGAGATTAAAAACCAATTTTATGGAGAGAACCCATCCACCAATATTAGGGGCAAAGAATTTGGAAGACAATGCTTAGCAGGAGGAGGCACCATTCCACCAGGAAATGAGCTACTATATGTAATGCTCCACAAACAGAACCAGAGTGGCTCCTTACATAAAATAAAACTGTAGGTTAGTCCAGTATGCCTGATGCAGAGACAACATAGGACTGCAGATTCCCTGCAGGAGGAACGGAAGGAGGAGCACCATGCAGTGGTAGCCTTCTCGATAGTGCAGAGTTTATTAGAGAAGGCACTAGCCCAGCATATGTTGTTCTACCTCCAAGTTCACGGAAGACTTATTTGCATAAACAGATCTGCACCTTGGACTGTCGAAGCTCAAAGTGTATGGGGGGCAAGTAATCACTTCTCTAGCCAAATGGTGAGCCAGTTCATTCTCTGGGATACTGACATGACCTACAACCCAGAGAAAGACAACTTATTACAGCAGTGTGACTAAGGTAAAAGGGAAGGTCATGAATAGAAGATATCACATGGTGACAAGAGCAGCAGTGATCAATAGACTGGAAACTGCTCATTGAATCACCGCAAATAAAAATGCAGTCAAGTGAGGCTTTTTTAATAAAATGTATAGCTCTGTTAATGGCTATCATCTCCACCATAAAAACACTACACATCACCAGTGACAAATGTTGTTCCTGATGAGTAGGATACGTAAAAGCATATGCTGTCCTATCCATGGTTAGAGCCATGACAGTAGCACCTTGATATTCTTACAGAAGTGAATGGAACAGAAGCCAAAATATCATGGGGATGACAAACTTTAGAATCATCAAATACATCGCTTCAAACTCGTAGCTTGAGTACCAGTTAAAGAGCGTTGTGTGAGAAAACACAGGAATTACATTCTAAGGACATTAGGCAGAGGTCCCAGCAGAGGGCTACAAGATGCTTTCCAATTAGTGATCCCAACTGAGGGTGGGTGTCAGGGGATCAGTCCCTCTCGTGCGCATAAATAATTTGGTAAATTGGCTGGTTATTGCATAACAGAACAGCAGTTGGTACCAATGGAGCAGAAGAAGGAAGATTCCCACTTGCACAAGAGGGCAGTCTATGGGGCACATCCATGGAGTACCAGTGTCCAGTCTAACTCCACAATGATGAATTATGTCTAACAATTTCAGTATTGAAGGTATTGCTGAGCCATAGCCCTGGCAACCATAGTCCACTCCGGACAAGAACAGCGCCCAGTAAATAACAAGAGAAGCACAATCCACACCCCAAGAGGTGTGGGCAGTGAAACAGCGAGTGTTAAGCTTCTGCGTGTAGCTAGTCTGTAACTGACAAATATGGGGCAGCTACGCCAGCTTTTTATCAAAGTGGAGGGCCAAAAAACAAGACTGCAACAACGTCCAAGTGCTGGGTCCCCAAATAAAGTTTTGGGTCAAGGTGAACCATGGTACGATGAGAGAAATGCATTACCTGTATTTTTGCATGAGCATTTTGGAAACCATGGGAAAGGATCTCGAGTGGGGAAAAGGATCTTGAGTGGGGGCCCTTCAGACGGCACCTTGGTGCTGGCATTCAGCCAAAGCTACAGAGTGGGAGCTGTACCAAATGCAAAAATCGCTGGGATACAGTGTGGGGGTAACCCGCTGCCAACTGAGGTCACGAGCCCATTGATGGCGATGAGGAAGAGTGTGACAAGCACAAAGTCCTGTGGGACGCCATTCTCATGGACCCATTGAGAGCTGAGTGGAGGACCAGCTCTAACCTGGAGTAGCCTGTGGCATAAAAACTGACAAACAAGAACTGTTAGAGAGGCTCAAAATCTGTAGTCATAGAGGGTAAGTAAAAAGCAATGTTGTCAAGGAATGTCACGTGCCTTACATAGGCCAAAAAAAGACTGATGAGGTGTTGGTGTTGAAGCCTTGTGGACTGCCATTTACAACCTGGCCAGATGGTCAGTTATCGGTCACCCCTCCTGGAAACAACACTGATAAGGGAAACAAAAGGTGCAGAGATTTGAGAACCCAGCATAATCTGTGGACAACTATTATTCCAAACAGTTTGCAGATCATGTTGCTGAGGCTACATAATCAGTAGCTGTCAATGGATGTGGGATATTTGTGTGGTAGGATTGGGACGATGATACTATCTCTCAATTGTGAAGAGAGAACACCTTCTAGCCAAATACTGTGGCACCTTCAGCACTGGAACTGTTAGACAAAGTCCATCACTGTGGCTTTTGACTGGTTACCAGTGCCCTCCACA
Organism: Schistocerca gregaria; assembly: GCF_023897955.1. Lineage (NCBI taxonomy): Eukaryota > Metazoa > Arthropoda > Insecta > Orthoptera > Acrididae > Schistocerca > Schistocerca gregaria. The sequence continues at coordinate 364,808,873 of NC_064931.1, forward strand.
CTAGTCCTATAGACTGTCTACATTTCTTCTAAGAAATTTGTTTTTATTTTCGGGTATAAGGTTTTAAACTACAAGTAGATGGAGTCTTTCAGTAACATTCAGATTTTGAATCATCTGATCACACTATGCTGCATCTTAAAACTTTTGGAATGATGTTTTATGGCTGTAAGGTGATATTTAAATATTTTTCATTCCAATTTCAAATCTGATTTTGTTGTTTGTTTATCACATCGATTTTTGTACAAATAAAGTCTAAAGTTTTAGCTGAAATAACAGTTTTTTGTAACAGGAATTTTTTTTAATTGTATTAAAAATAAATGATTTATTTTGTAATCTTTTACAGAATCACTACATACTGCATTTGAGTAGACAATAGCATATGTTCATTTAAAAATGTTAATTATTATTACAAAAACACATGTAAGACAACTTAATTTCCCTTTGCTGATTTCGCTGCATTACGTTCTTTCTGACATTAAGTGAAACTTCTCTTCCTTGGTTGTCTCCCTTCACCAGTGCCATCTCTCACTGGCACAAAACAGTAGTCAGCTATCAATGTTTGCAATCAACCTTCCCTGGTATCTCTCTTCCATCTCCATCTACATCTACATACATGTTCCGCAAGACACTACTAGTCATTTCATTTCCTGTTCCACTTGCACACAGAACGAGAGAAAAACAACTATCTATATGCCTCCATATCAGCCTTAATCTGTCTAATCTTATCTTCATGGTCCTTACATAAAATGTACACTGGCAGCGATGGAATCATTCTGCAGTCAGCCTAAAATCCCAGTTCTCCAAATTTTCTCAGCAGTGCTCCTCGAAATTAATGTCCCTTTCCCTCCAGTGAAACCCATTTGAATTCTCAAGACATCTCCGTAATACTTGAGTGTTGTTTGAGCACTACTGGTAACAAATCTAGCAGCACACCACTGAACTGCTTGATGTCTTCCTTTAATGCAACCTGGTGCAGAGGCCAACCACTCAAACAGTACTCAACAATGGGTCGCACTAGCATCCCACATGCAGTCTTCTTCACAGATGAACCACACTTTCCTAAAATCCTCCCAATAAACCGAAGTCGACCATTAACCTTTCCCACAATCCTAACATGCTCGTTCCATTTCACATCACTTTCCAATGTTATTCCTGATGACGATGATGATTATTATTATGCTCTTAAAGGGACTAAACTACTGGGTCACTAGTCCCTCCATTTCATGAGAGAAAAAGGTAAAAGGTGAAAAAGTGGGGACTTAGCTGCTGCAACTACATAAGCAAGTCAAAGAGTTCGAAAAAGGGCATGACAGTAGTTGTAACGCGACAGATAAAAGAAAATAGAGACAACCCAGGCAGCACTTTGCACAAGAGGGTCCAAAGTCACAACAAGGTGGGGGGGGATGAGTAACCTGTGATAAAATGGGTGGGTACCCACTGTGGGGAGGCTCTCATAGTGACCACTACCCCTAACACTGAAAGTGGGGGAGTATTACAGTTTAGTGGAAACCTGCTCTCTCTCAGGAAATTCAACACTTCGGTAGTAGCTGTCTCGTCATCTGCAAGCACCCAAGGTAGTGAGGTGGGCAAGCTGAGAGCATGCCACAGATTGGCCAGGCATGCACGCTCAATGAAGACATGTGCTATCATCAGTAAACTACCTCAGCTGCAGTAGTGAGGATTCTCCCAACGCAGAAGGAACTCATGGGTGAGTCTCATGTGGCCCATTCATTGTTGGCACAATTCAATGTCATCTTTCTGAGAGGCCTGGAAAGATGTATGCCAGACCTTAGAGGGCCCCTTAATCGCTCTTAACTTTTTGTAGCCTGCCATTCCAATTCCCAGAGTCTCAAAAGAATGCATCACAGTTGTACTCTTACGTCTGTGCCCCATATTTCAACATCAAGATGATCCCCTGCAGTTGTGTCTTTGAATAGACGGATTTGCAAGTTCATTTCCTGGAATGCTTATGTAGCTCTGTGTCCAGATGAACGTCACTGACTTTCCAGAGCTGTAGCGGTCAACCAGTAAGCTCTGGATATTAGAGACCAAAAGACTTTTGGGATAACACAGGGATGTGCCTTTTAAGCAACTCAGGGAATTGCTACACGTTAGAAAGTTCTTCGTGGCCAGGGATTTGATGAACCACACAACCTAAGATGCGCCAACAAACTCTGCAGTGTATACACTTCAGGCACTAGGCAGAGAAAGCCTCTCATGTCCCCTTGCATTTGCAAATACGAAACCAACCCTGTCGCTGACTTTTGACCCATCCAAGTAGATGCATACTGAATTAGAATAATTGTGGAGGATCGAATGAATCAGGTGTTGCAAAAGGGTAGGATCAGTGTTTTTCTTGAGGCCACAAAAGAGGTCCATCTGTATCACAGGGCAGGGTACAGACCACAGGGGATGTCAAAAGGAAGCCCCAGGAACACAAACTAAAGGAGGCTGTTGGAGAGCCTTCAGTACAAAATCAAAGTGGATTCCTGCTCGTCTACCCAGTTTTGGGCAATGCACAAAGAGTCTGAACTGTTGGTTATTGAACAGAGTTGAGTGACATGGGTGAGCAGGCATCTGACAGATTGCGACTGCATAATTATCCAGAAACTGCTGTCGTTTAACCTACAGCGGTAGGGCACCAGCTTCCACCAGGAGGCTGTCAACAGGACTCGTACAGAAGGCCCCCCATCGCCAACTGCATGTCAGTGTGGTGAACAGGGTCTGAATAGGATTCAGCACGCTCAGTACAGACAGTGCTGCCAAACCATTGGCAGGATCAAATCAGTGCTTCGTAAAATCTCAGAACTATGTGGTCCACAACCCATAAGGAGTTACTAACAAAACAGAGAGCATTTAGCTTCTTTATGCAAGCTGCCTTGAGCTGGCAGACATGTGGAAGCCCAGTTACCTTGTTGTCAAATAAAATACCTAAGAATGGGAAAGTTTCCACGACTTCAAGTAACTGGTCAAAAACATAAATTTCTGGGTGTGGGTACACAGTTCGGAGTCAGAAAAAATGCACAACTCATGATTGTGCAGGAGAAAATTGAGAGCCATAACTCAGGGCCCAGTCATGTACTCTCCAGACAGTCCCATGAAGTTGGGACTCAGCAGTGTACAGTGATGCAGAGGTATAGCACAGGCAAAGATCATCCACATACAGAGACGGAGAGACTATGGAGTCCACTGCATTTACAATAGCCCTGATAGCGATAGCGAACAGCATTACAATCAGGACTAATCCCTCAGTTTCCTGTACATATTGGTTGCCAAGAGTCGAACCTGCCCAGACCCAAGAAAGTTGAAGAGAGAGGAAATTCTGGATAGGAATGGGTAAAATGCCCCAGAAATCCCTTTCATGCAGTGTAGATAGGATCTGATGTTGCCTGGTGGCATCGTATGCCTTCTGCAAGTCAAAGGACACAGCAATCAGATGATGTTGATTCGCAAAAGCATTGTACACTGCAGATTCCAGATGAACCAGATGATCTGTGGAGGACTGGAAAGCCCGAAAGCCACTTTGCAATTATGATATATGCCCTCAAGCTTCAAGGCACCAACAAAGATGGTGATTGACTATTCATTCAAATAGCTTACACAAACCACTCGTCAGAGAGATTGGCCAGCAGTTAGTTAAAATACGTGAGTCCTTTCCAAGTTTCAGGCCAGGAATAATAATACCTTCCCATCACGGAGAGGAAAATTCTCCTTCCTGCCAAATACGATCAAAGAGGCCAAGGATATATTTCGTGCTGTCAGCACAAAAATGTTTCAGCATTTGGTTATGGATTTTGTCGGGTCTAGGGGCCATATCTCCACACACTGCCAAAGTGCTGCAAAGCCCCCATTTGCTAAAAGGGGCATTCTATGAGAGAGAGCTCTGTGCATGGAAGGATAGCAGGTGGCACTCGGTCAGGTGTTTCTGGGCCAGGAAATGAAGACGGTAATTACTGCCAGTGAAGTGTGCCACAAAACATTTGGCAAGTAGCATAGGATCAGTGCAGACGTTACCATTGACATGGTTGTCAGGAACCACTGTGGGTGGTGGATGGCTGCAAATGCAGTGGAGTTTAGTCCACACTTGGGATCATGGGGTGTGGGATTGCATGGATGACACATATTTCTCCCAACACTCCTGCTTTCTTTTCTGCCCTTTGCCTGGAGTCTCTTGAATGCTATTAAATTTTCCATAGAGGTATGGCACTTATGATGTCGGAGTGCAATGAGGCATTCCCTGATGGCTGTGGCTATATCAGAGCATATGAGGGTACAACCCCCACTGAATGCCCTCTCAACATTAATGCATTTGTATAGTAGGGTTTTTAGTATTTCAGAGCAGCAAGATGTATTACCGTAAACTGTGTTTTCTGAAGTGCTATGCCAACTAAGAAATAAGTGGCCAGTAAACAACGGAGTTCAGTCAAGTGGAGATAGTAGCCGTTGCAGTTCCACTGAAGAAGCATTTGGAAAGTGGACATCAAATCCAAAATGAGGACCAGAATTTAAAAATCTAAAAAAGGTGAGGGATCCACCAGTGGTGCCATACATAGGGCCATTGAAAAGATCTAGATCCAACATGCCGTAATGAGAACTTCTGAAACAATAGGTTGCTGTTTCTCTAGAAGAGGGAGTAATCCAGCAACCTGTTCTGCATGCTGTGCGGAACAGTGGTTAACATCACTGGATAGTACGCTACAGATCTCTAGTTCAAACTTGTCCACCATCAATTATTCGTTATTTAGTATTTATCATTTCTGGAAGTTTCTCGAAACATCTTATGCTTATAATGTTCATATATCTTGAATATTCAATGTTTGTATAAAAAGCAGCACTATGTGCAGGAGTTTTTGCAGTACGTCGGTGTTCATAATAAACATACCTTCAGTGTTAGATGTTGTGCTTCAACAAAAACCCTGCTTTTAGATTTTGATGAGTGCGGTTACAGCATGACAATATGACTGCTTTTACATATGGCCCCACTTCAAACAGGATATGATAAATTTGTACAGCATTGGAGTAAGACATGCTGGCTGTGCATATTGGACAGGTCTTATACGTGGGACGCCCATGAGTACGACTCGTGCGCCAAGGGGTTGATAATAGATGCGTCATAAGTGTGTACTAGGGTATTGTGTTGACTGGGTTTATGCCAGAATATGACTTTGAAAGGGGTGAAGTTTGTGGGCTGTGTGTTCCTCACTTCTGGGTATGACAGTAAGCAGTCAAAGATATAGTGAAGGATATGGTTAAATTGTTCAATCTGTGATGCTGCTGGGTGATGAGAGGAGTGATGCTTTGCAGCTGGTTCCTGGATGTGCTCAGAGGATTGTGGGCTTGTGTGGATACAGCAAGGAAAACCTGTTTGCAAACTAGGTTTTGGGAGTTATGCCTGTTTGTGTAGGCCTTATTAAGATCTTCATCATACTGGACAAGGGATTACTTGTCACTGCAGATGCGCCATCCACAGATGGCCAGATTATTATTTGCATCCCACCAAAGAGTTTTAATTATCATATCAATAACAGTACACACACACACACACACACACACACACACACACACACACACACACACAGTAAGTTCCTTTAAACTTAGTGACCAGATGTGGCTCATAATTAAAGGTTCTGATGTGGTGCTACCCCAAAACATATGTTTCAATAAATTTCTCAGCAATGTATTACACAAATTATCAGTATTCATTTCACATATTTCCCATATGGATTTAAATGATGCTGTTCAACATTTTTGGGACTGTTTTTATGGCATAGTAAGTAATGTTTTTGTAGAAGCTAGTCTTAAGGCCATGCCTCGAAATGCTGCTTAGCTCTATGTACCACAGGTTTGGAGGGCATGACTTCTATTGTGAACAGCTCTTACAGCTGTCCTGAAGGCTCTGGACTTCCAGCCTAAGGATGTCTTACCACCTCCACACAATTTTCACGTTCCACTGCTTACATCAAAAAGGTGTGAACAGAGTTGCTACAACTTTGCTACTGAATCCCTGTCTCTGCATTATACTTTAATGCATCTTTAATCAACATTTAGCATTACTCTTTTGAAAGTGTTTTCGATAGTTTTTTTGTTTCTGCCACTGGCTATTTTATCCACTGTTAAAAGAAGTTTGCAGATGTCTTGTCAAAGTGTAGTGGTCTCATCATCTAGTGACAGTTTTCACAAACAATTAATTTCCTTGCTTCTGACAGTGTTTGCAGGTAATGCGAGCCATCAGCACGTTCTTTTTTTGGAGTGTATTGTGCCCGAATTTAGAGAGTTTTACTTTCTTACAATTAACAACAGCATACCACAAGGTCAGAAACAGCACAACATGAATTCAGTATGCATTTTATCAGGTAAAAATTTGGAACATGCAGTTAGGATGAAAGTGAAGGAATGTGGTGCACCCAGACACGATCTAAACATCAATCAAGAAAAAAAAAGTGTCAAATCCAAGCAAAAGTATACACGTAATTTTAACAGAGCAATGTACAATGCAGCTCAGTGATTGCATTGTAGTGAAGTGAAACACACATTGTTCTGTTTCACCTGTCTTGTGATACAGAGTAGTTATAGTGCCTGGACTGAGAATGGTACCACAGACTTAAAAAAATTTCACACAAAGGTGAAACACCATTTCATTGAAAAACACTTAAATGGTTTTACTGAAATTTAAATGCTAGGAGAAGGGGACATGATGTGCCAATTAGACAGTGTTTAATATAAAGACATACAATGAAAATGTGTCAAGAAACTGGTGTATGATGAGTAAACTGACAATCTGCATTAAATTTTGTGGCAAATTCGAGCTTGCTTCAAGAGACAATGACGTAACTAAACATTTCAAGCACACAGGAATGTTTAAAGGTCTAGTTATTCTGATGTCAGAACTTGACGGCATGTTGAAGCAGCACAAGAAACCATACTAAAAGCAACATTTTTTGGATACATCTTTAATGCACTATATCCACTTAAAATTCATAGTTTTGTAATACACGAGTATAAATACGATGAATACGGTATGTAAAAATTAACATAATGGTTGTTCGGGTTGCTCATGTCAACTTGTTACAGTACAAAACCTATGATGTCACAGAAACATTAATGTTTTGTCACGCAAACTCACAAATGCCGTGGTTTGAGCACTCAAAACATTAAACATCTCAAGTTTAAAAATGAAAACAGTAAAAACATTAAACGCATAGTTAATTCAACATATACCGCATTAAAGATCTCTCCTAAATACGTCTTTTAGACAACTTGTTGCGGTAAACTGTTGGGAAATGTGACATTTGGGGATAAATAAGCTACCTATGGATTTTATCTTGGAGTTACCTTTTGATGTTATTTAGTGGTTGATTATGAAATGGAAACAAGATACAGTATGTAAACATCTGGCTGGAGTGTGATTTTGTCCCCTCCCCCTGCACTTAAAATTTGCTGAACAGTAAATGTCGCAGACTTCCCCAGTATGGAAACCACGAGCTGCCCCTGATAATGACCATGACAAGACTTGCACTTTACTCCCAGTATTAAGTCAATCAACATGAACTCTGGACTGCTGTCTGTTTTTGTGAATTAGTGCATTATGTAAGGTTATTAACATTTTCAGTTGCTTGAATGACGTTACTGCATTAACATCACATACTACTAAGAGTTGACTGCTGCTCCAACACATGCACCTTATGTAAAATTCTCTTAAATTTTATTGAAACTAAACATCTCACAGACAGTAAAGTCATCAGAGATCACATACTTGTGCAGACTGGATAAACATTAGGTAATGAATCAGTACAAAGAAATCACATCAACACATGGCTAGAATTATTTAGAAGAAAAGCAGAAAAATAATCAAAGTTTCCTGTACTGAAATTCAAAGTCCTCCCAATTACACATCAGTTTCTTCCCCAACTAGGCCACCTCATCTCGTAATGCTTTTCGATGAATATTTGTACAAAGATGAACTCACCTGAGAAGCTGTTGCACTAAGGGCCACAGCTGTGCTGGGCACCAAGTTATCACAAAATGAGTTAAGGCACAATATACAAGGCGTCGACCCAAAATGGTAACAATAAATCCTACCAGGTATGGATCAATAAGATAGAAGTTCTGTAACAAATAAAAAGTGACATATCAGCAGAACACTGCTAAAAAACTCAATAAATATACATACATATATATACACATACATAAACCCCCAGAACTGAAGAACACATTCACAACACTTTCAGGGTATCAGTTATAGATCAGCATCTGTTTACATTCATTAGATATGTAATAATTGGACCTCATAACCATGTCACTTCACTTAGTCATTCACTGATGAGACGAAACATGATGACCACCCGCTCAATAATGTGTTGGTCCAACTTCAGACAAGGATTCAACTTCATATTAATTCAAGAAGTCCTTGGTTGGTTTCTGGAGGTATGAGGCACCAGATGTCCACATGCAGATCAATCAATTCTTGTAAATTACAGACCAGTGGTTTGTGAGCACAATGTTGATGCCTGATAGTTTCCCCTGTGTGTTCAATCAGGTTCAGATCAAGCAAACATCATATCCAAGACATCAATGTGAGTTCACTATCACATTCTCCAAACCACTGCAGCATGATTGTGTCCTTTTGAAACAGAAAATTGTGCTGCTGAAAGATACTGTCGCAATTGGGGAAGACATCAAGCATTGAGGGATGCAGATGGTCCGCAATAATGTTCGTGTACGTAGTTTGATTACTACCACAGGTCCCATGGAAGTCCATGTGAATGTCCCCCATAGCAGAATCTGTACTCAACAGCCAGCGTCCATGGTTGGTGCACATTTTGAGTAGCCATCCAACTGGTTGACAGCATGGTGTATCTTGACACTGCCTCTGACCTAAAGTAACATGAAACACAAATCATCTGACCAGGCACCATGTTTCTATTGGTCCACAGTCCAATGTTGATGATAAAACGTCTACTGCAACCACAGCTCATGACATCATTGGGTCAAGATGGGAACACACAGGGCTCATCTGTCATGGAGACCAACGTTCAAAAATTTGTAATGAATGGTGTGTTCCATAACTCACATCAGCAATGTACACTGTTGTCAGATCTGTTTGTCACCTATCTTGCTTTACAGAGCAGACATGGCTCTGACCTTCACATTCTTGGACGAGGTGTGGACGTCCAACACCTTGTCGCGAACTAATGGTTTCACTGTCCTCAAACCACTTTTCACAGACGTTCACTACAGTAGGAAAGGACCATTTCTGAAATGCTCATTCCCAGGCACCAGGCCGTAACAATCTGCTTTTTGTCAAAGACGCTTATGTTAGCAGATTTTACCAACTGCAGCATGTATTGTTGCTACAATGTTACCCCATTTGACTCTACTTTGCTTCTACACTTGCCCTACCTCAGTCACACGTCTGCAATGCCACCAAGCGGCATTCAGTAGCGGTGCGCAGTGATCATAATGTTTGGGTCATCAGTGTATGTAGGCTACACATTCAATGCTCCATGCACAATTTGCAATTTTTTTAAGCTAGTTACAATTAAGTTACAGTCCCCACATAAAATAAAGCATCCCTGCTTATATTCTAAGTGTACTGAACTGTAAAAACGTTCATAAATTACATCTGGAATGAGATTTGTTTTGGACGGTGTCCACACTCAGCAAAGCACAATTTTATCTTGTCTTCTATAACCCAGACATGTTTTGCTGAAGTTTCAGCATTGTTAGTGGGCTTTTGTTTTCTTTCTTGATACCCTATGCTGTGATTTTCCTTTTTATTTTCTGATCACTGCAGTTGTTTTCTACCACAGCTCCAGTTTACATTTTTTCAGGTTTCCTCTTTATTTTCACTATGAATACCTGCACTATGCAAGTTTCACTGTCATTGTTTATGAACTACGAAAACAAGATGTGGACAGCCATACAGTTGAATGTGTTCTGGGTGGGAGGTCTGTATCTTTGTAAGGTGTATCTGCCATTTTTTATTTAATTATTATTTTTTTATAACTATCTCTCTCTCTCTCTCTCTCTCTCTCTCTCTCTCTCTCTCTCTCACACACACACACACACACACACACACACACACACACACACACACACACACACACACAAATAACAACAATAATAAATTAAATGAATGAACACACACAAAATCTTCCAGATTGAATTACTTAATGTTAGGCCTAACCGTAACATCCCCAGTCGTAAAATTTTCGAGTAAATAACTTTTCTATTTTAAACTCTAAATGGTTGCAGATGACAAACTGTGGGGAAAAAAAACAAAGCCTATGGGAGCAAGGTCCATATACAAAGCTTTGTCTGTTTTAAAGAGCCTGTTTCTTGTTGTTTAATGGAAAGCAAATAAAAGCCCACTGACAATGCTGAAACTTCAGCAAAACATGTCAAAAAAATATAAAAAAAGATAAAATTGTGTTTTGCTCAATGCAGATCACCCTTCAAAAACAAATCTATCAGTAAGCAAACACAGGAGAGCTTCAACCTCAAGTTTATTATTTCAATGCTCTGCCAGGCATTTCCGGGCAAGCTCTACAACAAATTACGAAACACCACAGCAAAATTACAAAAAACTATTCTAAACATAACATTCAACAGACTGTGTCTTTCACGTAATTTAAAGCTTAAGGGGCGTGGACGGCATGAGGGGCCAAAAAGTGGAAATTTTTTTATTTAGTATAATTCTGTTATTCTTCCTCATTCTAAAAATAATTATTTTATGTATAGTACCTCATCATTTTTGTGTTTAAATGCCTTGGTAAAACAGATACAGTTCACGACTGCGTAGCTGTCACACTACCATCAAACACAAAACCTTGCTTCCAATGCCTTGTTATTTCGTAATAGTGCCACTACTTCCATAGAAAACTTGTTTGTGTAATAGCCTTGAAGAACATACAGACTGTATTATGAGCAGGGATTTATTGCAATCAATGTTTCTGTGGACACAAGTAAATTACTTGGGTTGACTTAGGTTCTTCACATGTGTTGTGAATGTGTATTTAACCACTTTACATTCTAAAATTCCAAAAGCTATGAAGTTTAATTGCAGTCGTAAATTTTATGGTGAGAAGGGAAGAAAAGCAGCCCAGATATTCTGTGCTATGATGGAATCTCCCACCGCCACCAGTCAAAATTTGAGAGAGATTATTAAGGTTTATAATGCCCTAACAGAAGTCTGTGAAGCCTCTATACAAAGGGCAGTGAAAGAAACTGTACATATTTGTCAGTCTATTGATATTGGATGGTTTCCGGCAAAAGACGGGCCACACATTGCTGAATGGAGTTGTCACAGTTATTCCTGAAGATATAGGGAAGGTGCTGGACTATGCATGTCTCACGAAATACTGCCAAGGTTGTGCCAGTAACATAAATGAACACAAATGTGACAAGAGCTTTGAAGGTTTCAATGGTGGTATTGAATGAAAGGTAGCACACACTATTTTTAGTACATCAATTGCAAGACGTGGTGTGCAATACACTCACTACCTTGGTGATGTTGACTCTATAAGACTTTAATAGTGTAATGGTTGCTAAACTGAAACTGGTGAAACTGATTTTTTTTTAAAAAAAATGTAATGTATAGGATGTGCAGAAGCCAATGGGGACAAGACTTAGAAAACTCTGCAAGGGCACAAGAGGAAAAAACTCTCAAATGACAAAGCAACTGATGGGCAAGGCAGACTCACCAAATCAGAAATAGAAAACCTCACAGAGTATCATGGTCTAGCCATCAGGAGAAACAGCAAAAATGGCAGAGGGATAGGACAAACAATTTAGACAACCCTGTTTCACAGAACATCCACTGATGAGCATCCGCAACATGGCCTCCACCTAAAATGAAAAACTCCATGAAGCAAGTGTAATAGGTGTGAAGCTAATGGGCAAAACCACACACACATGTACACTCCATGCCAGAAACTAGTAGAACCTAGTTTATATGGGTGTGGTGGACACCATAATATGTTTTAATGTTGGAGTAATACTCAGATTAAAAACCATGGGCAGACTAGGTATCAAAACTGGTGATAATGTGAAAAGCAGACTGCTGTGAACTGGACAAGCAACATGTCGCCGAAGCTGAGAAAGCTGCAGAAAGCAGGACAAAGGAGGCCAGAATAACAAAGAAATGAAAGAAAACTAAAGACGACGAAAAGGACACTCAGAATCAACAAGACTGTGGAAATGGAATGTTTTGACATGTTATTGATGAGAAGAAAATAAAATGCAAACCTTTAGTTTCAGTTTCCGATAATCAACGTTTTTGTATACTTAGGTGTCATCATCTCACCCAACATTAAAGCTACAAAAACAAAATTTTGCATGAAAAATAACCCCACCACATTATTCAACACTATATTAAATATTTCAAGCTGGAGCATGTCATATGATCTTAAATTATTAGAAGAAAAAATTGACTTCTAAAAACCATTTTTTAAAAAATAAACAAAACAATGAATTGGTAAATATTCCTGCTTTACTGTTTCAACAAGTTAATAATTAAAGGAATGACATTTGTTTTGGTGGTGGTGGTTAGTGTTTAACATCCCGTCGACAACGAGGTCATGAGAGACGGAGCGCAAGCTCGGGTTAGGAAAGGATTGGAAAGGAAATCGGCCGTGCCCTTTCAAAGGAACCATCCCGGCATTTGCCTGAAACGATTTAGGGAAATCACGGAAAACCTAAATCAGGATGGCTGGAGACGGGATTGAACCGTCGTCCTCCCGAATGCGAGTCCAGTGTGCTAACCACTGAGCCACCTCGCTCGGTGACATTTGTTTCGACTTCTTATTTTGAACAGTGTGGAAGTTCAGTGTACCTAAACGAAAAATTACATGTGATTCTCTAAGCAAGGAAAAAAAATCAATATTCACTTCACTGTATATTCCACAGTTTTTAATTTTTTTTTTCACACAGAGGTCACAATATACTAATTATTTGGTTAAAGTTTCATTCCAATACCTTTTAAAGTATTTGGGTTATTAAATTTCAAAATACTAGTAAAAACTACAGCATATAACGTCCAGGCCCCTTTAACGATACACTGAGGTGACCAAAGTCATGGGATAGCGATACGCACATAAACATATGGCGATAGTACTGATTACACAAGGTATACAAGGGGGCAATGCACTGGCAAAGCTGTCACTTGTATTCAGGTGATTCATGTGAAAAGATTTCTGATGTGTTTATAGTCACATAATGGGAATTGAGAGACTTTAAATGCAGAATGGTAGCTGGAGCTAGACACATGGGGCATTCCATTACAGGAATCATTATGGAATTCAATACTCCAAGAGATCAACAGTGTCAAGAACATGCTGAGAATACCAAATTTCAGGCATTACCTCTCACCACGGACAACGCAGTGGCCGACAGCCTGCACTTAACAACCAAGTGCAGCGACATTTGCCTAGAGTTGTCACTGCTAAAGGACAAGCAAAACTGCATGAAATAACCACAGAAATCAATGTGGGACATATGACGAACATATCCATTAAGTCAGTGGGGCAAAATTTGGTGTTAATGGGCTACAGCAGCAGACAACCAACGCAACTGTGCCTTTGCAAACAGCATGACATTGCTTGCAGCGCCTCTTCTGGGCTCAAGACCATATCGGTTGGACCATAGACAACTGGAAAACTGTGGCCTGGTCAAATGAGTCCTGATTGTAGTTAGTAAGAGCCGACGGTAGGGTTCGAGTGTGACAGAGACCCCACAAAGCCATGGACCCAAGTTGTCAACAAGGCACTGTGCAAGCTAGTGGTGGCTCAATAGTGGTGTGGGCTGTGATTACATGTAATGGGCCGAGTCCTTTGGTCCAACTGAAAAGATCACTGACTGGAAATGGTTAAATTTGGCTACCTAAAAACCATTTGTAGCCATTCATGGACTTCATGTTCTCAAACAATGATGTGCCATGTCACCAGGACACAGCTATTCACAATCAGTTTGAAGGACATTCTGGACAATTCGAGTGAATGATTTGGTCACCACCAGGTTACCCGACATGAATCCCACTAAATATTTATGAGACTTAATCAAGAGGTCAGTTCATGCAAAAACTCCTGCACTGACAACACTTTCACAATTATGGATGGCTATAGAAGCAGGATGGCTCAATATTTCTGTGCACGGGACTTCCAGCAACATGTTGAGTCCATGCCATATCAAGTTGCTTCACTACACCACTCAAAAGTAAGTCTGACACAATATTAAGAGGTATCCCACAACTTTTGTCACCTCAGTGTATACATGTCAATGTAGCAGTATGTCTCCTGCAGCCCAACATGCCAAACACAAAGCCAAAATTGGCTGGCTGAAACAAGAAATTAGATGTCTAAATACAAAGAAGCAGCAACTCACTGTAGAACTATCCTAAATTCATCTGGAACAAGAAAAACACATTAAAATCTGTGAAATAGTTAATGACATCATTAATACAGTCAAACAAAACACAGGAACACTAATAAAAATAAAATGGAGAAACAACAATAAAAACTAAACACACTTTTGAAACAAAATAAAATCATTACAAAAAAAAAAAAAACAGAAGGCAAACAGACCACACTTTCTACAAACACATGGTCAACCTTACTGACATACAACTAACTAACCACATAATAAATTTGCTAGGACCTAAATACATCATCAGCACACACATTACATACAAGACAGTGGAGAATCTTATCACGAAAACTGAATACATAAGAAAACAACAAGAAAGAAACAATAACTCAAACTTCAATGCAGGTCTAACAAGAGAGTTAGTTGCAGAAGAAATCAGGTGCATAACAAAGGAAAACAAAAACAACATACTGACAGGAACAAAAAGAGAAGAAGAAAAAACTCACAGAAAAATAATGAACAAGCTTACAAACAACGGGGTTCACGTCACGAGATCAGACAAGGACAACACCATGATGGTAACAAAACAGGAGGAATACAAAATAAAACCTTAAAATTTCTAGATGACAACATAATGAAGCTAACCAGTCACCCAACACAAAGATAGCAGAAAAATACACAGATGTGTCTAAAAAACATCTCACACATATTCACAAAACAGAAAGTGAAATGGCTAAAACAAAAGAACCCCAAGGCACCCACACTGAACAGCCTACTAAAGCTCCACAAGCAGGATATTCCAGTACGCACAGTTGGAAATTGCAGAAGTGCACCCACATATCACCTAGCCAGAGAAATACACACATACTTACAGAGACATAATTTATACACAAACAACAGAAGCATACACAACAGCAAAGAGCCGATACAAAATATCAAAGACATCAACATACCCACAACAGCCATACTCACATCATTCGACATCACATCCATGTACACGAATATCCCCAGCACTGAAACCATCAACATCATCAAACAACAATTAGATCAACAGAAAGATATTCCCAAAATATCTGAAACAATAGTAAGACCCAAACTATACAGGGTTATATATTGGTATCACTACGTAGATGACAACATATGCCTTTTAGATGAAACACCCAGTCGCATCCAACAACTCTACAATGACACAAACACAGTTCACAAAAAAAGGGAAATCACCATGGAAACAGAAAATGACAAAATGTTAAATTTCCTTGACCTTACAATACACGGACCCAACAACCAACACCAATTCTTCACATTCAGGAAAGTTACCACCAAAAAACACACCATCACTCGAATCACCCAATTGCACACAAACTAGTCGTTTCCAATATATGCTGCACAAACTGAACAAAACTCCACTCAGTGAAGACAACTACAAAAATGAATTACAGATAATCAAAGAAATAGCTATAGAGAATGGATATGATACAAACATTATAGAGAAACTGAATTACAAAATTAAAACAGAAATGAAGGGGATATCTAATACACAACAGCTCATCACCAGCTTACACACACACACACACACACACACACACACACACACACACACACACACACACACAAGAAACATCCACCCCAACAACAAGCAAATGGTACACTGTCACTTACAATAACAAGGCATCCCACAGGATAGGCAACATAAAAAATAAATAAAAATAAAACCAAGGGGGACAAATTGCCTACAGAACACATAACTCAATACCAACCAGACAAACACAACATGTCTGTTATTTATGAACAGACATGCCAGGACTGCAAATCAATTTCTATAGGACAGACAAGTTGAAACTTTAATACCAGATATACGGAATACAGAAGAGCATTAAGAAGTGACAGCTATCATTCTACATTTGGTGAACAGGGACATAAAACACAGTCCAACAGACATCAACACCAACTTAAAAATTCTCAACTGGAGCAACAGCCCCCACAAAAACTAATAATTGAAGGAAAAAAAAAAAAACACAGAAACACCACAGTCAAAGGAGAACAAATAATAAATACACAGCTCTCTGCAACAGAACAAAGAACTATCAGACCCTCCTCCCCACCCCCAAAACACACACTAAAAAAACATTATTTAAATAAATAAAACACACACACACACACACACACACACACACACTATAGCAGATCAGATACACCTCAAAGTTCCCACTCAGGACACATTCAACTGTCTGCCACATTGTTTCCATAGTTCGTAAACCTCATTTACATAGTCTGTAAAATGGCAGTGAAAGTTAAATAGTACAGGTTTTCACAATGAATGTAATGGAGAAATCAGAAAAAATGACAAACTACTAAAGAAAACGAGTGCAATAAAAGTATACTAAAAAAACAAGTGCAATAAAAGTATACTAAAGAAAACAAGTGCAATAAAAGTATTTAAAAAAACAGGAAAAGCACAGCATATGGTAACAAGAAAGAAAATAAAATGCTAATGACTAAGCTGAAACTTCAGCAAAACATGTATGGAAAATAGAAAAAAAAAGATAAAATTGTGTTTTGCTCAACTTGGATCCTCTCCAAAAAGAACTTATTAGTAAGCAAACATGGACAGAAGAGCTCCAACCTCAACCCCAGTTTTTAAGAAGGACCATAGGACAGATGCACACAATTACAGGCCCCTATTGTTGACATCACTCTGTTGTACAATTATGGAACATGTTTTATGCTCAAGAATTACGACGTTCTTGGATAAGGAAAATCTCCTCTATAAAAATCAACATGGATTCTGCAAACCGAGAGCCTGCAAAAATGAACTCGCTCTGTTCCTCCACGAGATCCACAGCGTCACAGACAATGGCGCTCAGGTTGATGCTGTGGTCCTTGACCTCAGGAAGGCATTTGACACCATCCCATGCTGCCATTTAGTGAAGAAAAAATGAGCTTATCGAGTATTGGGGCAGATTTGCAACTGGATTCAAGACTTACTTGCAGACAGAACTCAGCAACTCGCTCTTAATGGAACAAAATGAACATATGTAAAGGTAATTTCCAGTGTACCCCAAGGAAGTTTGACAGTACTATTATGTTTACAATATATATAAATTATATAGTAGAAAGTGTTGGATGCTCTCTAAGGCTGTTCGCAGACGATGCAGTTGTCTATAATAAAGTAGCAATACCAGGAGATGGTAACGATTTGCAGAATGACCTCCAGAGAATTGATGGATGGTGCAGGCTCTGACAGTTGACCCTGAATGTAAATAACTGTAACATACAGCGCATACAGAGGGGAAAAAAATCCACTACTATATAGCTACACTACTGATGACAAACCATTGGAAACCATATCTGCCGCAACATATCTAGGAGTAACTATCCAGAGTGACAAAGTGGAATGATCACATAAAACAAGTACTGGGAAAAGCACATGCCATACTCAGATTCATTGGAAAAATCTTAAGAAAATGTAACTCATCCATGATGGAAATCGCTTATAAGGGGGGCTTGTTTGACAGATTCTTGAGTATTGTTCATTTAGCTGGGCTCTCTACCAGATAGGACTGATAGAAGAGATAGACAAGATCAAATGAAGAGTGACACGTTTCATCACGGGATCCTTCAGTTGGACACAAGAGCATTACAAGTTGCTCAACAAACTCAACTGTCAGACATTACAGAAGAGGTGTTGTGCATCACGGAGAGATTTACTAGCGAAATTTCTAGAAAGCACTTTCCGGGAAGAATCAGACAACATATTACTTACCCCACATACGTCTCACATAATGACCATGAGGGGAAAATTCAAGAAAGTAGAGCCAATACAGAAGCTTACCGAAATCATTCTTCTCACATGCTATTCGTGAGTGCATCATCATTGGAGGGCTCAGTTAGTGGTGCAAAAAGTACCCTCTGCCACACACCATTAGGTAGCTTGTGGAATATAATGATGATGATTATAACTGTAAATGTTAATTAGCTTCCAAATAATCAACAAAATAAACACAGGGTGGCAAAATACAGCAAAACATCATATGGAGTACAGAAAATGACATGAAGCAAATATGAAGGCAAGTTGAAAAATACAGCCATGGACTATGGCAAATGTGAGTTCACTACATGCAGATATGTGACTATTTGCTGTACCCATGAATATCAAATAGCTGAATGAAAAATCAAGGCAAAAGAAAGACAGAAGATTAGGGTTTAACATACTACTGACAATGTCGTTCATGTCAGAACAACTTTACATTAGGAAAGGAGAACTGAGGTCTTTTTCAGTAACTGTCCAAGCATTCTACTTCCGTGATATAGGAAAATCACAAAAAACCTAAATCTAGATAGCTGGATAGGAATCTGAATCGCAATCCTTAAAATTGTGGAACCTGTGGCTTATCAAGTCAATAGCCTTTCTGTAGTGGCAACACCAGTTCCCATCAGATCACCAAAATTAAGCATTGCCGGGCTGGGCTAGCACTTGGTTGGGTGAGCATCTGCCGAGCGCCGATGGCAAGCGGGGTGCACTCAAGTCTTGTGAGGTAAACTGGTGAACTGAGGGGCTCCTTGATTGAGAAGTAACAACTCTGGTCTCATAAAGTGGCATACAGCTGGGAGAGTGGTATGCTGACCACATGCTTCTCCACATCCGCATCCAGTGAAGCCTGTGATCTGAGAAAAACATGGCAGTCGGTCGGCGTCCATGGCCTGTTTGGGCAGTGTTTAGTTTAGTTTTAGTGTCTTATCAAACAAGCCAACAGATTTTACATCAGCAATGCAAGGGCCATATTAGAGGGTGTCCTAGGAGGAATGGTCAATATTCCGGAATAGGACGAGAATGTTCATTTGAAGTAAAAAAACTTTATATGGAGATATGTCCTATTCCAACATTTAATGTATGTTTGTTTTTGAGTTAGTAGTGTGCATGTAAGTGCCTTATGCCAATCACTGGATTGGTCATTGTAGTACAATTAACTGGCCATCAGTCTTGCCAGATCTTAAGCCATTAGATTTTTGTTTATGAGGTTGGATGAAGTTAGAGGTGTACAAATAAAAGGTAAATATGTGAGATCAACTGCTTGGTTCCTTCATGGATGCTGTTGCCCTCATCAGGGGACACACAGAGGCACTCAGACAAGCAACACAACATGTTCTTCCAGGAGTTCACAAATGCACTGAAGTTGATGGTGGGATATTTCAACATTTATAGTAAACTGTGCAACAGCTGTAATGTGATGTGTACGATAATGTTTTGAGGTGAATGTGTTAAAAAGGCATATTTTTTAATTGATACTTTGTAAATAGCGTACTGTAATGTTTACTCACTGTTATGCATGTGTAAACCTGACAATATATTGAACAATACACAAAACAAACAACAATGTAGTTAAATTTGTTCTCTTTCAGAAACCATTTGGAATTGGGCATACATCCACATGAAGCTTTTGCTTCAAATGATTTTTTTTTTTTTTCATTTCCCCGAATATTGACCATTCCTCCTGGGACACCCAGTACACAAACAGAATAAAAACACTTTATTTCATGTCCAGCATCTGTCTTACAACCAGGAACAATATGCACATTCATTTCTAGTGCACTGTGATACTCAATATGCACTAGAGAACATTGCATTGACAAACACTAAGAGGAAACATTGAATTCATTCTCATTAACGAAAACATATAGATAGATAGATATAGATAGATAGATAGATAGATAGATAGATAATGAAAACATGCATCATAACCTGCTGACTTCCAATGTCACTGAAAGACTGAGAAGCATGTTTTGTCTTGTAATCTCATGGGACCTATCAATGGATTATGTCATTCAATCGATACACCTCTTTACACTTATCTGCAATGGTGTCAATGCAAGAGGAGAGCAGCACAGCATTTCTAGCCAGCAGGTCAAGTGCACCCATCAGCTGGCCAGTGTAAGGCCAAGTGGTAGGAAGCCAATTTTCACTTCTGTTCTATAGCTCATCTGTTCCTCTCCGTGGCTGACTCAAGTATGGACAACAACTCTGCACTACACTGGTTATATCTGGATATTCTTTGGACCGGACATGTTATTTTTTCATAACAACTGGGCCTGTTTGTGATCTTTGTATGGCTATGTCCACCCGCCACAACTAAATTCTATTTTGGTAGTCTGTGATACCATTTTGGCCAAGTGATTGATTTCAACCTCACTTATAAGTTATTACCACCACCATACTGCAGGTTGTGTTAATTTTGATAATTTTCATTTGCAATCCTGGTGAATTAACACTAACAGTGACTCTTATGAACCATGCATCATTTGTTCTGCGGTTCAGTGTATTCAGTAAAGCCTTAATAAATGACTTTTTAAATCTTAATTAGGGATTACAAAACTTTTGGGAAAGGATGTTTCAGATCAATCGGATAGCACAGCTACCACGGATGTGAAATTTTTTGACTTTTGACAACAGTAACTTAATTAACGTCATGAGTTGTTGAAACAATGGACCAGCAAGGCTCCCTGGCAGCCGCAATCTCTGTCAGCTATTCTGGCTTTCCAACTGTAACAGTGCACAAAAGGACCTGGACGTTTACCAGACTAAGTGACATTCCGTGGTGCACTCAATGGCAGCAAACTTTTTTGCTGTCCATCAACCCCTGGTTATGTTATTTCTTGCAGAAATTTGGATCCCTGTCAAAAAACTTAGAATTACTCCACTTTGTTGTGGTCACAGCTTGATTAGAATTTTTGCATCATCATAAATCAAACTCCGAAACCTATGCTTCGTGAATTGCAGAGCTTCAAAAATTGAGTAGAAAGTGTAAACTTGCATATGCTTGCAACCTACTGCACACAAATTTTAATTAGGGATGTTTTAATTTCTCTCTTCCCAGATAGATGTACCTGGACAGGCTTGCTTTAAGTCAGATCTGTCATTAGCAGGGGAGCTACATATAATTTTTCTTTTGAAATTTCTCAAGTCATCCAAGAAACATTTTCCATTAACTCTGAAGAGTCTATGATGGCCCTGGTAAGGACCAATGGAATCCAATAGAATTTTCCTTCAGATTATAATGTGGCAAACATGTCTCATTAGGTGGCATCCTGAGAGCCCTGTCCTAGACCACACAGTGTGTTTCAGAGGGGACATTTTTGGTTATTGCCTAGCTGTCCTTACTGTCACACTGACTGCCGACAGTCTTTTCATAAGGGGCACACAGCAGAAAAATGACAAAGTCCAATAGGTGCCTAGCCACACATTTCTATGAGCCAGCTCGACAACATTACAGGATGTAATCATGCAGTGGATTTATGAAAAATACTGTTATGCATGGAAATGAGAAATGTACCTGTTACATTCTTATTTGATACAGGTACGTCTGTCACTATGATCAATCAATCAACATACTTTAGTACTGGTGTTCTGCCTTTGGATAGTATGCATACCAAATTTTGGGCTTATGATGATCATGAAATGGTCAAATGAAGCTCTGTTTAAAGTATAAACAAGTGATCAGGACATTGCCTTTTCTCACAGTTACCAATCCTTTTACAGGAAATATTTCTGGACCTGATGCCTATTTGGCTTTTGATTTTTCTATTCAGCATACTGTTAATACTACCAAAATCTGCAACATTATTTAAGTCTGACCTAGAGGCAGCCTTGACTTTTCAGACAAACATTGTTTTGAAACCTTCCACAGACTAATGATTTCTTTAGTGCCCATCTGACTCCTTTGGTCCTTTGCAATGAAGTGAAACAGAGATATAATAGGCCAAATAACAGCAAGTGCTTTCATCTAGTCCCTTTAGTCAATGAGCCTCTCTTCCTTAGCGGTTAAATGTAAACCCAATGGCACCATACCCTGTGGGCAACTCTGAACTTACTGTCAATGCCGATGTGAAAATGTATTCCTACCCCATACCTCGGTGCGAGGAGTCAAATAAAATTTTTGCATTGAATACACTTCTGGCCTTTACCAGTATAACAGATTGCTTGTTTAGGGTAACGTTTGCACCTGAAAGTTTTTGTACAGTTGGTAGTGGGTAGTTCTCAATGCATCAGTTATCTTGACAAAATCCTGGTTGGGGGTCATACAAATGAGGAACATTGAACATTTTACATCAGTTTTTTGCAGCTCTTTATAAAAGGGGCCATGGGAGCAGTTTTTCTACATGTAAATTTTTTCAAGCTCCCAGGAATTACCTGGGACACATCCTTAGTAAAACATCCAGGTGTTTCTCAGAAAAATTGTTTAATGATGTATCAGCCTCAGTTGCCATTGATTTTGGCAATGGATGCAGCTTCTCATGGCACTGGGGCAGTCCTTTCCCAGAAGTTCCCAGATAGTTTGTTTCCAAAATTTTAACTCTCAATAACATTGTCTGTAAACAGAGAAGGAAGTGCTGGCTACCACTTTTGAAGTGCATGAATTTTGCATTATTCTGTACAGAAATAGATTCATTTAGTTACTGACCACAAGCCTTTGCAGTGTTTGTTTGGGTCCAAAGCTGAACTGCTAGAACAAATAGCTCACAGTCTTTATCATTTGGCTTCGTACTTACCCAATTACCAGTACTACAAACGTTATTGCCCTTCCCATCAAAGTCCTAATGCAGATGCCCTCTCCACACACACACTATGGCTTCATACTTAGAATCTGACAGCCAGGAAACCATCTGTTTTCAGATAGAAGGTTGAGCAGGCTTTGAAGGACTTCCCGATAAATTCTAGGAGTGTCACAGTGGCAGCCTGGTAGAATTCTGTATTGCAGCATGTTTTCCAGTATGTCAATGCTGGATGGCTTGCCAAACATTTTTAAAAATGTGTGCAGTTATCAGGAGATAGCACAGAGAAATGACAGGCATTTCAATATTTTTTGTATTTTGTGAAAATTAAAATTACAGCCTTAAAACTTGAATACACATTGTACACCACATATCAGTGTTGGCTTTCAACAATGGGAGCCTACTGAAATTTTTAGACTTTTTCAACAACTGAATGGAACTTATTGCATTCACAGTGGAGAACAGCATGTATCAGGATGCCATGCTACAGAAAGATCCATTGCAGATGAGACTTGAGTTAGTCTGTGAAGTACACTCACATGTACGTAACTGGCAATACAATTTCTGAAAAAAGTGGGGATCAAGTTTCAAATTCCAGTCCAGCACAATGTTTTATGTTAAAGCATATATTCATCACAGCATATACTTTGCCCAGAATAAGATAATTCTTGGTAACACTGTATCAGGCTGTTTTAAAATTAGAGTCGTGTGACTTTTTATACACCTAAAACTGCAGAAGTGCTTAAAGTGACCACATTGGCACTTAACATATTGCTTAAAAAAACTTCTTTCTGAAAAGAACATTTGAACTGAAGTCCTATATTACTTTAATTTGTAGTTTAAATTTTTATTTGTGATTCTACTTGGTCTGAGATAACACAACAAAGGAAAATAAATTCACTGTAACTACACCAATTGATACATGGTTACTCATATATAAAAACTCAAAAAGTTTTGTATTGTTGCAGCTGCACTTCAGATTTGCACCACAGAAGAGTAGCAGTGGAAATTTAGGCAAGATGATGACAGCTGCCAAGAAAGCGTTACAGGAGACACATATGTAGACATGCTGGAGAATTGGCTCATGCTTCAACTGGACACTTACAGTGTGGACTTCATCCACAAATGGGATGGTGCTTCACTCCACTTCCATCATGATGTTCGTGAATTCTTAATGAGGAAATTGATAAACTGATGGATCAGCAATTCACGCTCTCCCAACCTAGCCTCTTTGCATTTTTTTTTGTGTGGGGTTATGTGAAAGATTCAGTGTTTACGCCTCCTCTACCAACAATCATACCAGAAGTGCGAGCTCACATCAACAGTACTTTTGAACAGATTGATAGGGATATGCAGCGCCAAACGTGGGAAGAACTTGATTATCATCTTGATATCTGCAGAATCAGTAGGGGGCACATATGGAGCACTTGTGATATGCCAAAAACTTTGAGGTTTTTGTGTGTGTGTGTGTGTGTGTGTGTGTGTGTGTGTGTGCAAATCCCTGTGACAATATTTCAAATAACATAGCTACAGCAAATATGTGAAATCCCTTCAATCATTTAAAGTAACCCTGTATGTTTTCTTACTATCATGAGTCCTGAATGCAAACAATGAACTGCTTCAAGACTAATTTCATAAATTCCCAACAAGTATTTCTTACATCAATCATCTTATTCTTTCATGAAGACAATCTGCTCTATCGTCTACATTCCTTACTTGCTTTTTACTAATTATCTGACTCACATCTACACCCATCTTCCCCCATTTTTCATGTCTTAGTTATCTCCTAAGATGCTGCAGAAACTGCTTAGAGTTCATTACTTTCCCTGTAAGTCCTCTATATATAATCTAAATATTTACTTCAGTGAAGTCTAATATATAGGGCAGGTTTTATAACTTGAGACAACGAAATCTTTCAAAAAAATATGCTTCATATCAGAAAATGGAAAACTTTGTGTTTATTGCTTACAAAAGTGCTATCCAGCAACAGTGAGGTGGAACACCCTGCCCCTAACCCCTGGGGTATTGTAGAGTGGGGGACAATTTTGCAATCTTGGAGCATCCATCTTCAATCGTAGTATCGGATGCTACAGAAAAAATACATAGCTTTTGTATCCAACACTTTTTTCACTGGGAGATAGATGGCACAGCAATCAACAATTTAACACAACTGACTTCCAAAATGGTATTAGTTTAAAAAAACAGTGAACACAGTTCAAAACATAAAAGCAGATGTGTGTGGGAAATGACTACATGTTTGACAGTTTTTCTGTTTAGTGGTTTTGAAACATTAATTCATCCATTACTTGATTTGATCTCATTGTGTGCAAGTCGTCCCTTGTTGCTTAAATACACTCCTTCATAAACAGACTGTGTTACTAGTTAGAATACGAGCTATTATGATACAAATTTGAAATGCTTTACATTTCTGGAGAAATGTGGCAAGAATGTTAATAATGCTATAACCCTTTATGCTCAATGTCTTGCAAACAGGGTGCAACCACATGCTTTTTTTGTGTTATTTGACAGTTCACCCACATAAACACTCGCCAATTATGTTGTGAATAGGAAGTTTATCAGACAACTGTTTGCTAAATTTTGAAACACACAAAATATAATCTACTTCATATTTCCCTCCACCAGGAACCTCACAACAATGATTTCCAGAACTGAGTAACATTTTGCCAATGCTCGCTTCAGCAAATATGGACACATCCCAATTTCTCTGCTCCGATATTGTTGTCTGATCAGTCAGCCTATATGAACCATAATAAGATTAACAGACACAACATGCATTATCGGAATGCGGAAAACTAAACATTGCTTACACTGCTTTGAACATCAGCATCCGTAGAATGGGAGTTTGCTGTGGAATAATTGGTGTCAAACTCAATTGGTCCATTCTTTATCAATGACACTTTAACTGGTGATAAATACAGAACATTCTTGGATGACGCTCTTTCATTATTGCTTGCAGACCTCCCCTTTGACTTGCAACAGACACTGTAGTTTCGACATGATAGTTTTAGTATTAGATGACATGTGCAATCGTCGGTGGATTGGAAGAGGCCAGTATCTTTGTGTGCAAGTCGCCAGATCTCACTTCATCTGACTTTTGTTTGTGGGATTACTTGAAGAATGAAGTTTATAATGAAATGCCAACAATGAGCAACAACATGATTCAACGTATCACCAATGCATGCACCTTGTACTGACCTTCTGACTCAAATGATACATTTGCTGAAGAGTTCAAAGACAAATCAAGTCGCATATCAAATAGGTACCTGACGCATACGTTTATTCTTGGTGACTTCAATCTGTCCTCGGTATGCCGGCGAAAAATTGTCCAAAATCATGCTAAATGCATTCTCAGAAAATTACACTTAGAGAGAAAAAATGAAACAACACAAAACAATTATCCAAATTGGACAGGAATTGGTAGATTTGATGTACATATACAGACAAAAAAATGATTACAATTTCAAAAAAATTCGTTGATTTACTCAAGAGAAAGAGCTTCACAAACTGGCAAGTCAATAACGTGCCGGTCCACTTCTGGAAATTATACAAGCCATTATTTGGCTTGGCACTGATTGATAGTGCTGTTTAATGTCCTCCCGAGGGATACTGTGCAAAGTTCTGTCCAATTGGCATGTCATATCATCAAATGTCTTGAGATGGTTGAAGGACCCTGCCCACAATATTCCAAACGTTCTCAATTGGGGAGAGATCTGGTGACCTTGCTGGTCAAGGTACAGTTTGGCAAGCAGGAAGACACGCAGTAGAAACACTTACTGTGTGCGGGTGGGCATTATTCTGCTGATATGTAAGCCCAGGATAGCTCGCAATGAGGGGTTACAAAACAGGTTGTAGAATATTGTCAATGTACAGCTGTGCTGTATGGGCTAAGAAAAGAAATGGCAGGCCATGCAATCACTCCTGACTGTAGGGCCATACAGCAGGTGACATTCACGCTGGTAACCCACTGCTGTCCAGTGTGTATCCAGGCACGTCTTCGGCCTGGAATCTCACTGAATAGAGTACAATTGTCTTCCATGATGAGCTCCTCTTCAAACTGATCCCCAATGACCAGTGAAGGGTATTACAATGCTTCATTATAAAACACTAAAGCAACCAAATTGCTAGTCTTTTGACCAACTTTACAGTGGTCATCTTCGGGGTGGTTAAGTGCTGGATACTGATGAATGTCTTTCTTTATACAGTGCCTATTTCAGTTATGTGGTGGCTACTGATTTCGTGTACCTGAGATGCTGTTGGACAAGTTGAAGAGAGATTGCTGTGGAGAGGAATGGCTGTACAGTAGGCTATTGCCAGTGCTATTCTGGTAAGTGAAAGGTGGAACTAGTAGATTATTGGTACACAATAGTGAATTGGCAGGTTATTACCAGTGCTGCTGTAGATGTTTTGCCAGATAATATGTTGACAAGTTCGCCCTCGGCCCACAAATTACATAGCCTGGCTGGTCACACAGTGTCTTATGTTAAGGACTCCAAACATTTCATCCAGCTCATACATCTACATCTATCTACATCTACATCCGTACTCCGCAAGCCACCTGACGGTGTGTTGCGGAGGGTACCCTGAGTACCTCTATCGGTTCTCCCTTCTATTCCAGTCTCGTATTGTACGTGGAAAGAAGGATTGTCGGTATGCTTCTGTGTGGGCTCTAATCTCTCTGATTTTATACTCATGGTCTCTTCGCGAGATATACGTAGGAGGGAGCAATATACTGCTTGACTCTTCGGTGAAGGTATGTTCTCGAAACTTCAACAAAAGCCCGTACCGAGCTACTGAGCGTCTCTCCTGCAGAGTCTTCCACTGGAGTTTATCTATCATCTCCGTAACGCTTTCGCAATTACTAAATGATCCTGTAACGAAGCGCGCTGCTCTCCGTTGGATCTTCTCTATCTCTTCTATCAACCCTACCTGGTGCGGATCCCACACTGCTGAGCAGTATTCAAGCATTGGGCGAACAAGCGTACTGTAACCTACTTCCAGGAACAGCAAGTACTAGCTACAGATGTCATGGTTAGCACTGACAAAAAATCTCTATTGACCAATCGGGTATTGCTGAAATCATCAACATCCCACAAGAGCAAATATCACCAGACATCTCCGACCTGGTGGACTTGTGCTTGTGATAAACATATTTATTTGACACAACAAATTTTATGAGCAGACAGATGGAATGGCAATGGGCTCCCTCCTTTCACCTGTAGCTGCTAAAACGTTCATAGAAGCTTTCAGACAGAGATACATTCCACATTGCTGTGCCCACACTGCTGGCTGAGGTGTGTGGATGATATGTTTGTCACAATGCCCACATGGGGAAGCAGAACTACACATATATTACCAACACCTCAACACCTTACATCAGAATACACAGTTCACACTAGAAATTAATAATAACAAAACAATTCCTTTTCTGGATGTGGAGGCGTATAGAACATCTACCAGCAAACGAGGACATAAAGTCTACAGGAAACCAAAGCACACCAATAAATGCTTGCATATGGAGCTGCACCACCCTCAAGCACAAAAGAACACTGTGCCACATATGTTAACAGCTCAAGCTCACTGGATTAGTGATGCTAACCACATACAACTTGCACTGAAAAATCTCAAGACAACATTCTGTGTGAATGGACATAGCAACAGAAACATAATGAGCTACGGGGCACAATGAAGACAAAGGTAAAGATGAAACTCTTCCTGTTGCTCACTTACCTTATAAGAGAGGTGTCAGTGACTACACAGGTAAGGTTCTGCATCAAGAAGGAACTAAATCCATATTCCACAGCAGACACAAAATCTGAGATCTGCTGAGGAGCACAAAGGATCCCTCAGATCCGCTGCACATGGCAGACATCTACAAACTTCAATGTGAATGTGGTGAAGTCTATGTTGGTGAAACTGGCAGATGCATTAGCACTTATGTGTCAGAGCATTAACATTACATATGACTGGGGCAGCTGTAGCTGAACACCACCAAAAACTTGGCTGTTCTATTAATTTTCAAAAACCTCACATGCTTTCCCAGCAGCCATGGATGCTGCAGTGGAAAATAAGATGACTATCTAAACAATTAAATGCCCCAGTAGCATGGGCAGAGAGGATGATACAAGTTATCTACAACCTGGTTACAAGCAATTACAGTCCAGTGGACCCCATGTTTTAGCCACCCAGCACCAGCAATTGACCCAGGTTTAACAGGATAAACAGTGGTCATGCGAGAACTGCCGTGCAGCTTCCAACACTTCACTGCAGGAAAAACACCATCCCTGAGTACAAACTGCTGATTTATTGCTGATGACCAATCACCTATGAGAGTAGCTTACCAATCACTCACTAGAGTAGCACAGGCAATATTCTGCATATTCAGTATTGCCTATCAATCACCTACCAAAGCAGTACAGGTAATAACCTATCGTACAGCCATCAACCTCTCTTCAACTCATCCACAGACATCCCAGATATGTGATGTTGGTAGCCACCAGATTAAAGCCGTCAGCACACGGACCATACTGTGGAACGTTAACGTTAAGGGTGCTAAGTTCAACGTGCTGCTGAATGCTCAGGAATGATGCGACTTGTGCATACGGTACGTGGGCCCCAACGTGGTATACGCGATCACAATGCACTCGAGCGGCAGTTGAGGGATGTTTCTAGTTCGTAAATCACACTGTTTACTCAACGAGCGAGCGTAAAATTATCACTCTAGCTCTATTAAAACTCAAATTTCCTCCATCGTCCACAAAAAGGAAAGTATCATGTCCAATCAATAAGGACACAGGCTTATAAAAGTTCCATTACAAACAGTGCGTTTACAAATTTGGAACACTTCTCCACCTAAGATAAACATTATTTCATCATTCTCACATTTTAGCAAAAACCCCAAGGTCAGTCTTACTTTATCACTGTTCCAACCCAGTGGGAAAATCTTTGCAATATGTGAAGTACGAAGCATAAAAGAAAAAGGAGCAAAATATCTTTTTTATACAAGCAGCGCAAGCTGTCCTGTAGATTAAGCCAATCGAACAGTCACCCCTCAAAAAACGGTGAATTTATATTTACATAACATCAAATATTATAGTATATATTTATATTAAACTAATAATAAAGTACCAGAACCCAATTAAAACAGGAATGTTAGGAAAAAAATTTGAAAGCGTCAAGACGCAAACCACCGCCCGAAGTAACAGCTCATTACAGGATAGTGACGCTACTCATTACGCTAAATGAACTTTGCAGCTTTTGTAGCTAATGATATCATGTTACCCCTTGCTGAAAACCTTAATCATAGCTATGTTACTAATTGAAATTTAATTATAACAAATTGTGCCAAGAACAATACGTTTTAGGTGGATCATCAGTGTGTCACTGCCTTCAAATAGCCTACTCTCATAATATGCAAGTTACAACAATTCTTTTGCCATGAATATGATGTTTCTCATTATTTTATTGGAATGAATCGCACAGTTAACGACGGGTTTTCCAGTGATTCTCAATGCCAATATGGGGCTTGAGACGTAGGTGGCATTGCGCCATCTCATTGGTCAACGCTCAGATACACACTCATAATATCTGACATGCCAGATATTGCTCTGCACGTTCGGAAAGACTCCCAAGTTTGCTATTCAACGCTATGACGTCAGAAACTCGGCACGCTCAACGCTCAATGTTTGGATGCACGATCCTTGTGTCAACGGCTTAACGAGACATACAGTATATGGAACAAGACATTCAACAGTAACCAGCAGTTAACAGCCCAGAAGACAACCGCTGCAAAGTAGTTCAAACATCCGCAATTTCGTTGCTTTAGTGTTTTATAACATTGTAGACTAACATGCAAAATTATTTTATTCACAGTGAATTTGCCTGCTTTGAATCTTGTTAACCTTTGTTTCTTGGTATCATTTCATAAAGTCTTTAAATCAACACCCACTGTTGTTTCAAAGGTGCCTATGTCCACTGTTTCATGTACACTGTTTGACCAAATAAAAATTAAAGCACCCAGAAGAGGAGGACACACAACTTCATGAAGCCATTGTATCCTCTGAGGCAAGGTGGCCCACTACTGTTTTAACTATTAATTGATATCCTGAATACTGACATTGGAACGGAGTTGACATCCGAGCTGCTCTCACACTTGTTCTATTAAGTGGCAGATCTGAGGACCTTGCTACCCACTGGAGTATCTCAATGGCATAGTGGAGAGTGGATGTAAAAAATAGCATGAAATCTGTGGAAACAAGCACTCAAATTTTAAAGTGGAAGCAGCAGTTCAGCTATCAATGACTGTGCATGAGGAGTAAAATGAATCGGGCCCAATGATTGAGGAGTTCTCAAAAATCTCTCATTTCTGTAGTCAATGCTAAATGACACCTGTCCTGGCATAAAGGGTGCTGCCACTGGACAGTGGATGACTGGAAACAATGGAGTTGGAATGATGAATAGCGCTATACATTGTGGCAATCTGATGGAAAGCTTTGGGTTGGCAAATGCATGGAGAACATTATCCACCATTAGGTTTATTGTCAATAGTGAAGTACAGAGGTGGTTGTGTTATGGTAAGGACCTGTTTTTTGTGGTTAGGGTGTGGTCCCTTTATTGTGCTAAAGAGAATGCTATGTGCAGAAGGATACGAACACATTTTACGGCACTGTGTACAGCATACAGTAGAGAAACAGGTCAGAGGTGTTGACTTACTGTATGAGCATGACTCAACGCACCCTGTCATAAAACAGTCTCTGTGAGGCAATGGTTTCTGGACAATAACATTAATGAGATGAACTGGCCTGCACACAGTCTCGACGTGAACCCGATGGAACACCTTTGCGATAAGTTAGAATGTCGACTTCACTCCAAACCTCATCAACCAACATCACTAACTTCTCTGGTTTTGGCTTTTGAGGAAGATTGGGATGCCATTCCTCCACAGACAATCAGACACCTCATTTAAAGTGTCATAACAGAATTTGAGCCATCATAAAGGTGAAGGGTGGACACATCCCATCTTAATATCCATTAATACATCTTGAGATACTTTTTACCAGTGTTATGTTTCTCAAGCAGCATTTGTCAGTTGTCAGCCTTTGTTGGCGGAGCACCAGGAGCCTAGCAGTTCACATATTTAGCTTTTCTTTTTGTTTTCATAGTTTAATTCTTAAGCTAGTAGTATTAGAATGGACAGGGGGTGTGTATGGCATGTGTGGACTCAAGAGGAGCAAGCTACAGTTTGTAATCAGCCGAAGACACTTATGGCTACTGTCAGTCGTCTGCAGACTGCTGCCTCTGAGCCTAGCGGTGGCAGAGCATTTAGGACAACACATGGGGAACCTCCGGTTTCACAAGTTTCCTCCATAGGCTCTGTTGGCAAGGTACCTTGAGCTTGTCCGTCACGGATGATCGACACTCCCCGCAGGGCGAGTGGTGGATTAGTAAGTAACATATTCGCATAGCTCGAGACAGAAAGTTAATATGGATGCTGGCTGTCTTGCCTCAGCCATTCATCTTGTGAACAGACAAGTTGTCACCCCTTTAGAAGGGTCCAAGCAGGCACACGGCAGAAGGTGCAGGTTTGGGGGCCGGTGCGTGTGGTGTGTGCAGATGCAGGAGGAGCAGGCTGCAGTTCAGGAGCAGCCGAATATGCTGATGGTCATTATCAGCCATCTGCAAGATGCTGCCTAGAGGTGGGGGAGCATCTAACACATTGTGTGGATCACCTCAGGTGTCACTTGATTCCCCCACAGGCTCTGCTGTTGAGGCACCTTGCACCATGGCCGTTCCAGAGAATCTGCACTCACCACAGGGTGAGTGGTGGGGTTGTAACACATCTGCATAGTTCAAGACAGAAAGTCAATGTGGAGGCTGGTCGTCTGGCCTCGCCCATTCTTCACCTTGCGAGGAGGACAGGTGGTCACTCCTTCAGTAGGGACTGAGCAGTCTTGCAGCAGGGGGGAGGGGGGGGGGGAGGAAGGGGGGGGGAGGCAGTGGAGTAAGTGAGCAGTGGCAGTTTATTAGTTATTGGGAGCTCTAACATGAAGTGTGACATGGAACCCCCTTAGGGAAATAGTTTCCATGGCTGGGAAGAAAGCCAATGTGCACTCGCTATGTCTGCACCAGGGCCTCACCTGAAATGTGAAGAATGCCTTGCCTGCCTGCAGCTCCCAAGTGTGTAGGGTGCACTTGGCTGCCGGCAGTGGCTCATGTCAGCACCAATGACATCTGGCACGTGGGCTCTGAGGCCATCCTCAATTTGTATGGGCGCAGGAGGAAGTGGTGAAGGCTCCTGCCCTCACATGTGGCATGCAAGCAGAGCTTGAGGATCATTCTCAGAGTTGATTGGAGTCCTTTGGTTGGAGCTGAGTTGAGGGTCTTAACCAAAAGCTATGCCGATTCTGTGACCGTCTTGGCTGCAGATTTCTAGGCCTCAGTTATGGGATGGAGGATTGTAGGACTCCCATTGAAAGGTCACAGGTGGACTACAAAAAGGAAGCAGCTACTCGGGTTGCAGAGTTATTGTGAAGTGCATGTGGGTGTTTTGTAGGCTAGGTGGTAGTTTGAGGTCCTCTGATGAATGCTTATCAATTGATACACAGGGGGGTGGGGGGGGGGGGGGCAAAAATCAGACCACATACAAGGTAATGGCGCTTTAACTGTCAAAATTTTAACAGTAAGCTGTCAAAGAATTTGTAAGGAAGTTCCTAATTTACTGCTCATCAGAAGAGTTGTCATGCTCAAATTATTCTCTGAACCAAGAGCTGTCGAAAACCCAAAGTAGAAAGCTCCAAAATATTTAACGAGCCATGAAACATTTATCGAAAAGAAAGGTTAGACACCATAGGTGGAGGAGAATTCATTGTTGTCAACAAAAATATTCTGTCCAATTGAGATTGAAATTGAGTCTGACTGTTAAGTTATCTGGACATGAGTAGTAGGCCTAGGTCAACTCAGGTTAATAATAGTATGTTTTTACTAGTCACCTAATTCCACCGTAAAAGTTGTATGATCATTAAAGGAAAGTTAATGCTCAGTAGCTCAAAAATACTCAGATCATGCAGTGTTAGCTGGAGGCAACTTTAATCTACTGAGTATACTGGAACATTTATAGATTCATTGCAGATGTTACAGACAAGACAGTCTTCTAAAAAACTTTTTGAAACATTTTCTGGAAACTGCCTTGAACAACTAGTTATACAACCCATACACAATGGAAATATTTTGAACCTTGTAGCTATGAACAGCAACAGGCATGAACTTATTAACAGTGTCAATATAGACACAGGAATTAGTGACCAGGATGTCATCATAGTGACTACAGATACTAAAGTTTATAAATCACTCTAGGCGGCTAGAAGAACACTTATGCAAGGAAAAGCAGATAAACAGTTGTTAGCATCCTACTTAGACAATGAATGGACATCATTTAGTTTCAATATGAAGGACATAGAGGAATTATGGGCAAAGTTTAAACTGATTGTAAATCATGCTCTGGAGATGTATTTGCCAACCAAGTGAATTAAGGAAGGAAAACACACCCGTGGTTTAAGAATCAAAACTGGAAAATGCTGAGCATACAAAGATTGTTACACTCTCATTTCAGGAAACAACATATAAATGTCAACAGGCAAAAGTACATCAAAATTTGTGTGTGTGTGCATAGATCAAGGCACAAAGCATATAACATATACTGATGTCAAACCTTAGCAAAAGACCTCGCCAAGAACCCAAAAAAAATTCTGGTCATAAAAGAATTCACGAAGTGGGTCAGAGGCTTCTATACAGTCACTCATCAACCAGTCTGGGGAGGCAATAGAAGGACAGCAAAAGGAAAACTGAAGTTCTAAATTTCACAATTAAGAAATCAGTCACAAAGGATGATCATACAAACATATCGTCATTTGACTGCTGTACAGATTCCTACATGGAGGACATAGAAATAGGCATCTCTGGCAAAGAGGGGCCACTAGAGGAGTTCAAAACAAATGAATCGTCAGGTCCAGATGGATATCCAATCAGTTTACCAGAGAGTACCCTGTGGCACTGGCACCATACTTAGCCTGCATTTATTGCAAATTTCTCAGCCAGCACAAAGTCCAAAGTGACTGAAATACACCTGGAGACTTCTGTATATAAGAAGACCAAAACAGTGGACCCACATATTTGCAGACCAATGTCCTTAATGTTGGTTTGCTGCAGAATTCTTGAAAATTTTCAATTCAAGTACAATAAATTTCTGACACACTAAGCTTCTGTCCACAAATCAGTATGGATTTAGAAAGCATCGTTTGTGTGAAACTCGGCTTGCCCTTTTCTCACATGATGGAAGAGGAAAGGTGGATTCCATATTTCAAGATTTCTGGAAAGTGTTTGACACCATTCCCCACTGCAGACTGTTGAAAGCCCAAGCATATGGAATAGGTTCTCAGATATGTGAGTGGCTCAGATACTTCTCAAGTAACGTAACTCAGTATGTTTCCCACAACAGCAAGTGTTCGTCAGAGACAAGGGTATCACCAGGAATGCTCCAAGGAACTGTGATAGAGCCGCTGTTATTTTCTACATACATAAAGGACCTCGCGGACAGGATGAGTAGCAATCTGTGGCTATGTGCTGTGGTGTACAGGAGGGTGTCATGTTTGAGTGACTGTAGGAGGACACAGACAAAATTTCTAGTTGGTGTGATTGATGAGAAATAGCTCTAAGCGTAGAAAAATGTAGTTTAATGTAGACGAGTAGGGAAAACAAACCCCGTAATGTTCAAATACAGCACTAGTAGTGTGCTGCTTGACAGAGTCACATCAATGAAATATCTATCCATAATGTTGCAAAGTGACATGAAATGGAATGAGCATGTAAGTATTGTAGTAGGATAGGCGAATGGTTGATTCCGGTTTATTGAGAAAATTTTCAGGGAGTGTGGTTCAGCTATTTTAGGAGACAGGAGATAGGACAATAGTGCGACCGATTCTTGAGTACTGCTCAAGTGTCTGGAATCCGCACCAGGTTGAATTAAAGAAAGACATTGAAGCAATTTACAGGCAGGCTGCTACATTTGTTAGCAGTAGGTCAGAACAACATGGAAGTAGTATGTTGATGCTTCAGGAGCTCAAATGGGAATCACTGAAGGAAAGACAACATTCTTTTCAAGGAGCACTGTTGAGAAAATTTAGAAAACTGGCATTTGAGGTCGACGTCAGGACAATTCTACTGCCGCCATGCATTTTGCGTAAGGACCACAAAGATAAGACAAATCAGGACTCATACAGGGGCATATAGGCAGTCATTTTTCACTCATTCTATCTGTGAGTGGAAGAGGGAAGGAAATGACCAGTAGTGGTACAGGAAACCCTATGACATACACCATATGGTGGTTTGCAGAGTATGTATGTAACTGTAGATGTATATGCAGATGTAGATGTAGATGTCCACATAGAAAATATCAAAGAATGGACAACCAAGCCCCAGGAGATAGGATCTTATGATCTACTAATGAATCACGCAAGAAAAGATGGGTAGAATCTATAGATAATCTAAATTTCACTAACAGCAGTAGGAAAGCATGGTCCCTCCTGTGGAAACTAGGTGTAGCAAGAGTTGTCCTGAATCAAGAATTTGACGTAACACCTTGCCAAGCCACGTAGGCTTACACATAAAGAAACACAAAGGAAATTTCCATTTTGATTCAGTTTTTGAAAAAGAAATAAAGAAAAAAAATTTAGTGACAAGAGGGGGAAAAAACAGAAGATCCCAATCTCTACATTCGCGCCAAAGACAATTACATGACATAGCATTCAAATCTCACAAAAACAGGAAAACAGCTGGATTAGATGGCATATGTCCCAAGCTCATTAAACAACTACGAAGAAAAGCATGACAGTGGTTACTACAATTTTACAATGAAATACTGGACATCAGAAAAGTCCCTCAGCAATTTAAAATTGCAAAATCTATTGATATACTCAAGCCATAAAAACCCAAAGATGATCCAGTGAGCTATTAACTAACCACACCACTAAGCATTTGCTACAACATGTTGGAAGGATTACCATAGAACCTAATGTATTTAATAATTGATGACATAACCCCTCAACACCAAGCAGGATTTCATGCAAATTGAAGTTGCTGCAAGCAAGTTCTTGCCCTAACATCATTTATAGAAGCAAGCTAAACACTGGAGAAACTACAAGTAAATCCTATACCACAAAGAACGGTCGCCCACAGGTTATTCTAGCCCCACCTTTATTTAACTTTTAGACCAGTGACATAGTCACCACTGATTTTGTAATGTTCAGCTATACCGATGACATAGCGACAGGAATAAATTTGTGGGGGAGGGGGAGATGTGATTCTCTCTTAGCAAGGAACAGCTTTAATGCTGACATTATAGCTAATTACAAGGCGTACAGCAGAATACGGAAAAATTAATTAAGACATCTAAGCAAATTTATTATGAGAAGATACATCTTTTAATGAAGTTAAAAAAGTAATGGCCTATCATGAAGGAGGAGACTTGTACAACCAGAAAAGGCAGAGGAGCATATAACTCTGATGAGCAAATGACAGACTCCTATCAATACAGGTAGTCTCAGATGGCTTTCCAACTTAGGGCCATTGACATTCCTTGTCAATGGGCTTAGTTAACAACCCTAAGAGATATTACTGTTGGCCAACTCCCCCACACCCACTGACAATTTTCCTTGTAAAACCATTGATGTATATAAAATAATACACAATGTGAATGCTACGTAACATTTGGTTTCTGCACATTTCAAAGTGCAGTGCCATGTATAAATATGAGTAAGCATTCAAAATTTACACTTGATCATAATACTATAGAAATTATGTTATTACTGTATTACTCTGTAAATGGAAATTACCCTCCTCCTCCTCCCCCCCCCCCTCCAAAAATCTGGAGAAGTCTTCAATATGGATCTGCGGGATGAACTGTTATTCTACATTGCATTTTTAATATGTTCCGTATCCACAAGAATCTCCTCACACTACACGTTTCTGGAATTAATGATGTATTTAGTATAAGCTGAGATCAATTTCAAACTTACCATAGTATACTTCGTATGTGATTGTGGCAGCCACCAAACTGTTCGATACAAGTGGAGGAACTGTAAAAATGATGAGGCCACCGTGAAAATAAACATCAGCATTTCAAATATCATACTTCCATCTTGAGGTATGCTTGGAACTGGAATGTGTTTTGGAACTATTAACCTCGATGAAGTATTTTCTCCATATTGTCCTGGAGATCTGCAACAAAACAGATGCAAGATCATAACAACATTGTGACAAGTTTTTATTGTATCTTGCTACTAGCATGTGTGAGCATGAGTGCACCAAGTGTAGTGCTGCCAAGCGTGTTTACTTAAATCAACTGCCAACTAAATCAGTGCGGGCTGGGCACTAGAGGCTGCGTGTAGGAAGCATGCACACAGCACCGTCTCCACCACACCACCTACCAGTAACTCACGTCTATATACGCGTGGAGAAGCTGACTTACACTCAGTATGTTCTTTTAGTTTGTACTGTTCACATCAGTTGTTCTGCGCATCACATATGTTGCACCTTCTGTGTGATTCTTTTGTCTTGTTATATGTGGAGTCACAACAGGCTTTTTTCTGTCATTATTTAGAGGTTTATGAATAAAGCCATATTTGCATTACTTGGATCGGTTTCATATATTACCCAGTTACAACATGATTGGAGGGTGAGTCAGCACTGCTTTGCACGTATATAGATGCAAGTCACTAGTAGGTGGCATGGCAGAGATCATGCAGTGTGCAAGCTTCCTACCTTCCTACGGGTTGCCTCTAGTGGCTAGCCCCTGATGATATGGTTGGCAATTGATTTAAGTACACATGTACAGCAACACTACAATTGGTGTGCGCGCGCCGGCATGGGCGGCAATTATACGGTTGCTGGTTCCAAGCGACAGTTGCAGTATGTTCATACACTCTCTTTACACTTGAAGAAAGCATGTATCCTGCAAATTGTGTCTCATGCTTACTTACGTAGAATTTGTCACTTGCCACCACCATCAGTGATGACAACAAGCAACAAATAGAATTAAAATTCAGTAAATAATTTGCTATGATTAAGTTTTATGCTCGCATTGGCCATGATATTCATAGCACCGTGCTCATAACACTGCTGAATGCTCATTGGCTGTGAGATAATGTGTGACATAGGTGGGCAGAACAAGACTGAACTCAACTGCCATCATTCACGAGTGCAGCTATAATAGCAGGATATAGCAGTTTCAATATTAT
Source organism: Schistocerca gregaria (assembly GCF_023897955.1). Taxonomy (NCBI): domain Eukaryota; kingdom Metazoa; phylum Arthropoda; class Insecta; order Orthoptera; family Acrididae; genus Schistocerca; species Schistocerca gregaria. The sequence goes on from NC_064931.1 coordinate 364,848,088, forward strand.
AATTAGTCATCACACTATTTATATGGGAACTACTTTGGACAGAACATCCGTATAAGGCACTGAGAACCGTAATGGCCCAAAGCACAGGCACAAACTTTTGGGAAAAATAAATATTTGTGAAAATCAAATTTGTAGGCAAACCACCAGTCTCACAAGTCTGACTAGCTTTTTTAACCAAATCTCAAAATCCTACACTTCCTATTAAAAAAAAATCCAATTCATGTTACAAAATTTCAATTAATATTTAGAATTATTATTATTATTTCTTCTTTCTCTTCTCAGACGTTATGTCTGGTCAAAAATGGAAAGTGACGCGGATCTTGATTAAGCGTGACTTCCTTTTAACTGTATGGTATATGTTACATTGCATTTAGGAACTTTCGGGTAATTGAACATGTATCAATAATTACATATTTCTGTAGTTGTATATACAAGTTTGGATGTAGCTGTATTGCGTTGAGTACTGGTGGATATTGCATGGTTTGACTCCTGCAGTTGATAGTATAATTGGTATGATGTCAACTTTATCCTGATGCCACATGCCTTTGACTTCCTCAGCCAGTTGGATGAATTTTTCAATTTTTTCTCCTGTTTTCTTCCGTATATTTGTTGTATTCGGTACGGATATTTCGATTAGTTGTGTTAACTTCTTTTTTTTATTGGTGAGTATGATGTCAGGTTTGTTATGTGGTGGTGTTTTATCTGTTATAATGGCTCTGTTCCAGTATAATTTGTATTCATCATTCTCCAGTACATTTTGTGGTGCATACTTGTATGTGGGAACGTGTTGTTTTATAAGTTTATGCTGTAAGGCAAGCTGTTGATGTACACTCCTGGAAATTGAAATAAGAACACCGTGAATTCATTGTCCCAGGAAGGGGAAACTTTATTGACACATTCCTGGGGTCAGATACATCACATGATCACACTGACAGAACCACAGGCACATAGACACAGGCAACAGAGCATGCACAATGTCGGCACTAGTACAGTGTATATCCACCTTTCGCAGCAATGCAGGCTGCTATTCTCCCATGGAGACGATCGTAGAGATGCTGCATGTAGTCCTGTGGAACAGCTTGCAATGCCATTTCCACCTGGCGCCTCAGTTGGACCAGCGTTCGTGCTGGACATGCAGACCTCGTGAGACGACGCTTCATTCAGTGCCAAACATGCTCAATGGGGGACAGATCCGGAGATCTTGCTGGCCAGGGTAGTTGACTTACACCTTCTAGAGCACGTTGGGTGGCACGGGATATGTACGGACGTGCATTGTCCTGTTGGAACAGCAAGTTCCCTTGCCGGTCTAGGAATAGTAGAACGATGGGTTCGATGACGGTTTGGATGTACCGTGCACTATTCAGTGTCCCCTCGACGATCACCAGAGGTGAACGGCCAGTGTAGGAGACCGCTCCCCACACCATGATGCCGAGTGTTGGCCCTGTGTGCCTCGGTCGTATGCAGTCATGATTGTGGCGCTCACCTGCACGGCGCCAAACACGCATACGACCATCATTGGCAACAAGGCAGAAGCGACTCTCATCGCTGAAGACGACATGTCTCCATTTGTCCCTCCATTCACGCCTGTCGCGACACCACTGGAGGCGGGCTGCACGATGTTGGGGCGTGAGCGGAAGACGGCCTAACGGTGTGCGGGACCGTAGCCCAGCTTCATGGAGACGGTTGCGAATGGTCCTCGCCGATACCCCAGGAGCAACAGTGTCCCTAATTTGCTGGGAAGTGGCGGTGCGGTCCCCTACGGCACTGTGTAGGATCCTACGGTCTTGGCGTGCATCCGTGCGTCGCTGCGGTCCGGTCCCAGGTCGACAGGCACGTGCACCTTCCGCCAACTACTGTCGACAATAATCGATGTACTGTGGAGACCTCACGCCCCACGTGTTGAGCAATTCGGCGGTACGTCCACCCGGCCTCCCGCATGCCCACTATACACCCTCGCTCAAAGTCCGTCAACTGCACATACGGTTCACATCCACGCTGTCGCGGCATGCTACCAGTGTTAAAGACTACGATGGAGCTCCGTATGCCACGGCAAACTGGCTGACACTGACGGTGGCGGTGCACAAATGCTGCGCACCTAGCGCCATTCGACGGCCAACACCGTGGTTCCTGGTGTGTCCGCTGTGCCGTGCGTGTGATCATTGCTTGTACAGCCCTCTCGCAGTGTCCGGAGCAAGTATGGTGGGTCTGACACACCGGTGTCAATGTGTTCTTTTTTTCATTTCCAGGAGTGTATTATTTTTGCTACATTGTCATGTCTTCTGAGGTATTCTGTATTTGCTAGTATTGTACATCTGCTTGTGATGTGACCTACTGTTTCTATTTGTTGTTTGCAAAGTCTGCATTTATCTGTTGTGGTATTGGGATCTTTAATAATATGCTTGCTGTAATATCTGGTGTTTATTGTTTGATCCTGTATTGCAATCATGAATCCTTCCGTCTCACTGTATATATTGCCTTTTCTTAGCCATGTGTTGGATGCATCTTGATTGATGTGTGGCTGTGTTAGATGATACGGGTGCTTGCCATGTAGTGTTTTCTTTTTCCAATTTACTTTCTTCGTATCTGTTGATGTTATGTGATATAAAGGGTTGTAGAAGTGGTTATGAAATTGCAGTGGTGTAGCCGATGTATTTATATGAGTGATTGCTTTGTGTATTTTGCTAGTTTCTGCTCATTCTAGAAAGAATTTTCTTAAATTGTCTACCTGTCCATAATGTAAGTTTTTTTGTCGATAAATTCCCTTCCTCCTTCCTTTCTGCTTAATGTGAATCTTTCTGTTGCTGGATGTATGTGATGTATTCTATATTTGTGGCATTGTGATCGTGTAAGTGTATTGAGTGCTTCTAGGCCTGTGTTACTCCATTTCACTACTCCAAATGAGGTCAATATTGGTATAGCATAAGTATTTATAGCTTTTGTTTTGTTTATTGCTGTCAATTCTGTTTTCAGTATTTTTGTTAGTCTTTGTCTATATTTTTCTTTTAGTTCTTCTTTAATATTTGTATTACCTATTCCTATTTTTTGTCTGTATCCTAGATATTTATAGGCATCTGTTTTTTCCATCGCTTCTATGCAGTCGCTGTGGTTATCCAATATGTAATCTTCTTGTTTAGTGTGTTTTCCCTTGACTATGCTATTTTTCTTACATTTTCCTGTTCCAAAAGCCATATTTATATCATTGCTGAATACTTCTGTTATCTTTAGTAATTGGTTGAGTTGTTGATTTGTTGCTGCCAGTAGTTTTAGATCATCCATGTATAGCAAATGTGTGATTTTGTGTGGGTATGTTCCAGTAATATTGTATCCATAATTTGTATTATTTAGCATGTTGGATAGTGGGTTCAGAGCAAGGCAGAACCAGAAAGGACTTAATGAGTCTCCTTGGTATATTCCACGCTTAATCTGTATTGGCTGTGATGTGATACTATTTGAATTTGTTTGGATATTAAGTGTGGTTTTCCAATTTTTCATTACTATGTTTAGGAACTGTATCAATTTAGGATCTACTTTGTATATTTCCAATATTTGTAGTAACCATGAGTGGGGTACACTGTCAAAAGCTTTTCGGTAATCAATGTATGCGTAGTGTAGCGACCTTTGTTTAGTCTTAGCTTGATATGTTACCTCTGCATCTATTATCAGTTGCTCTTTACATCCCCGTGCTCCTTTGCAACAGCCTTTTGTTCTTCATTTATAATTTTGTTCTGTGTTGTATGTGTCATTAATTTCTGTGTAATGAGTGAAGTTAATATTTTGTATATTGTTGGTAGGCATGTTATGGGGTGGTATTTAGCTGGGTTTGCTGTGTAAGCTTGATCTTTAGGTTTCATATAAGTTATTCCATGTGTAAGTGTATCAGGGAATGTGTATGGGTCTGCAATGTAACTTAAATAATTTAGTTAGATGTGAATGTGTTGAGGTGAACTTCTTTAGCCAGAAATTTGCTATTTTATCTTTCCTAGGGGCTTTCCAATTGTGAGTAGAATTAATTGCTTTGGTGACTTCATGTTGCAAAATTATCACTTCAGGCATCTGTGGTATCATCTTGTATGTTTCTGTTTCTGCTTCTATCCACCGTGCATGCCTGTTATGTTGTACCGGGTTTGACCATATGTTGCTCCAGAAGTGTTCCATGTCTGTTATGTTTGGTGGATTGTCTATTTTAATGTGTGTGTTATCTATTGTCTGGTAAAATTTCTTTTGGTTTGTGTTGAATGTTTGGTTTTGTTTCCTTCTATTTTCACTTTTTTTTGTATCTTCTAAGTCGTTTGGCCAATGCTTGTAATTTCTGCTTCTTCTCATCTAATTGCTCTGTCGCTTCTTGTTGTGAGATTTTACCTAACCTTTTTCGTTTTTTGTCCGATATTTCTTTTCTTATAAATTGTGTTAGCTGTCCAATGTCTTTTCTCAGTTTTTCTATTCTGATCTGTAGCCTGTGTTGCCATGCTGGTGGCAATGGGCAGCCACCAGCAAGGCTGTATCAGAGACCTATCCCTGTCGACAACAACCGCAGCATTCACTGTTTGCAACAGTGTTCTGTCGTTTGGCTGAGACAGGGTCATTTCAGAAAGCAGGAACTAATGAAGGACGTATCCAAAATGTTCGGGCACCATACTTTGAGGAAAATGTGATTAACACTGTGTAAGATGACCTCCACATCAGTACAAGGCAGCTGGCTCGCCAGTACAGGGTAAGCCAGACGACTGTTTGGAACATTCTTCAAGACAATTGTTACTACCCTTACCACTGACAGTGTGTGTATGGCTTACTAGCGACAGACCTTCCACATCGGCAGCTGTTTTGTCACTGGTTTCTTCACCAGGCAACCACAATTCTGGGATTTGTTTCATCCATCCTATTCACAGATGAGGCCACCTTTATGCAGAATGGTATCCTTAACTTTCATAACAGGCATCTGTGGGATAGTATGCATAGCCCCCATAGCATGGTGACAGCGAATCATCAGCATTGGTGCAGCCGGAATGTGTGGACCAGGATAATTGGCAACCATACTGGGACTAGTCTTCCTTCCATGTCGCATAACAGACCAGAACTATCGGTGTTTCTTGTGGGTGACTTTGCCTCCCCCAATGGAAGAAGCACCATTGATAATTTGAAGAGTTATGTGGCTGCTACATGATGGTGCTCGAGCCACTTCACCATTAATGTTCAGATGCATCTCAATCGTGTTTTTCCTGGTCAATGGATCAGACAAGGGAGTCCAGATGCATGGCCTGCTCATTCACTGGATCTGAACCTGTGCAATTTCTGGTTAATGGGCCACCTCTGAAGTATCATGTATGCACAGGCCATTCCAGATGTGAAGACACTGGAGCAGTGTATTCATGCTGCCTTTGATAATGTTTGGATGCATCCGAGTGTATGTGACAGAACATGCTACAGCACATACAAGCTTCAACACACACTATAAATGTGGCTGCATGGTACAGCCCGTATTAGACCACAGTCTCTGTACAAGGTGTATACATGGACAAGGAAAAAAAATTCCCGGATATTTCCCGGATTTCCTGGTTAAAAATACACTTTCTCCCAGATGAAAGTACACTTTTTCTGTGTTAAGTGACAGTATACTCTTCCTTGGCACTGTAAAAGTCATCAATCCTTTGAATATTTATGGTTTTATATACCAACGTAGAATTTCCCAGCACTTCAGAAAACGAAACTCAGGGGGAAAAACACGTTTGGAAGACCTTTGATGTGCAGCAACAAGTACGATGCATATTTTCGTATTACGAAGGTATAAATTTGAATTCCGCCAGATAACGCACGTCCCTTTGTGAAGCATTGAAATTGCAATGCGCTTTTGTAAGCGTCATAGCTCATTCACGTGATCTCGTCAACTGATGACAGCAATAGGACACGTGATGTAGTCAGCCAATAGCAAGATCATTCTTAAGTAGTGCGAATACACAAATAAGAAAAGTTAATGGCTTAAATTAATATACATAGCATTCACATATAATATTGGTCTCTAAGGTTAATAAGTTGGAAGAGAAGCTAAGATTCCACATATAATGTTGATCTTTTTTGCACGTGTTGCACTTTAAGATACATACACAAAAGTGCCAGTAAAATTTTTAATAACGATGCAAATGTCTCATCTTCTGGGCTCGAAATACTTCTAAATGGTCGTCCTCAAAGAACTGATTTTAAAATGAGAGTCAAACGCTTTGTGATTTAAGAAATTGATCGTACCTTCTCGCACATAATTCATCTTGTGTAAAAGGAAATCTGCTTTGAATGTAACTCTTTTCAAACCACCATTCACAATATTTTCCCGCGACCTGTTAGAAATAGGTTCGTTTCAGCAGTTGCAAGAAAGTGCCAGATAACTGGCGTCACTGGGCTTGCGCAGCTACGATGATGCAGGAAGCCCATATGTTCGTACGTGTAAAACATTAAAAGATCTTACATTATGTCATAAAAGAAACAAGACATTAAAGGATACTTCAAGAGCGTCAGGATTTTGCGAACAATACTAAAAGTACATAATTCCGTTTAAAATGCACATCTGTATGTAAATTTTCTTGGAGTACCAATACTCATGTTTGGTTCTTTATTATAGCATAATGCCATATGTGCACTTGAAAAGCAGCTAACAGTTGAAACAAGCCAATAGTGTGAAATTAAACACTTTGTTTCAAATAAATTGACTGCCTCAGTAGAAAGGATTAATAAAGGCCAAATCTCTTTAGCAAACCAGCAAAATAACTTCACTGTACTGTAAGGTGATTAATGCTTGACTGTCAAAGGTGGAAATAAAATCTGAAACTATTAACATATTTTAGCCTGCTGTAATTATGTGAACACATTTTAATTCATTTCATAGTTCCCGGCCACAAAATTCCGTTTTGTTATCATTTAATGTGAGAGCAATAAATGAAGAGGAAACAACCAAATTACTTAACGTAAACACAGGTCACGTGGAGACGACCCACTTCCCCACAACAACTCTGACTGCTCTGTGCATCAGCCCCAGATCTACGATAGTTCCGAACCGGGCCAACATTAAGTAGTGGTGCCCAGCCACACTTCCGTAACCAGAAGCGGGGGATGGTTCTACTCATACGTGACTCAAACTGCGCATGCACAAGAGCCCGCCTGCAACTGCTCAAACGAATCTAATTTAAACAGTTCTCTCGTCACACTCATCGGACGCAATTTGTTGTTATAAAGCATTGCATAGTGTTCCTAAAGCGTTTCACACAGTTTACTGTTGGCAGACGCTTGTATGAGCACTGTTGTTGTAGTAGTTGTATACGGCGCATTTCCTTTGCAACTTAAGTTTTATTTCCGACCCCCACCCCCCTCCTGTTCATGTTTTGTTGCTGCAGTATCATTCTGCAGTAGCAGGATACAATAATATCCTTCGTTAGAGTATTGGTTCTTACCAGTCAAAATCACAAAAATTTAACTGAAAACTAAAACAATGAAAAATTCTCAAAATTCTAAAAAATTCCCGAGTTTTTCCCAGTTTTCTCCTGGATGGAAAAATTCCTGGGTTTTTCTTGGATCTCCTGGTTGTCCCAGGTCCTATACACCCTGCTGTAACAATGTATGACTGAATAAATGGTCTCTAGCATGGAAACCATGCACTTCCGGATGGAAGTTCATTAGACTTCTCTCGTTCTGGATCCTCTCATCAATCAATCCCTTGAGTTTGTACACAGTGGAAAAAACCACCCTGTATAATACGTCAAATTTTTTCATGGTCCTTGTTATCATCATTTTCATTACGCACATTCTGTGGCTTGAGGTTCAGATAAAACAGTTTGGCCACTTACGCATGAAATATAGTAGTTTTGTTAAGTCTGTGTTTCAAGGTTGCTATGTACCCCATGTCCATCAACCAATCCCTTCATTTAGTCAAGTTGTGCCACAATCTCTCTCTCTCTCTCTCTCTCTCTCTCTCTCTCTCTCTCTCTCTCTCCCCCCCCCCCCCCTTCCCCCATTATTTACATGATCTAACCATCTAATCTTCAGCATGCTTCTGCAGCGCCACATTTCAAAAGCTCTAGTCTCTTCTTCTCTGAACTGTTTATTATCCACATTTAACATCCATAAATGGCTACACTCCAAACAAATACCTTCAGAAAAGACAACCCTAACACTTAAATCTATATTCGGTGTTAATAAAATTCTCTTCTTCAGAAATGCTTTTCTTGCCTTTGTCAGTCTACATTTTATATCCTCTCTACTTTGATCATCATCTGTTCTTTTACTGCCCAAACAGGAAAACTCATTACTACTTTTAGTGCCTCATTTGCTAATCTAATTCATTCAGAATTGCCTGACATAATTTCACTACATTCCAGTATGCTTGTTTTGCTTTTTTTAATGTTCATCTTATATCCTCTTTTTCAAGAGACTGTCCATTCCATTCAATTGCTCTTCCAACTCCTTTGCTGTCCCTGACAAAATGACAATGTCATTGGCAAACCTCAATGTTTTTATTTCTTCTCCCTGAACTTTATTTCCTCCACCAAATTTTTGTTTTGGTTCCTTTTCTATTTACTCAATGTACAGACTGAACAACATTGGGGATAGGCTACAACCCTGTCTCAGTCCCTTCTCAACCACTGCTTTCCTTTGGTGCCCCTTGACTCTTACAACTGCCGTCAGCCCATATGAAAATGAGTATCAGAAACAGTGAGAGTGTGTTTCATGAATGCTTATAAACAATGTGGACCTACAGCACAGATAAAGCCAATTCACCATAAAATTAACACAGATCAGAAGCATGCAATCTCAAAATTGATAACAGTGTTCTTTAGCCTTTATCGTTCTCACTGCATCATATGGTATGATTTTCTTTTCTTTTCTCCAAGTTAACAAAAATTTTTGTAGTATCATCCCAGATACGCAGATCTCTTCCTACAAATTGCTGAAAATTTAACTCACTATCAGGAAATAATCTAGCAACTATCACAATAATAGGTCATGTACACAACACAAATGCTTAATAAGGAACATTACCAATCACCTCCACAATGGAATGCTGAAATAGGAATACATATGTAATTACATTTTCCTGGAGACGTATCGAGTCTCAACTTTGTCTTCAATAAGGATAAAAGCTGAAGTAATGAATTAAAATTTGTGCCAATTCCACTTCCAACTCCTTTGCTATCTCTGTCAGAATGACAAGTCCCGGCATTGGCACAAATTTTATTTCATTACTTCAGCTTTTATCCTTATGAGGAATACATACCTCGAAAATAACTGACTTTCAACCTACACAACAGTTGCCTATCCTTTTAGACAAAACACAATGGTAGAGCCACTGTTTGGTTTCAAGAACAGTCCATCAGTTGACCAATCAATTTATTCCTGATTCGATGGGATGGTGGAAGCAATTAATAAAAATAAATTAAAAAAATAAATAACAATGACATGTTCCCATCAAGTATATTCTGTGGTTCAAACTAAGTTCACAGGAAAAAAATATTAGTCACCCCTGGTCAATTTGGACAACTGCAGATGGTGCAGAACTGGTACTGGACTGTCAAGTGGCCCTCCACTGACAACTTATGTCACAGAGTGAAGCTGTGTGTATGTGTCAGTTGTTTGTATGAGATCAGCACAGTAATTTCAGTCAACATGGAGATGTAACACATTGGAAGAAAAAGGCTGTTATGTTCATATGTCCCCACCACCAAACCATGAATGAAGTTGCCAGATATGTTTCTGTACCACTGGGGACTGTCCAGTTTGTGGGGAGTATCCAATTTGTCCACAAGGAATGGTGTACCAGTCACTATCACATAATATGGCATAAGAGCAGTAGCAATAAAAAGATTCTAACCAACAAGGACAGACAATGAGTGTCATGCCTTGTCAATGACAATCAGTTTCTAACTCAGTATGCATTGCTGCTTTCAATGAATGCAGATTCATCTCATCCAGATCCTGAGTGAACATCTTCAAGAAAAATACTTGCAATGGACGTCAGAAGCTGATTACCTCACTAAAGGCCATTGCTGTCGTGGCACAGACAGAAGCCCCTGAACAGAAGCCGAATGGAGGCATCCAGTGTGATCTAATGAGTCACAATTTTGCCTCTTTTGAAATAACAGTTAGGTGTCAAATTGCACTGACAGCCCAATGAAACATTTAACCCACAAAGTGTGGAGGGTGTAGTTCACGCTGGGCACAGTTATGAGGTGTTTTAGACATATGTCTGATAATATGACTTGAACCTACACATTTACTTTATTGTACACATGAATCAGGGTGTTTATTCCAAAATTTTCAATAACAAAATGTTTTCCTCTTCTTCATCTTCACAATCAGTTATGTTGTGGACACTCCTGTCTTCCAAGATGGTAACAGCTATGTTCAAAGGTCTGCATGTAAAGGGTCCTTGTTTGACGAACACTTAGGCACCTTACGTCATCTCTTACGTCCCACTAAATCACCCATCTTAATCCCACAGAAATGCCTGCTGGAAGTACTTGGAACAGAGGTTGAAACATAGCAACCAACAGCCCTGCAATTTGGTAGCTCTACATTGTCTTATTATTGAGTGGCTTCAGCTGAATATGGCATATCAGCATAAACTTGTGGACTCTCTTCCTTGCCAAATTGAGGCCATTATAAAGGCCAGAGAACTGCTCATGTAGATCATGCTATATCAGTAGGTAAATTAGGGCATTATAGGTTTAGAGGAGTGGCATGAGGTTTTCCTGAGGACTCCACTCTAAGTGCACTACTTTTTCTGATTTACATTTTTCGCTTGCATTCTATTGCAGCAGTCAACTCTGAAACTCTTCTGTTTGCAGACAAAACAAGCATAACTGTTACAGATTCACGATAGGAAATACTACAGTAACAAATAATGTTCTGGTGAGAGGCCATTGTTGGTTTGCTGCTAGCTGGTTAATTTATAATTACAAAGAAATGCAGTATCACCAGTTTCTTATACATAATTATGTTCTCTCTTATAATGGTGGCTTGGTCATAAGAAACCATATTTCTAAGATGCAGTAAATGTAAACTATGTAGGAAGGCATGTACCCATGATCTATGCAGAAGCTGACTGAAGCTAGACTGAAGTGCCAAAGAAACCGGTATAGGCATGCATATTCAAATACAGGGATATGTAAACAGACAGGATATGGCGCTGCAGTTGGCAATGCCTATATAAGACAACAAGTGTCTGGCACAGTCGATAGATCAATTACTGCTGCTGCAATGGTAGGTTATAAGGATTTAAGTGAGTTTTAATGTGGTATTATAGTCAGCACACGAGCAATGGGACACAGCATCTCCGAGGTAGGGATAAAGCGACGATTTTCCTGCACGACTATTCCAAGAGTGTACCGTGAGTATCAGGAATCCATTAAAACATCAAATCTCCAACATCTTTGCAGCTGGAAAAAGATCCTGCAACAACAGTATTAACACCGACTGAAGAGAATTGTTCAACATGACAGAAGCGCAACCCTTCTGCAAATTGCTGCAGACTTCAATGCTAGGCCATCAACAAGTGTCAACGTGCGAGCCACTCAACAGAAAATCATCAATATGGGCTTTTGGAGCCAAAGGCCCACTCGTGTACCCTTGACTGCATGACACAAAGCTTTACGCCTCGCCTTGGCCTGTCAACACCGACATTGGACTGTTGATGACTGGAAGTATGGTGCCTGGTTGGATGAGTTTCGTTTCAAACTGTATCAAGCGGATGGATGTGTACAGATATAGAGACAAACTCATGAATATATGGCCCCCACTTGTCAGCAAGGGGCTGTTCAAGCTCATGGAGGCTCTGGTGTGGGGCATGTGCAGTTGGAGTGATATGGGACCCCTGATATGTCTAGATACAACTCTGACAGGTTACAAGTAGGTAAGCATCTTGTCTGATCACCTGCATCCATTCATGTCCATTGTGCATTCTGACTGACATGGGCAATTCCAACAGGACAATGTGACACCCCACAAATCCAGAATTGCTACAGTGGCTCCACGAACACTCTTCTGAGTTTAAACACTCCCACTGACGACCAAGCTCCTCAGACGTGAACATTATTCAGCATATCTGGAATGCCTTGTAATGTGCTGTTCAGAAGAGATCTCCATCTCATCATACTCTTAGGTATTTATGGACAGATCTGCACAATTCATGGTGTCAATTCCTCCAGCACTACTTCAGACATTAGTCGAGCCCATGCCACGCCATGTTGTGGCACTTCTGCATGCTCGCAGGGGGCCTACATGATATTAGGCAGGTGTACCAGTTTTTTTGGCTCTTCAGTGTATCTACCTAATGCACATCTGTTTACATTCACATAACTAGAAGCTGTATTAAGCCTCTATATTTCAGAGGGAAATTATATGGGTCTTGAAAGGAATAAGATGCCAGTAACTCAAAAGAAAACTAGAACAGAGGACATCTTTCATTACATAGTGACACCGAAAAGAAAGCACAACCAAAAAAGCTGTGACGAGTTCCTGCTCAACATATGAAACAACATGAAACACGCTGCTGTTGTCTGACGTGCAGAACAGCTGGATTTTTCTGTAAAAGATTATACAAAACCTGTTGTCAATAAAAAGGATGTGTGTTGACTGACATTGATGACTCAATGTACACATTTATGTCTAATTTTGAATTTGTGTAACAAATACAGCCATTCTGAATTGGATTTTCTACAGTATCTATGGCAGATCCAAGGAAATGATGAGGTGGTCTCTTCTAATGGGCCACCATGGTTGAAATCTTACCTTTCACTAGCTCATTATTAAGATTTGTAAAATGAAATAAATTCTTATATTGTATTATTATCACCACCACCACTTTTGTTGTTGTTGTTGCTGCTGCTTGCCACCACCGTTACCAGCATTTCATAACGCCATATTTTACTATTCAATTTTGTTTTCATTCAATAGGTTATGTGTATGTTTTGACCTATCCCATGCCCTGTGTCACTAAAAAAGTAGACAAATAAAAATAATTCCAACAGTATCCTCAGATCTCGTGTCTTCCTACACTCACTACTTTTGCTGCCATCACTTAAATTTTCACACAGCCACACTTTCATATAATGTTCTTGAACTAACTTTACATACTTGCTTAGTATTCTAAAGTGAATGGTATTGGCCTTATCACAGACACCAGACTATTGAAAAAAGCAAATTGTTTGAATTTAATTCCCCCCAAACTTCATTTCTTGAAGACTTATTTTGGGATTCATTTGTATTTGTTATTTCAAGCCATAATTAAAACTAATTCACGTTGAGCACAGTCTAGAAAGAGAATATATTCAAACACAGTAATTTAAAACTAGCATGATTTTCCTAAATCTCAAGATATTGATACTTCATTGCTCCCATGAACTACTGAGTCATTCAGCAGGGGAAACCACATGATCTAAGTCAAAGACCTAAAGTAGGAAAATATTAAATAAAACTTGAAAACCGTTAAAGTATTTACCATGTGCAGAATATTATCATCCTACATTATGCTGCTATTGCTTCTTGGCATTTCTGCACTCACCACCCAAAAGTTCTCTCTATACAGAAATAGGATTTCAGCTCACAAAATCAATCAACACTCTTACCATCAACTGTCTAACTTAGGTTGTTCCAGTTGAAGTGCCCACCCCCAGGCAGCTGGATGACTATTATCAGTGGTGCACAGAGACAGGCAACCAGCTGATGTTCATAGCTTATTCCATCCTGCTGTTCTGGCCACGCGCCTGCTGGCAGAAGTGGTGGCCACGTGGCACATACATGCGCATAACACGTCCGACAGAGCTGCCTGGCAGGTAGGTTATACTACCTGCACCTGCCACGAGCAATCTGATGGGAGATGATGCTCAATGGGGAACTGTTGGAACAGCCTTGCCTAATTAATGCTAAGTACATCCAGTTAATATAACTCCAATGCCACAAAACTGTAGAAGACCACTAGAAAGAGAAAATTATCTTTTTGAAGCCTTCAGAAATTCTCTAGAAGAACAAAAATTAAAATTGCAGCACCAAATTTCACATATCTGGTTCTATTACTACAAGCATGCTACTATGAATTTCATTTCAAAACCACAGAACCTCACAAATCTGATATGTGCCAGAAAATGCAGCACACAATAATTCAACCACGAAAAGCAGGCTGATTTACTGAACAGTACTAGTGATGTCATATGGTAAGTTTTGTGTTTCATCAATTAATAACAACAGCTGTCTTTAAAGTGCTGCCAATATGGAATAAAAATTGTGAATAATTACAAGAACGTAATATCTATAAATTAATTTCATTGTCAATATTATGATGGCAGAATTACTGTTGTCAATCTTCTCATGTGTTATGTTCCAAATCAACATCCAATTGTGTGTGAATCTATTACTTTACCTATGAATATTTAAATAAAAAACAATATGTCAGCCTCATCTGTACACAAGTGCACAAAATACACACAAGTGCACAAAATACACACAAGTGCACAAAATACACACAAGTGCACAAAATACACAAAAGTGCACAAAATACACAAAAGTGCACAAAATACACAAAAGTGCACAAAATACACAAAAGTGCACAAAATACACAAAAGTGCACAAAATATACAAAAGTGCACAAAATATACAAAAGTGCACAAAATATAACAGAAATGAGACATATATTTTTGTAAAGAGATACTGTAGGCTACAGTTGATAATCCACATTTAAAATGTTAAGTTTCTGTGAAAAACATATAAAACATGAACACTAAATCTTAAAAACACATACCCATTCTGTCTTGCTCTGAATGAAAGTCCATCCATGCAGAAGTGAAGTGGTTGCTCAATGAGATAGAGTCGTATGCTTCCAATTGCTCCCCTGTACAAATTATGATGTGACCTGAAAATATGAGGAGTTACTTCCTAGATGGTACAAGCAGTTATACCACTTTGTAGTACATTGAGAGTGAATCAATATATACAAACAAACTATTCGCTGACAGAATGCAATTTGGTGGGCTTTTTCAGTTATCTAAAAGAGAAATGGGATACCTGTGTGATTATTTTTTCATTTAAATGAAATATTTACAGAAAAATTAAGTTTATTGAAAAAAGGGGAAAAAGCAGTGAAAGCCTGTTTTCATTGAAGATGAAATCAAAATAAATTGGAATAAAGCTTTTATGAAATCAGCTACTTGCCTTCGTCAATTTTATTTTATATAAATGTTATCAAACAAATCAAATCTAATGGGTTTTACTCATAAGTAATAAATTTAAATTTAGCATAAAACATTTCACATGTAATGAAACACAATATCTTTACATAAAATCACTTTAAACTCTCTGTGCTTGCCACTGACTGAGTATCATTATTTAGATGAGGAGCCAACCCAAGGTACTTACCAAAAGTTCTTCAACAATTCATTAATTAATTTCACTGCCTCAGGAAAATGATAATCTGCTAGCCACAAGTGTGACAACAATAACTGACAGGTCAAGTAGGGTTGTTATGTGGCTTAATAAATATACATGATTACAACACATGGTTAATTGGTTCAACAGTTATTCTGAATGTGTAGCACCAAGAAAGCTTGCAGTTTCCTGCCATTGACTGATGAAAAGGTGTGAGCTATTTGACTGGCACATCCTAGCACTGGATTGAAGTGCATACACAACCGACATTGGATAGGTGCTTCACTTTTATCTGTGACGGCAATGACAATTTCATTATAACACAGAACTAGATTTTGAGAGTCAATTAATTATGAACAACAGGAGGCTATTTGCTAATGAAAATCAAAGAGTGCAATGACAATAGGAGCCTTTCATGGGGAATGGTGAGTTTTGCTAGTTATGGATCATTGAATTTATCCACAAATAATGTTAGCCATCTTAACAGAATTCAGCAAACTGTACAAGAAACATGTCCAGAACACAAAATCACATTTATTCATAGTATTACACTGCAGGAAGCATTGAAATAGTAGGTATTACACACGAGCCAAGTTGTGGATATTAAGATAAAAACCGCGAACTTTATTACAGCAAGAGGTCTCTGTCAACAGTAGTTTATCTTGTTTTGAAGGGATATTGAAGCTCATCATAAATATATTCCTATCATGCAAACATATGGTAGCTCAGCTCAGAAAAACCTATTAAGCAAATGTGGGAACTCAGAGCTACAGTTCAGTTTCTAGTAATGAAGCAAGAGGGTAACACTTCACACACAGTTTCTTATCTCCAATAGCAACTAATTTTGGTTTTCCTGTTGGAATTATGGATTATTTGAGCATGGTAAATTTGATTATGCAAAGAAAAAGCAAAATCTTACCCTCAAATTATATTTCAACTTGAGCACACTTACAATGAATCTTTACCTCTTTTCAAAACACCAGGATGAAATTAAATTTCAACATTTCCACACTTTGAATTCAATAACAGTCAATGTCTATAAAGCAGTCCAGTGCAGAACGAAGTCGAGTTATCTATGAAATGAGTTTTCACAATGTTTCAAAGTTTCAAAAAATGGAAAAGTATGTTCAAAAATATTTTAAAATCCATTTGACATAATGTGGAATGTGTGGTGGACAGTTTGCAACTTCATGTGATTGATTTGCAGTGCAATAACATGTTGAAGGACTCATTAATTACAAAAACGTGATTGATTTCTACAAACTGCTACAGAAGGACACATTTCTGAATTTAAAGGCTTTTGGCTAAGGAATGTTTCAATTTATATTATGGTGAACAATTTGTTAGCCTCACATTGAAAAGTAATTTTGTGAGGAGCTGGATCTGTAATATTATCCAGCACATTGAGATAATTAATCACATATGTTAAACATGAAGAATGCACGTAAGTGTTACATTTTCAAGAAGAGGAAATGCAGTGAAAGGATCAAGCTGTCAGCCGCAGTAATGTGTTGAAAGTACATTAAAACTAATTTTATTTTCACACAATTTATGTATTTTGAACCATGGATATATTGGTGTTAGTTACCCTTTGATTAACTGAAAACTCTCTCTGATGTAATTAAATCAAAACAATTGTAATTTTCCAATATACACTAAGATTTACAATAATACATCCATTTACTAATGATAATATCAGAGTCACTTCCCTGGATATTAGTTATTACTTGGAGACAACTGGAACATTGGCAGGCATATCTTTGTTTGAATCCATTAGTGCACTTCATAACGATGCATTGTACGAGTGGTGTATGGTGGCCTTAATTAGTTCAGCTTTCACACTGTGTTTATGAAATTGCCGCCCTGCCAGGCACTGAGTGTTGCTTACAGGTGTATGCAGCCGGGTTTGACTGTGCAAAATGTTTTATAGTACTTACTAAGAGACAGCCATAGTTTACTCTCATTATCAAATTATTTAGCGATCATCCAGCAGATGCTGAAATGCCTCACACAGAGACACAGCAAAATATTGTTTCCCAAATATTTTGTCTCTCCTGGTAGTCTGCAAAATTTTGGCCGGGCATGTCCTCACTTCTGATTCAGCAGCTGAGGTTCTTCAATCCTCAGATCAAATTATTTGTTAGTAATTTTGTTTGTCATCTTTTCCACAGTAAACAAATAAATATCTGCCACAAAATTTTCCTTCTAAAGGCATTCCATAATAATATTTTGTTTGGTTAAGTAGCAGCTACAGTTGCTTAAAAATGTAACTCTTGTCCCAACTGGTTTTAGCTCATTCATAGGCTTATAACGCAATTGTGTTGTTAACAACTGCTGATGACTCGGAAATAGTCTAAGGGTTGAAACCAGTTGACACAACAAATCAATTTTTACACAACTGGGTCTGCTATTGACACATATCAATACCAACAGTTGTGTATTCCCCATGTACAAGATGAGAAGCCCACTGGACAAAATGACAATGTTTAGTTTGCTGATATCTCTCACTTTATCTGTGAACTCCATTTCCTACTGGATCGGAAGTTGTATGGATCCTTCAATCCGAGCTCAAGCTTGTGCACTATTGTTGCTGACCTACAGACCAAACAAGTAAGAAGTCCACCACGCAATGCCATTAAAAAAAAAGACAATGGTAAATGACAAACATTCATTTAGCCATATGTATCAGAACTGCCGAACTGGAAATGAAATCAACTTTGTTAGTATGCATCATTACTTACAAGCATACTTCCACGAGTTCGCTTTAGATTTGTTCTGTGTTCACTTAGCATGATGTTTTGGTAGGTCATGGACATAAGTGTACATAGCAGAAAGTAGAGGAGGTGGCAGAGCGTGTGGGGGAGGACGAGGGTGGGAGGCAGCTGACCATGCCCGCCTCCCGTATCAGTCACTTCTTGACGTTTTCTTTAACATAATCTGAATAGGATCTAAACTTCACACACACACACACACACACACACACACACACACACACACAGTGACATAGTACAACAATACAAGACAGAATTTGCCAATGATCACCAAAACGTCATTTACAATTATATTATTCACGGAAGGTACATATCTATTCCTACAATACCCACAGCATATTTGCACAACTTACCGCACTTTTGTCTCCTTTTTCCCTGATTCGCTATCAGAATCAACATCCCTGCAAAATTTAAAAAAAAAGTAAAAATAATTGAGATTAGTAGTATTGTGTACTGACATAAAAATTAAGCATAATAAAAGAAACCAAATTTCTACAGGAAGATTATTAAGCAAGTGAGCAAAACTATAAATCAGGTCAAAATATGTAGCCCAGCAATGCATCAAGGATAGAAATTCAGAATCTCGTTTGCCATAAGCAACAAAGTAAGTAAAAACGGAGTAAAAGCTCTGACTGTAGAATGATGGGGGAGGAAATTAGCAAAACTTCCTAGCAGATTAAAATGTGTGCCAGACAGACTTGAACTCTTAACCTTCGTCTTCTTCAGGCAAGTGCTCCGCCAAAACATGACTCACAACTTGTTCTCACAGGTTTACTTCCATCAGTACCTAGTCTCCTGGAAAGAAATTAGGCTTATTGTTTCTCATCAAACCATCCCAACATCTTTCTTAATTGAGAGATTTAAATAAACCCCAGAAATTCTAAACCTAGATAGCAATTTTAACTGTTTCCTCTTTCATCCATTACAATTAATGGGTACTACAGCTTTTAATAGTCAATATAAAACGGTGCCACAAACATAGGGGTGATTGGTTGGTTGGTTGAATGATTGATTGTTAGAGTTAAAGGGGCCAACCTGTGAGGTTGGAAGGTTGGTTTGTAGATCAAAGGGACTAAACTGCATGGTTATCAGTCTCTTTTTTCCTTAGTCACTCAGGTCTTCGATTGAAACCATATCCCAAAAGAATCCTATCACCTGAAATCCAGGGAAAAGCAAAATGCATAACACTGTGTGTGTAACTACACAGAAGAAAAGAAATGGAAGTTAAAAGCCAAAATTGAAAACATTAACTAAAAGGGAAAAAGTGGTGGAAAGTGTTAAAACAACTTAGTACATGGCCTTGGCTGGCTGAGCACAAGAATAAACAGGATGAGCCAGCCACCCTGCAACATACTAAAATCTCTAGCCTAAAAACACAAGACAAGAGAAAAACAGATAGTGAAAAGACAAAAGTCAAGTCGAATAACAGAAATAGCAAGGGGGAGTAAATAATGCACACAGGGTGAAGGCCTGGGAAATAAGTTCAGGTGCCCAACCTTAGATTGAAGGATAATCCCCCCCCCCCCCCTCGAATAAAACTTAAAACTAGATCACCTGTTAAGGCATTGCCACTTAACACTATAGGTACTGCATCAGGAAAGTTAAGTATCCACCTCAGGGCACCTAGGTTGGGATAGTCCTACAAGATATGGGCTTCTATCAATTGAGAAGTGCATCGACAGTGGGGTCGGTCCTCACGATGGAGGAGATGACCATGAGTCAGCCAAGTATGACCAATGAGGAGCTGGCAAAGAGCAATGGAGTCCCCGCAAGTGGCTCGCATGGATGACCCTCCACATATTCGCTGTCTCCGTTATAGGATGTAATTTATTTAGCGTAATTAGGGTATGCCCTTCGGTATTCCAGATCCCAGAAGCTTTATGGCGTAAGGCCGATCTGAGATCAGTTTATGGTGTGTCAATCTCCACAGTCAGTTTACCGCTAGCCTGTTTGGTCAGCCTGTCAGGAAGTTCATTTCCCAGTTGCTGATGTCTCCTGAGTTACATATAAAGGCCACTGAATATCCACGGTGCTCAAGGGCATAAACAGACACCTGGATAATCATTATCAAAGGATGGCGAGGGAAGCACTAGTCGAGAGCTTGTAGGCTCCTTAAGAAGTCACTAAGGATGAGGAAGGACTAACCAGTGCAGGAGCTGAAATGCTCAAGGGCACGAGAGATGGATGCCAACTCTGCAATGAAAACACTGAGGCCATCAGACAAGGAGTGCTGTTCAGTATGTCCAGCCTAAGCATAAGCCAAGCAACTGTGACCATCTATCTGAGCCCTGGAAGTCACCAAAAAGAGATAAAAATTGGTGGCAGAGTGTGTCATGATGAACTAAGTCTTTTGGTCCTAGTGATATGTTCAGACAAAGCTGTGGCAGTGGTACAGACCATGGATGTGTACGTGAGTGGACTCAGAGGAAAGGTGGTAGAGGGAAAAAGTTCTGAAAGAAGCGACCAAATGCAGATTGCTATCATAATACCTGACCCGGACTGTCGTTGCGGGAGATGGAATACCCTGGTTGGGAATAGGAGGTAGTAATTTGGGTGCTCAGGTGAACTACAGACATATGCAGCATAATTAACCAGCAGTTGGTCGCACCTGATCCGCAATGGACGGACCCCAGCCTCCACGAGTAGGCTGTTCACAGGGCTTGTTCGAAAAGCTCCCGTCACAAGCCAAACCCTGTAGCAGTGTATTGGGTCCAGTATCCACAATGCTGAGGGTGATCCTGAACCATAAGCCAGACTCTCATAATCAAGGTGGAACTGTATTAGAGCTTTATATAGCTGCAAAAGAGTAGAGTGATCTGCACCCCAGCTAGTGTTACTCAGGCAGTGAAGATTGTTAAGATGCCGGCAGCAGTTTTGCTTATCTGATGAATATGGGGAAGCCAAGTTAGCTGGGCAACGACGACCAATTCTAACAAGCAATAAGTCTCCACTAAGTTAAGTAGCTGGTCATCGAGGTAAAGTTCTTGATGTGGGAGGACAGTACGACGACGGGGAAGTGCATGATGCACGTCTTGGCAGCTGAATACTGAAAGCCAAGGATGAGGGCCAATGATAGCACCTTTAGTATGGGTCCTTGCAGTCGTCATTCAGCAGAGCCAATACTAGAGGAGGAAAGGGAATGCAAAGATCATCAGAAGATAGGGAATGTGATACTGAGGACCCTACAGCTGCTGCCAGACCATTAATGGCCACTAAAAACAGAGGAACACTCAATGCAGAGCCCTGCGAGACCCCACTCTGTTCGATAAAGGCTGAACTGCGGAAAGCTCCGACTTAAGCCCGGACAATACGGAGCGACAAAAAATTCCGTATGAATATCAGGAGCGGGCATCAGAGACCCCACTCGTGTAATGTAGTGAGGATATGACGTCTCCTTGTTGTGTCATAGGCCCTTTTTTTTTAAGTAAAAAAAGATGGCAATAAAGTGTTGACGTTGGACAAAGGCTGTATGGACATCAGACTCTAGGCATACCAAATTATCTGTGATAGAGTAGCCTTGGCGGAAACTACCCAGGGCCAGAGCAAGAAGGCCCCAAGACCAACACAGCTGCCAGCTGTCCATGCATTCGAGTAACTTACACAGAGAATTGGTGAGGCTAATGGTGCGGTAGCTGTCCACCTCTAGGGCGTTTTTACCAGGTTTCAACAATGGGATGATGATGGGTTTCCCACCACTGCGACAGGAATGCACCCTCACTTCAGATGCGCTTGAAGATGGCAAGGAGGTGACGCTGGTAACCCACTGAGAAATGTTTAAGCATTTAATAGTGAATATGGTCTAGTTCTGGAGCTGCATCAGGGCAATGGGCAAGGGCACCAAGGAATCCCCACTCACTCAACGGAGCTTGTGCAGCTCAAGGTGGCGGGCAGTAAAATGTAAGTGCTTTCATTCCACTGGCTGGCTTAGGATAGGAAAGGCAGGGTGATAATTCTCAGATGCATAAGTTTGATCACAATGCACAGCATAATTTTTGGTGATTGCATCTGCGTTGGTGTATACAAGGTGGTCCATTGATCGTGACCGGGCCAAATATCTCACGAAATAAGCATCAAACGAAAAAACTATAAAGAACGAAAACTGTCTAGCTTGAAGGGGTAAACCAGATGGCGCTATGGTTGGCGCTCTAGATGGCACTGCCACAGGTCAAACGGATATCAACTGCATTTTTTAAAAATATGAACTCCCATTTTTTATTACATATTCGTGTAGTACGTAGAGAAATATGATTGTTTTAGTAGGACCACTTTTTTCGCTTTGTGATAGGTGGCGCTGTAATAGTCACAAACATATGGCTCACAGTTTTAGACGAACAGTTGATAACAGGTAGTTTATTTAAATTAAAATACAGAACATAGGTACGTTTGAACGTTTTATTTCGGTTGTTCCAATGTGATGCATGTACCTTTGTGAACTTATCATTCCTGAGAACGCATGCTGTTACATCGTGATTACCTATAAATACCACATTAATGCAATAAATGCTGAAAATGATGTCCATCAACCTCAATGCATTTGGCAATAGGTGTAACAACATTCCTCTCAACAGCGAGTAGTTCGCCTTGCGTGATGTTCGCACATGCATTAACAATGCGCTGACACACATTGTCAGGCATTGTTGGTGGATCACAATAGTAAGTATCCTTCAACTTTCCTCACAGAAAGAAATCCGGGGACATCAGATCCGGTGAACATGCAGGCCATGGTGTGGTGTTTCAACAACCAATCCACCTGTCATGAGATATGTTATTCAGTACCGCTTCAACCGCACGCAAGCTATGTGCCGGACATCCATCATGTTGGAGGTACATCACCATTGTGTCATGCAGTGAAACATCTTGTAGTAACATGAGTAGAACATTACGTAGGAAATCAGCATACATTGCAACATTTCGATTGCCATAGATACAATGGGGGTCAATTATCCTTCCTCCCATAATGCCGCACCATACATTAACCCACCAAGGTCACTGATGTTCCACTTGTCGCATCCATCGTGGATTTTCCGTCGCCCAATAGTGCATATTATGCTGGTTTACGTTACCGCTGTTGGTGAATGACGCTTCGTCGCTAAATAGAACATGTGCAAAAAATCTATCGTCCCGTAATTTCTCTTGTGCCCAGTGCAGAACTGTACATGACGTTCATAGTTGTCACCATGCAATTCCTGGTGCATAGAAATATGGTACGGGTGCAATCACTGTTGATATAGCATTATCAACACCAACGTTATTGAGATTCCCAATTCTTGCACAATTTGTCTGGTACTGATGTGCAGATTAGCCGTGACAGCAGCTAAAACACCTACTTGGGCACCATCGTACGTTGCAGGTCGTGGATGACATTTCACATGTGGCTGAACACTTCCTGTTTCCTTAAATAATGTAACTATCTGGCAAATGGTCCGGACACTTGGATGATGTCGTCCAGGATACCGAGCAGCATACATAGCACACGCCCACTGGGCATTTTGATCACAATAGCTATACATCAACACGATATTGACCTTTTCAGCAATTGGTAAATGGTCCATTTTAACACGGGTGTTGTATCTGGAAGCAAATACCGTCCACATTGGCAGAATATTATGTGATACCATGTACTTATATGTTTGTGACTAGTACAGTGCCATCTATCACAAAGCGAAAAATGTGGTCCAATGAAAACATTCATATTTCTTTACATACTACACAAATATGTAATAAAAAATGGGGATTCCTATTTTAAAAAACGCAGTTGATATTCATTTGACCTATGGCAGCGTCATCTAGCGGGCCAACCATAGCACCATCTGGTTTCCCCATTCAAGCTAGAAACGTTTTGTTCTTTGTAGTTTTTTCGTAAGATATTTGGCCCGGTCACAATCAATGGACCACCCCGTATAACTCCTTTCGTGGAAATCCCAGGTACACCTGCAGGAGTCTGGAATCTGTAAAGGCGTCTGATCTTAGTCCAAACCTAAGGAGGAGAGGTACAGGATCCAATGGTTGAAACATACAGTTCCCAACACTCCTGCTTCGGCCTCTTTATCAGTTGGCAGGCCCAGGCACAGAGCCATTTAAAGGTAATTACATCCTCCAGCCATGGGTGCCACTTATGATGTTGGAGAACATCTGGCCATCTGGGCAGCCAACCAGTGGAGTGACGCTGGGGTAGGCACAGGAAAATCGGAAAGTGATCACTCCCACACATGTTGTCATGAACTCTCCAATGAATAGATGGTAGAAGGCCAGGGCTGCAGAATGAAAGCTCAATGGCCAACTAGGTGCAATGTTGCATACTGAAATGTGTGGGTGCCCCAGTATTTAAGAGACAATGATCGAGGTGTGCCAGTAAATTTTCAAAATCTTTACCTCAGCCAGTGCTCACGTTCCATCACACAGAGGGTTATGGGAATGGAAATCACCCAGAATAAGAAAAGATGGGGGTGGGGATGTTGAAAACCAGTGCAGCCTATACATTTTGAGATACTTCACCAACTGAGGAAAGATAACATTGCAGATGATAAGATCCTGCATTGTCCTTACCCTGTTAACCACAGCCTCCAAAGTTGTTTGGAGACACACAGGTTCACCATATATAGAGTCAAGGACATATATACATCACCTGACACCCTGTCATAGACAGTACAGCTCTTGTAATATCCCCAACAGCCGTGAAGGTTGGGGGTCAGCTTTGCTGGAAAGTAAATTTCGTGAAGGGCAATGCCTAAAGCAGGTGAAGTGCTTAACAGTTGTAGTAACAGGTGAAGGATCCACGGGAGGATCAAGCTCTCAGTGTACTGGAAGGGCACGAAGGGACCGAGGGGGCAGTTTATGCCACTGGTTGAGTGTTTGTGGTAGTTGTTTCCATTGGTTCTGAGGCTTTGTGGAGAGCTATGTTCTCTGGGGCCACCAGGATCTCCACCGAATCCTCACAATTGGAGGATGGCGGAAGTAGTGATGTGGGGGCCATCGGGATCTCTTTCTTTATAAGCTTCCTTTTTTTCTCTTCTCACATCTCCTTAGGCTTAACTGTCTGGGAGGGCTTCCATGAGTTGATCTCAGCTACTGATGATAAATGTGAAGCCCTACAACCAGCAACTTGTGGCTTCTTCAGCCACTGCCTGATGTATGGCCTCACAGCAGCAGAAACCTGGTAAGGTAGTGTCCCAAGGGACTGCTTCCCAGACAGAGAAGCTACAGAAGGTTCGTGCTTCTCCAGCTGAGGGATGGGCATTGACGTCACCAATGGCTGTGGGGGGGGGGGGGGGGGCAGGGGGGGGCAGGGGGGGGGGCATTGTTCCCGAAGTAGATAGTAGATGGGAAGGAAGCAATGGGAGGAGGACAGCCCCCAACCATCAAGGGGGCAGGCATAGTCTGGAGGCTCTGAGGGCCCACTTTAAGGGGTATAGCTGATAGGGATGCTGTTTCCAGAAAGGACGATGTCGTCGTAGCCATAGAATATGACAGTGTCATGCATACAGAGTTGAGATAGACATACTTCTGTTGTGCCTCTGTGTAGGTGAGGCTGTCCAGGGTCTTATATTCCATCATCTTCCCCTCTTCCTGATAAATGGTGCAGCCTGGCGTACAGGGGGAATGGTGCTCTTTGCAGTTGACACAAATGGCAGGAGGGGCACAAGGAATGGTCATGTGTGATGGACATGCATACTACCAATATATGGGACTGGCATTACACTGAGAGGACATGTGCCCAAACACTACAGAGGGGGAGGAACACAGGGTTAAACATCACATTGGTACACCATCACCCTGCCTTTTCCAAGCAACATATTGCTCTCTAAGGCCAAGATGAAGGCACCGGTAGCATCCCTGCTGTCCTTTGGTCTCTATTCACATGCCTGACAAAGTCTACACCTCGTAGCTGTAGGATGGTGCACAACTCATTGTGGAACTGCACGAGGAAATCTCTATGAAATATAACCCCTTGCACCACGTTTAAGCCCTTATGTGGGGTGATGGAAGCTAGGACATCACCCAGCTTGCCACAGGCAAGCAATGCCTGTGACTGGGCAGGAGAGGCTGTTTTTATCAGAACTGACCCATTCCTCATTCTGGACATTCCCGCCACTGCCCTGAACCTGCCCTCTAAGTGCTCTCTGGGAAACAGATGCATTGTTAAAAAGGATTCCCCATCAGACCTTGTGCAAACTAAAAAATGGGGAGAGTATGTCTCTCCTTGATCCTTGGCCCTGCATTCGTCCCGTGGTGCAGGCAGGGAAGGGAATGATTTGGGGTCATATCTAGTCAGCATTATACTGGCCTTTTCCTTGCTTAGAAACTGCTGCAGCTGTTAGACCACCAGCAATGGTCAACTTCATCCCTTTTATTGCGTGTCTTTTTCCCTGATACCAACCACTCCAATCAGGGGCATTACCCAAGGGCATCACCCAGCCGCAACAAAGGCCACCTGGCACGATGGCTGTGGGTGGCAGTCCTGATGGCCCCAAAAAACGGGCATCTACTCCTTGGCGCACATGGGGAGTTGCAACTCAGGTATCATCAACAGTGCAATCTCTGTGTTGTCAGGGGGCTAAAACCTAGAGGGTATATAATGACCTCTCCCCCCCCCCCCCCTCCACACACACACACACACACACACACACACACACACACACAAAATGGATGTAAAGTATGCAACCCGCAAACGCCCTCACCTAAAAGGCTGGATGACAGGTGCAATTACATTTCCATTACAATACTAAGTGCAGAAGGTCTTAAGGCACAATGGACACATGACGCACCACCTAGGATGTCCTTCCCTAAATGGCCTGCTCTTCCGTAGAATTTGGGAAGGTGGAGGCCAAACCCAAAAGGGAGACCATAAATCATTAAGCCAAAACATAGGAGATTCCTTTTAGTCGCCTCTTATGACAGGCAGGAATACCTTGGGCCTATTTTAACCCCCGAACCTGAATTGGTGGAGGGGGGGTGGGGGGCAGTATGCAGGGTCATCTGCCCCTTCATCCCACATCTATCAAACCAGGACTAATCCTCAGTAGAAGGATACAAAAGGCAAATCCTGGGAAGCCTGAGTGTATGTAAGATACAGTAAGACAGAGAGAAAAATCAAGGAGAAATAGGAGGGGAGTGACAGGGGTAAGATGGGCAAGCTGCTCTGCCCAGAATGCAGTTGGAGGCCCCTAGAGCACACTATGCAGTAGGAGAGAGACCATCTGTATCCCAACAGTGCCACCTCACTGTCCATTACCCTGCAAAAATGAGTACCACAGCCAAAATAACATTTTAGGAAAGATAAAACACTAAAAACGTCAAACACAAGAAAGAATAAGGAGAATTAAAAGGTGGGAAGAAGAATATGGTCAGGTGAGACCTCTGAGCAAGGGTCACTGAGTGTCCCCTGGGCCAGAGCAGGCCAGGGGTGCCCCTCCAATCATCAGGCAGTCAATGAGGTCACAGTACCCCACCTCACAGAGATGAGTAGAAACCATGTTAGTGGGTGAAATGTAAAATCAGGTCAGCTGCTTTGGCATTGTCTGTTAGCACCAGAGGGAGCACATCAGGAAGCTTAAGATATCAACACAAAGCAGCCAAATTTGGGCAATTGAGCAGGATGCGAACCACCGTCAGGTGAGCACCACATCGGCAGTGAGGTGGGTCCTCACTTCTGAGAATGTGGCCATAGGTCAGCAAAATGTGACCAATGGTTAGCCAACACACAGAGTACGCTAAGGAACTTGCCCCCCTCCTTGCAGCAGTGTACCGTACGTCTCTAGAAGAGCATAGTGTTCCAAAGGATTGGAAAAGGGCACAGGTCATCCCCATTTTCAAGAAGGGACGTCGAACAGATGTGCAGAACTATAGACCTATGTCTCTAACGTCGATCAGTTGTAGGAATTTGGAACACTTATTATGTTCAAGTATAATGACTTTTCTGGAGAGTAGAAATCTACTCTGTAGGAATCAGCATGGGTTTCAAAAAAGGCGATCGTGTGAAACCCAGGTCGCGCTATTCGTCCACGAGACTCAGAGGGCCATAGACACGGGTTCCCAGGTAGATGCAGTGTTTCTTGACTTCCGCAAGACATTTGATACAGTTCCCCACGGTCGTTTAAAGAACAAATTAAGAGCACATGGACTATCAGACCAATTGTGTGATTGGATTGAAGAGTTGCTAGATAACAGAACACAGCATGTCATTCTCAATGGAGAGTAAGAGTGATTTCAGGTGTGCCGTAGGGGAGTGTCGTAGGACCGTTGCTATTCACAATATACATAAATGACCTCGTGGATAACATCGGAAGTTCACTGAGGCTTTTTGTGGATGATGCTGCAGTATATCTAGAGGTTGTAACAATGGAAAACTGTACTGAAATGCAGGAGGATCTGCAACGAATTGACGCACGGTGCAGGGAATGGCAATTGAATCTGAATGTAGACAAGTGTAATGTGCTGCGAGTACATAGAAAGAAAGATCCTTTATCATTTAGCTACAATATAGCAGGTCAGCAATTGGAAGCAGTTAATTCCACAAATTATCTGGGAGTAGGCATTAGGAGTGATTTAAAATGGAATGATCATATAAAGTTGATCGTCAGTAAAGCAGATGCCAGACAGATTCATTGGAAGAAAACAAAGGAAGTAGGTTACAGTACAATTGTTCGCCCACTGCTTGAATATTGCTCACCAGTGTGGAATCCGTACCAGATAGGGTTGATAGAAGAGATAGAGAAGATCCAACTGAGAGCAGCGCGCTTCGTTACAGGATCATTTAGTAATCTCAAAAGCATTACGGAGATGTTAGATAAACTCCAGTGGAAGGCTATGCAGGAGAGACACTCAGTAGCTCGGTACGGGCTTTTGATGAAGTTTCAAGAACATACCTTCACCGAGGAGTCAAGCAGTATATTGCTCCCTCCTATGTATATCTCGCGAAGAGATCCTAACGATAAAAATCAAGAGAGATTAGATCCCACACAGAGGCATACCGACAATCTTTCTTTCCATGAACAATACGAGACTGGAATAGAAGGGAGAACCGATAGAGGTACTCAAAGTACCCTCCACCACACACCGTCAGGTGGCTTGCGGAGTATGGATGTAGATGCAGAACAAAGGACAGTCAATTCCCTGCAAGAGAGGTGAAGGGAACACTGCCACGTGCTCATGGTCTCCTTTATTGCCCTCAGGTTGTCTGGAGAGTCCAGTGTGCTGGCATACACCTTCGCCAGCACACCAGTCAGCACTAGGAAACATTGTATAGCAGGCACTCAACTAAACGCGCCTACGTCAAGAGAAGACCAAGACACACCCACAGGCTACATGCCGATAATGCCCACTGGGCCGCGTGCATACAGGCCACCACCGCTGACTGAGCTAGCTCAATCTCTCAATCTCGGTACCCGAATAATATGTTGCACCAGGACTCAGTTTGCATTTCACCTCAATGCATTGCACTGTGCTCTAGTCTTCCACAGTGATAGTTGTCACCTCGCATCTTAGCTAGTTGTGAGGGAACATATAGTTGTGATATGGACATGGACAAGACTCAATGATTAGTACATATTATTTGATTGCTGTTAAACACTGAAATTCAGACTGGTAAAGTCTGGTAACCAACTTTGCCAAGTGGTTGGTATATCCATTCCCTGAGATCCCAACACTTCCAGAGGTTCAAACAAAGATTATTGCCCATCCACCTTGATGGAGGTCAGAAAGAAGATCCCACATAGTCGTGACTAACAGGAGACAAGAGTAGCCCTGGTTTATAACCTGAAGGCTGCTCAGGGAGTTGCTGCAGATTAGAAGTATCTTTCCAGTCCAATAACGAGTATGGCTAAGGGCTCATTTGATGCCCACAAATTCAGCAGTGAACACACTGCTTCTATTAATCAGGGAGTGTAGTTAACTGAGTCCTGCATGTATGTATGCAAAACTGGTTCATCCATTGACTGCTGAACCATCAGTGTATACCACTTCCAAAACCAGAAATGCATTGAATACAGCTGGAAACAGGTGGCGAAACACCAGGGGTCAACTGAATCTTTTGGTCCAAACGATAAATCAAGACAGGTCCAACATCGGGCAATAGCTCCCTGACAAGAGGCAACTGTGGGGAAGTTGGAGTTCAGAGCAGACTCTCTATAGTTGAACTGCAATTGTGATCCCAATTCTGAGTTTCTGTCACTGGAGGTGAAGGTGGATCTCCCTACTAGGAAAAATGACACAGTAGTTTGGATGCTTACAGGAGCTGCAAATATATATAGCATAATTGAGTAGCTGTTGTTGATGCCTGTTCCATACTAAAGGGACCCCAGTCTCCACAAGTAGGCTGTTCACAGGGCTAGCTAGAAAGGCTGCTGCTGCAAGTTTGACCCCACAGTGGCGTATCGGCACCAGTGACCGCAATGCTGAGGGCAATGTCGAATCACATGCCAGACTCCCATAATCAAGACTGAACAGGAATAGCGCTTTGTAAAGCCACAGAAGGATAGTGCAGTCTGCACCCAAACTAGTGTTCCTGAAGCAGCAAAATGTATGAAGGTGTAGCCAACATCTTTGCTTAAGATGGGGAAGCCATGTCAGCCGGGCATCGAAGAGCAGTTTCGAAAAGCAGTAAGTCTCCACCACACTGAGTAATTGGTCGTTGAGGTCATGTCCTGGTTGTGGATTAACAGTATGATGGTGATAGAATTTCATTTGAAGCGCATGACAAGTCTCGGTGGCTGAAAACTGAAAGATGTGGGTGAGGGCCCATGACTGTGCCTTTTGAATGGCACCTGCAGTTGGCATTCAGCAACACCCACACTAGAGGAGCAACAGTAAAAGCAAAAACCATTGGTATACGAGAAGGGTGATATGGAAGATCTCACAGCTGCTGCTACAACATTGAGAGCTACTTGGAGGAGAGGGACACTCAATACAGAGCACTGTGGGAACCCATTCTCTTTCAATATGGAGGTACTGTGGGTAGCACAAACTCGCACCCAGAAAGTACAGATTGACAAGAAGTTCTAGACAAAAATTGGAACTGGGCCTCCGAGAACTCACATCAGATAGCAAGTGTGTGGTGTTGTCATGTGGTGTCATAAGCCTTTTGCAGGTTGAAAACAGCAATACGGTGTTGATGCCAGTTAAAAGCCATCTGGATGGCAGACTCCAGGCAAACCAAATTATCAGCAGTGCAACGACCTTGGAGAAAACTGCACTGGGACGGAGCCAGAAAGCTTTGAGACTCATGGAGTCAAAACTGCCACTGGCTCACCACATGTTCAAGCAAGTTGTCCATCTCTAGGGGGTGCTTACCTAGCTTCAGTACTGGGACGATGGTGCTTTCTCACCACTGAGATGGGAACTCACCCTCACTCCTGATACCCAAGACAGAGAAGCTATGTCCATGAATAGCATGCTTTTAGAAAGCATCGTTTCTGTGAAACTCATCTTACCCTTTTCTCACAAGATATGCTGCAAACTATGAATGAAGGGCAACTGGCAGATTCCATATTTCTAGATTTCTGGAAAGCATTTGACATGGTGCCCCATCACAGGATGTTAAAAAAAGGTATGAGCATACGGAATAGGTTCACACATATGTGAGTGGCTTGAAGACTTCTTAAGTTATAAAACCAAGCCTGGAAATGTTATTAAACATGAACAGCATTAACGCACTCTGGCAGCTATTCCACCAGTCACTCTTATCATTTACATACCCGATGATGGGATGTATTTGTACAATGTAAGATTGACATCTGACCTTGTTTTCTGAGTGCTTCACCTTTTGTCAGGCAGTGGTGTTACAGTATCACTCCCATAGGGACCATGAAGGGATAATTAGATTACATACAGGGCACAGGAATGGATTTAAACAGCCATTATTTGCATGCTCCGTATGTGAATGGAATGGGAAAAACCCCTAGTAACTGGTACAATGGGAAGTACCCCTCAGCAAGCACTTCACAGTGGTTTGCAGAGTGGGTGGGAGTAGATTTAAATACAGACGTAGAAAACTAATCTGGTTCTAGAAATAAGAAGCAAGCATGGTTTGCGAACAAACGAAAAGCAATGGCTCACAAGACTACATATCTATTGCCAAGAGGGAAGCTGTCCAATCAAAAGAACCCCACACTGAGAATGCACAGATCCATCATTGGTTTGGTTTTGTTTTGCTTTAGGGTGCAAAAACAACTGGGGTCATATGTGCCCAAGTCAAAACTATAGAACACAATGACAGACATGAGTTAAAAAACAACTATATGTCAGTACCAACTGACATAATAGAAGACAGCTAGAAACAGGCACATGGAAAAAGGGTTAGACACCTTACAGAAATGATAAAAAGTAAAATGTGATCGACAGCCCACACATCATTTGCTAAAATGACTGAAAACTCAGACGGCAAACCCAAGCGGGAACGTAAACGGTTAAAAAATGGGCATTCCATCAGGAAGTGATGAACAGTTAAAACTTGGGCGCAATGTGTACAAAGTGGTGGGGTAGCACCTCTTATCAAATGACGATGGCTAAAAAGGCAGTGTCCAATACGCAGCCTAGTTAAAAATGACCTCCTCCCAGCGGGAGGGCCAGGAGGAGGTCATCCAAGCCGCTGGGAGAGGCTTAGTGAACCAGAGCTTATTCCTGTGAAGGGAGGACCATTGGCAATGCCAAAGGGACACCACCTTCCGACAGACAGCAACACAAGGATCATAAGAGGGAATATAGGAACTCATGGGCTGAGATACGAGGACTGCAGCCTCGGCAGCAGCATCAGCAGCTGCATTTCCTGGCAGACTGACATGATCAGGAACCAACAGAAACATCACTCTGGCTCATCCAAGAGTGAGCAAGTGACAGTTTTCATGGACCCACTGCATTAAGGGATGGGTGGTGTACAGCGCACATACACTTTGAAGGGCACCGAGTGAGTCTGAGCAGAGGGCACCGAGTGAGTCTGAGCAGAAGACAACTGCAAAGGCTGTGTCGCCAGATGTACTCCATGGCCTGATACACAGCGAAGAGCTCAGCTATATATATACTGAGCAGTGTGCTAGAAGCCAATATCGAAATACACAGGTGCCAATCATGAAGGCATATGCGACCTCACGGTCAGTCCAAGAGCCATCAGTGTAAACACAGGTACTACTGCAAAGTTCCACGCGAAGGCTGTGAAACAAAAGGTGATAGACCGAAGCTGGAATAGTGTCTTTAGGAAGCGAATGAAAGCCAAGGTAAACATGGGACGCTTCATGAAGCCAAGGTGGTGAAGGGTTCACACCCAGCAGAACAGCTGCAGGCAGTGCAAAGTTAAGCTGCCATAGCTAGTGCTGAAAGTGAACTCCACGAGGTAACAGAGAAGAGGGATGCGACCCATACTGGCAATCAAACGGCATGCATACCTGCTGAGGAGAAAGTCATGGCGGTAGGACAGTGGTAGTTCAGCAGATTCAGCATAAAAACTCTCAACCGGGCTAGTGTAAACGGCACCCGTGGGCAACCAGACGCCTCGACGGTGTATAGTGTTGAGACGGCGTAAGAGGGATGGACATGCACATGCATAAACAAAACAACCATAGTCAAATTTCGAACAGAGAAGGGATTGGTACAAATGGTGGAATGTGGTTCGATAGGCACCCCAGGAAGTACCATTGAGGACACGTAGGACACTGAGGAGCCACATACAGCGGGCTCCCAGCTAAGACACATGGGAGGACCAAGAGTGTTTCCTATCAAGTATGAGCCCCAGGAATTTCATAGTTCAGTGAATGGAAGGGCAACAGGCCCAAGACGTAAGATGGTGGGAGAAACCAATTGCGTCTCCAGTAATTCATACAGACGGTTTTGTCAGTGAAAAAGTGAAAACCATTGTCGATGCTCCAGGAGTAAAGACAATCAAGACAACACTGAAGGCACCGCTCAGTGAGACAGGTCAATGGAGATCTGCAATAGATGGCAAAACCGCCGACAAAAAGAGAGCCAGAGATGCCCGGCAGGAGACAGACCATTATAGGGTTAATCACGATAGCAAAGAGGACGACACGCTCATTACGTAACACTGAGGCACACCGTTTTCCTGGATAAAGCTGTCTGAAAAGGCAGAACCCACATGTGCCTTGAAACTCTGTCTTTTAAAAATGCCTCAAGGAAACGGGGCAGTCGGTAATGGAAGCCCCACATGTAAAGAATACGGAGGATACCAGTTCTCCAGCAGGTGTCGTAGGCCTTCTCCAAATCAAAAAACACGGCCACAGTCTGGGACTTCTGCAGAAAACCATTCATGACATGGGTAGACAAAGTAACGAGATGGTCAACTGCAGAACACCGCACTCGAAATCCACACTGTGCATTCGTCAATAAATTGTGAGACTCAAGCCACCATACCAGATAGGCATGAATCATATGTTCCATCACCTTGCAAACGCAGCTGGTAAGAGAGATGGGGCAGTAGCTAGAAGGAAGGTTTTTGTCCTTCCCGGTCTTAGGTATAGGTATGGCAGTAGCTTCACACCAGTGTCCAGGAAATGTGCTCTCGGCCCAGATGCAGTTGTACGTGTTAAGCAAAAACTGCTTGCCTGCAACAGAAAGGTGCTGCAACATCTGAATGTGGATGGCATCTGAACCTGGGGGCGGAGGATCGTGATGAACAGAGCGCATGATCTAGTTCCTTCATAGTAAAGGCGACATTGTAGCACTCACAATTCGGAGAAGAGAAGGGAATCGCCCGAGCCTCCTCCGCTTGTTTACGATGGAGGAAGGCAGGGCGATAGTGGGAAGGGCTCGAAATGTCCACAAAATGGCAGCCCAAGGTGTTGGAGATCGCAGTAGTGTCCATGATGACATCATCTGTTACTGTCAGGCCAGAAACTGGGGAATAGATCTTGGTCCCAGAGAGCAGTCAGAGGTTGGCCCACATGACAGAGGAAGGGGCGGAACTGTTAAAAGAACTAGTGAAGAAGTAGAGCTAGCTCTTTTGCTATGCTGAAGAACACGATGACACTTGGCACACACCTGTTTATACTGAATGCAGTTTGCCATGTAGGACGACGTTTAAAAACATGGAGAGCACGTCTCCGTGCGCAAATTGCATCACAACATGCGTCAGTCCACGAAGGGACTGGCACACAATGTAGTAAAGAGGAAGTGCAAGGAGTGGAATGTTCTGCAGCAGTAAGGATAATGTTTGTAAGATATTCCACCTGGTCATCACAACTGGGGAAATCTTGTTCTTCGAAGGTTTCCAGGGAGGAGTAAAGCTGCCAGTCAGCCCTAGTAAGCTGCCATTTGGGCATGCAAGTGGATGGGGTAGGATTCAGCAAACAGATAGCACACGGGAAATGGTCGCTCGTGTAGGTGTCAGGAAGAACGGACCACTCAAGACAATGGGCAAGCTGGGATGTGCAGAAGGATAGGTCCAAATGGAAACAGGTGTGCGAGGAGTCGGAAAGGAAAGTGGGTGCCCAAGTATAAAGGCAGAAAAGGTTAAGTTGGTTAAGAATGTCAGCCAAGTGTGCACCTCTCTGACAGGTCATGGGAGAACCCCAAAGGGGACTATGTGCATTAAAGTCGCCAAGTAGCAACATTGGGGGAGGTAGCTTGACACTGGGCGTTTTACAACCTCATAGCCGAATTGGAGGTTGCATGTCTGCGTGGCCATGTCCTTTATGGAGCGAGTGGTAACAAGAACAGAACTATAGGTGCCAGACGGAAGGACACAGCATTTACGGCTATCCAGCAACTTGCAAATGACTGGCTAAGGCACTTTTTCCTTTACCCGGATCTCTTGGACAGCCCGCTCATGAAGACACACAGGGCAATTCCAAGAGGCCATTGCAGTTGATACAGCAGGGGAAAGGAGGCGGACAATTGCCCTCATGCACATCACTACCACAGGTTACACATTTGGCTGGGTGCTGACGAGACATTAGAGTGTGGTTGAAATAATGATACTGGTAGCAGTGCATCAGGTTTGGAATGTAAGGCCGGACTGTTGAAATTTCATAGCCTGCTTTGATCTTGGACGGAAGCACCACTCTATCAAAGGTCAGAAAAAGAGTGCTGGTGGGCACTAAGGAGGAATCTACCTTCTTCATTACACGATGGACAGCAATGACACCCTGATTAGAGAGGTAATTACACTACGGGAAGAATTCAAAGTTCTATGGGCCTCGACACGAGCAGGTTAGCTGTGCAGAAGCAAGGTAGAAAGCAGTTGTCGTGCTTGAGAATCAGGAGTAGTCTCCAAAAGCAAAGTACCATTCCGGAAAAGAGAGCAAGGTTTCACAGGGCCAGCAATTGCATCGGCACCTTTCTGAGTAATAAACGGATTTACCATGGTGAAGGACTGACCGTCTTCAGTACGAGAGACCACGAGGAACCATGGTGCAGTGGGAAGGGTCTTTGAATCATTTGCCTCATTACGTTTACATTTTATAAATGTTGATTGGGAAGACGATTGACTCATTGCGAGAAAATCCCCCATGATTGCCATTGTCTCTGATGGCACACTCCTTCCAACTGGGGACACCCTTTACGAGGGGGCACACCCGCCTTAGATGATTGTTCACACCTCTCGAACACCTGACAAGAGGGACCAATCGGCAATTTGTGAAGGTTTCAGCTCAGGCAATCACCCCTGAGCCTGACCTGTATCAGGGGGTTTGTGCAAACCCTACCTGTCAACCGGAGCTGGGAGTTCCGCATGAACCAGTTACCTACTACACGTCAGATGTATGGGTGGGCCTTCAGGAGAGCACGGGGAGAAAGAAGAAAAAGAGGAACCTCAAATGCCGAAGCGGAGGAACAAGAGGAGAAGAGAAACAAAGAAAGGAAAATGGAGCGAAAAACAAAAGTGAGACTGTTCTTACATCAGCGACAGACAATGCAGAACATTCCCAATAACACCCCATACGTGTTCCCCCAGGGAGGGGAAAAAGAATAGCAAGAGGATAGACACGCAGCACAGAAGCGAAAAAATGCTGCAAAGGCTGGGGCCCCATGGCAGCCAAGCATGAACCCACCAAAGAGTGGTGAGCCCCCTGGGGGGAGATCAATCATGATTAGGTAGAAAGAGTTATGAGATCTTGGCTTTACTCTGAGCAATGAAACAAAATTATCAGAACTGTACAAACAAAACCTACGAGATAGCAGCCAAATTCATTACTGAACTTTCAAACATCATTGTGAATAAATTCCTGCCACCAAAGAACCCTATTAAGAGAGTATGGTGGTGGTGGTGGTGGTTGTTTCAGGGCACTCAGCTGCAGGGTTGTGAGAGTCCTTACAGAATATAATGTAAATGCTTGATGAAAATGAAGTCTATACCAATCAGCAATCTTCTCGTGGTGATGATCCATGGACACGTAATAGGGACTATAAAGACCGTCGGGCAAATGACAACAGACGGTGGTTGCTGACCATATAAAAATTACAAATGGGAATGAGCTTTTCTACACACACATTCCTCACATCCGAATGGCCATGACACAATATCAACTGAAACCAGAGTTAACTGAAAAAATTGCAGTACATCATTCCCTGGTATATGTAGCTGACCGACCACTAATAAAAATGGGCAGGCTGGCTAGGCAGTAGGTTGAGGTGCTCTGATGAACACTCACCAGTCGATATGCAGCAAGGAAAGCAAAGGCATTAAGAATAAAGACACTTCAACTGTCAATTTTATCAGTAAACCGTTGAAGTATTTGTAATAAAGTTCCTGAATTAACTGCCCTCCAGGAAATTTCTCACGTTCAGATTATTCATGGGACCTAGAGCTGGCTGAAGCCCGAAGTGGAAAGCTCCAAGATATTTTGACAGTCATGGAACATATATTGAGAACACACATTAGGGGCCACAGGAGTTGTTGTGTATATAGCAGTTTCCGATAATGCCGTGTTGTACAGTAAGGTGTCCGAGTTCAGTGACTGTAGGGGAATACGAGACATCTTAAACAAAATTTCTGGTTGGTGTGATGAAGTTAATGTGGATGAGTAGGAAGAACAAACCTGTAATGGTCAGATACAGTATTACTTGTGTCCTGCTTGACACAGTCAAGTCGTTTTAATATCTGGGTGTAACGTTACAAAGAGATATGAGATGGAACAAGCATGTGAGAACTGTGGTAGGGAAGGCAAATGGTAGAGTTCGGTTTATTGGGAGAATTTTAGGATAGAGTGGTTCACCTGCAAAGGGGACCGCATATAGGACACTGGTGCGATGTATTCATGAGTACTGCTTGAGTGTTTGGGATCAGTACCACATCGGATTGAAGGAAGGCATTGAAGCAATTCAGAGGCTGGCTGCTAGATTCATACCAGTAGGTTTGAACAACACAAGAGTGTTACAGAGATGCTTCGGGAACTCAAATGGGAATCCCTGGAGGCAAGCTGATGTTCTTTTCAAGAAACACTGTTGAGGAAATTTAGAGAATCGGCATCTGAAGCTGACTGCCTAATGATTCTACTACCACCAACATACATTGCAAGTAAGGACCACACAGATAAGATACCAGAAATTAGGGCTCATAAGGAGGCACATTTTCCCCCTCTTTCTATTTGCGAATGGCACAGGAAAGGAAATGACTAGTAGTGGTGTGGGATACCTTCCGCCACACACAGTACGGTGGCTTGCGGAGTATCTATGTAGATGTAGATGTACATAAGAGCAAAAACTGAGAATAATTAAATGTTGAAGTCTCGTACACTTTACTGGTGACAAGTTGTCATCTTGTTTTGATTGGTATTCTGCCGGCTGTCTGTGTCTTCCCAACACACTATTTCGATGACGTAACTAAACATATATATCAGGTCTTGATACTGGCTGCATGGCTGATCGAGACCAATATTTATGCCTAGATGATGTCTGAGCTTGTATCTGCCATCTGCTAAGGACCAGGTGTTCCCGCTTTGGTCTGCCCAA
Organism: Schistocerca gregaria; assembly: GCF_023897955.1. Classification (NCBI taxonomy): domain Eukaryota; kingdom Metazoa; phylum Arthropoda; class Insecta; order Orthoptera; family Acrididae; genus Schistocerca; species Schistocerca gregaria. The sequence continues at coordinate 364,887,144 of NC_064931.1, forward strand.
ACAAGGTGCACTTTCACACTTCTCCAGGTTTCCCTATGCTGTCGGCACTCACTATGGCAGTGACGACCGCTTACTGGTGTTTTGCTCCGCATCCGCGAGTCATGTTCCCTGCAGTATCGCATCACTGCAGGCATTCACTATGCCATCCATGTCTACTATGATTGTCTTTCATAGAGGAGTCAGTCTCCTGGTGTTTCATACTCAGTCCACACCTGCAAGATGTACTTCCTGGAATCCTACACTACTCCGGTAGTTCTGTATTACATCCACTGCCACTGCAGCAACCTCCCACAGCAGAGACCACCATGTAATGTTGCTCCAACGAGGCGTGATCACTGAAGTCTCAGGTTGTTGATGTTTTTCCATATCTTGTCCGTGCCCACTGTGGCAGTCTCCCAAAGTGGTGACTGCTGCCTTGTTTCCATATGTGACCTGATCCTGTCATTTACACCTGCAATTGTCTGAGGTTCATTACTGGAGCTGGGCACTATTTTTCAGTGGTTCTGTAGCAGCTCACATACTGGATTCCACGCAGTGCTGAGTTGGTATCCTGCTTCCTAAATGATTAGGGTTTCTGCCATCTTGATTTCAATTGATTCACTGCTGACACTATCTCAGAACCTGCAGGTTTGGGTCAGGATTCTGGTTTTATCGTAATCTTAGTGTGTCCATTGCTCTAGGCACTGTTCTACTATTCCTGATTTTGTGGCCTCCCCTAGCGTAGTATATCTTTGGGATTCCTTACATCTTATGTCCACTGTTATGGTGATGTGACCAATATGAGACACGTAACATGCACAAGATATGTGGTAAATATAACTTTTTCTTAAACCCACATCATCTTCAACAGTTCCAAGCAGAGCCCTGATTTTGTTGGTGTACCACACTTTCCATTTCGTGTTTCTTTAGGATTCTACTGATCTTGGAATGGTCAAAGATGACCTGAGGTTAAGAAACCTGGTATTCACAACATAACCTGTGCATGTATGATGTCTTAATATTGGGCAAATCACCAGAGCAGTTGACATAAGTTTTAAGGAACACCAAAGACATACTAGTGTAGGGCAGGCCAAAAATCACCAATAGCAGAACACTGCCTGGAGCACGGACACACCATGGATTGTCGTAAAACCAGGATCCTGGCAGGGTACCAACTCTGCACTACGTGGAATCCGGTGTTTCAACTGCTATGGTAACTCTGGAAAAAAAGACTCTGAACTTTGACAATGGTAGGTGTAACTGACAGGATCACACCATATACAGAGCACCAGGTAACGGCCAATGCCGCAGGAGATGGTCACAGTGTGAGCAGACGAGATATGTAACAACATCAACAACCTGAGACTTCAGTGATCGCACACCTCACTGGAGCAGACCTGATACAGAACATTGGATGACAGTCTCCACTGCAAAAGAGTGCTGCAGTGCCAACAGATGAAACATGTAACTCCAGCAGCAGCGCGAGATTGCAAGGAGTGCAATGCACAGGTGTGTCACTGCGGGAGGCAGCCGCAGCGGACACGGGCAGAATAGGGAACATCAGGAGCAGTGCGGTCCGAACAGAAACACCAGATCGACAGCAGATGGCACACAGAACTTCAGAAACCACCCATGCATAAATAATATGGGACCCAGTCGGCCAGTCTTTGTGTTAGGAAGATGCGGGAGACCAGTAGAACACCCCATCTCAACAATTTGAAAATGAATCGCGAGGTAAGTCTGAGGATTACATCACAAGACTCTACAGGGAGGAAATATACCTGAAGATAAATTAACAGCACAGAGGTTGGTAAGCTCACTCAACATCATCCCCAGATGCAGAGAAGACAACATGGTTGCTGTATTCGCCAAAATTAAACAGCATGTTACATGACGGGTGGCTACCAGGACCCAGCGGCATGCCAGTATTGCCCTGGTAAGGGAATGTGGATGATACATTCACATCCAACACAAAGTTCACCGTGGAGCTATGGAGCTAGAGAAAGATGGTCAACTTCCATTCCTGGATGTGCTGGTGAAGAAGAAGATAGATGGTACCTTCTGTCACAGTGTGTATCGAAAGCGTGCACGCATGCACACTTATATCTACAGCCCGAGAGCTGAAATAGCCCCGCATGGAAGATTGGGGTGCTTAGAATACTTGTACATCGAGCCAAGACAGTTTCTAACTGACAGCTCGACAATGGAATTAGAACATCTTCCACGAGAATTCACTGACAACGGATATTCGACCATGGACATCTGCATAGCATTACATCCCACCAGATGACCTGATACACTGGGAGAGGAACAAGAAGAAGAGACCAGGAAGTTAGCTTTTCTACCATATGCAGGTCCTATCTCTGCAGAGATCAGCAGAATCCTGAAGAAATACGAAATCAAAAGTGTTTTCCACTCACCCAAAAAAACCAGGGCTCTTCCACAGATTATTTGGGGTTAAGAAAACCCGGCATTTACCACGTAGCTTGTGAATGCAGCATGTCTTATGGCAGTCAAACCACCAGAACAGTTGACATAAGATATAAGGAACACCAAAGACACAATAGGTTAGGGTAATCCACAAAATCAACAATAGCAGAACACTGCCTGGTCCAGGAACACACCACAGATTATGAGAAAAAGAGTATCCAGGCCCAAAACCCCAGATCCTGGGATAGTGTCATGAATCAATCAACTGAAAACAAGAATCTGGCATTTGAACTGCAACGGAAACACCCGAAAGAAGCTCCCAGCTCCAGTGATGAACCTCGGATAACTGCAGGTGTAAGTGACAGGATCAGACTACATACAGAGCAACATGTGACGGTCACTGCTGTGGGAAAGGGCCACAGCAGGCATAGGCAAGATACAGAACGACAACCACCTGACTCCATAGGGATCACGCCTCACAAGAGCAGGCCTAATATGGAACACCGGAGGGTGATCTGCACCACAAGATGTTGCTGCAGCGATAACAGACATAAAACGGAACGTAAACAGCAGCGTGAGATTGCAGGGAGTGTGCCTTGTGGGGCGCACCTTGCAGACACAGTCCAAAGAGGTAACACCCAGTCCAGAGGAGTGAACAGCAAGCAGAAATACAGGCACCACGCAGTCATAAATATGGAACCCAGGCAGCCAGTCTCGGGAACCACCTGATGAAGACGTCAAGTTACAGCATCAAAATATTGTTACTGGAAGATGCAGACCACTAGCTGAACAGCCAATCTGAATGAGTTGACAAATCAATGTTGGTTATTAGTTCTGTATGTGGAAATTAAAAATACTTAAACAAAAACCTGAGGTTCAGTGTAATTATATATGTTGTTCTTCTTGTGGTCTTCAGCCCAAAGATTGGTTTGATGCAGCTCTCCATGCTTCCCTATCCTGTGCAAGCCTCTTCATCTCTGAGTAACTACTGCAATCCTTCTGAATCTGTTTACTGTATTCATATCTTGGTCTCCCTCTATGATTTTTACCCCTTGCAGTTCCCTCCAGCACTAAATAGGTGACCTTTCTGATGTCTCAGAGTGTCCTACCAACTGATCCCTTCTTATCATCAGGTTGTGCCACAAATCTTTTCTCTCCAATTCTGTTCAGTACCTCCTGATTAGTTATGTGATGTACCCATCTAATCTTCAACATTCTTTTGTAGCACCACATTTCAAAAGCTTCAACTCGTTTCTTGTCTAAACTGTTTATTGTCCACATTTCAGTTCCCTACATGACTACACTCCATCCACATACTTTCAGAAAAGACTTACCGAGACTTAAATCTTTCTTCAGAAATGCTTTTCTTGCCATCCTCTCTACTTCAACCATCATCAGTTATTTTGCTGCCCACGCAGAAAAACTCTTCCACTACTTCAGATGTCTCATTTCCGCATCTAATTCCCTCAGCATCACCTTCTTTAATTACTCTACATTTCATTACCCTGGTTTTGCTTTTGCTGATGTCCATCTTATATCCTCTTTCCAAGAGACTGCCCTCCATTCAATTGCTCTTCCAATTCCTTTGCTGTCCCTGACAGAATTACAATGTCATCGGCGAACCTCTACGTTTTTATTTCTGCTCCATGGACTTTAATACCTACTCCGAATTTTTCTTTTGTTTCCTTTACTGCTTGCTCAATACACAGATTCACTAACATCAGGGACAGGCTATAACCCTGCCTCACTCCCTTCTCAATCACTGCCTGGAATTCATGCCCCTCAATTCTTACAATTGTCATCTGATTTCTGAACTAATTGTAAATAGCCTTCCACTTCTTGTAGTTTACTACTGCCACCTTTAAAATTAGAAATAGAGTATTCCAGACAACATTGTCAAAAGTCTTCTCCAAGTCTACAAATGCTATAAACATAGGCGGACCTTCCTGTAACCTACTTTTCATGAGAAGTCGTAGGGTCAGTATCGACTCTCATGTCCCTACATTCCCCCGGAATCCAAATTAATCTTCCCCGAGGTCAGCTTCTACCAGTTTTTCCATTCTTATGTAAAGAATTTGTATTAGTATTTTGCAACCATGATTTATTAAACTGACAGTCTGGTAATTTCACACTGTCAGCACCTGCATTCTATATAATTGGAATTATCATATTCTTCTTGAAGTCTGAGGGTATTTTGCCTGTCTCAAACACCTTGGTCAACAGATGGAGGAGTTTTGCCATGGCTGGCTCTCACAAGGCTATCAGTAGTGCTGACGGAATGTTGTCTACTCTTGGGGCCTCATCTTGACTCCGTCAAATTCCTCACACAGTATCATATCTCCCATCTCAATCTTCATCTCGATGCATCAAAAGATAAATGGACACAGTCAAAACCATAAAACTATGATTCAGATAAAAGAAAGAGAACCTGCCACTCTGAGATGCATTTTTCATTGTTTGTTAATTTTGTAATTAATTTGTAAATAATTTAGAGACTCATTGATTTCAGTATGCTTGACAATGACCATGTGTCGAAATTGTAATCCCAATATATAATATTTTAACAGCCTAAAGGGGAATGACTACATTCAAAAATACCCAATGATTTGAGCAGGAGCCTGGACATCACAAAAACTGTAAAACTCCCTACACTTGGTTTGCTGGTCTTTAAGACAGTGAGCAAACAATATGGAGACATTTTTTAGCTCTGTTCTGAGAATATAAAATGCAATCAAGAATAATGTGCTGCAAACAATACTGTTACACCACAAGCACAGCATACTGGTGGGTCCTGTGGCTGGAAGGGGTACCTGTGTGCGCAATTCTCAGTTGTGTTAAAGCCACTTCTTTCATCTGTTTGGCTGAAACAATACTCAACACGCAAAACTGTAGAATTCACCAGCCATAAGTTGTACCTTTTATCTTCATCTGCACAGCCTCCCACTGACCTAACTCTCCTCCTCAATGAGGTAATAGTACTCAAGGGGGCAGCACAGGACATAAATAACTTTCCTTATATGCATTTATTACTGCCATGTCAGTTCGCTCACTTTCTCGTATTCCCACATAGCCTGGTACCCGGTATAATTATACTTCCTTCCCTTGAAATATCATCATTTCCTGTAGTGTCATACACTCTTTCAATTTAAAAAAGTAATTCTATCTCATGCTCCCTAGGCAAAAAGACTCTTGTATAACTGCATTGAGCAATATTAGACTGTCAAGTGTAAAGTGGTACCCACAGAAACGACAGTAAAGGCAGTCAAGAAGTTTTCTGGTTTCTAGATTCCAATGTCTTCCCTATACAACAGGAAAGTGCTAGACTGCGATCACTCAATTGTGAAAGGCCATATGCCAATGGAACTATCCACATAACTCATGGCACAGGTACTACAATGTGTGATGCTGCCAGCACAACCTGCCACTAGTGATGGTGCAGTCATTTAATTTGTGGCTCATGCTGACAACAATGGTGACTGTGACTTGGTTCTGAGACCATCCACAGTTCTTATGGGTGGCTGGAGAAAGTGGTGAAGACTGCTCATTTCACTTGCAGAGTGCAAGCCGAGCTCAAAATTTGCAGTATCATTCCCAGAATTGATCAAGGTCCTTTGGTTAGGAGCCATATACCGAAAAGACAGGTTCTACACCATAGGAGAGAAAGTGTTCATAGGAACTGACAAGAATATTGTGTCTACATGCATTGATAATGAGTCCGACTGTAAAGTAATGTGGATGCGAGTTACAGCTGCAGTCAAATCAAGATAATCAATGGATGTTTTTACAAATTCCCACTGTAACAATAATAGAACCATTCACAAAGTCTATGATCAGTAGCACTGATCATGCAGTATTAGCTGGAGGTGATTTTAACCTACTGAATATAGACTAGCACATCCATGAATTCAATGCAGGTGGTACAGACGGTCAGTCTTGTCGAGTAGTTCAGAACACGTTTTGCAAAAACTGTATTGAGTGGCTACTTTGACAAACCTCGCGCAATGGAAATATTTTAGACATCATAGCTACAAAAAGGCCTGACTTGATCAACAGTGTCAGTATTGAAACAGGGATTAGTTATCATGGTGTCTCAACAACAATAGTCATAAATCCATCAAAAAGACAAGGAGAGTTTTTATGCTGGAAAGAGAGGATAAGCTGTTGTTAAGATGCAAGTGAGACAATGAATGGACATCACTTAGGTCACATACGATGGACGTGGAGAAATTATAAGCCAAATATAAAATGATTGTGAATCCTGCTCTGGTGAAGTATGTGCCAATTAAGTGTATTAAGGATGGAGAGAACTCACTGAGTTTTAATAACAAAATTTAGAAAATGATGATGAAGAGGAGACTATTGAACTCCTGGTTCAACACAGGACACTGGAATGTCAACAGAAAAACTCAGTAGCAATTTGTGTATCCATAAGAAGACTGATGCACAAAGCAGTCAAAATCTTGCACCGTCATTCATTAGCGAATGATCTTGCTGAAAAACACAAGAAAATTCTGGCCCTATGTAAAATCACAAAGTGGGTTAAAGGATTCTATCCAGACACTCGATCATTCTGGTGCGGCAATAGAAGAAAAGAAAAGCGGAAGTTTCAAATTTCATGTGCAAAAATCACTTGCACAGGAGGATCATACAGGCATACCATCATGTTACTGTTGCACAGACTCCTATATGGAGAACATAGAAATAGGTATCCCTGGCATTGAGAAGCAACTGAAAAAGTTGGAAACAAATAAGTTGCCTAGTCTAGATAGAATCCCAATTTGGTTTTACACAGAGTAATCTTCGGCAACGGGCACCTTACTTGCATTTGTCACAAATCTCTCGTCCAGCACAAAGTCCCACACAACTGGAAAAAAGTGCAGCTGACCCCTTTATGTGGAAGGGTAAAAGAATGGACACACAAAATTACAGACCAATATTGTTAATGTATATAGGTAGTTCTCCTGAACTCTGACAGCGTTGCAGAGGCTCTTCAAGTGTATTGGAATAGCACCTCAGTTTCAAATCAATTCCAGATACCTTTTCAAGTCACAAACATCGATGATGTATATATTCTTAACATCAGTTTACTGAATAATTCTTGAGCATATTTTAAGACTGAACATATTTACTTGAGGCAAGAAAGAATGTCTACAGATCAGAACAGATTTAAAAAGCATCCCTCAAGTAAAACTCAGCTTATCCTTTTTTCACATGAAATCCTGCAAACCACAGATGATGGGCTGCAGTTATAATAACAAAAGACATACTTAGGGAAGATGGAAAACCAACATAGGTTTTTCTTTGAAGAGCCACAAACACTTTTGTATGGAGTTATTTTTAAACAATCCAAAAGTTAGATTAGGTTGTCCAGACTAAGATAAGTAGCTAGCTGTCTCCTACTGCAAGTCCAGAGAACTGATAATAGCTCTGTCTCCCTTCATGCAACAGTGGAGACTGACTGATGCAAAATAGATACACCAATCATAGTTATAAAGCATTTAACTCATCATCATCATCAGCAGCAGCAGCAGCAGCAGCAGCAGCAGCCACATTCACTACTGGGTTAAAATCTCCTTCACACACAACATTCCTTGCACACTACATTAATTGATAACTGAATAGTATCTGAAAAGCTTTGCAGCAAACTAAAATTTGAAAGTCACTACAATCATTGCATGACACAGAAATGGAAAGACGGCCATGAATCGTATTTAAATCTTAAACCCATAATTTCACAAAAATAGGCCACGAAGTATAAGCAGTTACCCCGTTTTTCTTAATACGTACATAATTTGTGATCAAGAAGCCGGGTTCTCCCAGCAAATATTATGGTAGTAACATTTTCTCAAAGATATGTTTTATTCAAATTTTATGCACGTAAAAGGTGTACCGTAGTAATTTTGTCTGCAGTAAAGTTCTATCACATAATAATGATGCAGACTTACCTAGATTTCTGCACGTCATCGCAGGACGGAAGGCCTAACGGCAGAGCTGGCGGTCGCCCAGAAGACGGTCTTGTTACATTTCGCCTGCTACCTGGCATCACAAGGAAATAATCCGATTTTCCTCCCTTCTGTAAACACGACAAACAATTATCTGTGAGTAAATATTACGCGAGATCATCAACAAAGCATACCATATTCACAAATGTAAAGAAACTACCTCCCGTATCTTCTTCGTCAGGTTTAAACCGATATCTATTAATATATTCATTAATCCTGCATTCGTTTCACAGGCACCGATTAAATAATAAAAACAACCAGCTACCGTCGATGACTCCAAATTGTACGCAGTGTTATTACTCTTTAGATGCCAAGATATGTATCGACAGATATTTCGAACACTTGTAGCAGGTGTACCAACATCTGCAACCTACGCATATTTAAGCTTGACATAACAATTTCTCAAATCATAAAGCTAGGGATTACAATTTGCGTTTAGGAAAACAGTCAGCATATGATTCCAATCGACTTGGAACGATTAAAACTCTTCAATGAGAGTACGAGACATAATGAACATTATTACGTCACTTTCAAAATCTCATGACCATTTTTTTATTTTCTTTCCCTCACCAATGTGTATGTTCTACGAACAATTTCTGGGTGTTAATAGTACTGTGCAAAGTAAGTGTAACCAGTTAAAGTAGCAAAAGAGTATACGTGTTTACAAAGTTTAAATTTGCCGCCTTTATCTTAGCGCGAAAACTTCACGTGGCGAGTTTACAACCTTAACCAGCTGCTCCAGCCCTGCATGAATCAATGCAGTTCGTGCTGAAATCAGACGTTAATGGCACTTACTGAGGGGCCGTTAATTTACAACACTGTCAACACTCACTTGCAAATTAAGATTCACATGCACATTTCCTTCATGTATCTTCCATTTAATCACGCAAAATCCAGGTTCACCTGCAATCGATCCCTTATTGCAACGGGAAGAGGTGGTGGGCGCCTTCCATCTGCTGGATCCCGGGTAAATTTTCTCCTTCGACTGACAGCAGTAGAATGGAAATGAGGCGTGTTGTTCCACCAGCGGCGTAAACTCCACAGTACTGCTATACACAACACAAATGTAAAAAACACACATGATGATGATGTCTCCCTTTCTACCCTAGAACCTTTATTTCTGGAGCTCATTGTAAACACTTGTTACTCTCAGTTCTGACAACAACATTGTATCCAGCTATCCACGTTGCTCCAGGAAACAAAATAAAACAAAATAATTGACGTAAGCTGGATGTTGCCAACATATGAATTGATACAAGTGGCGATTGACATTTGAACATCGCCAGTTTGAAAGAGAAACAAACAGAAGACAGAAGAAACCAGTTCCATTGATTTACTTAAAGATGACAGGGAAAGAAAGTGTCTTGTAAAAGTTTTGCGAAGCATTATTTATGTCACAACAGAGTAACTGCACTGTGTTAAACATTTGTTGAAATTATTATCCAGTATATTGTCGTACTTCTTTTTATCGTTCCTCTGTACAGGCATATCTGATTTGTAATGTTGTCTAATAAGGTTGGGCATTTAGCTTATTACACTTACACATAAATCTTCCGGTTATCTCACACATCGGTAAGTGTCAAACTTTTCAAATGTTAGTCACCTGTGAAGGAAAAAGGGGTAGGAATTATAGTGTAATACTGCCTCGAGTGTTTAAAATGGCCTCGTTAAGGACAGAAAAATATTCTTTGTGTAGAAAGCATCAGTCTTCAGCCATTCAGTGAGTAACTGTTTTTATCAGCACTCGTGAATGTCAACCGTTTAGTACTCAACGTGAGTTTGCTTACAATATCGTACCATATTAACACGCAAATTGTGGATGCAGTGGTATATTCTTGATCGTTCTCGTTCACTACTTAAGCAGATTCTATTTGTAAGTGAATGAAACAAATTAGATGCTCAGTTTTTATTGTGTGGCGCGTTTCTTTAACGCAGAAGCAGAACCTTCTGTAGCTCGGAGAGAAGGTATCACAGTTTAAGCGCATGGATTGCAATGGGCGATACAAATAGCGACAAAAAGATTAAAAAAAACTCAAGGCGAGCTCAGTGCCAAAGAGGTGTTTGGCTATTGAGTCAAAAAAATTCAATTGCAGCCTGTCTTCAGGTACTTGTTCCACCTCAGTTATATGGACCATCTCCAGACATTTTGAGCTCCACGTGAATCACTTTGTTTTCCTAGGTCTGTGTGAGACTGAGATCACACCTCCATCTTTTCTTTGCAGCTTCCAAAGATGCAAACAGAAGCACGAATAAATAAACTCAGTACTATATTTGATGACTTGAATTTGAATGCCCTCAGAACTTTTGATGAGAACCTGTATCCCGTGGATCAGGCTAAACTTAACACATTCGATATTTTTTGAGCATAATGATGCCCCTGTGCTACAGAGCTGTCACCTCCACAGGAAGAACAACTATTGGTGAGAGGGCGAGGGCTATCGCGGCGACGTTAGACAGTGATGGTGTTTTTCCTCGTTTGTTTCAGTGGCCACCAGGGTAACAATTGCTGTTGCAGCACATGGATCTTACTAGATAAGTAATAAGTTTATGTGCCACAATGAGGCAAACATTAGAGGCCCTCTTACAACTGACCATCCACTTGTTCCACCATTTCTATCGGGATATGTTTCAGTGCACATAATGTGTTATTAGACAGCATTTCCATCTGCCCAGGAGTTCTATTGATTGAGTCTTTTTATATCCAGAGAATATATGCCTACTTAACAGAGAAAAGGGCCATTTCCCATTCAGTCTATTTTATACATTGGTTATAATTAACAAGACGACAGTGTTCAGGCTTGGGTTGATCACATTATTGATGTGATCATCTCTGCCTCAGATGTAATGGTAAGGGCAGATACATTTCGGATTATAATTTTTTTCTCAGCAAATAATGAACTTCATATTTTTATAATTAGCATTGTTAGCTACTATAGTATGTTGGGCAACTTGTAAATTTGTATCACATTTCCTATTAATAAAAAAAAGGCCAAGTTTTACATTTCAGTTAAGCATACCTTTGTTGAAATGTACCTGTACCATTGGGCACTTTTCAAAACGGGTTGGTGTACTTTTCAATACCTTAATAAAAACAGTTGTTTTATATCAATTAAATATATGGTTTATTAATGTAAGAGGCCTGTAAATTTGCTTTCTTTCTTTTACAAATAGGATGTTGTTGCTCATTCTGTAAACTCCACATTCACAAAATCATTTATTTGTAGATCTTAAATCATCAACAATGAGCTGGAAGTAGTAAATGATTTCATACCAGTGGAGTTTGCAGAAAAGAACAAAGTCTTATCAGATATATTGTAGATTCAAGTGGAGACAGGTTGCAGTAGTTATTCAGAGATGAACCATCTGGCACAGGATAGAATAGAGTGGAGAGCTGCATCAAACCTCTGATTGGACTGACAACCACCACAATAAATCATCATCATCATCATTTAAAGTCCATATTTTAACAATCAGGCTTATCTTGCAAAAGAGCTGCACTTTGTTTACTATCATAAGATTGATCCAATATAACTTTCTTCCATCCTTGAATTTAAATTTTTTGTGTATATTTTTCATATTCGATTTTCTTGAAATCTACTGTTCAGTTTTTCCATTCTTTTAATGGTGTTCAACTCAATATTTGTTAAGGTATCACTAAATTTCCTATCTTTTCTTTACCAGGTTTGCTTTTTGGTGCTGCCTTTGGAACAAGCCAAATATCTTTGTCTTTAAGTATCCTTCGCTTCTGCTAACTTAGAGTTCTTTGCTTTTTGTGTTGTAGACCTAGGACTGCAGCTAGGTTATCTTTGCTTTTGCTATTTTTATTTTCAGTTGTGAAGTTCATTTCAACATGCAAAGAACCAACTACAACATCCAGGGTGTGAATCAGTCTCCTATGAAATCACTTGAATGAATAGCTCAGCCATAACATTCAACAAATTCCATAACAGTTGCTTTATTAAAAGCCGTTGTTCTTCATGAGCTAGTGTTTTTAGGTTTTTATAAGATGAACTGTTGATACTGGCTCATGAAACAGTTGAGTTACTCAGTTCCAGCTACTTTATTTACATCCCAACTATTTTTTTATGCTTGGGCTCAGCTCTTTTGCATATTCATATGCAAGCTATCATATTTGTTTGTCAGCCCATAGTTTATATTATTAAATTTAATATGTAATCTTAAAACTTAGATTCTTCATCTGCAGTGAAAACTGGGTATGTATATTTTGAATGATGACAAGTTGGTGATGTTGATGTGTGATTACTATCACTCAGCTTAATATCAACTTCTTTAATGTTCATTAATCTGTCAACTAAAGAAACCTCGCAGTGGGCTCTAAAATCTTTTATGTGTGTGTGCATGGCTACCACAGGGCCTCAGCCTTTGCAGCATCACTACCTTTCTGTGCTGCAAGCTTATACTTCCACTATCCCTTTCTCCCTCTGCCTTTCCATTGGTTGGTTTTCTTGGTGCAGGCACTGCTTGGACCTGGTTTATGATTTGGAACTCAAGTTTCAACTTCCAGCATTTTCTACAACTTTTCATTAAAGAAAGACATGCTCCGCATTATTGGTTATTGGGTTTGACCTGCCACCGATTTTCAAAATTCTCCAGAAGTGTGGATCGTGCAGGGAACGTCACTCAATGCTGTGTATGCTCCACCTTTGTGCCTTTCAGCCTTGGCACCCTTCCTGTTAATAAGGTAGTACACTCAAAACCCAGCACGGTACCCATCCTGTTTTGGGGGGCATTGTCAAGTACCTGCACTGTCGTAACCTCGCACCCCCTTTCTTCTCCTGTCCATGTAGGGATTGAACGTTACTGCCTGAGCTGAAAACTCACCAGGTATGCCAAGCAGTACGTACCCGTCATGACTTGGGCACAGGGACTCTGAGCAACAGATTACTGACCAGGTAGCCGTTGCTGAGGCTGGGTGGCACCTATGGGGAGAGCCCCTGTTCAGAGTATGTGGTACCACGGTGGATGAGCCACAAGCGAAGTGGATGAAGTTATCTCCCAATGCTGTCCATATGGCCCCAGTAGTCTCTATGGACAAAAAGTCATCATTCAGGGATTCCTTCTAGGCTACAAAACTCATATTCATTGTGGAGAACATAGGAGACAAGTTTGGAGAACTTAGAGCCATCTCTAAAATGTAAAGTGAGTCAATTTTGATCAAAACAGCATCCCCTTCTCAGTCACAGGTGCTGCTCACTTGTAACAAGCTGGGTGACATACTGGTGACTGTCACTCCCCATAATAAATATGGTTCAGGGCATTATTTTTCACAGAGACCTTTTCTTGCAATCTGATGATAAGCTGCACTCCAACTTGGAGAGATATGTCCCTCGGGGGACAAAGGACTATATGGTTGCTACTGGGTTCTTCATCTTGGCATTTGAAGGTGATTTGTTGCCTGAAAAGGTCAAGATGATAGTATAATGATGCGATGTGAAACTGTATCTCTCTCCCACCCCCTCCCTCCCCCTCATGTGGTGCTTCAAGGTTTAAAATTCAGGCACATGTCTTTCAGGTTGCAATGGTAGCTCCATCTGTAGAGATTGTGGACAACTGCAGTATGCAAACACTCCTTGTCCTCCTCCCTCTTCCCCCCCCCCCCCCCCCCCCTCCAAATCTGTGTCAACTGTGGAAAGCACCATTCTCCCTGCTCACCAGATTGCACTTTTTCCAGTTAGGGAAGAAAACACAAGAATAGACTCTGGACAAACTGACTTATCAAGCGGCTAAGAAGAAGTATGCACCTAGCATATATAACAGCATCAAGTGCTACAACAACGACAGTGTCATCTCTCATTGGCGACGGTACTGCCACACATTACACCTCCTACAGCGGGCCCTCAGGGTTCTAATGGTGTTCTTATTAATGAAGCTTGCCATAAAAGTGTGTAGGGAGTGTTTGCTAAAGTCATTACTTTAATTGAAAATTACAGTGAAGAAGAAAAAAATTAACTCAATCTGCAAGTATCATGAAATTAAATACTTAAAGAAATTTCATCACCTTTTTGGCCAGTCTTGCTTGGGCTCTTGTAAGAAACATTAGAAGCCTCCAACAAAAGGTCTGAGGAAAACAATGATAGATCATTATTCTAAAAATGAAAGATCTTTTATCATTACGATACCAGGAAAGTCATTGTATACAGAATGTTATTGTACAGTATTTGTCATTGACAAAGACAGAAATGGTGATAGTTCAGATAAAGAATTGTGTTACTCATCAGAAACTAAAAAAAAATTGGATTTAGCTTGTGACATTCTAGGCTTATGACATCACATCCTTGCTACGTTACACGAGTGGGATCTCCACGGCCCATGCCCCCTGCAGGTCTGGGGGTTAGAATAGGCCTGAGGTATCCCTGCCTGTCGTAAGAGGTGACTAAAAGGAGCCTCACACTTTTCGGCACTGTAAGTTCAGGTCTCATTTTATGGTTTGACCTGCTACTTTCCAAATTCTGCAGAAGTGGGGGCCATATGGGGAAGGACGCCTTACATGGTGTATGAGTTATCCATAGTGCCATTAGATCCGATCTCCTGAATCTTTTGTTATGGTTTTTCATTTCCACCTGCAATTCAACTATTTGGGCAAGGAAACACTCTGGGGTATGTCACCTTCTTCCGTTGTCTCCTGTCCTCTTTCACCCCCATGACAATATTGGATTTCTCTGTACCCAATATCCAGCACAGTAGCCAGCCCGTTGTGGTGGGGCCGTCGTGTACCCATTTGGTGGTAGCCCCCTGACAACACAGGGATCACACTGCTGATGCCTGGGCTGTAAACTCCCCACATATGCCAAAGAGTAGATGCCTGTCCTCCTGGGGCATCAGGACACCCAGCAATGGCCATCATGTCAGGTGGCCTTTGCTGTGGCTGGGTGGCGCCCGTGGGGAGAGCCCCTGGTCAGAGTGGGTGGCATCAGGGCAGATAACGTGCAATGAAGTGGACTAAGCCATCTCTTGCTGGTGACCGTATGGTGCCAGCAATCTCTAAGAAGGGCAAGATCAAATATAAAGCTAACAGATATGACCCTAAATCATTTCCCTCCCTTTCTACACCCTGGGAGGAATGTAGGACTACAGAAAGAAGAGATCCGTATTCACTTCGGTATTTAGTCTCTAGCAGAATCGACAGGGACTCCTTTCTGCCTACAAAGCCTCAAGTTATTGTTGAACATTTTGAGGATAAGTTTGGGGAAGTGACAGGGCTGTCCAAGATGAGAAGTGGTACAGTCTTGATTCAAACAGCATCTGCAGCCCAATCCGTTGCGTTATTCACTTGTGACCAGCAGAATGATATTCCTGTTTCTATCACTCTCCGTAAAAGTCTCAACATGATCTAGAGGATTATTTTCCATCGCGTCCTCCCCCTTGCAGTCTGACGATGAACTCTGCACCAGTCTAGAATGGTGGGATGTTCATCTCATCTGGTGCATTTACAGGGGACCCAAAGACAGCAGGGTTGCTACTGGTGCCTTGATCTTGGCCTTTGAGGGTGATTCATTGCCTGAAAAGGTCAAGGTGATGGTTTACCGCTGTGATGTTAAACCATATGTCCCTCCCCCATGCGGTGCTTTAAGTGATGGAAACTCGGGCACATGTATTCCCACTGCACTTCCAGCACCACATGTCGAGACTGCGGACATCCACTGCATCCAGATACTCCATTTGTGACTCCTCCTACTTGTATCAACTGTAGAGACTGCTCACCAGACTGCACTGTACTCCAAAAGGAGTAGAAAATCATGGAGTACTAGACACTGGTCTGGTTGACTTTCCAAGAGGCTAAACGTAAATTTGAACGATTACACCCCATTTGGTTGATGTTCTTATATGCTGCAGTTACATTACCATTCCCATCACAAGTACCAATCATACCACACTCTGTGCCAGGTACAGTGGTCCCTCTGGAACCCTAGAATGCATACGCCCCTTTGGTGGTAGGAGGAAAATCTCCTTCCATTGCTCCCAAAGTACCTACCTCAGGAGCAAGGGCGCCTCCCCCCCCCCCCCCCCAAGCACAGGAGACATTGGTCCCCTCCCCCAACCGGAGAAGCAACATCCCCTGCTGGCTCCTCTCATGCGGAAGGGGTCCCTTGGGACCCTCTCTCCCAAGGTCTCCACTAATGCCACATCAGACACTCGCCAGTGGCTAAAGGAGCCAAAAGCTGCTGGACAAAGAGCTTCACGGTCTTCCCCCATACCTGAAGCCACTTCGTAGAAGTCCTTCCAGCAAGGCCCTAAAGATAAGTGAGAGAGTAAGCAAATGAAATCTGCTAAGAAAAAGGACCTCTCTGGTGGCCCCAACAGCACCACTCCCCACCAAATCTGCACCTGAGGATGAGGTGGAGATCTTAGCATCTCCTGAGGACCTGGATCTCACTGGTGCCTCATCTACAATAGGAATGGATGCAAATACTCAATCGATGGTAGCAGGTGACTGAGGCGTAACCTGCTTCATGCCTTCCCAGCCTCTATTTTTCAAAATTTTCCCGAACAGCAAGCCAATTGGAGAAGGGCACCTTTTATGCTGCATTGTGTCCCTCGTGCCTTGAGATCTTTAGTCCACTTTCTCTTTGTCACATTGCAGTCCAGCTCATTCTACATCTCTTGGGTGGAAGATGCCTTCCTGGGTGTGTTTTCCACCATGCACAATGCAGTGTCACTTTTTGCACCAATTATGACCATAGACTTCTTTGCACCTCATATCCAGCACGGTAGGCAGTCCGTTGTGGTGGGGCCACCATGTACCCTGTTGGTTGTTGTAGCCCACTGACAACACACGAATCGCTCTGCTGATGCCTGCGCCATTAACTTCCCCGTCTACGCAACAGAGTAGATGCCTGTCACTCTGGGGCATCAGGACACCCGGCAATGGCCATCCTGCCAGGTGGCCCTTGCTGAGGCTGGGTGGAACCCGCGGGAAGGGCACTTGGTTAGAGTTGGTGGCATCAGGACAGATGACGCGTGATGAAGCATACTATATCATCCCTTGCTGGTGATCAAACACCAACAGTCTCCTTGGCCACACCATGGGAGGAACGCCAGGCTAAGAATGGTAGCAAACCTTATTCACCCCAGTACCTCGTATGTACAAGAACTGATGGGGACTCCTTTGTTTCAGTGAGGCCACAGTTTTTTGTCATTTAGAGGACAAGTTTGGGGAGGTGAAGGGCCTATCCAAAATGTAAACTGGGTCAGTCTTGATAAAAACAGCATCCTCTGCCCAGTCACGGGCATTACTCGTTTGTAACAAGTTGGGAGATGTTTCTACATCTACATTTATACTCCGCGAGCCACCCAACGGTGTGTGGAGGAGGGCACTTTACGTGCCACTGTCATTACCTCAATTTCCTGTTCCAGTCGTGTACGCTTTGTGGGAAGAACGACTGCCGGAAAGCCTCCGTGCACGCTTGAATCTCTCTAATTTTACATTTGTGATCTCCTTGGGAGGTATAAGTAGGGGGAAGAAATATATTCAATACCTCATCCAGAAACGCACCCTCTCGAAACCTGGACAGCAAGCTACGCCTCTCTTGCAAAGTCTGCCAAAGTTTGCTAAATATCTCCGTAACGCTATCACGCTTACCAAATAACCCTGTGACGAAACGCGCCGCTCTTCTTTGGCTCTTGTCTAGCTCCTCTGTCAACCCGACCTGGTATGGATCCCACACTGATGAGCAATACTCAAGTATAGGTCGGACGAGTGTTTTCTAAGCCACCTCCTTTGTTGATGGACTACATTTTCTAAGGACTCTCCCAATGAATCTCAACCTGGCACCCGCCTTACCAACAATTAATTTTATACGTTCATTCCACTTCAAATCGTTCCGTACGCATACTCCCAGATATTTTACAGAAGTAACTGCTATCTGTGTTTGTTCCACTATCATATAACCTTACAATAAAGGAGCCTTCTTTCTATGTATTCACAATACATTACATTTGTCTATGCTGGTCAATTGCCACTTCCTGCACCAAGTGCCTATCTGCTGCAGATCTTCCTGCATTTCGCTGCAATTTTCTAGTGCTGCAACTTCTCTGTATACTACAGCATCATCCACAAAAAGCCGCATGGAACTTCCACCACTATCTACTAGGTCATTTATATATATTGTGAAAAGCAATGGTCCCATAATACTCCCCTGTGGCACGCCAGAGGTTACTTTAACGTCTGTAGACGTCTCTCCATTGAGAACAACATGCTGTGTTCTGTTTCCTAAAAACTCATCAATCCAGCCATACAGCTGGTCTGATATTCGGTAGGCTCTTACTTTGTTTATCAGGCAACAGTGCGGAACTGTACCGAATGCTTTCCGGAAGTCAAGGAAAATGGCATCTACATGGGAGCCTGTATCTAATATTTTCTGGGTCTCGTGAACAAATAAAGCGAGTTGGGTCCCACATGATCATTGTTTCCGGAATCCATGTTGATTCCTACAGAGTAGATTCTGCGTTTCCAGAAATGACATGATACGTGAGCAAAAAACATGTTCTAAAATCCTACAACAGATTGATGTCAGAGATACAGGCCTATAGTTTTGATACAGGCCTATAGTTTTGTGCATCTGTTAGACAACCTTTTTTGAAAACTGGACTACCTGTGCTCTTTTCCATTCATTTGGAACATTCTGTTCCTCTAGAGACTTGTGGGACACGGCTGTTAGAAGGGGGGCAAGTTCTTTCGCGTACTCTGTGTAGAATCAAATTGATATGCCATCAGGTCCAGTGGACTTTCCTCTGTTGAGTGATTTCAGTTGCTTTTCTATTCCTTGGACACTTATTTTGATGTCAGCCATTTTTTCATTTGTGCGAGGATTTATAGAAGGAACTGCAGTGCAGTCTTCCTCTGTGAAACAGCTTTGGAAAAAGGTGTTTAGTATTTCAGCTTTATGCGTGTCATCCACTGTTTCAATGCCATTATCATCACAGAGTGTCTGGATATGCTATGTAGATCCACTTACTGAAAGACCAGAACTTCCTAGGATTTTCTGTCAAGTCGGTACATAGAATTTTACTTTCGAATTCACTGAACGCTTCACGCATAGCCCTCCTTAAGCTAACTTTGACATCATTTAGTTTATGTTTGTCTAAGAGGTTTTGGCTGCATTTAAATTTGCAGTGAAGCTCTCTTTGCTTTCAACAACTTTGTTGTTGAACCACGGTGGGTTTTTCCCGTCTCTCACAGTTTCACTCCGCACATACATGGCTAAAATGCATTTTACGATTGCCTTGAACTTTTTCCATAAACAGTCAACATTGTCAGTGTCGGAACAGAAATTTTCATTTTGATCTGTTACACAGTCTGAAATCTGCCTCCTATTACTCTTGCTGAACAGATAAAACTTCCTCCCTTTTTTTATACTTCCATATTCAGGGATGCTGCAACGGCCTTATGATCACTGATTCCCTGTTCAGCACTTGCAGAGTTGAAAAGTTCGGGTCTTGTTTGTTATCAGTAGGTCCAAGGTGTTATCTCCACGAGTCGGTTCTCTGTTTAATTGCTCGAGGTAATTTTCGAATACAGCACTCAGTATAACGTCACTCGATGCTCTGCCCCTACCACCCATCCTAAACATCTGAGTGTCCCAGTCTATATCTGGTAAACTTAAATCTCCACCTAAGACTATAACATGCTAAGGAAATTTATGTGAAATGTATTCCAGATTTTCTCTCAGTTGTTGTGCCACTAATGCTGCTGAGTCGGGAGGTCAGTAAAAGGAGCTAATTATTAACCTAGCTCAGTTGTTGAGTATAACCTCCACCCATAATAATTCACAGGAACTATCCACTTCTGTTTCACTACAGGATAAAGTACTACTAACAGCGACAAACAAGCCACCACCGGTTGCATGCAATCTGCCCTTTCTAAACACCGTCTGTGCCTTTGTAAAAATTTTGGCAGAATTTATCTCTGGCTTCAGCCAGCTTTCCGTACCTGTAACAATTTCAGCTTCAGTGATTTCTGTTGCCATCACACCACATAAGAGGTTAAATATGGTCCAGGGTATTATGTTCCACTGGGACCTTCTTTTGCAGTCTGACGACGAGCTGCGTGCCAATTTAGAGCGGTGAGGTGATCATTTCATGTGGCATGTCCATCGGGGTCCAAGGGATAATCAGGTTACCATCAGTGCCTTCATCTTGGCCATGAGGGTGATACCTTCTTGAGAAGGTCAAGGTCATGGTCTACTGCTGTGATGTCAAGCCATATATCCCTCCCCCAATGCGGTGCTTCAAGTGCTGGAAGTTCGGCCATACGTCTTCCCGCTGTACTTACAGCATCACATGTTGAGATCGTGGACATCCATCAAATTCCAATAATCCATGTGCCCCACCTCCCATCTGTGTCAACTGTGGCTTGCACCATTCACCTTGCTTGCCAGACTGCAGGATTTTACAGAAAGAGAGGAAAATAATGGAATACAAGACCCTGTGGACCGACTGACCCATACTGAGGCTAAGAGAAAATATGAGCACCTACATCCTGTGGCTATGACCACCTCATATGCCGCTGCTATGAAAACAGTTGTAGCCCCATCAGTTCCGCGAATTCCATTCAGCTCTCAGAGCCAGAAGGTTACACCTGCCCCCTTGATGGTGGGGGGCATTTCCCCTCTGTTGCTCCTGCACCACCTTCCTCGGGAGCACTGCTCCCCCTCCCAACCATCGGGGACATCAGTCAGAGAAGTATAAGTCTTATTTGGCTCCTCTTGCTAGGAAGGGGTCCCTTGGGTCACTCCCTTCCCAGGTTTCTGCTAATGGGAAAGATGACACGATGACACCTGCCAGTGGCTGAAGTGCCCAAAAGCAGCTGGTCATAGGGCTTCACAGCCATCCTCAGTTACGGAGATTGAATCAGTGAAGCCCTCCCAGCCAGAGAAACCCAAGGAGCAGTGAGAAAAGCCCAAAAAGAAGACCCCTAAGACCAAGAAAATTGTGGTGGTACCCACATCACCACTACCGCTAAGTTAGAGTATAATGACGTTTCTGGAGACTAGAAATTTACTCTGTAGTAATCAGCATGGGTTTCAAAAAAGACGATAGTGTGAAACCCAGGTCGCGCTATTCGTCCACAAGACTGAGAGGGCCATAGACACGGGTTCCCAGGTAGTAACCGTGTTTCTTGGCTTCCGCAGGGCGTTTGATACAGTTCCCC
Source organism: Schistocerca gregaria (assembly GCF_023897955.1). Taxonomy (NCBI): domain Eukaryota; kingdom Metazoa; phylum Arthropoda; class Insecta; order Orthoptera; family Acrididae; genus Schistocerca; species Schistocerca gregaria. Next base: position 364,908,726 of record NC_064931.1, read on the forward strand.
ACAGTCGTTTAATGAACAGAGTGAGAGCATATGGACTATCAGACCAATTGTGTGATTGAATTGAAGAGTTGCTAGATAACAGAATGCAGGGTGTCATTCTCAATGGAGAGAAGTCTTCCAAAGTAAGAGTGATTTCAGGTGTGCTGCAGGGGAGTGTCGCAGGACCGTTGCTACTCATAATATATATAAATGACCTTGTGGATAACATCAGAAGTTCACTGAGGCTTTTTGTGGATGATGCTGTAGTATACTGAGAGGTTGTAACAATAGAAAATTGTACTGAAATGCAGAAGGATCTGCAACGAATTGACACATGGTTCAGGGAATGGCTATTGAATCTCAATGTAGACAAGTGTAATGTGCTGTGAATACATAGAAAGAAAGATCCTTTATCATTTAGCTACAATATAGCAGGTCAGCAACTGGAAGCAGTTAATTTCACAAATTATCTGGGAGTAGGCATTAGGAGCGATTTAAAATGGAATGACCAAATAAACTTAATCATTGTCAAGGTAGATGCCAGACTGAGATTCATTGGAAGAATCCTAAGGAAATGCAGTCCGAAAACAAAGGAAGCAGGTTACAGTACACTTGTTCACCCACTGCTCGAATACTGCTCACCAGTGTGTTATCCGTACCAGATGGGGTTGATAGAAGAGTAGAGAAGATCCAACAGAGAGCAGCGTGCTTCGTTACATGATCATTTAGTAATCTCAAAAGCATTACTGAGATGACAGTTAAAGTCTAGTGAAGACTCTGCAAGAGAGACGCTCAGTAGCTTGGTACGGGCTTTTGTTGAAGTTTCGAGAACATACCTTCACTGAGGAGTCAAGCAGTATATTGCTCTCTCCTACGTATATCTTGTGAAGAGACCATGAGGATAAAATAAGAGAGATTAGATCCCACACAGAGGCACACCGACAATCTTTTTTCCATGAACAATACGAGACTGGAATAGAAGGGAGAACCAATAGAGGTACTCAAGGTACCCTCCGCCACACACCGTCAGGTGGCTTTCGGAGTATAGATGTAGATGTACCTACAAGCTGTGCGTCTGGGGATAAGGTGGAGATTCTGGTGTCTGCTGATGACCTAGATCTCGCCAGACCCTCAGACACAACGGATATAGACTGCTCTGGCAAAAAGCCAGTGGCAGCAGTTGACCCTGAGGTGTAAACTGCCTCACAGAATGTTCCATGCCTTCCCAATCTCACGATGACTTCATCCTTCATTGTAATTGCGGCAGTTTTTCCAACCGCCTGGCTGAGCTTCAGCAGCTGTTAATCTTTACACCTGTTTTCTGCATTGCCCTCCAGGAAACCTGATTCCTGGCAGGATGGGCCCCTGCCCTCCGCGGCTGTAGGGATATTACAGGAACTGTAGCAACTATGATCGAGTGTCAGGTGGAGTTTATTTGCGTCTATGACCTAAACTCGGTCCGTAGTGAAACTGTGCTCCTTCAAACCCCTATTGAAGCTGTGCCTGTCAGAATAAGAACGACACAGGAAATAATTGTCTGAAATGTATATCTTCCTCCAGATGGTGCAGTACCCCTGAATGTATTAGCTGCACTCATTGATCAACTCCCTAAAGCTTTCCTACTTTTGGGAGATTTTAACACCCATAACCCCTTGTGGGGTGGCACCATGCTTACTGGCCAAGGCAGAGATATCGAAACTTTACTGTCTCAGTTCGACCTCTGCCTCTTAAATACTGGGGTTGCCACACATTTCAGAGTGGCTCATGGTAGTTACGCGGCCATTGATTTATCAATATCCAGCCCAGGACTTCTCCCATCTATCCACTGGAGAACACATGACGACCTGTGTGGTAGCGACCACTTCCCAATCTTCCTGTCACTGCCTCGGGGTCATGTCCACGGACGCCTGTCCAGATGGGCTTTAAACAAGACAGACTGGAAAACTTTCACTTCTGCTGTCACCAGTGACTCTCCCCCACATGGTAACATCGATGTGATGGTTGAGCAGGTGACTACAACAATCTTTTTGCGTTGGAAAACACGATCCCTCGCACTTTAGGTTGCACCCAGCGAAAGGCGATTCCTTGGTGGTCGCCAGAAGTTGCCCAGGCAAATAAGGAGCGTCAGCAAGCTCTACAGTGGCATAAGTGGCGCCCTTCCCTCCAGCATCTCATAGCCTTTAAGCGGCTCCGTGCCCGCATTCGCCGGCTTATCAAAAGATGGAAGCAGGAGTGTTGGGAGAGGTACGTCTTGATCATTGGGTGCCATACATCACCTTCCCAAGTCTGAAGATCAGATGTCTTTTTGGGTACCAGACTGCAATAGGTGTCCCTGGCATTAACATAAATGGTGTGTTATCTACCAACGCAAACGCGATTGCTGAGCACTCTGCTCGAGGCTCTGCGTCGGAGAACTACACCTCAGCCTTTCGCACCCTCAAACAGCAGATGGAAAGGCAAGTCCTCTACTTTGCTACATGCCACAGTGAATCCTATAACGCCCCATTTACAGAGTTGGAGCTCCTCAGTGCCCTAGCACATTGCCCCGACACAGCTCCTGGGCCAGATCGGATCAACAGTCAGATGGTTAAACATTTGTCACCTTACTGCAAGCGACATCGCCTTGTCATCTTCAACTGGATCTGGTATGATGGCGTCTTTCCATCACAATGGTGGGAGAGCACCACCATTCCAGTGCTTAAACCCGGTAAAAACCCGCTTTATGTGGATAGCTGTCGGCCCATCGGCCTCACCAACATTCTTTGTAAGCTCCTGGAACGTATGGTGTGTCAACGGTTGGGTGGGTTGGGTCTTGGAATCACATGGCCTACTGGCTCCATGCCAGGGGGGCTTCCACCAGGTCACTGTACCACTGATAATCTTGTGTCCCTAAAGTCTGCCATCTGAACAGTCTTTGTCAGACGCCAACACCTGGTTGCCGTCTTTTTTGATTTACGAAAAACATATGACACGACCTGGGGACATAATATCCTTATATCCTTCCCACATTATACGAGTGGGGTCTCCAAGGCCCACTACCGATTTTTATCCACAGTTTCCTGTCGCTTCGTACTTTCCGTATCCAAGTTGATGCCTCGCATAGTCCCCTCTCCCCCCCCCCCCCCCCCCCCCTATGTCCAGGAGAATGGAGTCCTGCAGGGCTCCGTATTGAGTGTATCTCTATTTTTAGTGACCATTAACGGTCTAGCAGCAGCTGTAGGGCAATCCGTCTCACCTTTACTGTATGCAAACGACTTCTGCATTTCATGCTGCTCCACCAGTTCTGTTGTTGCTGAGGCTGCCTGCAGGGAGCCTTCCACAAGGCACAGTCATGGGCTCTAGCCCACAGTTTCCAGTTTTCGTCCGCAAAGTCGTGTGTTATGCACTTCTGTCGGCGGCGTACCATTCATCCAGAACCATAACTTTACTTTAATGATGATCCACTCACCGTAGTGGAGACATACCGATTCTTAGGACTGGTTTTCGATGCCCGATTGACTTGGCTTCTTCACCTCCGTCAGCTTAAGTAGAAGTGCTGGCAGCACCTCAATATCCTCCGCTGCCTGAGCAACACCAACTGGGGTGCAGATTGCTCTACACTGCAGCAGCTCTACAGAGCCCTTGTTCAATTCCGCCTTGACTATGGGAGTCTGGTTTATGGTTCGACAACATCCTCAGCATTGCGTTTACTTGACCCAGTGCAGCACTGTGGCATTCACCTAGCGACAGGAACTTTTAGAACGAGTCCGGTGACCAGCGTCTTGGTGGAGGCCAGAGTCCCTAGGTGTGTCCAATTGCTCTCCAGTTACATTGCGCACATTCATAGTTCTCATGCATATTCAAATTACCATCTCCTTTTCCCGCCCACGGTGGTTCATCTCCCGCATCAGCGGTCCAGGTCAGGGCTTACAATTGCAGTTCTTGTGCAATCCCTTCTCTCCAAACTGGAGTTCTTTCCTTTGTCGCCTATACTTGAGGTTCATTCATAAACGCCTCCATGGTGTACACCTAGGCCGCAGCTTCGCCTGGACCGTTCACATGGCCCTAAGGACTCAATTAATCCTGTGACCATTGTAAAGCTAACAAGTAGACCTTTACATTGATATGTTACGTGGCAAATTTCTGAGAATTTTCATTCTAAAGGTCATCAACTTGACCTTTGACTTGAATATCTCAAGACATCCTTTCTTCAGTTTTTTTGAAAAAAATATGTTTAATTGTTCCAGTATGTTACTATAAATATGGTAAATATCAAGATGGCACACCAAAGGCATCATGCACTAAAAATTATTTTGTCAGCATCAATACGCTACTGAAATGAAGAAGGTAACACACACAAATATGAAACACAAGTTATGATAAAGTACAACCCATCAGTAATATTGTACAAAAATATGGTTTACATTATTCTAGTGGTATTATGAATTATTTACATTACATTACATTATTTACATTACAGTTGTAATGAAAAGACAATGAAAAGTTATTAGATCTCTCCTCACAATTCTCCAGATAAATTGTTAATGTTTGCCAGATCTGATGCAGGGAGATTGTATGTCCTTCCAGCTGGTGTCACTGGATCCACTCTTGTGATAATGTCACATTTTCTGATGACACAAGTGTCTGGTTTGGCAGGAAACACAAATGACGGAGATGGTCCATGTAGATGCAAGAAGTTGACCTTCACTTCATCTGTTTCTTCACATGTTTGTAAGACATACGCAACCCACCAATGACTGTCATACATACAGGCAACAAATCCATGTATATTTGTTAACAGAATTTCATTCACCATAGCAATCACTGACTTTTCTCTACTCACTAAAGAAGCAGAATATGTATTTGTCTTTTCTTAACCTTTGTTAACAGGTATTACACATCTCATTGATGGTAGGACGGATTCATAAAGTTCTTTCTGTTTTTGTATTGGGCAGCACATCCATCCAAAAAGTAATAAATGTGCTTGGAATTTGAAAACTAATATTTTAAGAAATTGATGAAATTTGTCTGGAAGTAATAAACATACTGTATCATGCTGAAGGCAGTCAGATATTTCCACATATGTTACATATTATATTTCATTAGTGCTTGACACTCTGTAGTAAGCTACAAATGAGTGAATTGTAGCCTGTGAATTATTCCAGTGGAATCCTTGTATCCCATCCTGAATGGTGAAGGAGTAATTTTCTGCAAAGTCACAGAGAACAAGAAACTCATTTACTTTGAGACCTTCTTTAGCAGTTTTATAGAAATGTGACTACTGCTGAGAGATAAGAGTGCAATAGGAGCTGTTGTAACTTCGATGCAAACACCTCAATGAAATCATCTATTGACTTTATTATAGCCTCTAGAACTACCCTGTCTGTAGTTAACCAACACTTATATGCAATTTCATCAATGCAGTTCTTACCAAACAGACTATACAGATAATCAGTTAGTCTTGTCACGCCTGGACAATAGGGACACGAACCTAAGAAACATGCTGGTAGTGCAGGATTACATGTAATAAATGCAACACAGTACTTGTATGGTGGTAATATGTATTCTTCACTCTTTGTTAGTGCTTTAAGTTTACAACCTTCAATCATTAACTTGAAATTCTGGTGCAACACACACACACACACACACACACACACACACACACACACACACACACACACAATGTTCTGCTACTAACTCTATTGCTTGCTGTACCATGTAATCTGAAGTAGAAAATTCTGTCATAGTTTTCCTTATACTCCAACTCTTTGGAAGTACAGTTACAATTTGTATTTTGTTGCACATACAGTTTGAATTGTGAAACTTACCTTTCAGCTGGGTGATTATTTCACTTTCTCTATCATCGCTCTCTTCTTTTTCCGGTTGTGCCACATACGTATGCTCCAATGCAGAGGCTATTTTTTTCAGTTTTTGCTTTGGGTACTTTTTCTCACTCTGAAGCCTCTTTTTCTTCACAGGAAATCCACCTAAATACTGAAGGCTACTATTTAAAGCACCGAGTGCCAGATCTCATGCTACTTCATCTTCACTTAAATCTTCTCTGGAAGTATCTGGATCAACTGTGGCATCATCTGCAGTGATTGGTGGGTTTGCGATACTTATTTTCTACATTTACTGCAAATTTTTCCACCTTACAATACATTAGGATATTTGTTTATCATCCACTCCTGAACATTCCTTAAATTCTTCTGCACTCTTGCATTACCTTCTTCCCTAAATGGATTGCAACAATACAGTTTTTACTTGAAATCCATTTTTTACTAAATATTACTTTACGACACATTTACACTGCACTTTGTTAAACAAGCCACAGCCATAAAACAAAATTTGCATAATATATGAAGATCAGTGGACTAATGGTGACTAATTGAAATAAGAGTCTCTCTGATTAGCTGTTCACTAAAACAGGCTAATGCTGATTGGTTGAAATAAGTTTCTCATTGGCTGTTGACAGCTAGAAATATTAAAGAACTGGTCCGAATAAAAGTAACTGCTATTGGCTGGTGCTATAGAAAGAACTGGATACATAGCTGCTTACTGCATGTTGATGGTGTACTTATGTTGACAAAATAATTTTTTCTGCATGATGGCTTTGGTATGCCATCTTGATATTTACTATATTTAAAGTAACATACTGGAGCAATTAAATATATTTTTTTCAACAAAATTGAAGATGAGGTGTTTTGAGATATCAAAGGTCAAGGTCAGTGACTGTTAGTGTGAAAATACTCAGAAACCTGCCATATGGCATATCTATGTAAAGGTATATCTGTTAGCTTTCCAATGTTACCATTTTCATTGCTGTAACAGCATTAGAACCAGAATTACAGTTGTTTATGCTGTGACATATGCCTGTGAATTTAGGATAAATTCTAAACTTTCAGACCTGTAAGTTTCTTCAATGTTGTAATATACATCTGCAAATTGGATTTGTCCATCTCTTATCTGTGTCATTGAATGCACCAAATTTGAAAGAAATCCGAGAGTCATGTTGAGAGGTGCATTGAATTCACGTGGAATGATACCTCAATCACTGTCCCTCACCATCCCGTGGTCTTGGCTATCCAGGATTCAGGGAATCCTGCCTTGCCCTTGAACAGTGTGGATGCTCAGTGACCACATTGGGACCCCAGGAAATGAATCCACTGATAACCTAGCCCTACTGACTACCAGTAAGCCGACTTTTGAGATTGGTATTCTGGAAACAGATGTCTGATCAGTATTATGCTGTCAAGTTTTAGGAATTTGGAATGGGTAACTCTGACTCCACCTAATAAACTACAAATTATAAAGGATACTACAAACCTGTGGAGGTCCTCCATGCAGGCCTCTCGCAAGGACTCTACTGCCGTTTGCTTGCTTTGCATCAGCAAAACTTGACTAACTTATGGTCATCTTCTCCGCCGTGAGGACCCACCCCACTGTCATTGTGGTTACCTTTTGATGGTGGTCCACATTTTGCTGGACTGCCCCAACCTAGCCGCTCTGCAGCAGACTCTTAATCTCACAGACTCGCTATCCCTGGTGTTATGAGACAATGCCTCAGTGGCAGACTTAGTTTCACATTTTAATCGTGAAGTTGGCCTTTACCGCTCACTTTAAGGGATGGCTTCTTAACCTTATCAGCCCATCGAGGGGATTGCAGAACACACTGTTGCCTCATTTGGGTGGACCGGGCTGCATCTGTCTGGTCCCGGTGGTCCAACGTGGAACTCATTCCACCTGCTCATTTGCTATTTCTCCCCCCTCATATATGGTCTGTTTGAATTGTTTGTCTTTTGTCTATTGTCTATCTGTGGTCCTCTTGCGATGTCTGTGTTGCTAGTCTTTCGTAGGCAATTTTGGAGTGGGGTAACTCTGGTATGGGGAGGGGTGCGGGGTGGGAGGAGGGGGAAATGTGTGTCCCTTCATTGCACTCTGCTTTCGGGGGTTTCCAGCTGGTGATGTACTGTCATGTAGACCTGTCTGTTCGAGGGCAAAGGGACTTATGACCTATTAGTTTGGTCTCTTTCTTACATCACCCAATCAACCTAGCAACCAATGAACCAACACCAACTAAAGGAGAGTAGTACATCCCATATAGATCTGCAGCAGTTCTAAGAGTCGTGCTACTTTTTACTGCTTTGTGGCCTTCAAAATTTTTCCGTCACTCACTTTTAGTTTAACATGTTCTTTTTGCAAGTTCACTCCCTGTTACCCAAGTCTTAAGAGAAAAGAAATTACTTTACACTTATTATTCCATATAGTAATATGTTATTGGGGAATAAATTATTTATATGGGCTGGAGGTAAATTTTGATAGTACTGAAATCTGTTCTCAAGGGTTTGCTGAAATTTGCACCATGTGCAGCCATTTAGGTTAAAGTGCTGTTACTTTATTTAGAAAAGATGTTTCAAGTGGTTTATAGTATATTTAGATGTAGAATCTCCAAATTAATTGGGCAAATAAATCTCATTTACCTCAATTGATATTAAGCAACAAAAATGCACTAGTAAAACTAGAATTGAGCTCTTACTTTGCACATCACAAAACAAATTTATTGAAAAGCAATCGTGTTATGGGTAATAATGGAGGGGAACTCATTGTGAGTTATTGTCCTGTTGTGGAATTTTTTTCTCTACCTTTTGGCCAATTAAACTATTGGAAGCTGTAAATGACCCAACCTTAATGACTCATGCATTCATGGAGAAGAAATTAAAGTATCATGGATCTGGAAATGCAGTATTTCATGTTGCAGCTACTTGTCTACAGTTCTTTGTAGTACAATAACACAGAGAATGCACAAAAATAGAATACAGAGAATGAAATGTTCAAAATGCCTTCTGTTAGGCTGTGATATATGCACCAACACACTGAATCTCAGATGCTCTGATGGGGGGAGGGGTTAACCCTACAGCAAATGAGCAACACTATGTGCAATGTGCAGCAGGAAATTTTATATGTAGTGAGTTGTATAAATGTGATGCCCTATCAATTGGAAACCTATTCAGTAGACATCTACTGCCCACATAAGAATCCATGGATACATGAAAAGAATAGAAAACTCAAAATCACTTATTATGCCTGGTATGAATAGGTGAAAGACGTTTGGTTAGAAACAAAATAAGCATCCACTTGTGAATCAATCCTGATTTAGGTTTTCCGTGATTTCCCTAAATCGCTCCAGACAAATGCCGGGATGGTTCCTTTGAAAAAGCACAACTGACTTCCTTCCCTAATCCGATGAGACCGATGACCTCTGTCTGGTCTCCTCCCCCAAAAACAACCCAACCACTTGTGAAAGACAAAAATTTTCTTTTATATATGATAAACATTTTTCAATGCGCAACACCACTGGACTGTCATATGCAAATAGTACCTTGCACTTATTCGTTCATACAAACAATGTGGACAGTGTAGAAACACTTTGATGTTATGGTTGGACATATGTGGATGGCTTGATAGTTGACTAAAGTCCGAAACTTGTCGCCCTTTAAATAAAAACAAACTTCTGTGCACCTTGATGTTTCGCAATTTCATTGAATCATAGTAAGTTGCTGCATATTGTCATCCAGCATACTGGAAGTGAGTAAATATAATAAGCATTTTATCTTTCCAGGCATAACCAAGATTACATTTGGAACATTTTGTGTAAGAAAGTTTTGCGTGGTTTGCGGCAATGTGTACTTGTATGTTTCACATTATGTACGTTTTATGAAGAATTGTGCAAAACAAGTTATTATATGGGACTAAAGCATTCACAAACTTGTGTCTATATAAGATATTTTTTTCTTCTTGGCGTGAGGAATGTGTCCTGGAAGTTGGGCCATACCTTTTTATTTTATACCCTGTATACATAGGTCAGCAAGGAAAAACACTGCATAGATCACCATAGGGAAAAAAGAATGTTGCTTTACAGTAACGAATTTGTAGAAAGAGCTGAAAAGATTCAGGCATAGTCTACCTAAAGATAATTGTGCCATTTTTGATTGGTAATGGGCAATAGACCGATGGACAACCCAATAAGAGAAGAATGGATAGTGGCATGAGGTTTTATAGTCCATCACCCTGCACCCCCTTAGGGCTCACAGCTTTTTTGTGAGTTCATGAGTAGTGCACATGGGTCCCTGAGCTATTGCACTATTGTGGCCCAGTCTTCCTTCCCAGGCTGAATTTCCTTCCCTGTGCCCCTTCCTCCTGTCGTCACTCCTTCCCCTCTCCCCCTTTGTCCCTCTCCGTGTTCATTCCAATGTTGACCTAGCAATCAACGTGGTTTCTTGTATTCCTACCGGTTTTTGTTTCCCTTACCTTTTCTTCTTCACATTTCCTTTTTGGTGTTTTTCTTCCCCCTTTGGGTTTTGACCCCCACTTCTAAATTTTCTGTCTGTAGTGTGAGCCATTTGGGGAAGAACATCTTCCTTGGCATCTAAGGTCTGGATTCCTCTCCTAACCTCCAACCCCTCTTCCTCAAGCTCCAAAAAACTGATCATTCTTCTACGTCCATCTCTTCAGTTGGCAGTGGATCATTTAATGCTGCTCTTTTTATGACCCTGTGGCCTTCCCTTTGTTGGCCACACCCTAGGAGGGGGACCAGGCTCGCCAGCTTGGGGTGAAACATGTTCTCCGCTACCTGGTCTGCACTGAGAGTGACAGGGACACATTAATCGCCACCAAGCCATTATTTTATGTGGAAAATATCAAAGACAAGTTAGGCGAACTGAAGTGTCTTAGTAAGACGTGGTCGGGTTTGCTGTTGATCAAATTTACTTCTGCCATCCAATATGGCAGCCCTTCATGTTCGGGACCATCTTGGTGACATCCTGGTGTCCATTACTCTTCACCAGTCTTTGAATATGATTCAGGGAATCATTTCTCATAGGGACCTCTCTGGGCCAAACTGGAATGACAGGACATTCATTTTGTTCTGCATGTTCAGAAAGATCATAAGGGCAATCACATAGATACCAGCACCTTTATTCTATAATTTGAGGGAGATACCCTTCCAGAGAACAGGTCAAGGTTATGATTTATTTGTGTGACTGGAAGCCATATGTCCTGCCACTCATGAAGTGTTTTTGATGTTTGCATTACAGGCACATCTTCTCTCTGTATGGAGGACCATGCATGCAGTGAATGTGGACACCCACTTTGTCAGGGGAGACCCATAGTTCGGCCACCTGTATTATTAATTGTCATGACAATCGCCTCATTCACTTAGGTTTGTCAGAAATATGACCGTTTTCACCCTGTGTCGATGACATCTGACTTCGCCTCTGTTACATCTTTTCCCTCCTCCTCCCTCCTTACCCCAGTCCTGCCCCTCTCCCCTGTGGTTTCCATGCCCTCCACTCTGGGTGTCGCTCCCCATCCTCATGGGGAGAAATGTTCCTCTTCTTCGTTACTTGCCAGTGAAGGGGCTCCCTCCCGTGACCCCCCCCCCCCCCCCCCCCGCCCTGCCCCCTGTGCCCCCAGGCCAGAGGTATGCTGCCACAACTTGGCTCCAGAACCCACAGTCCATGCACCACAAGGCTGCCTGCTTTCTCTTAGTTCCGGATCTTGCAGAAGCCTGCTCTCCTTCCATGCCCTGCCTCCTCAACCTATGAAAGAGGAAAAGAAGAAGAAGAAATATAAGTCCCTTCCGGTGCCCCAGGAGGTGCCGTCTTGCCCCCCTCACAACCTGACCTCTTATTAATGGATGTCATCCCATCCACATTGGATCCATCACCAGTCTCCCAATTGTATCCCCATTTTGTGCTTATTCAACGGAACTTTAATGGCTACTTATATCACTACCCAGAGTTGCAACCCCTTATTTCCTGATATTTGGCAGCTTGTGTCATTCTGCAGGAATCTCATTTTACTGATGCTCTCTCAGTGACCCTTGGTGGGTTCTGTGCTTTGTCTGAACCTGGTCACCCATTTGAGGGCTTCCAGTGGCATTTGCACGTTGGTACATATGAACGTTGTTAGTATATGGATCCCCCTTTGTACCACATTCATAGCAGTTGGCGTCTGGGCCCACTTGGACTCTGTGGTCATTGTTTGCAATCTTATCTCCCACCTGACAGGCCAAATACACCCGCTGCCCTAACTTCCCCCCTTCACCAATGTACTCCACCGTTTCTTCACCTTGGATACTTTAATGCCCATTACTCTTTGTGGGGCAGTAGTTTTTGTTCTATTTGGGGGCTCCTCAGAGACCAACTTCTTGTGAACCATGACCTGTGCCTTCTTAATGATTGTTCCCCTACTCATCCTAGTGCTGCCATCAGAACTTTCTCTGCCATTGATTTTTTGCTTACTTCCCCTCCCCTTCTTCCTTCCTAATACCCATCGCCACATGATGACCCATGTGATAGTGACAGCTTTTCGTTGAGTCTCTCATTCCCTTCCCATCCCCCAATGGCCAGGTTACTCTGCTGGGCTTTCAATCACGTTGATTGGCCTCAGGTCATGTTTACACCTTGTTTGTCAGTCATAGTCATTCGTGATCTATCCAATAAGATAATTTCCATCACTGGTTTTGCCAGTTCCCACACGATGAGCACCGTCTGCCATCGGCGAGTTCGATGGTAGAGCAGAGCCATTGCCACCGTCACCTGTGATCGCTGTCATGCCTTGCAACATCTAACGTGGTGCCCATCTTCCACCAGCCTTATTACGTAATCAATCAGAGAAAGTTTGTTTGTTGGGAATGCTTTGTCTCCTCCCTATAGTCTTCTGTCCCTTTGTTGTGGTTGTGGGCTCAAATCCACACCCTCCAAAATTGTCAGTGACAGTCTTCCGTTCTGGACCTTGCCATTCCAGGAGGCCTCTGTACAGATCCATCAGTTATTGTGGAACACTTCATTGCCCATTTTGCGATGGCATCGGTGTCAGCCTCCAATCCAGCTGCCTGCCTTGTTTGGAAACAGTAGGCGGAAGCTTCCCACTTGTATTGTACTGCTTGTCAGGTGGAATTCTACAATGAACCGTTTACTGAATAGGAATTGCTTCTGGACCTCTCTTCCCACAATTCAGCTCTTGTCCCTGATTCCATTCATAATCAATTGCTTACACACCTCAGTCCTCAGTAACGACATCTCCTCCAGGTATTTAACTGTATTTGGCTCCAAGGCATTTTTCGCTCTCAATGAAGAGACAGTATTGTGAATCGTGTCATTAAGCCTGACAAGGATCTGTCGTCCCTTGATAGTTACTGGCCAGTCAGTCTAACCAGTGTTCCTTGCAAGTTCCTAGAACAGATGGTGACTTGTTGGCTCAGTTAGGTCCTCGAATCTCAGGACTCTTTATGTCCTTACCAGTGTTGCTTTTGGGAGGGACAGTCTGTGATCGATCATTTCCTTAGATTGAAAACTGAAGTTCGGCAGGCCTTTTCCCAGCGCTGCCATCTTGTCGCAGCTTTCTTCGATTTTTGTGAGGACTATGACACAGCTTGCTGCCATCACATCCTACTTAGGTACACTCTATGAGTTGGATCTTTGGGACCTCCACCCAGTTTTTATTCACCAATTCCTGTCCCATCCGTCATTCAGAGTTCATGTTGACACCGTTCTCAGCTCGCCGCAGACCCAGGAAACTACCATTCCACAGGGCTCCGTATTAAGTCTCCTCCTTTCTCTCATCACTATTAATGGGCCTGGGGTCCCTGCCAGACCATTGGTCACTCCTGCTTTGTATGTGGACAGTTTCTGTACTTGGGCTAGCTCCCATTCGGTGGCCTCTACAGAATGACAGCACCAGGGTGCCATCCAGCACATTTCCATATGGACACTCTCGCACAGTTTTTCAGTTCTCTCCCTCAAGTTGAGAGTGGTGCATTTGTGTCGCCGTATTATGCTCCATCGTGATCTGAAGCTCTGCCTCGATGCCCAACACCTGACCACGGTTCCCCAGTTCCATTCCTTGGATTTTCTTTTTGACAACAATCTTGCTTGGTTGCCCCATAGCCAACTTCTGAAGGCTGGTTGTTTTTGTAAACTCATTGGCCTTCACTTCCTTGGCCACACCTCTTGGGACAGGGATTGTGCAACTCTTTTGTGCCTTTATCGGGCATTAGTTCTGCCTCATCTGGACTATTGTTGTCAAGTGTATGGTTCAGCATTTTCTTCTACACTGCTCCTCTTGGACCAGGTTCACCATTGTGTTATCCCTTTAGCCACTGGTGCCAGTCACACTAGCCTTGTTGACAGTCATCTGGTTGATGCTGGGCTCCCTCCCCTTTTGGTTTGGCAGTCCCAGCTCCTGGTTTCCTATGCCATTGCTATCTGCACTTCCTCTGCGCACCCCTTCCATTCTATTCTATTCTATTCTATTATTTTCTTTTCACAGCTTCTGGACATTGCCCACCAACTGCCCACCCTTGGGTTGGTTTACCAGTTGGGCTCCGCCTCACTTCTCTCCACCATGATTTCCATCTCCCCTCTTTATCCTTTTCCCCATGTTTTCTTCCAACCAACTCCCGAATTCAGATGGATCTCTTCCCGGGTCCGAAAACATACATTGCTCCAACAGTGTTGCGTTGTGTGTTCCACTAACTCTTACATATGTTTCAGGATGCTATTGTTTTTCACACTGATAACTCTAAATCCACCTGTTATGTGGGATATGACTTCATGTCTTCTGTTGGCGTGGAAAACCATCTCTTGTCTGCCATATGTGGTGTGTTTATCAAAGAACTGATGGCCATCTATCAGGCACTCTGCTTTATTAAATGGTCTTCCCTATCCCTAGTTTTGTTATGTGCATTCTCAATGAGTGACCTTCAGGCTATCGCTGTTTGTTTTTCCTGCCACCCCTTGGTCTCCGCCATCCACAACCTTCTCACCAATTGTGGCAATGCTGCTTGTTCGGTTGATTTACTTTGGGTTCCTGGCCACATGGATATCCTGCATAATGAACTTGCTGATCATCTGGCTGGGGCAGAGGCCACCTCCCCTGCATTCTCTGTGACCCTCCCAGGGGCAGATTTGCAGTTTTATGTGAAATCCCCATTTGTTCAATCGTGGGCTGACTCTTAAGGGGCTAATGCCCATCTAATAAACTTCATGCAATGGAGGAGACTCACACCATGTGGTGTTCTTCCCTTCACCTCTCCTGGTGGGAATCTATCATCTTCTACCATTTTTGTTTATCAGGTTGACCCATGGATTTTTATTCCACCGTGAACTGTCCCCCTTTGTAGTTGTATGCCCGTCCCTCACAGTGACTCATAGTTTGCTGGACTGCCCCTGCCTTTCGGCCCTTTGCACTAAGTATATCCACCCACATTCCTTGCCCAGGGTGTTAGCAGATATGGTTACGTCTGTCCTCGATTTTCTTCGTGGAAGTGGCTTGTTTAAGTACCGGAAGTACCCTCTGGAACTGCAGTCCTTGAGATAGCATTGGCTTTGGTTATGGAGGCATTGGTGTTGACTCTGACCCAACCAAGTTCTCCCGTTTTCCCTACATTTTGTCTGTTTTTTGTGCCATTTTGTTCGTCCTCTTCTTGTGTCTTCACCCTTTGATGTGTCTGTTGTATCGTGATAGTGGTATGGTGTGGGGATTGGCAAGGATCATTGGCGGTGCTGGTACCCCAAGGCGCATAGTATCTCTGGGGTGCTCTGCTCTTGCTCCCCCCCCCCCCCCCCCCCCCCCCCGCCCTCCACCTGGGTTTCCTGTTCTTCTCTGTTCCTTCTGCCCCGACATTCCTATTACCTCTTTGTTTGCCCATTTTCCCTTCCCCTTGTCTGGACTGTGCTGTTTGTGTTGTTCCTTCCTTGGTTTCTGTCACCGTAGATCACGGGACCAATGACATTGCTGTTTGGTCCCATCCCCCAACCCACCAAATAACCATTTCATTCGCTAACCATTTATAGTCCATCAACATTTCATCATCTGCCACTAGTATAGAATCGGTAAGGAGGGCTCCAAAGGCAAACTCAGTGTCCGTTAACTGACTTTTTTTACTCCAGAATCCCATCCCCTTCATGCAAGTGCACTAGTTTTCCCATAATGCAGTGTTGTGGACAGGTTTTTGTTTTGTGGCAGGCTTTGTGCATATCTCTTCTAGTCCATCCCCTTCTACTGCTTCCTGACTGTCTACCAGGGTACCATGTGATAGCTTTACTTTCTCCTCGGTGAGTACTATAAGCCTGAATCCTCTCCCAGAGTATAGTATACACTCCTTTGCACAAAACATTTTCTCCTGCCAAGTCCGCTTTCTGGTTCCTCTAGATGTGAATAATGCATATGTTGGCTGTTCAGTGCTGACAGCCATCCATAGTATGTTGTCTGTGAAATTTTATCTAGAGTGTCAATGTTAAGGCACCAAGCTTTTAATTTAGCGGACTTTCCGAGGCCTATGAAAATGCCTCACAGCAGTTTGTAATCTCGACCATGGCACCTAGACGTAACTGTTGTCCATTCAGTGGAACAATATGTCAATCTAAATCAACTGTCAGGACAAGACAATACAAAATCTACTCCAAGAATTGCGTTATAACTGCTATCTCCTCATGGAAATACATTCTTCCATTCATCCTTCGAAGCTATCTACATCTACATCTACATCTACATGACTACTCTGCAATTCACATTTAAGTGCTTGGCAGAGGGTTCATCGAACCACAATCATACTATCTCTCTACTATTCCACTCCCGAACAGCGAGCGGGAAAAACGAACACCTAAACCTTTCTGTTCGAGCTCTGATTTCTCTTATTTTATTTTGATGATCATTCCTACCTATGTAGGTTGGGCTCAACAAAATATTTTCGCATTCGGAAGAGAAAGTTGGTGACTGAAATTACGTAAAAAAGGTCTCTCCGCGACGAAAAACGTCTATGCTGTAATGACTTCCATCTCAACTCATGTATCATATCTGCCACACTCTCTCCCCTATAAAGTGATAATACAAAACGAGCTGCCCTTTTTTGCACCCTTTCGATGTCCTCCGTCAATCCCACCTGGTAAGGATCCCACACCGCGCAGCAATATTCTAACAGAGGACGAACGAGTGTAGTGTAAGCTGTCTCTTTAGTGTACTTGTTGCATCTTCTAAGTGTCCTGCCAATGAAACGCAACCTTTGGCTCGCCTTCCCGACAATATTATCTATGTGGTCCTTCCAACTGAAGTTGTTCATAATTTTAACACCCAGGTACTTAGTTGAATTGACAGCCTTGAGAATTGTACTATTTATCGAGTAATCGAATTCCAACGGATTTCTTTTGGAACTCATGTGGATCATCTCACACTTTTCGTTATTTAGTGTCAACTGCCATCTAGAAATACGGAATCAACTTGAGATCCCCTGTCGATAGCGGTCATTACTTCGTGCGAATAAAGAGCTAGCTGCGTTGCACAAGAGCGATGTTTTCTGAAGCCATGCTGATTACGTGTCAATAGATCGTTCCCTTCGAGGTGATTCATAATGTTTGAATACAGTATATGCTCCAAAACCCTACTGCAAACCGACGTCAATGATGTAGGTCTGTAGTTAAATGGATTACTCCTACTACCCTTCTTGAACACTGGTGCGACCTGCGCAATTTTCCAATCTGTAGGTACAGATCTATTGGTGAGTGAGCGGTTGTATATGATTGCTAAGTAGGGAGCTATAGTATCAGCGTAATCTGAAAGGAACCTAAACGGTATACAATCTGGACCTGAAGACTTGCTCGTATCAAGCGATTTGAGTTGCTTCGCAACCCCTAAGGTATCTACTTCTAAGAAACTCATGCTAGCAGATGTTCGTGTTTCAAATTCTGGAATATTTCATTCGTCTTCCCTGGTGAAGGAATTTCAGAAAACTGCGTTCAATAACTCCGCTTTAGCGGCACAGTCGTCGATAACAGTACCATCGGCACTGCGCAGCGAAGGTATTGACTGCGTCTTGCCGCTTGTGTACTTTACATACGACCAGAATTTCTTCGGATTTTCTACCAAATTTTGAGACAATGTTTCGTTGTGGAAACTATTAAAGGCATCTCGCATCGAAGTACGTGCCAAATTTCGCACGTCTGTAAATTTTAGCCCATCTTCAGGATTTCGCGTTCTTCTGAACTTTGCATGCTTTTTCCGTTGCCTCTGCAACAGCGTTCGGACCTTTTTTGTGTACCACGGGGGATCCGTTCCATCTCTTACCAATTTATGAGGTATGAATATCTCAGTTTCTATTGCTACTATATCTTTGAATTTGAGCCACATCTCATCTACATTCACATAGTCAGTTCGGAAGGAATGGAAATTGTCTTTTAGGAAGGCTTCTAGTGACACTTTATCCGCTTTTTTAAATAAAATTATTTTGCGTTTGTTTCTGATGGATTTGGAAGAAATGGTATTGAGCCTAGCTACAACGACCTTGTGATCACTAATCCCTGTATCAGTCATGATGCTCTCTATCAGCTCTGGATTGTTTGTGGCTAAGAGGTCAAGTGTGTTTTCGCAACCATTTACAATTCGCGCGGGTTCGTGGACTAACTGCTCGAAATAATTTTCGGAGAAAGCATTTAGGACAATCTCGGAAGACGTTTTCTGCCTACCACCGGTTTTGAACAAGTATTTTTGCCAACATACCGAGGGTTTTCAAAATACTAGTAAGGAGCCCAGTATACATATTGTACTTCTACCCATTGGGTATATGTCTCATCACAGTGGACTCATTTTCACAAGCCTGAGCACCCCACTACTAATTAGAACACCCCTGTTCCTACTCAGCTAGCTTAGGTGTGTTGTGCACCAGTCCTGACCCCTTCTTCTGTCCCATCCACAGAAATACTGTCACTTCTCCTCCCAGCATTCATGTTTTGTATATTTTAATCTTCCATATCTATTGTAATAGAGAGTGTCACAGTCTCTCTGCGTTTGTCCCAAATGTCTTGACATTTAGTGTGCCACTTCAGTACAGAAAACACTCTTTCTTTCCTTAGGCCATGTCAAAGACTCGATCTCTGCTAACACTGTAGCAATCAGTACAGTGTCTTGTTATGTTTCCAGGAATTCTGCCCTTACTTTCAGCAAGGTAGTGGCTGGTGGCCATCTCAGAAAAATGCATCAGGAGAATGCTGCTCTGCTTTGTGAATGATTGCATTTCATTTATTGTGCATCTCAAATCCATGGACTCTTCAAGACCCTCACTGTTTTTCTGTCTTCTGTTGTTCCCAGTAATAACATTTCATATTCATGGTTTAGTAGTGCTCTAACAACCACTCCTGTAGTGTGTCGAAGGTTCCTGCCTTCCCCAGTTTCTTGTAGCACCTGATAAAGTTGTGCACCTGTCCTCATCTACGAATTTAAAATATGTTGCCCTTAATAGTTGTTCTGTATGCAGGTTTTCCATAGCTGCTGCCATTTACAGATGTAAAAACACTTGATGAGCGAAGATCAGTTGTATTGTGGTCGGCTTACTTCAGCAGCATCAGTACAATTGTATATGCATGGTGCAGTTGTGTATAGCTGATGCTGTTGCAGCTTGGCCCAGTACAATGGTGGACTCTCGGAAGCAGTGATGTTCTGATAGTACCCCCGACTTTCTGTAGTTGCAGCTGAAATTTGTTATTCATTTTAGTCAAACTAGGGTTCCATTGCTGTAATAACCATTGAAACTTAAAAGTTTTTTACTCATGTCTGGTGACATACCAACACGAATCCTATCAGCTTCCATAACATATTATGGTTCTTTACTATTAATTTTTTGATACTTTCAACCTCCTTTCATTTTTCTACTCTAGCACATTCTGAAATATTTCTGGCTTTGCAGCCATCGTATTCGACTACAAGCATCTCCTCTTACAGCAGTTGAGAACGCAGCAGTGGCAAGATGACGAAATGTGGTGTGAAGTACCAATGACAGATGGTCTGTTCAGTACGGGGTATTGTGAGAAAGACCACCTAAATTGTGGTCCTTCTCTGCGATTGGCTGTTGCATTCGAAGGTGTGCGCCAAAATCATAATCTTCTGTTATTAATATTAGACAAACTAAACAGCGTATTTACTTGCAGTTCAAGTTAAAGGACCTCTCAGTAGCATGCTATCATTCCATTATTTCACAAGTATTAATAACCAGCAGAGTAATAAAGACCTACTAAACGAAAAGGCAGATGAAGCACTTCAGTGATTTTCGGATCGCACCTAACTTGGATGGTGGGCAAAGTGGTTCGGCTGTAAGATCATAGCTGATTCAGCAGTCTTGGAGGACAGACATGTTGTCTGGTGTAGTCAGCATCAGGTTAAGACTTTATTAGCAATTTATGGTTATTTGGACATGTAGTTGAGAACAGTGTCTGTAATTACAGAGATATGCAGTTCATTGTTTTGTAGAAGAATGGAAATTATTTGTGACTCTAAAGTGGAATGTAATTGTGCAGTTTCTCATGGTCTGCCAATAAAAAGCAAGTGGCATTCTATATAAACACACTAATTGGAAATTTAATTATTCTGTTAAAATCAATTCCTTACAAAGTTTTTTGTAGCCTCAAGATAATGAATCCACGACCTATGTGCTGTTTTCTGCACAAGGGACAACAACTGTAGAAGACTGCAGGTTGGTGAACATTTATTAGAACTTATGCATTCTACTCAGGGTAGTGGAAGCAAATAAACACCTCACGTGAACTGCAATCTTAGTACAAATTAGATCTGTGACACGTCATCTATGGTAAAACAGAGGTGGTATCAAGGAGAGGAAGTTTTCGAGGGAAGGAGTTATATATATAAATCTCTCTCTCTCTCTCTCTCTCTCTCTCTCTCTCTCCCCCAACTTGCTGTTGCTCATCACCTGTATTGTTTTCCCCGTAAGTGTCAGCTGGCCACGTATGTTATCCATCCACTCAGGGCCATTAACACACAAAAAACACTTTCCCTTGTTGTTGTTGCTGCTGCTGCTGCTGCTGGCCTTAGAAACGTAATTTCTGACCTACAAAACAGCTATTTCTCACTCTCGGCAATCATACTGGGTATACTTGACAGAATAGTAGGGCCAGAAAACCAATCTTGACTTCACAGAAGCCCAACTTGTAGACTAAGACTCAAAACTACTTATAGTTTCTAGCAGTGTTCAAACTATTAGTAATACTGAGAAAAAGACTAATGAGTGCATTGATGACTTCAGCAACAATCCACATTAGAAACAGATTTTTCCAAGTGAAAGGACATGGCTGCAGTTACAATTAATGTTAATGTTCACTTACTTTTTATTAGCTTGTTGATGCAATTCTTGATGCAGTGATGTCATGCTGTGTCCTACATGTTCCTGTCTCATGCCACAAGGAGAGTTCCAAAAGAAAGTATTGCCCAAGTTTAGATTTAGGAACGTTTAAGAGTACAGTGAAATAAAATTCAGCAGTTCAAGAATTCAGTTCTGAAGACTATATTCCCCATTCATTAACAAAACTGTGTTGAATCCCTGTGTTGCACTGTTCCTGCTATTGGTTTGACTGCCAGAAAATCTCTGAAGGCACTGCCCTTTCCCCCGATGACTAGAAGATATGTTGCAGTAAATTGCTGGCAGCTTTATGAATGGGACTCTTCCCTGTACAGCCTGTATGCCACGAGCTGATTTCTCTCATATTTCTGATCACTGGCTGTTGAGGGCATGCTGAACCAAGTGATCTCCCATTGGTTAGTTTTTGTTGGCCTCCTGTTTCTTTAATATATTTAACATTTGATTGATTCAGAAAGTGATTTACAATCTGTATTTACAATTTTAGGTTAGTCTCTACCCTTCTCCTCTTTTTCATTATTAAAGTGGACATTATAAGTACACCTTAATTATTTTATAAACATGCTATTTTAACCTCACTCCCTTCCCACAAATGACTGCTTCTTGCTTGTTACCAGGGTGGCTTGCCCCTCCTAGGATTGGTTTGGTACACCACAGCAAATAGAATGTCCATTCTTGGTCTCCTGATGCCTCATTGCACAATGTTATTAATTTTTTTAAATTCTTTTGACCATAAAACATAACCATTACAAGGTCTGCTGCAGATTGTTGATTTTAATTGTAATCTTTCCTATTTTAACCTACCTAACCTGAAACTGATGGATATTTTTCAGATTTTAAGGATTAGGTGATGTCCCTGAGTGTTATTATTTGACTGACAACCCACTAGCTGGAGTGACCTATCTTGTAAGGGATCTGAAATGGGTCACTTGAAGGAGTTAAGACTTGCTGTTAATCACTGCTCGTTTCCTTACTCAGGTCTAAATTTACTACCAACGCCCTTTATTGCCTCTGCTGTATCGTGGTAAAGATGGAAACTGTGTAAGAAGATGTTAAATAAAAGTGTGCCTAATCCATATAGAAGAGCTTATAAATTGGTTGTACACAAAACTGCTATTAAATGCTTGCCATTTTCTAAATAAATGCAAGGCCATCTGTTATGGTGGAATATTCTAGGTTTGAAATTAGCAGCTATATGTCTGCTAACACCACAGTACATTTGTTTCAGACAGTGACCCAACTCTAACTTTCTGCAACTGCCCTCACTATATTGCACTCTCATATGCTGTTTTAAGCATACCTTACTACTTACATGCTAATGGACCCCTCTCTCTACTGCTGAAATCATTATTTAACAAAGTTAATCACCATGGTCAGAAACAGTCTGCAAAGCTTGTAAGGGTCTTGCAAGGTAGGATGTGCTGAGAAATAATTATTAAGGAAAAAATTGAAACATTGCACCATTTACAAGTTAATTAGGATTGAAATTAGTCAATCAAGCCTTTGTGCACCCAAATTCGAGTTGCTGCCAGAGGCAGTGTCATCGAATGTGTTCTTTGTTTGGTTTCCTAAGACCAAGCAGCAGAGTGATACAAAAATTGGACATGTGATGGTAATTTAGAATGCCAGGGGAAGAGTGAGTGGTGGTGACAAGCTGTGGGACCCAGGGCAAACACTGTTAGCAGTTACAAAGAGCTTTTTATCATGGTACATGGTGTTGTGAGGCAGGTATGCCTCTTCCCACTGACCCTGGCTGAGTCTGATGAATAGGCAACAGCTTCAGCCTCATGCTGCGGGGCTGGCACCTCAAACTGCTGAGGCCACAACCTCTGTAGGCCACAGTTGTTGATGCTAGTGGTGCTTCATGTTGTGCTATGATGATGCTCCACATGGGAGGCAGTCCCTCGGCTCCGAATGCAGCTACAGTGGCGGCATAAGTAGACCGAAGTGCTCTGTCTCCCTTGGGGTCTTGTAGGCCTGGCGAGCCCTTACCCTGTTCCCATCACTGTGCTCTCGGGCAGTAGTTGGTGACAGGTGAGTTTGTGCACACAATGGCCTGACTGGCTAACTTCAATGTTAATTAAATCAGAAACAGCACAACATATAAAATTTCTTCTGAGCAATTATGTTGCAGCCCAACCTACCCTGAACACCTTTACAAGCTTTTCATGCTTTTCCTGACCACTCTGTACTCGGGCCGGTGCACTCATCAAAACATACTGTGCCATATCTCAAATATAATTTTAGAATGGAAACTACTGCCTAAATCATTACTTATTTTTTATTAAATTACAAGAAGTCTTAATATTTGGCCCTTGAAACACGGACCTTTTCAAGGTGGGCAGCTTGTGTGCCTCACCGATACATATATCTGTACCATAGGTGCAACTGCAATGAGAGGGATATCTGTGGAGAGGCCCGACAAACCTGTGGCTCCTAATCATCAGCAGCAGACTTTTCAGTAGTTGCAACCACAACAATGTGGATGATTGATCTTGCCTTACAGCATTAGCTAATGTGGCCATTCTGTGATGGTACCAGCAAGCCACTGAAAGCAAGGAAAAACCACAGTTGTTTATTTATTCATTGTGATTTATTTCATAGATATTACTGTGTGATAGTGTGTAGATGTGGAACAAATCAAAAAATTTAATTCATTTTTATGTTCATGTCATTAAATCACAAAAAGATGTTAGAAAAACAGTTAACAATCATAAATACAAATTGGCACTCACACATTGCAGTTAAAAATACAAATTTCAGATATTATGTAAACATAGTTTGATTTACAATGTACAAAGATCATTTTTGTGACTTACATGACACAAAAAATGTGATTTTAAAGGTGTAATTAAAATAGCAACAGATATTAAAATAGTAAGACACAGAAAGATATTAGAAATAGTCTTGCCTGTCTGTATTAAGGAACTCATCTAGAGAACAGAAACTTTTTTTTAACAAAAGCTCCTTTAACTTAGTTTTAAATAATTCATTATCTCACAGGGACTAAAATGACTTGGAAGTGAGTTGAAGATTTGTGCGCTACTGTATTTTGCACCAGAGACAAATTCTTCAGGTTCCAGTGTGTGTCATATTTCTTTCTTGTGTTATGATGGTGGTACAACTCATTTGCTTCATATTAAGGAGGATTGTAAAGCATGAATGTCGCAATTGAAGAGAGAGAGTGTGAGGTAGTGATTAATATCTCTAATTGCTTAAAAAGATAACACCATGAGGTTCTTAGATGCATTCCACTCACAACTCGAACAAATTTATATGATTGGCAAAGACTCTTTTTGATTGCCGTGAAATGCCTCTGAAGGTGATCCCATACCACCACCAGTGTAGGCAAATTTTGGATATTATTCTGATAAACATTACTCCATTAAGCCTTTTCAAGTGTGTCATGCATGCAGGTGCACCTGTTGTCTGTATGGACACCTAAGAATTTTAAACAGTATATCATCTGTATTCTCTGGCTCCTCTATGCAAAAACTATCTGTTGTGGCCTTTTGTAATCAGAATTGAACTGAACTGAATCTAATTGGCTTTAGTAAGATTTATTGCTAGGGTGTTTACTATGAACTAGTTCTGAATTTATGCAGGTAAATGGTTGGCATTAAACTCAGCTGGTGGGTGTCTTATTGTCTATGACAGTGTTTGTGTCATCTGGAAATATTGTGGAGTTAGATGACAGAGTTAGGTCATTGGCGTATGTAAGAAATAGGAGGGGGCCAAGGGCAGAATCTTGTGGGACTGCATAATATATCTTTTTCCCAATCAAACTTTGCCCCTCCTACCCACATGCTATTTCCATCTAACAGTGCTTTCTGTTGCCTGTGCTGTAGGTAGGATTTCTGCTGTTGTCCAGTTGTATGTGGATTCCATGTTGGCGTGTTTTGTCTTTAAGTATCCTATGATCAGCACTGTCAAAAAGCCTAAGACAGTTCGTAACATATGCCAACTGGAAATGTTTTCTTGTGAAGATATCCCAAAATGCTATTTGTAAATGAAAATAGGACTTCAATTATCAAGATACCTATTCCCAAACCAAATTTTCACCTATTATGTCAAGGTGATGAACTATCATGGCACACGTTATTTTTTCACAGACTTCAGAAAATGCAGTCAAAAGGGAGATAAGGTGATTAATTTGTAACATTTTTTGGTATCACCTTTTTTGTAGATGATCTAGACTACTGCATGTTTTGTCCTGTTGGTAGAGGTACTTGATTGAGGGAGGTGTTAAATATGTCAGCCAGAAGTTTACTCAACTGATTTCAGTTGGCTTTCAGCAGTTAGCAAAAACTTAACAGGCATCAATATTTTTTGAACTGTTTGGGGAAGTGATGGTTTTCCTTACTTCCTGTGCTGTTATGAGGGCTGCACAGAACTGCTCCATAAAATTAGTTAAATGTTCTTTCAGTATTCTAATTGCCTTTCCTGAAGATCTGTCGCATCCTGTTTCATCAGTAACACTTGAAAAGTGCTCATTAAAGATTTTTGCCAGTCTCTTGTTGGTGTATTTGCTTATCTTCAGTGTCTAGAAATTTTTTTGGCCCTACTGGGAAAATCTGCATCAGTATCACTCCATATCACTTCCCTAAGAGTTGATTTTGCTATTAGACTTATTAATTTTTGAGTTAAAGTTTAAACTTTTTGACTTCTGAATAACTTTGCTTAGGATTTTACAATATTTTTATATTGATTTGACTGGGTGGGGTTAACTGAATTTTTTGATCAGTGTACAGTTCTCAATATTTTTTGCATGAAATCTTTATAACAGTAGTGACCTTTTGGTAGATTCTTCAGTTTGAGCCTTAAGCAGCGTGTAAAAAGCTATATATACAAATTAGAAGTTATGGCAAGAAACACTACTTATTTAGGCAAGTGCACTGTTTCCTCACTTGGTTCCTTTTATATCTACATAAATAATCTCCAGGCCACCATATGATTTATGGTGGGGATACCGTGTACCACTACCAGTTATTTCTTTTCCTCTTCCTCTCGCAAATGGAGTGAGAGGAAATAATCACTGTGTATATGCCTCCACATGAGCCCTAATTTCTCTTACTTTTTCTTCATGGCCCATACACACAAAATACTTTTCCAGCAGTAGAACCATTTTGCAGTCAGCTGCAACTGCCGTGTCTCTAATTTTTTCGACAGTGTTTCATGAAAGAATGTTGTTTTCCCTCCAGGGATTCCCATTTGAGTTCACAAAGCATTTGCATAACACACACATGTTGATCGAACTTAGCGGTAACAAATCTAGCAGGTTCAATGTCTGCCTTTAATCTGACTTCCTGGGAATCCCAAACACTTGAGCAGTACTCAAGAATGGATTTCGCAAGTGTTCTATATGTGTATCCTTTCTAGATAAGCTACACCTTCCTAAAATTCTCCCAATAAACCAGAGTTGGCTGTTTGTGTTCCCTACTACCTTCCTTACATACTTATTCCATTTCACATTGCTTCGGAACATTACACTTAGATACATAATCAATGTGACTATGTTAAGCAGTGCACAACTAATTCTGTATTCAAACATAAAAGGGTTTTGACTTACATTTTTTCTACATTTAGGACAAACTGCCATTCATCACACCAAATAGAATTTCTGCGAAGTCATCCTGCATGCTTCTGTGATCTTTTTGAGCCAGTGGCTCCTTCAGGCAGATGGTTGAAAGGGAAGGACAAGGAACGAAGGAAATGAACTGACAAAGTTTAGGAAATGGGGAAAGTTATGGAAAAGTTGCCCAGAACTCTGGGTCAGGGCAGACTTACAAAATGGGATGAGAAGGAAGACTGTTGGGGACTGCATCACATGAGATTTAAAAACCTGAGGGGCTTAAAAGTGGAAGATAGGGCACTGAGCAAGACAGAGATTACTGTCAAAACATCGTGAAAGAGTTAGCAAGACTGGAAAGCTAAGTGCATTGTATGTGGTAGACAAGTGATGTGAGGGCAGAAAAAAATAGACTAATCAGAAAATAAGAGAGATAGAAAATTAAAAGCAAGTGAATAAAAGGAATAGTTACTGAAAAGAAATGTTGAGACCAAAGAAATTAAGGTAAATTTAGGTCATGGGGGTGGCGAGAACCAAGGACATTGTTCTAATGCCAGTTCCCACTTCCAGGTTCTGAGAAACTGGTGTCAGGGGAGAGAATCAAGATGGCATGTATGCTGAATGACATTGAGGTCATGATTTCCACATTGTAGAGCATGCTCTGCAACATGGTATTTTGTGTTGCTAGTATACACACTCTGTCTGTGCCCATTCAACCTAACTGATAACTTTGCGGTTGTCATTCCTTTTCTCCACTCCATTTTAGTTTTCTCTATCTCTCTTATTTTCTGATTAGTCTATTTTTCCCGGCCCTAACATGTTTAAGCCCTCAGGTGCATCTCACCTGCTGCAGTCCCCAACAATCAATCTTTCCCTCTTATCCTGTCCAGTACATTTACCCTAACCTGCCATTCTGGCCAATGTTGCCATAACTCTCATCATTTCCTAAACTTCACCGTTAATTTGCCTTTATCCCTCTTCCTTCCTCTTCGACCCTTCTGCCAGGAGGAGGATCCACTGGCTCTGGAAGCTTCATGATTTCCACAACTTTTGTGTATGTTTTCTCCTGCTGCCACTCAATGAGTAGATTTTGTTATCTATCCAATTATAGTATGTTTTCAAAAATTCATTATTTTTTTGGTAGCGTATACTTCTCACTCAACAAAAGTACTTACCCATATACTACTGCATCATCAGCAACCAGTCACAGATTGCTGCCCATCCTACCCTTCATGTCATTTATGTATATAGAGAACAAGAGCTGTCCTATCACACTTCCTTGAAGCACTTCTAATGATACAGTTTTCGCTGATGAACACTCGCCATTGAGGACAACGTTGAGTATGCTTGGACATCATTAACAGTCTGCCATAGGGCACCATGTCAAATGCTTATATATGCAGGAGTCACCTACACTTTTTCCAATCGCTTGTGACTTTTTGCTAGGTGAGAGATTCATATAAATGCGATCTAAGTAAGGGGCTACGTCCATAGAGTACCCTTTGGAAAACTGAATTGGCTACAGTACAAAAATGTTACAAGGCGCTATTTCAAATGTTTCTATTATGCAGTCATCCATTTTGATTCATATGTATCACACATAGGGCAAAGACCCGCACAGCTGGAATTGGGATGGCTTATAGATAACGAATCTACCCATGACTTCAATGACATATTGGTCCTCAGTCCAGCGCTTATGCAACCTCTGTAGTACTAGTAGTAAACGGCTCAGAATACATTATTTTTATTTGTACGACCACACACCAGCAGCACGATTTTACGTAATCGATTTACATGCTAAATAATTAAAATTATAGACAGATACATAAAATTTTGCATGAGTCAAGCACCATTAGTCGATGATTGGCTCAAATGACTCTGAGTACAATGAGACTTTTTTTTAAATTTCGTTTTGTTCGTTTTCGTTCGTTGCATCCGATCGGGGCAGACGTCGTAAGACACCCTTTTAAGTTTGTTGTTGATCTATTAACCCTCTGACCAAACACGCTGAGCTACCGTGCTGGCATGGGACTTAATATCTGACGTTATCAGTCCCCTAGAACTTAAAACAACTAAAACCTAACTAACCTAAGGACATCACACACATCCATACCCTGAGGCAGGATTCGAACATGCAACCATAGCGGTCGCACGGTTCCAGACTGAAGTGCCTAGAACCACTCATCCACACCATCCAGCCTTCGATGACTGGTAAAGGCTTAAAATCCCTGTCATACCTTCTAAATGTGATTGTAATTGCACTACGCCATATGCATCCAGTACATCCACTAGTGTAACCCTCCAGAAAAAAATTGGTGGGAAATTGTTTCCAGCAGCATAATGCATCACATAACGAAAATGGCGGGAAAATAGACCAATTGGGCTACATCCACTAGCCTAACCCCCAAACCCCCTAGAAAATGGCGGCAAGTTCAAGTTCCATCGTGATAATGGCAGGAAAACCGGACTTGTCTTTATTATCATTTAAACAATATCATGCAGGTGTGTTCGCCATGAGCTCCAGACTCCAACCGGCGTAGTTCATATTCTCATCAGCAGAGGGTGCCCCCCTTATGTCAGATCATCACACAACTACTGTTATTGAAGATGGCTGCACCTGATGTATCCACCACGTGGTTCAGAGTCTACTTCATATCGTCGCCACAAGAGAGCGCCACTGTGACATATGATTATGACGCAAGATGGCTGCACCCAGTGTATCCACCATGTGGTGTAAGATTGTACACTTGGCCTACCTCCACTAACCTAACCCCCCCCCCCCCCCCTCAATAAAAATCTCGCGAAGTTCAAATTCCAACATAATAATGCAGCATACTTACGATAATGGCGGGAAAAACGGACTTGTCTTTATTATTTAACCAATTTCAAGCAGATGTGTTCTCCACTGGGTCTGGACTCCAACTGGCTCAGTTCATATCGGTGCCACCAGAGGGCACTCTCCTGACGTCAGATCATGACGCAAGTACTGTTATTCAAGATGGTTGCACCCAATGTATCCAACACGAGCTCAAGTGGCGTAGTTCAAATCGTGACCACCAGAGGACGCTACCACGACGTTGCGTGATGACAAAAGATCATCTGCTCTCTCTTACACACGTTATAAGCAGACACGCGGCACGACACCGGCCCACGGGCGTCTGACCGCCTACATCACACGCCCTCGGCCGCCACCTCCATATACACATAGTCATCTGTAAATATGCAAACACCCACATCGCGCAACTAACCTATCAATTACCTAAGTACTTAATGCCATTTCAATTTTAATCATATTAAATAATTCAATTTACAATTTCATATAGGTATCAAAAACGTGTTCACTATACTCTCAACTACATAGTTTCAACAACTTTTCAAGGTCTAGACCGCCACGTCTTCCTAGGAACCATCGCCAGGTTTGAATTCTGGCAGTGAAGAAAGGTCACTTGCGCTTTCGCTACCAACCTAAGAAAATTGGGGGGAAAAGAAAGGACACTTGTACTAACCTCATCCAACCGACCGCCACTTCGTCCTAGGATCAGGCGCCAAGTGTGAAATCTTTCTGTAAACAAAGCTCACTTGCATTTTCGCTACCATTGTAAGAAAATTGCTGCAAATAAAGCTCACCACCACTACTAACCGAAGTCGCCAGACCACCACCTCTTCCTAGGGACGGGCGGTAAAATGACTCAGCCTGCACTAGGCTGATGGAACGAGGAAGGAGTGTACTTTATCTATTTGCGAGCAGTTTATTTAGGGATGGAGTATATGTATTACAGAACACACGCTCTGACACGTCCCACAGCATACAGATCTGCAAACCACTGCTACCTAACTCATGTATAAAGGTCTACACATACTCTTGCTAATTGTAAACCGTCAAAAATAACACATTGCACAGCCTACAGACATGTGAACCACCCACAAACAATGCAGAGCATTTACGTCCAGATAGCCAAACAACTTCTAAATTGTAAAATTATAATCCATGAAAAAGACTCTGCTTGCTAATTGTCAAATGCTGAAATCATACAACAGCCTTTATTTAAACAATTAGAGGCAGCACCACCACTAAGTGTATTCGACATTGAGTCAATAGCCCGTCTGACGTAGTTCATATAGATGCCACTAGAGGATGCTGTAGTGACGCAAGTACTGTAATCTAAGATGGCGCCATCTAGTGGGTTCACCACGAGCTCCAGACCCCAACTGGCTTAGTACATTTCTTCACCATCAGATGAATCCACAGTGACACCAACTGATGACGCAAGTACAGTTATCCATGATGGCGGCAAACAGTGTGTTCTCGACAAGGTCTAATAGTACCACCAGCAGAGGACGCCGTCATTTGTTTCCTGATGTAAACCAAGATTGTGAGGTTAAACAACTCAGCCTGGTCTGTGCTGCTGGGGAGAGCGTCGAATGACTGCACTCTATTTTCGAACATTTTAGTTAGGCATTGATTAGATTTATCACACTGTCACAAAACATCCATCCAGATGTGCCTGGGGTCATGTTGCACAGCCCACAGACCCGTAAACAAAAACTAATATCAGTACACAATAGCAAACTGCTCCTAAATAATTCAGTACGTATATAAACAAACATGCTCAGTACCTGTAAACTGTCCAAATAACGCATAGAACAGACTACAGAGCCTTTCGCAAAGTAACACAACAGACACATGCAAGCAGCCTCCACCAAACCCGCACCTCCCCCCCCCCCCCCCCCCCCCCCCTCAAGCCACACGCCCGTCAACTATCAAACCGCGCACAGGTACCTGCCCGGCTTCCGCAAACATGAGGTGACGACAGCCGCATTCATACTTTACGCCCATGAAATTCCTATCCAGATACCTAGACGCCTACGATGATGCAAGCGAAGCTGGTCCACGCGCGCCCAAACCCTCACGAACTGAGGCAGCCGCAGCTCGGGTCCTGCGTCGTTGTCGAACACCGGTGAAAGTTACATACCTCTATAGTGCCACCGTTACACATACGTCATAGCATTCCAAAACGCGTTCACACCAGTCACATATTCACGGCATCTCCATGTGTCACTTGTCTTTACCGTTGAATGCCGAACAGCGCAGAGCATGTTGACACACGCATTCAACTGCACGTACCCGGCCCACCATGACTGACGCAACACCTCCAAGTGCACGCACATAATTAAAAACTCATCTAACAACATTCCAAATCTTATTCTTACGTCACATTGCTTTGTAAAAAAAAAAAAAAAAAAAGAGCCAAGTCAACCTCTCGGGAATTGTATACTGTCCCAGAAATAGTTAACGCTCGCTTTCTTGATGCCTCAGCTTGTATGCAAGAAAATTCTTACCATAACACAACCTGTTTACGAAAAATAGCGCGGAATGCAGTCTCCCCAGCGCTCCAAACACATTATGCTTCCAGATTTCAACATATGTAAACGTTCCCTCCGCTATGTAGAGACTCCTATATAACAGCACAACTAATGTCAATGAATCCTGCATTCTGATTGGCTCTTACCGAATTTACACGCCGAATTACTTATGCCGCCGATATCGAAGCACCAATCACCTATTCTTTTTCGGACTTCCAGCGGTTATTTTGCACATATCGCTAAATTGCATTCACAGTTAAACCCGCAAAATTGTCTCCACATTATGAAATACATACCAACAGACAAGAATATTCAAAGCCCGGAATATATTTACCAATGTAACTAGAATTAAATATCACCATTACTGCTACAGTCTGATACCAATCATTGTACACGTAATGTCTCCTCTTGACGACTGTGTTTCAGTATCAATAGTGCTTATAATTTTCCACTCTCTCTCATACCCTACTCCTTATCCTTGTGCTCAATCTATACGTCCCTCACAATAGGACACACAGTCATCCTCTCTAGTCATGCCATAACATAAACAATATTAACTTTACAATGCAATATATATATACATTTTAAACAATGTAATCCACACTAACTTTACAAAACAATATATACCCATTTTACATCATTGTAGGATGTATCCCCGCTAGTAACTATCATCTTAATTATGCCTTATGCATGCATGGTATAATTTCTGAACAGTAGGCGGATGTGAACAGTGGACACAATACGTCTCCACAAAGCTACACTCCTGGAAATTGAAATAAGAACACCGTGAATTCTTTGTCCCAGGAAGGGGAAACTTTGACGACACATTCCTGGCGTCAGATACATCACATGATCACACTGACAGAACCACAGGCACATAGACACAGGCAACAGAGCATGCACAATGTCGGCACTAGTACAGTGTATATCCACCTTTAGCAGCAATGCAGGCTGCTATGCTCCCATGGAGACGATCGTAGAGATGCTGGATGTAGTCCTGTGGAACGGCTTGCCATGCCATTTCCAACTGGCGCCTCAGTTGGACCAGCGTTCGTGCTGGACGTGCAGACCGCGTGAGACAACGCTTCATCCAGTCCCAAACATGCTCAATGGGGGACAGATACGGAGATCTTCCTGGCCAGGGTAGTTGACTTACACCTTCTAGAGCACGTTGGGTGGCACGTGATACATGCGGACGTGCAATGTCCTGTTGGGACAGCAAGTTCCCTTGCCGGTCTAGGAATGGTAGAACGATGGGTTCGATGACGGTTTGGATGTACCATGCACTATTCAGTGTCCCCTCGACGATCACCAGAGGTGTACGGTCAGTGTAGGAGATCGCTCCCCACACCATGATGCCGGGTGTTGGCCCTGTGTGCCTCGGTCGTATGCAGTCCTGATTGTGGCACTCACCTGCACGGCGGCAAACACGCATACGACCATCATTGGCACCAAGGCAGAAACGACTCTCATCGCTGAAGACGACATGTCTCCATTCGTCCTTCCATTCACGCCTGTCGCGACACCACTGTAGGCGGGCTGCACGATGTTTGGGCGTGAGCGGAAGAAGGCCTAACGGTGTGCGGAACCGTAGCCCAGCTTCATTTAGACGGTTGCGAATGGTCCTCGCCGATACCCCAGGAGCAACAGTGTCCCTAATTTGCTGGGAAGTGGCGGTGCGGTCCCCTACGACATTGCGTAGGATCCTACGGTCTTGGCGTGCATCCGTGCGTCGCTGCGGTCCGGTCCCAGGTCGACGGACACGTGCACCTTCCGCAGACCACTGGCGACAACATCGATGTACTGTGGAGACCTCACGCCCCATGTGTTGAGCAATTCGGCGGTACGTCCACCCGGCCTCCCGCATGCCCACTATACACCCTCGCTCAAAGTCCGTCAACTGCACATACGGTTCACGTCCACGCTGTCGCGGCATGCTACCAGTGTTAAAGACTGCGATGGAGCTCCGTATGCCACGGCAAACTGGCTGACACTGACGGCGGCGGTGCACAAATGCTCCGCAGCTAGCGCCATTCGACGGCCAACACCGCGGTTTCTGGTGTGTCCGCTGTGCCGTGCGTGTGATCATTGCTTGTACAGCCCTCTCGCAGTGTCCGGAGCAAGTATGGTGGGTCTGACACACCGGTGTCAATGTGTTCTTTTTTCCATTTCCAGGAGTGTATATTGCGCTCCTATCATGTAAAGCAACTCTTTTACTATTAGATAAGACAGTTCAGCATAGAGAAACTGTGAAGAAGAATGTATGTCTGATAGGCCGGAAAGGTATTCGATCTAACATTATAGCCCGTTTTTAAGTGCAGAACGTTGTAGTCTTAGGAGTGTGTGTGTGTTTATGTTCTCTGTCTTACAAGTACCTTCCAGGTCCAGATCCTAGACTCTAGAACAATAATTTAGAGTTGATAGCTTCGTTGATTAAGTAAAAATGTGTCCAACTCAATTCGTTAATGGGTGTGCTGAGCAGTGATCTATCCATGTTCGTAGTGATACTCGCACCGTGGAGAGGGCATTGTTTAGCCATGATACTGAAATTGGGGAAACATGCTGTCACATCATTGATCGGTGCTGAACTTAGTGTAAAATTCTTCGTGCTGTCAATTCTGTTGTTTAATATTACAGTACATTGCCGTTGTCTTTTCCACCACATCCACGCATTGTTTACTGCATAATGATGGAGTGACATAGCTTGTTTGAGTTGGGGAAGAAATTTTGTGGATGGGTGACAACTTCCGGGGTTGCTAGCAGCTAAACAGCGATCGCATACACGAGTGCAAAATTACGAATAACTCGAAATGGAAAGCTGAGCCGCCATCTATTCATCATGGTGACATATGAATTTAAATGTAGAGGTCATGAAACACTTTTGGATGGTGGTTTGTAAACTCTCCACAACACAGCCAAAATCTTCTACACTCCTGGAAATGGAAAAAAGAACACATTGACACCGGTGTGTCAGACCCACCATACTTGCTCCGGACACTGCGAGAGGGCTGTACAAGCAATGATCACACGCACTGCACAGCGGACACACCAGGAACCGCGGTGTTGGCCGTCGAATGGCGCTAGCTGCGCAGCATTTGTGCACCGCCGCCGTCAGTGTCAGCCAGTTTGCCGTGGCATACGGAGCTCCATCGCAGTCTTTAACACTGGTAGCATGCCGCGACAGCGTGGACGTGAACCGTATGTGCAGTTGACGGACTTCGAGCGAGGGCGTATAGTGAGCATGCGGGAGGCCGGGTGGACGTACCGCCGAATTGCTCAACACGTGGGGCGTGAGGTCTCCACAGTACATCGATGTTGTCGCCAGTGGTCGGCGGAAGGTGCACGTGCCCGTCGACCTGGGACCGGACCGCAGCGACGCACGGATTCACGCCAAGACCGTAGGATCCTACGCAATGTCGTAGGGGACCGCACCGCCACTTCCCAGCAAATTAGGGACACTGTTGCTCCTGGGGTATCGGCGAGGACCATTCGCAACCGTCTCCATGAAGCTGGGCTACGGTCCCGCACACCGTTAGGCCGTCTTCCGCTCACGCCCCAACATCGTGCAGCCCGCCTCCAGTGGTGTCGCGACAGGCGTGAATGGAGGGACGAATGGAGACGTGTCGTCTTCAGCGATGAGAGTCGCTTCTGCCTTGGTGCCTATGATGGTCGTATGCGTGTTTGGCGCCGTGCAGGAGAGCGCCACAATCAGGACTGCATACGACCGAGGCACACAAGCCCAACACCCGGCATCATGGTGTGGGGAGCGATCTCCTACACTGACCGTACACCTCTGGTGATCGTCGAGGGGACACTGAATAGTGCACTGTACATCCAAACCGTCATCGAACCCATCGTTCTACCATTCCTAGACCGGCAAGGGAACTTGCTGTTCCAACAGGACAATGCACGTCCGCATGTATCCCGTGCCACCCAACGTGCTCTAGAAGGTGTAAGTCAACTACCCTGGCCAGCAAGATCTCCGGATCTGTCTCCCATTGAGCATGTTTGGGACTGGATGAAGCGTTGTCTCACGCGGTCTGCACGTCCAGCACGAACGCTGGTCCAACTGAGGCGCCAGGTGGAAATGGCATGGCAAGCCGTTCCATAGGACTACATCCAGCATCTCTACGATTGTCTCCATGGGAGAATAGCAGCCTGCACTGCTGCGAAAGTTGGATATACACTGTACTAGTGCCGACATTGTGCATGCTCTGTTGCCTGTGTCTATGTGCCTGTGGTTCTGCAGTGTGATCATGTGATGTATCTGACCCCAGGAATGTGTCAATAAAGTTTCCCCTTCCTGGGACAATGAATTCACGGTGTTCTTATTTCAATTTCCAGGAGTGTACTTTCCTTATGCAGTAAATGTCTTGTATAAAACTCATCCACTGTGTGTCGCATATAATCGTAGTTACAGTTACAAAATTATTTACACCATGCGATGTCTAGTTTTCTGTGAGAGGCCGTCGATCATGGCGTCTTAATGTCAGTTTAGAAGGTGACACAGGCATCGAAGTCGCTGCAGAAAAAAAGGAAATGTTTGGTATTGTACAAAAGCATGTTAGAAAAAAGTGTTTCAAACAGCTAAACAGGACCTGATGGAGCATCTCATACGATCATTCATCTAGAGTATAGGTGAACAAAATTTAAAGTTGTCTATGTAGTATTTGTATATTAAATATGATCGTCTTCACATTGGCAAATGCGGTTTGATGTGTCAGACTTGGTGAACCATTAGGAAAGCCATGGTGGCTTCACGCTACGCTATTCTGGGGAAGTAATGTGAAATTTTTTTCTCCGCAGCTATACCTAACTGCACCCGCATCGGTGCCTAAGTGACTTGTAAATAGGATGAGCTTTTATAATTGGTAATTTTTCTATGTTGGAGGGGGGGGGGGTAGAGAATAATGATGATATCATGTCTGGCTGATTGATGTGAATGGACGTGAATGTGTATAGTACTTGTATCTAGTTTGCGGACATAGGACATTGCACGCATTTCTGTCGAATCGACAAAACACACTACTCTGGTCGTTCTGTTTCAACATGGAGTGCGAAATGTCTTGGGTATGTGTTTCTTCGACTTCTGCACAATTCCGAGTTAAATACTAAGGAACACTTGTGGAAAGCTGTAGAAATGGGTGCGTCTGCAAGATGTGTAGGGTGTGACTAAAAGGAGGCTGTAATTTTACTGTAGCAGACAGGTTCGAGGAAGTTTACTCGTTTAGAGATATGAGAGTGCGTGAAATAAGATTCACATGTGGGTGTGAAGTTATGCAAGTATGTGCTTGAATGGAAGACTTCATTCCAAATGATGGACATAATTTCTAACATATATCGTAACACTAGAGATCTGAGAAGCTAGTCTACATTTTCCCCCCTTAGGACCTCAATTGGCACATCCTCTAGTACTACTACTGTTTGTGCTGCTTGTCAATCAATCATCGCCTATAATTCAGTGGATATATCGTGGAACGTCTGATATGGTCTCTGTGGTGTCACCGCCAGACACCACACTTGCTAGGTGTTGTTGTTGTTGTTGTCTTCAGTCCTGAGACTGGTTTGATGCAGCTCTCCATGCTACTCTATCCTGCGCAAGCTGCTTCATCTCCCAGTACCTACTGCAACCTACATCCTTCTGAATCTGCTTAGTGTACTCATCTCTCGGTCTCCCTCTACGATTTTTACCCTCCACACTGCCCTCCAATGCTAAATTTGTGATCCCTTGATGCCTCAAAAACATGTCCTACCAACCGATCCCTTCTTCTAGTCAAGTTGTGCCACAAACTTCTCTTCTCCCCAATCCTATTCAATACCTCCTCATTAGATACGTGATCTATCGACCTTATCTTCAGTATTCTTCTGTAGCACCACATTTCGAAAGCTTCTATTCTCTTCTTGTCCAAACTAGTTATCGTCCATGTTTCACTTCCATACATGGCTACACTCCAAACAAATACTTTCAGAAACGACTTCCTGATACATAAATCTATATTCGATGTTAACAGATTTCTCTTCTTCAGAAACGCTTTCCTTGCCATTGCCAGTCTACATTTTATATCCTCTCTACTTCGACCATCATCAGTTATTTTACTTCCTAAATAGAAAAACTCCTTTACTACTTTAAGTGTCTCATTTCCTAATCTAATTCCCTCAGCATCACCCGATTTAATTTGACTACATTCCATTATCCTCGTTTTGCTTTTGTTAATGTTCATCTTATATCCTCCTTTCAAGACACTGTCCATTCCGTTCAACTGCTCTTCCAAGTCCTTTGCCGTCTCTGACAGAATTACAATGTCATCGGCGAACCTCAAAGTTTTTACTTCGTCTCCATGAATTTTAATACCTACTCCAAATTTTTCTTTTGTTTCCTTTACTGCTTGCTCAATATACAGATTGAATAACATCGGGGAGAGGCTACAACCCTGTCTCACTCCTTTCCCAACCACTGCTTCCCTTTCATGCCCCTCGACTCTTATTACTGCCATCTGGTTTCTGTACAAATTATAAATAGCCTTTCGCTCCCTGTATTTTACCCCTGCCACCTTTAGAATTTGAAAAAGAGTATTCCAGTCAACATTGTCAAAAGCTTTCTCTAAGTCTACAAATGCTAGAAACGTAGGTTTGCCTTTTCTTAATCTTTCTTCTAAGATAAGTCGTAAGGTCAGTATTGCCTCACGTGTTCCAACATTTCGACGGAATCCAAACTGATCCTCCCCGAGGTCTGCATCTACCAGTTTTTCCATTCGTCTGTAAAGAATTCGCGTTAGTATTTTGCAGCCGTGGCTTATTAAACTGATAGTTCGGTAATTTTCACATCTGTCAACACCTGATTTCTTTGGGATTGGAATTATTATATTCTTCTTGAAGTCTGAGGGTATTTCGCCTGTCTCATACATCTTGCTCACCAGCTGGTAGAGTTTTGTCATGACTGGCTCTCCCAAGGCCGTCAGTAGTTCTAATGGAATGTTGTCTACTCCGGGGGCCTTGTTTTGACTCAGGTCTTTCAGTGCTCTGTCAAACTCTTCACGCAGTATCGTATCTCCCATTTCGTCTTCATCTACATCCTCTTCTATTTCCATAATATTGTCCTCAAGTACATCGCCCTTGTATAAACCTTCTATATACTCCTTCCACCTTTCTGCCTTCCCTTCTTTGCTTAGAACTGGGCTGCCATCTGAGCTCTTGATATTCATACACGTGGTTCTCTTCTCTCCAAAGGTCTCTTTAATTTTCCTGTAGGCAGTATCTATCTTACCCCTAGTGAGATAAGCTTCTACATCCTTACATTTGTCCTCTAGCCATCCCTGTTTAGCCATTTTGCACTTCCTGTCGATCTCATTTTTGAGACGTTTGTATTCCTTTTTGCCTGCTTCATTTACTGCATTTTTATATTTTCTCCTTTCATCAATTAAATTCAATATTTCTTCTGTTACCCAAGGATTTCTAGCAGCCCTCGTCTTTGTACCTACTTTATCCTCTGCTGCCTTCACTACTACATCCCTCAGAGCTACCCATTCTTCTTCT
This sequence comes from Schistocerca gregaria, assembly GCF_023897955.1. Taxonomy (NCBI): domain Eukaryota; kingdom Metazoa; phylum Arthropoda; class Insecta; order Orthoptera; family Acrididae; genus Schistocerca; species Schistocerca gregaria. Next base: position 364,948,349 of record NC_064931.1, read on the forward strand.
ACTGTACTTCTTTCCCCTATTCCTGTCAATTGTTCCCTTATGCTCTCTCTGAAACTCTGTACAACCTCTGGTTCTTTCAGTTTATCCAGGTCCCATCTCCTTAATTTCCCACCTTTTTGCAGTTTCTTCAGTTTTAATCTACAGGTCATAACCAATAGATTGTGGTCAGAGTCCACATCTGCCCCTGGAAATGTCTTACAACTTAAAACCTGGTTCCTAAATCTCTGTCTTACCATTATATAATCTATCTGATACCTTTTAGTATCTCCAGGGTTCTTCCACGTATACAACCTTCTTTCATGATTCTTAAACCAAGTGTTAGCTATGATTAAGTTGTGCTCTGTGCAAAATTCTATTAGGCGGCTTCCTCTTTCATTTCTTAGCCCCAATCCATATTCACCTATTATGTTTCCTTCTCTCCCTTTTCCTACACTCGAATTCCAGTCACCCATTACTATTAAATTTTCGTCTCCCTTCACTATCTGAATAATTTCTTTTATTTCATCGTACATTTCTTCAATTTCTTCGTCATCTGCAGAGCTAGTTGGCATATAAACTTGTACTACTGTAGTAGGTGTGGGCTTCGTATCTATCTTGGCCACAATAATGCGTTCACTATGCTGTTTGTAGTAGCTTACCCGCATTCCTATTTTCCTATTCATTATTAAACCTACTCCTGCATTACCCCTATTTGATTTTGTGTTTATAACCCTGTAGTCACCTGACCAGAAGTCTTGTTCCTCCTGCCACCGAACTTCACTAATTCCCACTATATCTAACTTTAACCTATCCATTTCCCTTTTTAAATTTTCTAACCTACCTGCCCGATTAAGGGATCTGACATTCCATGCTCCGATCCATAGAACGCCAGTTTTCTTTCTCCTGATAACGACATCCTCCTGAGTAGTCCCCGCCCGGAGATCCGAATGGGGGACTATTTTACCTCCGGAATATTTTACCCAAGAGGATGCCATCATCATTTAATCATACAGTAAAGCTGCATGCCCTCGGGAAAATTACGGCTGTAGTTTCCCCTTGCTTTCAGCCGTTCGCAGTACCAGCACAGCAAGGCCGTTTTGGTTAATGTTGCAAGGCCAGATCAGTCAATCATCCAGACTGTTGCCCCTGCAACTACTGAAAAGGCTGCTGCCCCTCTTCAGGAACCACACGTTTGTCTGGCCTCTCAACAGATACCCCTCCGTTGTGGTTGCACCTACGGTACGGCCATCTGTATCGCTGAGGCACGCAAGCCTCCCCACCAACGGCAAGGTCCATGGTTCATGGGGGGAGGACTTGCTAGGTGGTAGCCTATAAATCGGCCGCGGTCCGGTAGTATACGTCAGACCCGCGTGTCGCCACTATCAGTGATTGCAGACCGAGGTCTAGAGAGACTTCCTAGCACTCGCCCCAGTTGTACAGCCGACTTTGCTAGCGATGGTTCACTGAATAAATACGCTCTCATTTTCCGAGACGATAGTTAGCACAGCCTTCAGCTACGTTATTTGCTACGACCTAGCAAGGCGCCATATTCAGTTACCATTGATATTGTGTCTCATGTACTGTCACCAACGATGTTCATCTTTAATGGATTAAAGTTAAGTATTCCACCAGCTACGTCCGTTTTTCTCAATTCTAATTCCCTTGTCATGTTCCAGACTTCACGCCAGCCTGAGTGAGCTAAAACGCGTGCACTTCGGCCTCCTCTAGTGACACGGTGTTGGCTCTCCTGCCAACCACAACAGTCTCGAGACAGAATGCGATGGAAATAGTATAGAATTATACGTGTGAGGGAGTCGCAAATACGTCTTACATACCACGTTCCTTAGCCGAATCACTTCCAAAGTTCATTGATTGTATCACAAAGTTGCATCGTAGGCTGGTAATACGTATTCCTACGATCACTGTCACGGTATTTGCCCGAAAAACACAACCTCATTCATCGTTAATGTCGTACCTCGATTTGTAAAGTGGGTATAGCATTTAACAAGGGTACTTATGTGCTCCTGTAGAACGAAGAGCGCTTGTGACAGTAACATGCAGTAGCTGTTGGGATAGAGTTTTTTGCTTTAACATCTGGTCGATTACGTCTGTGACTTGGGGGTAGACTCGCAGGAAGAACGTAAGACACATGCACACAAATCGTTGATTTTGGGTCAGTATTATTTCGTATCGTAGGCAAACATTTATTCAATAAATATATAATTTTTTCTGGTGCTATAGAGGTATAAAAGATAACTGCTCTCTTTCTGTAAAATGGGTATGTATTGTTTTGTAAAGATAGTGTGGCTTACATTGTTTAAAATGCGTATATATTGCATTGTAAAGTTAATATCGTTTACATTATGGCATGACTAGAGAGGATGGTTGTGTGTCCTGTTGCGAGGGACGTATAGATTGAGCACAAGGATAAAGAGTAGAGATGAGAGAGAGTTTTTAGGTGGAAAATTATAAGCGCTATTGATACTGAAGCACAGTTGTCAAGAGGAGACGTGTACAATGATTGGTGTCAGACTGTAGCAGCAATGGTGATATTTAATTCTAGTTACACTGGTAAATACACTCCTGGAAATTGAAATAAGAACACCGTGAATTCATTGTCCCAAGAAGGGGAAACTTTATTGACACATTCCTGGGGTCAGATACATCACATGATCACACTGATAGAACCACAGGCACATAGACACAGGCAACAGAGCATGCACAATGTCGGCACTAGTACAGTGTATATCCACCTTTCGCACCAATGCAGGCTGCTATTCTCCCATGGAGACAATCGTAGAGATGCTGGATGTAGTCCTGTGGAACGGCTTGAGATGCCATTTCCACCTGGCGCCTCAGTTGGACCAGCGTTCGTGCTGGACGTGCAGACCGCGTGAGACGACGCTTCATCCAGTCCCAAACAGGCTCAATGGGGGACAGATCCGGACAGCTTGCTGGCCAGGGTAGTTGACTTACACCTTCTAGAGCACGTTGGGTGGCACGGGATACATGCGGACGTGCATTGTCCTGTTGGAACAGCAAGTTCCCTTGCCGGTCTAGGAATGGTAGAACGATGGGTTCGATGACGGTTTGGATGTATAGTGCACTATTCAGTGTCCCCTTGACGATCACCAGAGGTGTACGGCCAGTGTAGGAGATCGCTCCCCACACCATGATGCCGGGTGTTGGCCCTGTGTGCCTCGGTCGTATGCAGTCCTGATTGTGGCGCTCTCCTGCACGGCGCCAAACACGCATACGACCATCACTGGCACCAAGGCAGAAGCGACTCTCATCGCTGAAGACGACATGTCTCCATTCGTCCTTCCATTCACGCCTGTCGCGACACCACTGTAGGCGGGCTGCACGATGTTTGGGCGTGAGCGGAAGACGGCCTAACGGTGTGCGGGACCGTAGCCCAGCTTCATTTAGACGGTTGCGAATGGTCCTCGCCGATACCCCAGGAGCAACAGTGTCCCTAATTTGCTGGGAAGTGGCGGTGCGGTCCCCTACGGCACTGCGTAGGATCCTACGGTCTTGGCGTGCATCCGTGCGTCGCTGCGGTCCGGTCCCAGGTCGACGGACACGTGCACCTTCCTCCGACCACTGGCGACAACATCGAAGTACTGTGGAGACCTCACGCCCCACGTGTTGAGCAATTCGGCGGTACGTCCACCCGGCCTCCCGCATGCCCACTATACACCCTCGCTCAAAGTCCGTCAACTGCACATACGGTTCACGCCCACGCTGTCGCGGCATGCTACCAGTGTTAAAGACTGCGATGGAGCTCCGTATGCCACGGCAAACTGGCTGACATTGACGGCGGCGGTGCACAAATGCTGCGCAGCTAGCGCCATTCGACGGCCAACACCGCGGTTTCTGGTGTGTCCGCTGTGCCGTGCGTGTGATCATTGCTTGTACAGCCCTCTCGCAGTGTCCGGAGCAAGTATGGTGGGTCTGACACACCGGTGTCAATGCGTTCTTTTTTCCATTTCCAGGAGTGTATGTTCCATGCTTCGAATATTCTTGTCAGTCTGGTATGTATTTGATAAAGCGGAGACTGTGAATGCAGTTTAGCGATATGTGTAAAATAACCGCTGGAAGTCCGAAAAAGAATAGGTGGATTGTGCTTCGATATCGGCTGCATAAGTAATTCGGCATGTAAATTCGGTAAGAGTCAATCAGACTGCTCGATTCATTGACATCGTTTGTGCTGTGATATAGGAGTCTCCACATAGCGGAGGTAACGTTTGCGTATGTTGCAATCTGGAAGCGTAATACGTTAGGAGCGCTGGGGAGACTGCATTCGGCATAATTTTTCGTAAACATGTAGTGTTAGGGTAAGAATTTCCGTGCATAATGAAATTAGGAGTTGTTTGCGCGTCTGTGGGCTGTGCAACATGGCTCCAGGTACATCTCGATGGGTGTGTTGTGATAGTGTGATAAATATAGTCCATGCCTAAGTTAAATAAATAGAGTGCAGTCATTCGTTGCCCTCCCCAGGAGCACAGACCAGGCTGAGTCGTTGTCCCTAACCATCTTGGTTTACGTCAGGAAACGGATGACAGCGTCCTCTGCTGGTGGTACTATTAGACCTCGTCAAGAACACACTGTTTGCCGCCATCATGGATAACTGTACTTGCGTCATCAGTTGGTGTCACTGTGGCTTCATCTGATGGTGAGGAAATGTACTAAGTCAGTTGGGGTCTGGAGCTCGTGGTGAACCCACTAGGTGGCGCCATCTTAGATTACAGTACTTGCATCACTACAGCGTCCTCTTACAATGGTAGCAAAAATGCAAGTGAGCTTTGTTTACTGGCAGATTTCACACTTGGCGCTTGATCCTAGTACGAAGTGGCCGTTGGGTGGATGAGGTTAGTACAAGTGTCCTTTCTCTCCCCCCAATTTTCTTAGGTTGGTAGCGAAAGCGCAAGTGACCTTTCTTTACTGCCAGAATTCAAACTCAGTGACGGTTCCTAGGAAGAGGTGGCGGTCTGGACATTGAAAAGTAGTGGAAACTAGGAAGTTGAAAGTATAGTGAACATGTTTTTGATACCTACATGAAATTGCAAATTGAATTATTTAATATGATTAAAATTGAAATGGCATTAAGTACTTGGGTGATTGATAGGTTAGATGCGCAATGTGGGTGTTTGCATATTTACAGATGACTATGTCCGATGCGCATATGGAGGTGGCAGCTGAGGGCGTGTGACGTAAGTGGTCAGACGCCCGTGGGCTGGTGTGCGGTGTGTGTCCTGTTATAACGTGCGCGAGAGAGAGCAGACGATCTTGTGTCACCATGCGATGTTGTGGTAGCATCCTCTGGTGGTCACGATTTGAACTAAGCCACTTGAGCTCTGGAGCTCGTGTTGGATACATTGGGTGCAGCCATCTTGAATAACAGTACTTGCATCATGATCTAATGTCAGGAGAGCGCCCTCTGGTGGCACCGATATGAACTGAGCCAGTTGGAGTCCAGACCCAGTGGAGAACACATCTGCTTGAAATTGGTTAAATAATAAAGACAAGTCCGTTTTTCCCGCCATTATCGTAGGTATGCTGCATTATTATTTTGGAATTTGAACTTCGCGAGATTTTTATTGAGGGGGGGGGGGGGTTAGGTTAGTGGAGGTAGGTCAAGTGTACAATCTTACACCACATGGTGGATACACTGGGTGCAGCCATCTTGCGTCATAATCATATGTCACGGCGGCGCTCTCTTGTGGCAACGATATGAAGTAGACTCTGGACCACGTGATGGATACATCAGGTGCAGCCATCTTCAATAACAGTAGTTGTGTGATGATCTGACATAAGGGGGGCACCCTCTGCTGATGAGAATATGAACTACGCCGGTTGGAGTCTGGAGCTCATGGCGAACACACCTGCATGATATTGTTTAAATGATAATAATGATAAGTCTGGTTTTCCCGCCATTATCACGATGGAACTTGAACTTGCCGCCATTTTCTAGGGGGTTGGGGGTTAGGTTAGTGGACGTAGCCCAATTGGTCTATTTTCCCGCCATTTTCATGGTGTGGTGCATTATCCTGCTGGAATTTGAGTTTCCCACCAATTTTTTTTTTGGAGGGTTGGGTTAGTGGAGGTAGCCCAATTGACCTCTCTTCCCGCCAAAATTCAAACTTCTCGCCAAAATCCGCCATCTTGGATGACGTCATCGCCGCCATCTTGAATAAATTTGGCAACAATGGCATGTGTGGCCGCACCGGTGCAGTCCCCCTACTCACTGATACCGTGCGGTCTGCAGGTAGGATGGATGTGTTTCTTTCATATAAGCATAACATTACCCTAAAGGTCTATTAATTTTGGAAATTCATTTTAAAGACACCCGAACCACTTTATAGCAAGAGCGTACCAGTGTATTTAAATTATAAAACGTAAAATGGTGAAATGTTAAACAGAGAATGGACACAGGAGGTCGCAGGCTGGATGATGTAGCTATCTGGATGACCCTGACCACTCAGGTCAGATTAACCTACTGCACAGCGCCGTAGCGAGGAGATAAGAAGCAGTATCAATGCCAAAGGCTTCTTAGACTATCCACGAACTACGTACGTTCAGTCTCCACCAAAACACTTTATATATGCGCCGAAAGCAGTAAGTTTTCCACAACTAGTACCGCCACAGAAAACAATTGAAAAAAAGTTAAATATGCGCTACGTGGCTTTAAAAATGAGTCAAACGCCAAGCAGTAGTATTAAGATCTAATCAAAGTCATGACAATAAAAATCGTGCCTCCAAGCAGCAATGCTGAGAGCTGTTCAATGGAACTACAGGGGCTGAATGAGTGTCTACTCGTCATAAGCAAACCAATACGGACTACATTACCTTTTCAGGTACCTTCTTTTTTTTTATTAAGTGTTAAGAATATGGAAGATTCTAATGACCGTAAATATTAGAATGCACTGAACAACTATACGTCTCTAGAGGGTCTGATTGTCTTGCTGGCAGAAATCCAGAACAAATTATACCTTCCTGACACGGAAAGAATCGTTGAGCAGACATACTAAAATTATCGTATATATATTGTCTACTGGGGAAATAATACTAGCTCAGACTGTGTTGACCATGACGTCTGTTCTGTTTACCACACGTAAAATTCGAATACATAAGTGCTATATATTTTTTAACTTGATATAGATAGTGGTGTCTTCAATTTACACTCAATATGTTGGCGAAAATGTATGTTTAAATCCGAAGATACGCATAAAACATCATCCGAAATTTTGCTAAAGGCTCTCTCTGAAAATTATTTCGAGCAATTAGTTCATGAACCCATTCGAATAGTAAACGGTTGTGAAAACACACTTGATCTCTTAGCAAGAAAGAATCCTGAGCTAATAACTAGCATGAAAACGAATACAGGGATTAGCGAACACAGGGCTGTCGTTGCGAGATTGAATATTGTAAACCCCAAATTGTCCAAAAATAAACGAAAAATATGTCCGTTCAAAAACGCAGATAATAATTCACTTGACGCTTTCCTGCGAGACAACATCTACTCCTTCCAAATTAACAATGTAAGTGTAGACCAGATGTGACTAGAATTCAAAAAAATACTATCGACAGCAATTGAGAGATTTATACGAAATTAATTAACAAATGAAGGAGCTGATCCCCTATGGTTCACAAAACAGGTCAGAATACTGTTGCAGAAGCAACGAAAAAGAGCATGCCAAATTTAAATCCCCAAGATTGATAATCTTTTACAGAAGCTCGAAATTTAACGCGGACTTCAATACGTAATTCTTATAATAGTTTCCACAAAGAAACTCTGTCTCGAGACCTGGCAGATAATTCTAAGAGATTTTGGTCGTATGTAAAGTATGCTTGCGGCAAGACAAAATCAATGCCTTCTCTGTGTGATAGCAGTGGAAATATTGTAGACAACAGAGCTGCTAAAGCAGATTTACTAAACACAGCCTTGTGATATTCTTTCACCAAAGAAGACGAAGCAAATATTCCAGAATTCGAATCAAGAACACCTGCCAACATGAGTAACTTGAAGGTAGAAATCCTCAGAGTAGTGATGAAACTTAAATCATTTAATAAAAGCAAGTCTTCCGGTCCAGAATATATACCATTTAGATTCCCTTCAGAGTGTGCTGATGCAATAGCTCCATACTTAGCAATCATATACAGCCACTCACTCGACGAAAGATCCTTGCCCGAAGACTGGAAAGTTGCACTGTTCACAACAGTATTCAAGAGGGGCAACAGGAGTAATCCACTAAATTATAGGCAACATACTTAACGTCGATATGGAGCAGGATTTTGGAACATCAATTGTGTTCGAACGTTATGAATTATCTCGTAAACTACAGTCTGTTGACACAGAGAGAACACGGATTTAGAAAACTTCGTTCTTGCGAAACTCAGCTAACTCTTGCCTTACACGAAATGTTGAGTGCTATCGACAAACGATTTCAAATTGAATCCGCAATTGTACATTTCCAGAAGGTTTTTGACATCGCACAAGTGGCTTGTAATCAAATTGCGTGCTTATGGAATCTCGTCTGAGTTATGTGACTGGATTCGTGAGTAGTAGGAACTGAAGGAAAAGAATCGAGTAAAATAAGTGATTTCTGGCGTTCCCCGGTGTTACAGGCCCTTTGCTGTTTCTTATCTACATAAACGATTTAGGAGACAATCCGAGCAGCCGTCTTAGGTTGTTTTCAGATGTTGTTGCCGTTTATCGTCTAGTAAAGTCATCAGCTGATAAAAATAGATTGCAAAAAGATTCAGAAAAGATACCTATATGGTGCGAAAATTGGCAATTAACACTAAATAATGAAAAGTGTAAGGTGGTCCACTTAAGTGCTAACAGGAATCTGTTATCAAGCAATCAAATCTAAGTGCCGTAAATTCAACTAAATACATAGGAATTACGGTTACGAACAGCTTCAATTGGAAATAACCCAGAAAATGATGTGGAGTAGGTGAACCAAAGACTGCGCTTTATTGGCAGAATGCTTAGAAGGTGAAACAGATATACTGAAGAGACTGCCTACGTTACATCTGTTCGTCCTCTTTTAGAGTACTTCTGTGCGGTGTGGGATCCTTACCAGATAGGATTAATAGAGCACATCGAGGATGTTCAAAGAAGGGCAGCACGATTTTGTATTATCGAGAAAGAGGGGAGAGAGTGTCACGGACACGATACAGGATTTGAGGCGGTCATTAAAACAAAGTCAGGATCATCTCACAAAATTTCAATCACCAACTTTCTTCTCCAAATGCGAAAATATTTTGTTGACGCCGACCTACACAGGGAGAACCGAACATCGTAATAAAATAAGGGAAATGAAAGCTCGCACGGAAACATATTGCTGTTCGGTTTCTCGTGCGCTGTTCGGGAGTGGAATAATAGAGGATTATTGTGGAGGTAGTTCCATGAACCCTCTGCCAGACAGTTAAGTGTGATTTGCAGAGTATCCATGTAGATGGAGATATAGACGATATGTACATGCAGTGGGAGACTGTAGTTTGAATGGATTATTCGATAATGGCAGGATGCAATACCTTGATACTCTGCTCAAAAGAAAACAGTCATGAAATAATTATATGCTAACGGCGGAAGGACGTGGATGCCTATTCATGTAATCATTTGGTCAGCCAATGGTGTCGAAAACCTGTTGTTACTTGCCATTACTGTGGCTTGCGAATGAACACCGCTTCACAGTGGTTATTTGTTAGTGTATTAAGAATATAGAGAACAAATCTAGTGCAATAATTCTGATAATGCAAAAGTGAGACAGTCAGGATCCATAATGGTTTATGAAACTATTCGAAGTATACCTATAGTTTTTAACGTGGAAACCGATTACACAAAAACAGCGGTGCTGACAGATGTTTTGTAGCGAATCTGATGGTGTCATTCAGAGTTATTGTGCCAGATGATTGAAATCATCTCATCTGACCACGTTACGCCCTATAGAATCAAGACTGGGTGATTAGCTTTCTTATGCCCTGACAGCTATGGCTGCTAGAATCATCGTCTTTCTAGATGTGTCACGATTCCACTACACAGTGCTAATGCCATTATGGTGTTACCTACAATTGGTGTGTTAAGACAGAATCCAAGATTTGATTGACAGTCTGAGAAACTTAACGGCGAGAACTACATCCATAGAAGCCTGTTTTACTGACAGCCCAGTGCTTACATCTATATAATTCTGAATGGATTCATTATGTCTTTAAAATGCCTTTCTGAAGACTAGGACTCTTATTGCTACTGAAAGGATCACTCGAACATGACTTCTACTTCCCAAAACACACACACACACACACACACACACACACACACACACACAAACAAACACACACACTCTGAAGTAGGGGGGCAACAAGGACGTCAGCCCATTTTGTTAGTGTGGGTTACTCACATCAGGGGCAGGTACGCACTCAGGGGCAAACCTATTGTTCTCCTTTGATTGACAGGTAGTTAACCTATTATTCTGTTAAGAGGTTTTCCATGTCACCCCCATTTCCTTATGATTGACAGGCACTTATCCTATAGTTCCCCTGCCCCCTCCCTCTCCCTCAACCCCCCTACCCCCCTCGCTGCTACAGGTATACTTTCAGGCCTGAGTTATTGGAGTAGCTCCTCTCACTCTTATCAATTTGATTGACGCATTAATTAAATTGATCAATTAATTAAGCTCTCACCCACTGGTAGCCGGCAGCGGTGGTCTTGCGGTTCTAGGCGCTGCAGTCCGGAACCACGGGACTGCTACAGTCGCAGGTTCGAATCCTGCCTCAGGCATGGATGTGTGTGATGTCCTTATGTTAGTTAGGTTTAAGTAGTTCTAAGTTCTAGGGAACTGATGACCTCAGATGTTGAGTCCCATAGTGCTCAGAGCCATTTGAAAAACACTCAGTCTGTGGTGGACAGGATGTACATAAGTCTTTTTTAACCTTTGTTCTGTTAAGTGGTTTATCATGTCACCCCTATGTCCTTAAACTATTGTACCGCCTTTGATGCTAAATTAAGTAATCAGTTATGTCCTCCCACCATTTTCTGGTACACTTTTCGTATTTCACAAGCTTTTGAACGCCGTTTCTGGAGCATTCTTTTTTGTCACACACCCCCTTACACTATTGTACTGCGTTTTACATAAAAATTATGCAAATTAACCTAGTGCTATGCACTTAACCTGCTGTTCTGCTCCATGTCACCCACTCACGCACCCCCCACCCCCTAACTATTGTACAGCTAACACCACTATAATATAAAAAATTTATGCAAATTAAATAAATCGATAGTTTTCACATGTATGGAGTAGTTTTTTTGTTTTAATTCGCAGCATCCTATTGGTCGGTGAAATCGATGGAATACAGTGTAAACAAAAGATCGCTAATAAAAGACACAAGTCCCCCCACTCAACGCCCGACGCCGTCCCCGCCGCCGCCACCGCCAGCTTCCAAACGACGCGTAGGTGTCAGTTCGGGCCCCGCAAGGATGAGGCGGTGACATCTCTTTCATACATGACGCCCAAGAAATTCCTGTCGAAACACGTGTTCACCTAGGTACTGTTGCTGGTGCGATGACACATAGCTGCGGTGCAGGTCTAGCGCCGAGTCAGTTGCCCCAATGCTTCCCAGAATAGCACAGGGTGCATTCTTCCTAGCGATCGTCACTGAATTTACCCGTCAAACTGCTGCTGCTGCTGCTGCCAGTGTGGGAGCACCGTCTCCAATGACATTAGATTTTGCGGAAGATGAGTGCTATTAAGGAGGTGAAGTTTAAGATGGAAGAACCTCCAACATTGCAGCGCGTCAGCAATCGTTGGTTAATATATTAAAAAAACTAAAAGGCCGTCTCGATTGCGAAAAAAGCACCTACTGTTAAATGTTAACTCAGGTTTCGGCGTAGATAACTACACCTTCTTCAGAACAACAATAAAACCCACAAGTATCTAAGAAGACCCTTGTCAATGTTGTTCTTTTAATCATTGATAAAGGTCTTCTTAGGCACTTGTGGGTTTTATTGTTGTTCTGAAGAAGGTGTAGTTATCTACGCCAAAACCTGAGTTAACACTTAACACTAGGTGCTTTTTTTCGCAATCGAGGCGGGTTTTTCGTTTTTTAATAATTTAAGATGGAAGATAAGAAAATATATATAATGATTGCATGGAATTACGCCTATCGTGCAGCACGAATTTGGTTATGGGGGCGGGAGGCACATGACCGTGTCCGTTTCCAAAGATATGTAGTAGACATGTCTAAAATTATATCTCCTGTACCGGAAGAAAACCACAGACATAGCATGTGGTTAAAAAACTGTACACTGTCACAACAGGAGCAGGGTTGAGAAAAAAGAACACAGAGATTGTGAGGTAAACATTCATTTACTTCTGATCCAACTTAAAAAGTAATTTTACATTTTCATAAGCAGGCACAGCAACACTTTTTTCATATATGGTCTTGAGTCGATGGAGGGAAGGACACCCATAGAATTCCAGGTCTTGCATATCAGAAAACTTAGCAGGGTAAGCATTAGCCAACAGGAATACAGTATTCTCAGGAGAGATGCAAACGTCTGTCTGCATGTTTCGGGACGTTGGTGCATACAGACAAGCAGGGTATGGCCTCTGGAGAAAGACAGAGACAGAAAGCGAATCTGGAATTTCCCGATCAACCGAATGCCACCACTTGACGCTTTGTTTTGGGATTGCGAGATCGGAGTAGACCGATTTGTGGGTTGTGGACGGTGGTATTTAATAACGTGATCTGTAATTAGGACACTGGGCATTTTTGACCTTCGCTGCGGTGCCCTGACGATACAGAAACACACAGGAGACCCCAATTGCACATACTATACCGCGCATCATTCCATTCATGACCTGTGGACCACTTTTGCAGGGTTTAACTGTCAGTGCAATATGACTGCTGGTTGTTTCTCGATCTGTACAAAATAGTTTATCGCTGAGATTCTAGTAATTTTCTAGTAAGTTTCAATCTAGTAATTTGTCCGACTGCAGAAAGTGACTGTTGGTTTGTAAATATGTCATGAACCTTCAGATATTTAATTGTACTTGCCTCTGAGAGTCTAGTAATTTGTCGATCTGCAGACAGTGACAGTGCGTTTCAAAATATGTCATGAACTTTTAGATATTTAATTGTTCCGATTTTCTCGCCTGTGCTTGGACACCAGTGTGCTTCGAAAAGTGGGGAAAATAAGAACATTAACATCCCTGACTCCGACAGCAGATATAAAGTAAGCCACCTCAGCGTTTCCAAGAGTGCACAGAATAAAAAAAAAAAGCGCCGCAATTGTTTAAATATTCACTGCTGCTATCGATTTCTCGATAAATTCTTTAAATAAACTACTTTCCATAAGCCATCCTATGTCCTGTAAACTGTTTAAATAAACTGTATTTCATACACTGCAGTCAGTTTCCCGACAAATTCTTTAACTAAATAAATAAATTATATTCCAAACATCACCTTGAATCGAGTAAACTGTTTAAATAAACAATATTCCACACACTGTCTACATTCTTTAAACAATATTCCATACACTGTAATCGATTTCCTGACAAATTCTTTAACTAAATAAATCAGCTATATTTCATACACTGCCATAAATAAACAATATTCCACATATTGTCTAAATTGTTTAAAGAATATTCCATACATTGCAATCGAATTCCCTCCAAATGACCGATCAACTGAATCTTTTTCCCGCCAATTTCCGGGAGGGGAAGGGGAGGGGAGGTTCAAAAAAAAGGCTCCAAGCACTATGGGACTTAAGAATCTTTTTCCCGCCAATTTCCGGGAGGGGAAGGGGAGGGGAGGTTCAAAAAAAAGGCTCCAAGCACTATGGGACTTAACATCTGAGGTCATCAGTCCCCTAGACTTAGAACTACTTAAATCTAACTAACCTAAGGACATCACACACATCCATGCCCGAGGCAGGATTCGAACCTGCGACCGTAGCAGCAGCGTGGTTCCGGACTAAAGAACCTAGAACCGCTCGTCCTCGGCGGCCAGCGGGAGGGGGAGGGCTGGGGGCTTAACAGAAGGGGAGGAGTTAATTATTTGATCCATTTAATTAATTAGTCAATAAATTTATATCAAAAGTGTGCTTGTATCGACGAGAGGGAGGGCAGATGGGTTGGAGGTTTCCTGAGGGGTTGAGAGGAGGAGGAGGAGGAGGAGGGAGGAATTGGGAACAATAGGTTAATGACCTGTTGTCAAAAGGGTGGATTGTCCCCAGGGGGTCATAGCCACTTTGTAGCGTTGCGCGAGTCGATAGTCGTTTGTTTACTTGTTTTGAAAACTAGTGTGACCGCTTGTTGGCGTTAATCGGCCAGTCAGGAAGACAGCAGTAGTCGACTGAGACAGACCCAGCAACAGGCAAGTAACCGCATTTGTCATTTACGAGTTCCTAGCCAGGAGCGAGTTTTATTATATCATCTGTGTGCTTTAATAGTATAGCTTCTTAAGTTTCTGCGTGTAAATTTAACATCTAATAGTCACAGTTGTCGCGTTGTTCGTTTGCGTCTGAAAGTAAACCGATTTTGTGACGTACTGCAAGTTCCAAATCAGGGTCAAATTATTATATTCACCTGAGTGCTTCGGTAGTTAGGTTTTAGAATATCTGCGTATTACTAGACACAGTTCGTGTGTTTTTGTCAGGTTCTACACTAGAGTTGCGCAGCACGTGCTGATAGTCCGTTTATCTGCATAGTTTAGTTTACCATGGTCTTTATTATGGACAGGGACTGCGATTGTTGTGTGTGGATGCGAGCCGAGTTAGTGACACTTCGCTCTCAGCTTGAGGCTGCAGTGGATGGGCACCACTGTTGTGGGCCGGCCGTGGGGATCCAACGGACGACCAGCACTTCCGAGTCGTCCGATCGCTCCTCACCGGTGGCCAACCCAGTTACTGCTCGCACTGAGGCTGACCCCTCACCTGTGGTCGAGTGGGAGGTCGCCCCAGGGCGAAGCAGGTGGCGAAAGACTTCCCAGGCAGCCGCACATAAGGCCTCCCCGGTTTGTCTGACAAACAGGTTCCAGGTGCTGTCTATGGCTGACACTGCCGCTGAGCCAGATGCTGTCGCCTCTCTTGTTTCAGAGGAAACCACTCAGCCTGCAAGATCCAGGCTATCGCAGAGGGTGGGATTATTGGTAGTTGGGAGTTCCAACGTTAGGCGCGTTATCGTGCCCCTTAGGGACTTGGCTGACAAGAAGGGTAAGAAATCCATGTGCACTCCCCGTGTGCATACCGGGTGGAGTCATTCCAGATGTGGAAAGGGTCCTCCCGGATGCCATGAAGAGCACAGGGTGCAGCCAACTTCAGGTGGTGGCTCACGTCGGTACCAATGATGTGTGTCACTTTGGATCAGAAGAGATTCTTTCTGGTTTCGAGCGGCTAACAGAAGTGGTAAAGGCTGCCAGTCTTGCTTGCAAGATGAAAGCAGAGCTTACCATTTGCAGCATAGTCGACAGGACCGATTGCGGACCTCTGGTACAGAGCCGAGTGGAGGGTCTGAATCAGAGGCTCAGACGGTTCTGCGACCGTGTAGGCTGCAGATTCTTCGACTTACGCCAAAGGGTGGTTGGGTTTTGGGTTCCGCTGAATAGGTCAGGTGTCCACTATATGGAGGAGGAGGAGGCTACACGGGTAGCAGGGCTGTGTGGTGTGGACTGGGCGTTTTTTTGGGTTAGAGGGTCTCGGGAAAAGACAAGAACGGCTTCAGTCACAAATGGCGCAGGCTGAACACAGGAAAAACGTAGATACAGGAGTGATTGGTATAATAGTTGTAAATTGTCGTCACTGTGTTGGGAAAGTACCAGAGCTCCAATCGCTAATAGAAAGCACTGATGCTCAAATCGTTATCGGTACTGAAAGCTTGCTAAAGCTGGATGTAAGCTCAGGCGAAATTTTTGCAAAGAACCTAACAGTGTTCCGAAAGGATAGGCTAAACACGGTTGCCGGAGGCGTGTTTGTTGCTGTCAGAAGTAGTTTAACTTGTCGCGAAATTGAAGTAGATACTTCCTGTGAGTTAGTATGGGCAGAGGTCATTGTTGGCAACCGGGATAAAATAATAATTGGATCCTTTTACCGACCTTCCAATTCATATGATACAGTTGCTGAAAGGTTGAAAGAAAACTTGAGTTCGATTTCAAACACGTACCCGACTCATACGACAATACTTGGTGGTGACTTTAATTTACCCTCGATATGTTGGCGAAAATACGTGTTTAATTACGGGGGTACGCATAAAATATCATCCGAAATTGTGCTAAAAGCATTATCTGAAAATTATTTCGAGCAGTTAGTTCATGAGCCCACGCGAATAGTAAACGGTTGTGAAAACACACTTGACCTCTTAGCAACAAATAATGCTGAGTTAATAACGAGCATCAAAACCGATTCAGGGATTAGTGAACACAGGGCTGTCGTAGCAAGACTGAATATTGTAGTCCCCAAATCCTCAAAAAATGTACCTATTCAAAAAAGTGGATAAAAATTCACCCGACGCCTCCTGAGAGACAATCTCCACTCATTCCAAATTAATAATATAAATGTAGACCAGAAGTGGCTTAAATACAAAGAAGTAGTATCGGCAGCAATTGAGAGATTTATACCAAATAAATTAGCAAACGACGGAGCTGATCCTACTTGGTACACAAAACGGCTTAGAACACTGTTGCAGAAACAACGAAACAAACATGCCAAATTTAAACAGACGCAAAATCCCCAAGATTGGCGATCTTTTACAGAAGCTCGAAATTTAGCGCGGACTTCAATGCGAGATGCTTATAACAGTTTCCACAACGCAACTTTGTCTCGAAACCTGGCAGAAAATCAAAAGAGATTCTGGTCGTAGGTGAAGTATGTTAGCGGCAAGAAACAATCAATGCCTTCTCGGCACGATAGCAAAGGAGATACTATCGAAGACAGCGCTGTCAAAGCAGAGTTACTAAACACAGCCTTCCGAAATGCCTTCACAAAAGAAGACGAAGTAAATATTCCAAAATTCGAATCGAGAACAGCTGCCAACATGAGTAACGTAGAAGTAAATATCCTTGGAGTAGTGAAGCAACTTAAATCATTTAGTAAAAGCAAGTCTTCTGGTCCAGCCTGTATACCAATTAGGTTCCTTTCGGTATGCTGATGCATTAGCTTCATACTTAACAATCATGGACAACCGTTCGCTCGACGAAAGATCCGTACCCAAAGACTGGAAAGTTCCACAGGTCACACCAATATTCAAGAAAGGTACTAGGAGTAATCCACTAAATTACAGGCTGATATCGTTAACGTCAATATGACAGCAGGATTTTAGAACGTACATTGTGTTCGAACATAATGAATTACCTCGAAGAAAACTGTCTATTGACACACAGTCAACATGGGTTTAGAAAACATCGTTCTTGTGAAACACAACTAGCTCTTTATTCACATGAAGTGCTCAGTGCTATTGACAAGGGATTTCAGATCGATTCCGTATTTCTGGAAGGCTTTTGGCACTGTACCACACAAGCGGCTCGTAGTGAAATTGAGTGCTTATGGAATATCGTCTCAGTTATGTATTGGGTTTGTGATTTCCTGTTAGAGAGGTCACAGTTCGTTGTAATTGACGGAAAGTCATCGAGTAAAAGAGAAGTGATTTCTGGCGTTCCCCAAGGTAGTGTTACATGTCTTTTGCTGTTCCTTAGCTATATAAACGATTTGGGAGACAATCTGAGCAGCCGTTTTGAGTTGTTTGCAGATGACGCTGTCGTTTATCGACTAATAAAGTCATCAGGAGATCAAAACAAACTGCAAAACGATTCAGAAGAAATATCGTAATGGTGCGAAAAGTGGCAGTTGGCCTTAATTAACGAAAAGTGTGAGGTCATCCACATGAGTCCTAAAAGGAACACGTTAAACTTTAGTTACACGATAAATCAGTCTAATCTAAAAGCCGTAAATTCAACTAAATACCTAAGTATTACAATTAAGAACAACTTAAATTGGAAATAACACATAGAAAATGTTTTGGGGAAGGCTAACCAAAGACTGAGTTTTATTTGCAGGACACTTAGAAAATGTAACAAACCTACTAAGGGGACTGCCTACACTAAGCTTGACCGTCCTCTTTTAGAATACTGTTGTGCGGTGTGGGATCCTTACCTGATAAGACTGACTCAGTACATCAAAACAGTTCAAAGAAAGGCAGCACGTTTTGTATTATCGCGAAATATCGGAAGAGTGTCACAGAAATGATACAGGATTTGGGATGGACATCATTAAAAGAAAGGAGTTTTTCGTTGCGACGGAATCTTATCACAAAATTCCAATCACCAACATTCTCCTCTGAATGGGAAAATGTTTTGTTGACATCGACTCACATGGGGAGGAACGATCACCAAGATAAAATAAGGGAAGTCAGAGCTCGTACGGAAAGATACAGGTGTTCATTCTTTCCGTGTGCTGTACGAGATTGGAATAATAGAGAATTGTGAAGGTGGTTTGATGAACTCTTTGCCAGGCACTTAAATGTGATTTGCAGAGTATCCATGTAGATGTACATGAACCTGTCAATCAAAAAGGTTTGATTATCCCCAGGGGCTCTTCATCCTCTTGGCAGAACAATAGGTTAAGGACCTGTCAATCAAAGGAAAACAATAGGTTTACCCCTGAGTGCATGCTCTTCCCTGAATCTAGGCAACCCGCCCTAACAAAACTCGCTTGTGCTATCTTTGTCCCACTACTGATGTGCAAGTACAGATCGGAGTGCATGGGTCTCATATAGATGCTGTGGGTACAGCACCCATCTTGTCTGCATAGGATGCGGACATCGAGGAAATGCAACACATTGTCTTTTTCTACCTACATGGTGAACTGAATGTTACTATTGATGTTGTTGAGGTCTTCCATAAACTTGTCAAGTTTCTAACATACATGGGGCCAAATGACGAAAGTAAAGTCAATATATCGAAAGTAGCAACTAGGCTTTCATGACGCTGTGTCTAAGGCTATACCCTCAAAATTCACAACGAAAAGATGGAACCAACTGGCTAACCATTCCAACGCTCTCCATCTGATGGTAATACTGGTCATTGTACAGAAAATAAAATAGTGTAAAAGTGTGCCTAAATAGCTTTACCACATCACCTACAAAGAACTGGGATAGTAGGTCAAAAATGGTTCAAATGGCTCTGAGCACTATGGGACTCAACTGCCGTGGTCATCAGTCCCCTAGAACTTAGAACTACTTAAACCTAACTAGCCTAAGGACATCACACACATCCATGCCCGAGGCAGGATTCGAACCTGCGATCGCAGCAGTCGCGCGGTTCCAGACTGAGCTCCTTAACCGCTAGACCACCGCGGCCAGCGGTAGTAGGTCCAAAGAGTCTTTGATAAACACAATTTGCAAACAGCAACAGCACATGAAAACTGACCACAATTTCACCCTCATTAAATTGAATACGATTAATTCTGCTGATAAAATTTGCTGAGTTTTTAATATGATGTTCGGAGTATCAGAAGTATGGAGGGAGGAGATTTGCGAAGTACATTTCAGCTTGTATGTTCGTATGTTGCTGTCAGAGACAACAAAGGACTTGGAAGAGCAGTTGAACGGAATGGACAGTGTCTTGAAAGGAGGATATAAGATGAACATCAACAAAGGCAAAACGAGGATAATGGAATGTAGTCGAATTAAGTTGGGTGATGCTGTGGGAATTAGATTAGGAAATGAGACACTTAAAGTAGTAAAGCAGTTTTGCTATTTGGGAAGCAAAATAACTGATGATGGTCGAAGTAGAGAGGATATAAAATGTAGACTGGCAATGGAAAGGAAAGCGTGTCTGAAGAAGAGAAATTTGTTAACATCGAGTATAGATTTAAGCGTCAGGAAGTCGTTTCTGCAAGTATTTGTATCGAGTTTAGCCATGTATGGAAGTGAAACATGGACGATATTTAGTTTGGACAAGAAGAGAATAGAATCTTTCGAAATGTGGTGCTACAGAAGAATGCTGAAGATTAGAGGGGTAGATCACATAACTACTGAGGAGGTATTGAACAGAATTGGGGAGAAGAGGAGTTTGTGGCACAACTTGACAAGAGGAAGGGACCAGTTGGTAGGATATGTTCTGAGGCATCAAGGGATCACAAATTTAGCATTGGAGGGCAGTGTTGAGGGTAAAAATCGTAGAGGGCGACCAAGAGATGAATACACTAAACAGATTCAGAAGGATGTAGGTTGCAGTAAGTACTGGGAGATGAAGAAGCTTGCACAAGATAGAGTACCATGGAGGGCTGCATCAAACCAGTCTCAGGACTGAAGACCACAACAACAACAACAACAACAACAACAACAACAACATGTTGGTGAAGTAATGCTGGATATGATGAGACGGAATAGCGTCCCATCCTTGTGGATCTTTGACAAATCAAAAGCAGTAGATGTTCTAAGTGCCTGTAGGAGAAGATTCGTGACCTCACTGTCTTCCACTAAAGAGCGCTCGAGAAGTTCCGGTGCCCTTGTTACCATTTTCTATGTTGGGTCGTGTGGGAGTTTCCGGTAAGTATCTTCGTCCAGTAGTGCGCAGATCTTCGTGTCATAGTTTGTGTATTCCAAAACTATGGATGCACTGCCTTTGTCAACAGGAAGGATAACAATACTTTCGTCATTGTGTATCGCTCACAGGCCATTGCACTCAGCCCTGTCATGCTGGTTTCTGGTAACCTTGTCTTCGTGTCATGTCATATCATATTTTGTCTGCTGTTTCATCGAACCAATCCCAGTCCGAAGCTGTGAGTGTCCTTGATAGTTGCAGATGCAAGGCCATAAGAGCACAACGATTTGTATGCAGCTGTTGCCTGGTGTTGTGTATCTTTTCTCGTACTACTATGAAACTGGCATGACGGAATATCCTCCTGGAGGCGGCAGTGTTAATATGATAGGATATCATAGCAAATCTTGTAACAGTCTTCTCATCACGGCAGTGCAGTAGGAACGCTAGCAAACTCAATAAATTAGTCTCCTTTACATACAGCTTCCCTAGATGTTTCAAGCTGCATCATGTTTCCACCCTGTAAAGGTACGTAATGTAAGAATGCAGTGTCTCGCGGCAGTAACATTGAATAAAAACTTACCAGGTTGCCAGTTGTATCACGGGATTAAAATTAGACAAGCTTTTAGCCAGGCAATCCTTAGCCATTGTCAAGTGGTATGACTGACAGTGGGCTGCTGGTACGCCCCTTATATTAACTAGCTGCTGGCTGTGACGTCAGTATGCTCACAACATCGCCATATATGAGCATACATTGGCACTGCGTTTGATGTGCCCACTTCAACTGCGCAGTTGCTGGTTGTGCTGAGCTGCAAGCCACCATCTATATTTAGGGTGTTATCGGTGATTTTTATTTCAATGGCTTCCTTAATTACACAATCACAGAAGCCGTTAGTGTGAGCCACGACGGAGGTTTCGTCAAATTTTATCTGCTGTATATTTTCCAAAGCATGCTTGGCTAAGACACATTATTCAGGGTAGTTTAGGCATAGGAATTTCCTGTCCGTTAACTGGACTGGTGATTTCCCCAGTTTATCAGCTTCCCTCGCTATCCGTCAGCCAGCGTCCGTACTTCGAGGTTCTGGACCTCGAGACTAGCGAGAGAGGCGTTGGACTGCCTAGTTATGGTTAGTATTCGAGCTCCGTTTTCCTCAGGAGTCGCGGCCCTCGATCGACAAGGACGCACATCTTCTCGCTATAAATATGGCGATGAGTGTCTTGTTGTGAGGTATGTGCAGCATGTTTTTTTTTTTTTTCATCTGTCACTATGCATGAGTTGTTCCCACTTTTTAATCGCATTGGTGGTTGGTTAACTGGTCTTTGGAGGATATAATTTTCGACAGAATGGTACTCGAACTCTAAGGTCGCATTTTTTATCATACAGAGTGTCTTTGATTTTGTATGAAGGAAGAGTTTTTTTTTTTTTTTTTTTTTTTTTTTTTTTTTTTTTTTTTGCTGCAGTGTGGTTTTTACTCAGTCTCGTTTGCATGTGGTGATGACTTACATACTTGGGATTCTTTCCATATCTATTTACAAGTTTTATAGTGACTTCACACAGTAATATTGTGTGAGTTACATGTCTCGGAAAGGTGGCAGATCTAGCCCATTGTCGAAGTGATTCAATTGTATTTTGCCATTACATTTTTTCCCAGTGTACCTGGTATGGCTCATGTGTAGTGGGGGATATGTCCCTCCCCTGTTCGAAGGTTATTGATTATTAATGCATAGGCAAGTTTCAGCAGTAATAATATTTTAAGCTCTGCAGTGTGCTAACTGTCCAGGATGTGTCTTTGGAATTCTATGGATTAGTCGAAATTACTTTATTAGCGATGAGCATACCCTGATTTTCCTGTAGTTCATATACAAGACAAGGGAAGGGGATTGCCGCAATTTTTATTCGTCATGATACGCCTGGGTGATTTCCTGGATGACCTTGGTCAATTGCCAGTTGTTCTCTGGGGGATAGAATGGGGATGACCTTCAATATAAGTCGCTCAAGAATGTAACAAGACACTGAATGTGTAATCTGACTCCTGACGTGATGAGGTCGTTATCTTGGTCACAACACACAATGCTATTCTACTGACATCACCACAGAAAATGTGAGTGCAGTGCATTGTGTGAAAGGCTGGAAGGATGAGAGTGGAGTGACATTGTCTAATCACAGTATCATACACTATATCACCACTGGAAGTAAAACACAAGACACCTCATAAAACGAATATATGAGGGCCAAGTACAACGTTAAGAAAGCTAACTGAGAAGGGTGTTTCAGTCTCGAAAGTCCATTGCTGGATGATGATGTAGACTATAAAGCACAAGAACTGGCAATAGCGATAAGCAGTTTAGGCAACAATACTTACCATGACCGAGCGAGGTGGCGCAATGCTTAGCACACTGGACTCACATTCGGGAGGACGACGGCTCAAACCCGCGTCCAGCCATCCTAATTTGGATTTTCCATGATTTCCCTAAGTAGCCTCACGCAAATGCCGGGATGGTGCCTCTAAAAGGGCTCGGCCGTTTTCCTTCCCTAATCCAGCAGGACCAATGACCTCGCTGTTGGTCCCCTCCCCACAAACCAACCAACCAACCAACCAATACTTATCATGAGAAGTCCTGCCAGGGAGAGCTGGAACGCTCTGCCAGAGTAGCATGACCAAAGAACAAAGAATCGAAAGACTGTAGAGATACATACATGCCCAACAACGTTTTAAGGAAGAGCTATGGAAAACAAAAGTGGAACGGTAGAGACAATTCGAGGAATGCAACTTAGAAACCGATCCCTGGGGAATTCCATACATGGTAGTCTGTTAGAAAACAGGTCACCAACAGTCTTGTCCGCGCTCAAAACAACTGATGGGACGATAACAGGAAGTTGAGAACACCTAGCTGCCCTGCTAATGGAAACACAGCTACCCAACGATGAAAAAGAAGACAAGACAGAGAATCAGTGCAGAATTCGAACATTGTTGTGGGAGACTACAGAAATAAGAATTGTGTGAACCCCCTGACACAAGAAAAAAAATAAGGAAGATTATTTAAGATTAAAAAAGAAAAAAATATCTCCAGGACCAAATGGCATCCCTGCTGAGATGACAAGCCTTATGTCACCAATCAAACGTCAACTTTTTTTTTTACTGCCCTAGGGAGTTGGAGTGTTCAGATGCGCTGTACGACCGCCTAAGGGACTCTTGTAGTGTGACACATGCATCTTTAATATGTCCAGAAAAGAAAATGACTAATACTGCATTGAAAGGCTGTCCGCAGGGATCAGTGTGTGGTCCAGAATTTTGGCATGTAGCATTGAAGCCCATACTACAGTAATTACTTAATAGAGCTAACAAATGCAAACTGGTAGAAGTCTGCAGATAATGTGTTTTTTTTTTGGAAACAGTGACTTGGGAAAATATATGACAAATGTAATGCTGTGCTCCATGAACTCGAAGGGAATCTTCAGTAGCATTTCACAAAACTAAGTACCTTGTTCTGAAAAAAAAAAAAAAACATTTGTAGAAACCCGAAAATAAATTTAACGAAGTAACAATTCGAAGAAGTGCACTGAGGAAATATCTAGGAGTATAAGTTCATGAGCATCACAATTTCACGCATTAAACGGAGCAGGCACCATCAGCAGCTGATTGGCCTCCACGGGTACACTTCTGCGAATGGTTCATCCAACAATGTGTCAATCCTCATTTCAGTGCAAATGTTCTCTTTACGGATGAGGCTTCATTCCAACGTGATCAAATAGAAAATTTTCACAATCAACATGTGTGGGCTGACGAGAATCCGCACGCAATTGTGCAATCACGTCATCAACACAGATTTTCTGTGAACGTTTGGGCAGACATTGTTGGTGATGTCTTGATTGGGCCCCATGTTCTTCTACCTACGCTCAATGGAGCACGTTATCATGATTTCATAGGGGGATACTCTACCTGTGCTGCTAGAACATGTACCTTTACAAGTACGACACAACATGTGGTTCATGCACGATGGAGCTCCTGCACATTTCAGTCGAAGTGTTCGTACGCTTCTCAACAACAACCGATGGATTGGTAGAGGCGGACCAATTCCATGGCCTCCACGCTCTCCTGACCTCAACCCTCTTGACTTTCATTTATGGGGGCATTTGAAAGCTCTTGTCTACGCAACCCCGGTACCAAATGTAGAGACTCTTCGTGCTCGTATTGTGGACGGCTGTGATACAATACGCCATTCACCAGGGCTGCATCAGCGCATCAGGGATTCCATGCGACGGAGGGTGGATGCATGTATCCTCGCTAGCGAAGGACATTTTGAACATTTCCTGTAACAAAATGTTTGAAGTCACGCTGGTACGTTCTGTTGCTGTGTGTTTCCATTTCATGATTAATGTGATTTAAATAGAAGTAATAAAATAAGCTCTAACACGGAAAGTAAGCGTTTCCGGACACATGTCCACATAACATATTTTCTTTCTTTGTGTGTGAGGAATGTTTCCTGAAAGTTTGGCAGTACCTTTTTGTAACACCCTGTATAAAGGAGGCAGGCAGGAAGGTACAAGCGCGGGTTACAAATTTTTAAACACCGCAGATACTCAGCTTCAGTTTCCTTGAAAACTATCGAGGCGTACCACCAACTTAAATTAGCGTCAGTAGGAGGATATGGTGCGACCATCTGGGCTCGTATATTACCGCTTGTAAAGCCAGCTTCATAAGTCAAGAAGAGTTCAAAGAGGCATGCTACTGTGATTAGGGGGAAGCGGGGCACATTGAACCATAAAAAACATTTGTCCGTGTTACTCATCCAATAATTTTATTACAGTGTTGTGATTTACAGATGTTACAGTTTAATCATTCAAGTATCAAATGGCTTTATATGATTGCATTGTCATTAATTGGTTTTTAGCTGCACGCCTTTGAAGAAAATTTGGTAAATGGTTCATTGTGCCCTACATCTGTTGACACACAATCATGTAACTTATTTTGGAAATACCGAACATCAAAGGACTCAAAGCTGATTCCAAATTTGAAATATGATTTTTGTCTCTTTATCGCACCATCAGTAGCAGGTCGTGGGAGCACCTAAAGTATATTGCTAGCTGGAACAGAAGCTTCATCCTTTACCTGTGGAAAATAAAACTTCCCTCCGATTTTTAACTTTTTTTAAAAATGATACCTGATAGTCTCCTGCATCATCCTTCAGTTTCAAAATCTTCCTCACATAGTAAACTGGTGTTTTGTTTTTCAGTTCTAATTTGGTCAAAACGAAATCATCTGTTTCTGGTACTTTGTCCAAATCCTTAAAGTTGTACTCGGATTCACCAGACACATCCACGTTGGCATCGTTTTCTTCATAATGCGCCTCACTAATGTCGTCGTCTGATTCCTGCTCATAAAGCTTCCGGTTGACCTTTTTATTGGGATGTTTTGTGGCTTGCAACAAATCTTTCTCCGGTGTATCAGTTGCTCTTAAACTTCGTCCTCTCTTACATTTATTGCTCTTCTTTCTGTTCTCTGCTTTAGGATATCCTCGAATTATTTCAGGAGAAATTCCATTAGGAAAAACTGTTTGGATGTTAAGCACTGCAGATGATCCTACTTGCTGCAGATCTTGTGACTGCCTGACATCGACTGAGGCTTGTCCTGCAGATTGTGGATCCTCGATATGATGGAGAGAGTTAACATCTGAAGTTGTTCTGCTTGCCTCCACGACCCTGTCTGTTACTTCGCTGTCCATAAAGTCTTCATCAATGAAGATGTCTTCATCAAACGGAAATATTCCACATTTCTTGAAATCCGAACATAGGTTAGTGGGTGTCATTGATCTGCCATAAGCAATTTTGACACATGCAGCTACATCATAAATAGTGAGAGGAGTGCCTTTCCTGTGTAAGAGTTTTGAATTTAATGCTAAGTAATAAGTCCCCTTGAATGAAGATAACACTCCATCGAGAGGCTGCAGTTTGTTTGAGGTATGTGGGGGGTATAGTTAGCATAACCATCCCATCGGTTTTTGCTACATCTATTACCTCAATTGACAGATGGCTTTCATGATTGTCTAAAATTAGAAGCGCAGGATTGTCTTTGCTACTACTGGATTTGTGGATGTAATGTTTCATGACATCAACAAAAAGTCCACTATTCATCCAGCCAGTCTTTGTTGCTAACCCAGGGTGCCTGTTGGTGCATTACTTATCACATGTTGTTTAGAATGTACTCGAGGAATTATCATTGCTGGGGGCAGGAAAGTACCACCTGCACTGATTATGCAACAGGTGGTCACTAAGACACCATGTTCTCCACTAGTAGCTTGAGAAATCTGTTTACTTTCCTTTTGTGCCACTACCTTTGGAAGCCTATCTGGTACTGTTGAGGTACTGGTTTCATCCAGATTGAAAACCCTTGTACCATCAGCGAAAGTAGGGTATCTCCGATAAAGGTCTTTCAAGTTTTTGAAGAAATTCAAAACAGTACATCGATTAAAGGACGTTACTCTTGATAAGCTGCAGCCCTCTGGCGTTCGGATAATTAAACTGGGATTTCGTTTCTTGAACCCATAGAAACAGGTTACACCAGCCATTCCCTCCGTCCAGTTCTCAGGACATTTCAGACGATTTTTGAAAGCCAGCTTACTTGCTAAGTGCCTGCATGTTTTAGTGTCAACACCAAAGCATATCTTAGAAGACTGCAACAAATACTCCACTAATTCTTTCTCCTGCTCCACAGAAAATACTTTACAATTGTCATAGTTTGGTGTCAATCTTTCACTGGAACCACATTTAATGTTTTGAACATATTGTCGAAGAGTAGAGTACGGTATTGAATGAGATTTAGCTGCTTGGCGAACTGCCATGCCCTTATTAAGAACATCCTGTACAGCTTCTTCCATAACATCGTGGTCAGTTTTACCTCTGTCCATCTTCCTGCGGTATGAACGAACCATCTTCAAACCTAATAATATAAAACAGGACTGCTCGCCGTCTGTAATTTAAAAGCCGTAAATACCTACACATATGTTTTTACCCATGCTAAAGAAACAAAGTACAGAGTGCTTGTATTGGACAATTATAAGATTCCTGGGGCACAATTTTTTGATGTTCTCCATCAATCGCATCTACTAAGCATCCCATACAAAACTAGTCTTTTTAGTAGACTTGTTCCATCTTCTACAATGAGGTGACGAAAGTCATGTGGTAGTGATATGCACATATACAGGGTGTTACAAAAAGGTACGGCCAAACTTTCAGGAAACATTCCTCACACACAAAGAAAGAAAATATGTTGTGTGGACATGTGTCCGGAAACGCTTACTTTCCGTGTTAGAGCTCATTTTATTACTTCTCTTCAAATCACATTAATCATGGAATGGAAACACACAGCAACAGAACGTACCAGCGTGGCTTCAAACACTTTGTTACAGGAAATGTTCAAAATGTCCTCCGCTAGCGAGGATACATGCATCCACCCTCCGTCGCATGGAATCCCTGATGCGCTGATGCAGCCCTGGTGAGTGGCGTATTGTATCACAACCGTCCACAATACGAGCACGAAGAGTCTCTACATTTGGTACCGGGGCTGCGTAGACAAGAGCTTTCAAATGCCCCCATAAATGAAAGTCAAGAGGGTTGAGGTCAGGAGAGCGTGGAGGCCATGGAATTGGTCCGCCTCTACCAATCCATCGGTTGTTGTTGAGAAGCGTACGAACACTTCGACTGAAATGTGCAGAAGCTCCATCGTGCATGAACCACATGTTGTGTCGTACTTGTAAAGGCACATGTTCTAGCAGCACAGGTAGAGTATCCCGTATGAAATCATGATAACGTGCTCCATTGAGCGTAGGTAGAAGAACATGGGGCCCAATCAAGACATCACCAACAATGTCTGCCCAAACGTTCACAGAAAGTCTGTGTTGATGACGTGATTGCACAATTGCGTGCGGATTCTCGTCAGCCCACACATGTTGATTGTGAAAATTTTCTATTTGATCACGTTGGAATGAAGCCTCATCCGTAAAGAGAACATTTGCACTGAAATGAGGATTGACACATTGTTGGATGAACCATTCGCAGAAGTGTACCCGTGGAGGCCAATCAGCTGCTGATGGTGCCTGCACACGCTGTACATGGTACGGAAACAACTGGTTCTCGAGTAGCACTCTCCATACAGTGATGTGGTCAACGTTACCTTGTACAGCAGCAACTTCTCTGACGCTGACATTAGAGTTATCGTCAACTGCATGAAGAATTGCCTCGTCCATTGCAGGTGTCCTCGCCGTTCTAGGTCTTCCCCAGTCGCGAGTCATAGGCTGCAATGTTCCGTGCTCCCTAAGACGCCGTTCAGTTGCTTCGAACGTCTTCCTTTCGGGACACCTTCGTTCTGGAAATCTGTCTCGATACAAAAGTACCGCGCCACGGCTATTCCCCCGTGCTAATCCATACATCAAATGGGCATCTGCCAACTCCGCATTTATAAACATTGCACCGACTGCAAAACCACGTTCGTGATGAACACTAACAATACTGTTTGTAATGGGCTGCTGCATTTAGATTCTGACTGTTTCTAACGTTTTGATATAATTGCCACTTTGTTCTACAAGATATTCTTATCCCTCTAGTCACCCACCCAGGCTGCCTGTTTGCTTTAGTACGCTGTTCGGATATAGGAGTCTCTAAACGGCGAGGCGAGATTTTTTTTATGTGGAAATTTATGCAATCTGTAGATAGTGATATTCGACTGCTAGTGACAACAGTTAAGAGCGAAAAAATAGGTACAAATCGAACGCTGGCAGAATGTTGCGGCAATGGTAATAATATTTAATTCAAGGTGTAGGTTGTAAATATGGACCAGACTTTGAATATTGGTGTGAGTGTGGTATGTGCTTGATGCTCTGTATAAAAGCTTGACTCTTTAATTGCGTTTGGTATTTCTGGTTGTGTGTAAAATTAATTTTACTGTTGAATGTGCGGGGAAGATGAATTGATTGGTGTTTAGATAGAGGCTATGTTTGTAATTCGAAAAGAGGGGATGAGAATGGTAAATTGATTGTTGGACATGGTTGGTGGGGTGATGTGTGTGTGTCAAGATAGGGTTGAGGACGTTTGCGTATGTTGATGATGGGACAGGTGTGAGGTTAGGTGTGGTGGGAGGTGCAAATTAGATCTTACTTTTTAAAAAAAATGTTCTAAAGTAAGAATAATATTGAGAAGGTTTTAGATGGCTGGTCACGCGACAAGGCGAGAGCAGGGATGTGTAGTTATGTTTAGTTAAAGGGTCGTGTAACGTCGTGTGAGGAGCAATGGGCAGTGTACTACAGTGTCATTGGAGGTAAAGACATGTGCTGCTATGATGTGTCTAGCGTATGGAGGTTGCACTTTGGAATTATGCTACGTTGATATAAAGTTGACTTCCACCAGCATTCGGTGGTCGCTGCTCGGGACTGTGGCGGATCGCGGTCCTGGATGGACGTATGTGTGTGCTTTGCCCGCTGACGAGCGCGTTGACCGAGCCAACTCACGCTTGCGGAAGCCGAGCAGGGGCTGTGCGAGGTCTGAAATCAGACGGCTGAGTGACTTCACGATCCTGTGGGCAGGGCGCGGAAGGGGAGGTATATGCGCACGTCTGCTGAGGTATTTTGCGAGCGGATCTGCAGGCTCTGCTATGCGTTATTAGGATAGTTTACGAGTACGAGCCTATCTACACATCTATAGCAGTTTGCTATAGTGTGTACTGAAATTATGATTGGGTGCGTGTCTGTGGGGTGTGCAACATGGCCCAGGGTACATCTGGGTGGGAGTTTTGTGATAGCGTGATAGATATACTGTATGGTTAAATAATTTGTTCGAAAAAATAAACAGAGTGTTCTCAATGATTACACGCGCCTGGAGCGCAGATCAGAGCGATTGGTTTTCCGTAACCATCTCGGTTGCATGCGAGTAATAAATGTTTTCCCGGCCGCGTTAATCGTGTGTGCGAACGAGCTATGAGCTTTCTGACAATAAACGTGAAGGCAGGTCCAGACCTAAGACGCCAGCGGTATACATGAGAAGAACAATGCAGCTTTCACATGTGTCAGAGGAGAGTGCCCCTTCTGGTAGGCCGTCACGAGCGCTTGGAAGATGAACTTGGCTGGCGACTTCGTAACCCCCTTCCCCGCCGACTGCATGCGTGCGCAGCCTGTCTTGGAGCGTAATCTAAGGCGCATAGGCTATATCAATTTCTCTGGTGTTAGGTGCGAATGCGACTGTGTTGAGGTCATGTTTGGAGTTGGCCGAGCAGAGACTTTTGGTCGGTTTGGCATCTGGGGATGTTTGGGCGCGTCTGTTGCACTATTTTGCTAACATGTCTGTGCACTGTGTGGTGCTTTATTTGGAGAGTTTAAGAGTACAGAGCTCGTCTGCTGATGTTGTGTACTGCATTATTTAAGAGCTGTTTGCTGTTGTGTGGTGAAATTAGGAGTTGTTTACGTGTTTGTGGCCTGTGTTACATGACCACAGTCGGATCAGTGCGGGTGTTTTGTGACAAATATACTCCACGACTAAATAAAAGGGCTTGAAAGAAATAGAGTGCAGTCCTTCCTTACTTCACCGAGCAGCACAGCGCAGTCTGAGTGGTTTTTGCGCAAAAAACTGCAATCTGGTCAAACTGTGAGTGAGTCAACAAATAACTGGACAAATTTATCTGTAGAGCAGTCAGAGGCCTGGATTGGAATGAATATCTTGGGGGGTGTGGTTGTGTTGCCACGTGTAGTGCACTACTGGAGTTCAGAAACTGCCTTGTGTCAGCCTTACATATCGAAACCTATGAGAAGCAAAAGTTTCAAAAAGATATGTCGCAAATAAATAAAGTACACTCTTTCCTCCTTCCATCAGCCTATGGACTGAAATTATTTCCGAAAATTAGGAGTTGTTTTGCATTATTTACGAGCTGTTCGCATGTCTGTAGGCTGTGCTATGAGTTATTTTTAACTGTTTACAATTAGCAAGCGTGTGTCTATAGCATTATAAATGAGTTATGTAGGAGTGTTTTGCAGGTCTGTATGGTGTGGAACATGTCGGTGTGATACATACACTCCATTCCTAAATAAAGTAAGTTGATACCTCCATCCATGGGCTAGTGCAGGGTGAGTGCTTTTACCCGAAACGTGTAATAAGAGTGGCTTAGTGTAGTGGTGATGAGCTTCGTTTGCAACAATTTTCTTAGGTTTGTGGTGGGAGCGCAAGTGAGCTTTGTTTACTGGCATATTTCAAACTTGGCGCTGGTTCCTAGGAGGGAGTGGCGGTCGGGCGGCTGAGGTTCGTACAAGTGCCCTTTCTTTGCATATGTATATGAAATTGTAAACTGAATTATTTAATATGATTAATATGGAATTGGAATTAAGTACTTCGGGATTTACAGCGATTGTACAGTTATTACGCGTGCGCAAGAGAGAGTCAATTAGCGAGCGTTCTAATGTGGACCAAACGTGCTTTTATATAGTCATGGCGGATTCCACTGTCGAGAAATCTTTGCCACCAAAAGTGTAGCACTGCGTTCTTGCTCGCACAATGACACGTGGTGGACGGTGAGCGGTCGGCATCGACAGGTTTGAACGTGCCCAGGAAAACAACTTTGGCGCCTAACGTGTGGCAGGGAACAGTCGGCCGTTGTGTGATTCAGCTCCGACGCAAACAATTTTGGCGGGAAACGTGCGGAGGTGACGAATACACGTGGTGAGGAGACAAGGGACCGCTATGATGTCAAACTCGGCAAGTTCCAGCGTGTCCAGCTAAATCATGTTTACGACATGGGAGTGATCGCTGGGCTCGCCGCCAGCGTACCGCCAGTCCAGCGCAAGTGGCCGGCCGCCTCACGTGACAGGCTTCGGCAGTGTCTCCGCACGCTGGCCAGGGGGTGGCGAGGATATGAACTATTTCAGTTGGAGCGCGGATGCAGTGGCTGCTGTACTGCGATATCAAAGATGTGTGTGCTGACTGTGTTGGAGAACAAGTGATGACCGTACTGCTTGAAATAAAGTCTTCAGTCCCTTCCCCCCTGCAAAATCAAAGGACGTGACTTCCATTACTATAAGTGCAGTTTATTCTTTGATGCTACCAGTGAAAAAAGATAAGTGACGGAGAAAGTTCGTACGTGTGATCACTTATGGTGTTGGGATTTGAACTTGTGATAGTTTTTTGTTATGGATGTAAGGAAAATGGCTTTCTCGCCGCGAAAATCGGACATCTTGAATAAATAATAAATGATCATAATAAATAGAAGTACAGTTTTCGAGACATTATCGTGCTGGAATTTGAATTTGAGGCAATTTTCTAGTGGAGGTAGGCCTATATTAACAACTAACTATATTAACAACTAATAATAATAATAATAAGAATAATAATGAATGACAATGAATGATAATTAATTTTAATAAATGCTAATGAATAATAATAAATAATAATAAACAAAAGTAAGGTTTTGCAGCCATTATCGTGTTGGAATTTGAATCTGGAGGGAGTTTTCTAGTGGAGGCAGGTAAATAATAATAAAAGATAATAAATAATAATTATTGATAATGAATTTTATTAGATGATAATCAATAATAATAAAGATAAGTACGTTTTTACATGCATTGTCGTGTTGGAAATCAAACTTCCCACCATTTTTCTTCTGGAGGCTTAGGTTAGTGGACGTAGCACAATTGGTCTATTTTCCCGCCAAAATTCAAAGTTCCCACCATTTTTTCTGGAGGTTAGGTTAGTGGATGTAGCACAATTGGCCTATTTTCCCGTCAAAATCCACCACCTTGGATGATGTCATGCGCTGTTGCCAAGTCTACATGCCGCCATCTTGGATGATGTCATCACCGCCATCTTGAATAAATTTGGCGACAATGCAGCATGAGCTGGAACCCCCTTTGTCCACTGCTCCTGCGGCCGTAGCATTCGCGCGGTTCCAGACTGATGTGCCCAGAACCGCTCGGCCACACCGGCCGGCCTGTAGCGACACTCCAAAGACAAACAATTCGATTAGAAGTCTCTTGTGAGGAACGGCGTAAAAGCCTTATGGGAATCTAGAAATATGGAATTAATTTGCGATACCCTGTCCATAGCATTCATCACTTCATACGAAAAAAGAGCGAGTTGTGTTTCACAAGAATGATATTGTCTGAATCTGAGCTGACTGTGTGCCAATAAACTGTTACCTTTGAGGTGATTCACAGTATATGTTCCAAAATCCTACTGAATATCGACGTATGCTGCTGTACTCAGTTCGATTTCAGTGCGTTTCTCGGGTACACTTTCGCAGCTTGTGGAACTACAAGAACAACAATCCACGTTTAATTTTCTCTAACAGTGAGTGAGTGAGTTTGTGTGTATGTGTGTGTGTGTGTGTGTGTGTGTGTGTGTGTATCTTGAAAGGTTTTTGGATGAATACATATACAAAATCAATCTGTAACAAAAAAAGCGAATCGTATAAACTTCGTGATTTCTGAGACCAATCACTGTATAAGTTGTGGTTTACGTGCGGGAAATAGTTCCGGAGTATTTTGTGGTAGCTGTTAAACTGAAAGTTAGTTATTCAAAATGCTTACATCAACGAATGAAATAAGATCTTAAAATCTTGGAAACCTGGCGTGTCTGCAAATGATGGTTAGTTTGGCACAGCAGATGGCATTTTCGTCTTCGACTGTTATTTCTTTTATAAATCTGTTTGTGCCCCCCAGTTTATCCCTACACGAAATCTACTTTCGAATCCAACATTTTGGTTCGTTTTCCTTGTATTTCACTCTTGGCACACTTTGAAAGGTGTGGGTGAAAATTTTGGTAGGAATGCTTGTTTTCTACTTCTGGACTCGGACTCTCCAGGTCTGAGTTGTTTAGACATGAAAATATCATCTCGGCAGAGAAACTGCGCTACACAGAGATGAGTTAGAGGTGAGCTGTGCTCTGAGAGGATGGGCGCCCGATTTTCCTGTTGTCGCTGGCAGCAAAGACATAGACAGTTGTGCTTTGGTGTTAGATGGGAACAGACGAGTTTTGGTTTAGTAGCAGTAAGTAACAAACAATGGAGGTATTTAGGAATTATGTTATGGATGAATGGAAGACTTACTGTGGAGAGAAAAAGAATCACTTTTTACATTTGGTACGATTATATCCTTTGTGAAGACTGGATTTGGTCATGATTAAGTTTGTTTTATTTGCGGCAGCAGTTAGATAATGCAGCATTCTTAGTTTGTCAGACATCCAGATCAGGAATCTCCTTGCTTTTCATCCATTTTGTCAGAATTTGTCAATTAATAGTTACATTTTGGAATTTTGTTGTGGGAAATATTATACATGTGAAGTTTAATTTTTGTAATTCTCGGATTATATTTCCTGATTTCAGCGAAAGCTTAACTGTTACTGAAGTTTCATTAAATTTTATTAAGTCAAATGATATGAAACTCCTACTGAGTTCATTTAATACAGTCATTGTCCACATCGCAAGAGCCAATTAATTTTCGTTTTATTTAAAACAATCATTAAAAATTATGGACCAAGAATGATAGCAATGTTATCAGAGAACGCATTGCACCTTTGTGTATCTCAGCACAGTTATTAAATTTTGCAGTTCTGTTATCGAGACGCGCCGTAGCTACGAGAGCGGTTTGCACAGCATTATCCCCTACGATCCAGATAAGCCAAATAGTGTATAAAGGAGTTTTCTTTAATCCAATTTCACAGGGACCTACTTCAGTTTCAAAGCAATCAGTCTTTCATCATATTCCATAGTCAGATTTAGTGATAACAATGAGTTTCAGACGGAACACAATTTTCTTAGATTTCTCGCAGTTAGACCTGTGTACGCATTCTCACAGCTGAATTTTGTCACCAACTGTTAGCTTTACGCAAGCTACCATCTTTAAAGGTCAGATATCCACCATTCAAAACAGGCACCCCAAAGTTCAGTTTCTAATCGACAATTAACATTGCAGTTCCACTTTCATTAAAATAAATTTAAGCAGGTAACTCTAAGCTGTAACGCCATTACGTACACTATAACATTAACACCGGCCCAAATAATTTCAGTTGACGCCATATTCAAAGCTATGCAAGTACGTTGAATCTGTGGAATCCTGTATGAATGGTAGCTCTCGGTGCCATTACAGCAAGCCCCAACCTATGGCGTCTCATTAGTTACGTAACTAACTGTGCTGCAGCTGAAGTATTCAGGAAGACCAAGGTGGACATCACAAGGCATTAAACCACACGTTGGTATGTTGCCATTCCGGTAATACAGCTTTCCTTGCTGATAGTGAGACGGCAACTGAGGTTGTCGACCTCCAACTAAAATGGTTTTCAAGAGATTACATTGCATTGGTGCAAGTGGTTTTGGAAATGTGGATAAATGGCTCTGAGCACTATGGGACTTAACTGCTGAGGTCATCAGTCCCCTAGAACTTAGAACCACTTAAACGTAACTAACCTAAGGACAACACACACATCCATGCCCGAGGCAGGATTCGAACCTGCGACCGTAGCGGTCGCGCGGCTCCAGACTGTAGCGCCTAGAACCGCTCGGCCACTCCGTCCGGCGGAAATGTGGATACTAAGAAGTTACAGTCAAACGGGGAGTCGACTGTCATAGTGAAAATGCTACTTACTTGCTGCCCTATGTGCAATTGTCAGAATGAAAACGCTGCTGGCATGCTGCCCTATGTGCAAGGAATCCAACAGGCAATGCCTGTTGACTGTAGTTTGAGAATGAATTCAGTAGCAAAAAGAACTTTCTACGGTTTAGATTTACAATAATCAATGAGTAAACACAGCAGGATTAGCGTTAGTAAAAAAAAAAAAAAAAAAAAGAGGCTCTGAGCACTATGGGACTCAACTGGTCATTAGTCCCCTAGAACTTAGAACTACTTAAACCTAACTAACCTAAGGACATCACACACATCCACGCCCGAGGCAGGATTCGAACCTGCGACCGTAGCAGTCGCACGGTTCCAGACTGCGCGCCTAGAACCGCGAGACCACCGCGGCCGGCTTATCATTAGTAGTTGAGTAATTGGTTAAGGGGTTAATAGCAGTTAATAGTGGTTTTCTTTCTGTCCTCCTTTGTTGCTTCTTCGTTGCACCATTAGGTTTTTTCTAGTGTTATAGTATTATGATTTTTCATTATTCGTAAAGTCTCCAAGCACCAGGTATAAATTATTATGATGAACACTTTTTACAGTACCAGTACTATAACCAAAAATGTGTGTTGTGTGTACCTTAGCTTTCCAGATAATGGGTTGTAATTGCGAAGAATAAATAAATACATAAATATGATATAAGTACCGTATTCCTTTTACTACTTCGCGTCTGACATAGCATTGTACTCTGAATATGTGGTCGGTGATCACGTTAAGTAATACAAGCTGCGGTGATGACCTCGCACACATGGAGGGCACCCCAGTCATCCTTCACCACTAACATTATTAAATCTAATGCTTAACATGCCGATCCCACTCAGATACGGAATAAAAGTCAGCAGAAAGAAGGTGGGAAACCAGAAAACTGCTCTAACCGATGCCATACCAATTGCTTCTAAAGAGATCGTGTATCTCTCCCGTGTAATACCTACGCTATGTATCTTTGACATAATATTAATGAGAGAGACACTGTGACCAAACATATCCTTCGTTTGGTTTCATGAAACCGAACAAGAGACCGACACAAAAACTGGACATGAGACGATAAAAGAGCATCGAACCCGAACCAAAGGCTGATCAGTCTCTTGCACGATCATCTACGCTGTGAGAACAACTGACAAATCTGTTTCAGGAGGGTCCCTCGAATCTGCGTGTGTAACGACCTGTTTGGGTAACTTCAATGCTAATTAACTTGGAAATGGCGCAACTTATCGAATCTTTTTCTTAACAATTATATCTCAGTACGTCCTATGCTGCAACACCCTTACAAACTTTTCAGACTATTTCTGACCGACCTGTATATACAGCGAAGTGACAAAAGTCATGGTATAGCAATATGCACATATAGAGATGGCGGTAGTATCACATACGCAAGCAATAAAAGGGCAGTGCATTAGTAGAGCTGTCATTTCTACTCAGGTGATTCATGTGAAAAGGTTTCCAATGTGATTACAGCCGCACAATGTGAATTAAAAGACTTTGAGCGCAGAATGTTAGTTCGAGTTACACACATGAGAGATTCCGTTTCAGAGATCGTTAGGGAATTCACTATTCTGAGAGCCATAGTGTCATGAATGTGCGGGAATACCAGATTTCAGGCATTACCTCTCACCACACAAAACGCAGTGACCGATGGTGTTCACTTAACGACCAAGTGCAGCAGTGTTTGCGTAGGGTTGTCAGTGCTAACACAAAAGCAAATGTATTGATTAGGACAGTGCGGCTAAATTTGACATTAGTGGGTTATGGCAGCAGACGACCAAAGGAAGTGCCTTTGGTAACAGCACAATGCCTGCAGTGCCTCTCCTGGATTCGTGACCATATTGGTTGGACCCTAGACGACTGAAAAACCGTGGCCTGGCCAGATTACTCCCAATTTCAGTTAGTAAAAGCTGATGGTAAGGTTCGAGGGTGGTTTAGACCCCACGAAACCATGGACCCAAGATGTCAACAAGGCAATGTGCAAGCTGTGGGTGGCTCCATAGTGGTGTGGGCTGTGTTTACATGGAATGGACTGTGTCCTGATTATGTTTGGCTACTTGGAGACCGTTTGCAGCCATTCATGAACTTCAAGTTCCCAAACAGTGTTGGAATTTTATGGATGATAATGCACCATGTCAGTGGGTCACAATCGTTCGTTATTAGTTTTCAGAAAATTTTGGATAATTGGAACAAATGATCTGGTCACCCAGATTGCCCGACATGAACCCCATCGAACATTTATGGGATATAATTGAGAGGTCAGTTCGTGTACAAAATCCTGCACCGGATACACCTCCGCAATTATGGATAGCTATAGAGGCCGCATGGCTCAGTATTACTGCAGGGGATTTCCAACGACTTGTTGAGTCCATGCCTTGTCGAGTTGCTTCCTATGCCAGGCAAAAGGAGGTTCGACTCAATATTAGGAGGTATTCCATGACGTTTGTCATCTCAGTGTATGGTGTTTGCTTTAACTTCGAAGATCTAAATATCTCGAAAAATACGAATCGCGCGAAAAAAAGAAGTTCCACATGAAAAGTTAATATTTTCGAAGAGAACAACTGCGTGTGCTAAAACGGGCCACTCACCAATCCCCTGCCCCCACATGGGGGTCAACTCTTCATTTTTTAATAGAGACTCCCCTTTTGTACTGCAGTTGCGTATTTTTCGGAAAATAACACCTAGCGTTTATCTGAAACAATTTTTTTCCATTCATGGTAGATGGAACTGCAATCAATATGAGAGTTACGGTGGTTAGGCGGAAGAACATACAGAAGTCAGTCACCCTGATGGAAGTCGAGGGGACTCACCAAAATCAAGCATCCTGATGGTGTGGGGACTTAGATCAACCCCAAACGGAACAGAAAACTACGTTACGTTAAATGCAGCTTATTTGCCAGCTTTTAAATGACTAAACGTAAAGGATGAAATTTGCATACTTAAATTTTAATTATATCAACTGTTTAGAATAAAATAGTTTACATTTCTATCGAAAATGTAAAGTAGACTCAGATGAATCGGTTCTTAATTGCAAAAGCCGGAAAAATTGAAATTTATCTACTATAGCGTCATCTACCATCAATGGAAAAGACGTTCCTGGCAAACAGCAGGTATTTTTTGGCGTCCAATCCGAATCTGCAGTAAAGATGTATATTTCCATTTGAAAATAGAAAGTTCACCGCCTCGGAGTGGGGGAGAGGGAGGGGGGAGTGGCTGGGTAGGGTGTGGCCCTTTCAGTACCGACAGATGTTATCCTTGAAAGTATTAACTTTTCATCTGGAATATTTTTTTCGTACGCTGCGTGTTTTCTTTATATACATAGTTGTTCCAAGTTAAACACCCAGTGCAACTGTTTTCTCAAATTTATGTGTTTTGTTTTTTTATATTTATACTTGTTTTTATTATGAAGTCTATGTTCTTTCAAATGTTAAATTATTAAATTAATATGTAATATAACTGATTCATGCTTAAGAATTATAATTGTAAATGTCAGTTAAAAGTGGAGGGAAGTCCCTTTATGCCTGGGAGGTAAATACATCAACCGAAAAGGTGGAAAGGAGCACAGTTATCGCGCCAGTACTGGAGAAAAGAGCAGTCTGGGGCCAGCCTTTGATGTGGAAGCAACTGAAGGGAACAGTAAAGCGAAATTATAGCTAAAGTATATTAAATGAGGCTCGGATGGATTGACATTTGTTCATGACAGCGTGCCAAATACTGTTAGGCTCTGATTTATAGTTCCAAACCAAGAAGAGGTCTTGAGGTTTCGCAAAGTGTGTTATACGAAAAATCATGGTTGCATAATTCTGGCATGTGCCTCCCCCTCAGAACTCAACTCTTCAGTTACGTCCAGGCAACGTAATGAGTTAGAATTACATTATTACGCTTGAACCAGTGTTTTGTGACATTTACTCGATATAAGTTTATTGAAATTGTGTGTGTCAGACATACATCTTTTACTGGCGTCATGTCACTTATGTTAGGGCCCTATTCCTAACCCACAATCAGTTCCAAGTGATCCTAAAAGTAAAAGTAGTTATTCACACAGTTAATCAATTTCTTTGGCAAAGTGTGTTAATCATTAAGTGCAGCTAGTTTTCTAATCTGAACGATAATGCTATTTCAAGTGTTGCACGTGCTCATCAAAGTGAATAAGTTCATTTAATACCAAATTACATTTACTTACTTTTGCTTTAAGAAGTAATACTCAATATATTTTATTTGCAACGTTTTCAGAGCACATTGCGTGCTTCTGTCATGTAAGTTTGTAATCACTGAAATTTTATTACAGATGCAGTTTGGCCCAGAGTCAAACTCTGGATTAGTGACTGGAGATCAGCGGAGGGTGACTGGCGAGCTCAAGGGCATGGAACTTAGAGGATCCCATTTTGTGCCTCGGTAGTCAGGCAGCAGGCCACTGCTCAAAGCCTGGTGAAGATGGTGGTGACTGCGTCATCGGTACGCTGTTGACCTCGTGGCAGCAACTGGAACAGCTATCCTCAGTGATGAGTGGCTGGCCTCAGAGCTTTTAAATATAACTGTCTGGCGGACCCTGCGCAAGTGATACCACTGCTGCATTCCTCTGTGTCAGTGAACCCTCTGTCTACAGTGAATCTTCATCTTTAGGTATCCCTTTCTTTTGCATAAGTACAGTGTCTCAAAGACACAGTTTTTAGTTCCATGTTTTGCCCTGTCCTGTGTTCTTTATCGCCGAGTAGCTACTGGCTCCACCATGTGGGAAGGGATGGGTATCAGACAGGCATCCTGTCAGCACAACCTCACTAGTCCTTCCCACTTAGTAACATTTACAAGCTAATGCTACTAAATTTTGTCTCTGAATCATTGGAATTAACAACCAAAAGCGCCTCCACAAATGCGTCACATACTAAAATTCGAATCTCACACATTCTTTTAATATATAAACTGCATATGCCTAATGTGGGTGGGAGGGAGGGGGGGGGTGGCCACGTGCGCCCCAGAGCCTGCATTTTATGACAAAAACATGATTATGCCTTCGCCGGTGCTCAAAATCATACCAGGTACTTCATTATCTGTACAATTTTACCTCTATGCAGACTTCCTTGTTGCCTCATCACTGTTATATAACAAACAAGAAAAACAATACTATGTAAAGAATAAAAGAGTTACATTTTGGCATCCTGCCATTCTCCCTCATTGTGACGCAGAAGTTTGAAATATGGCTCAAAGGTTTCTACAATTTCCCCGCTTAATGGCGCAAAAGGGTGACGTCGTAGGGCTCGTCAACGCTTCAAACAGCAAAGTGCCAATACGTATGAAAGAAACTTCAGAGATTAGAAGTTTATGTGAGGTGTAAGGTGGTTGATTAGGTTACACTTTCACCAAATTTCACCACCGTTCTGCCCAACGCCACCGTGGACGTGTCACATGATGAGAAGGTAGTCACACACTCTCTTCACAATGTCTCCCGTCTTGACAGCTCAGCGATGGTCATAAACACAACACCCAGTGTTGAATTCACACGGTTTTCTTATATCACCCCTTCCCTTGGGGCGTTCATTTACATACATTTTGCCCCTAAAGCGACAATTTGCAGTGCGATGCGCAACAGAAGAATGCTCTTAACTACCTTTGATACTGCTGACATCCCCCCCCCCCCCCAAACGATTCAACCCTGCTCTAAGGACATTGTGGGGCTGTAACCTTCCTGAATGTGATCCAATCCTTCTGGACTGAAAGATAACCGTTGTTGTTGCTCTGGTATTCAGGGTAAGACCGATAGGGACTGTTCAAAACCATTCTAGAATGCAATTTGAGCCTGATCGAAAACAGCAAATGGTGTTCATATTTCTCAGCGCTTCTGTTTCGCGCCTTGCTGTAGTGAAGTCATGAGGGTTGGTGGGCCGGGGGGAGGGGGGGACGTGAGGGGTCGACATAAATGAATAAATTGGCATGGGATCCATCTAAGACCCCATAGTTCGGCGACACACTAAATGTCATCCTCACATCTTTGATAAGCAATTTAAAAATGTCCCTGTACGCAGACAACCCTCAATCGATTCCTAAATACCTGTGGCAGGCAACTCCTTGGACACTTCTCAGATTCCACATGCAATAAGCAGGTGATACAGCAACCTTGCAACGCCTCTCAGCTGTAGAGTATCGTAAGGGATGCCTGCCCACAGGTGCCTAGGGACCGATCAAGGGATTTCTCTTTACAGATAAATTTTTTAGGTGTGCGACAAAGGTGCTTGGGTGGCACTGAGGGTGTTGCGGAATTGGGGGGTCTTAGAGGGATCATTTGCTGTCTTATACGTATGTCAATGCATCACCCACTATAATAGCACCACAAGAGAGTTGGAAAAGCATAAACACGATTTGCTGCTTTAGTCCATGAATGTTTTTCAACAACCCCTACTGTCTCCACCCTCTATAACCGAACAAAACTTACAGTTGCACAATACTCCCAAGAGGTCAGATCACATTAAAAGTATAGGTATGTACTACTTCACCCATATAGATTTGTCATAGTCCTACCCCTTATGAGTAACATCATCATTCTTATCAGTGGTAATCCAGAGTCACTTTTCCCTTCCCTCCTTATCTCCAGCCAGTCATTGCACAGTATTAAAATGAAACAACCAATGAAAAATAAATTCCAAGGCTCAATAAATAACCGAATTGTGTTAGTGAGATATTAAAAACCATGTCCACCAACCTTCCCCTCCTCTCCTCGCTTATCTCAAACCAATCACAGTGTAGTATGAAAAATGAAAGAGCCAATCAAAAATTCATGATTGTGGAACTAACACACTTGGGTTAATGGAAAATTAAACCCCCCCCCCCCCACCCCACGCCTCCCTCCTCCCTATCTCCAACCACTCACAGCACAGTATTAAAAATGAAATAGCTGATGGTGGAACTGACCCAATTGTGTTAATGTGTAAATTAAAAACTCTCTCCCCCTCTCCGCTACTCTTCAACTAATGACAGCGCAGTGTTGAAATGAAAGAGCCAATCAAAAAATTCAAGATATTGCAGATAGCCCCATTGCGTTAGTGGGAAATTAAAAACGCTGTCCTCCTCCTCCCCCCCTTCCCTCTGCCATCTACAGCTGGTACAGCATAGTATTAAAAATGATACACCCAGCTCTATTGTGCTTTATATCTCCACGACCTCTAGTTTCCAACCATAATACACTGTTAAAATGATGCATAAAAATGGCTCAGTACTCAAAGATATACATTATTTACATTAACAAACACAGCATAATATACTATCTCCCTCCCTAGTCAAGTATTTTAGACGTTATTTTCCACTCACACACACTTAGCCGTAGTATTGGCAATTAGTTTCCATATGTATGGAGCTTATCAAATGTTACAATATTCTAAAAGGTCTGCAGAAATACTTCTGCAGCACAAACAATAGAAATGTTTACATCAAATACCGTAATGTTGTTTTCCATGTACACACATAACCGTACAATTAGTACCTAAAACATGATTGGCAGTTATTTTCCACATCTATAATGCTTATCAAATTTCACAATATTCCAAAAT
The DNA here is from genome assembly GCF_023897955.1 of Schistocerca gregaria. NCBI lineage: Eukaryota > Metazoa > Arthropoda > Insecta > Orthoptera > Acrididae > Schistocerca > Schistocerca gregaria. Next base: position 364,992,028 of record NC_064931.1, read on the forward strand.
GCCTGCAAAAATAGGTTCACAACAGCGGCACGTGCTGGGTAAGAGCACATGAACGTCCTAAATTTCGACACCTTGCTGATTTATTGGTTATTTTTCTTTGAATGCCGTTAAACATAACATAGACGCTGCAGTCTGAAAGATACGGCACGTAAATCTACCGAGCTACGGCTACTCAAAGCTCCGTGAAAACTGGCATCAGGGTCGCAAGCAAACCTTAAGTTGTGCACGTTTCAAGGAGCTTTTGCCAAATACATATGGATTTGATAAACAACGTGCACGGTTCACGATGTGTATAGCTAGACCTTGCCACTCAACTGCAAGCTTACGTCAGTGCCAGTGGGTGGTAGCACATTGTGACAGACTTTTGTCCCCTTTCCCTGGTCATAAATCTTGCTGGATCATAGCACGCTCCTCAGATATGCTAATTCACTCACTATATACCGTAGGAAAATTAGATCGGACGTCAGTATATGTTAAAGCTGTGGGTTTTATATTAAGTAATGAATTTAATCATGCAGTAATCCATTGAAGACGCTGAGAATCGTAAGGCCTTAAAGCACTTCACCGTCGATTGTGAGATTGTAGCATTTATTCATGCTTCCGAAATCTGTTGATCTAATAGTGAGTCAGGTTTATCTGTGCTGTAGGCCCTCGAAAAGCAGTATCAGTAGTTTCTCTGATATCCACTTCAACGATGACGGCGTGTTTTAGGGCCTTGTGGATCTCAGCGCCTGATTTGTATTATAGTCAAGTGATCACGTTGGTAGACATTACTGCTTGAGTTTAATCACTTCCACAGATTGCACTTTGTGTTTGGAGTTGGTTGTTTACTGTGAAGGGATTGACTTTTGTGTACAGCGTAAACATGAACTATGTTGAATCTATTTTCAGTGCTAACAGAAAAGCAAAGCTGTGAGGACAGGTCGTGAGTCGCGCTTAGGTAGCTCAGTCGATAGAACACTTGTCCACGAAAGACAAAGAGCCAGAGTTCAGCAGTGTGGGATCCGCACCAGATAGGGTTGATAGAAGAGATAGAGAAGATCCAACGGAGAGCAGCGCGCTTCGTTACAGGATCATTTAGTAATAGCGAAAGCGTTACGGAGATGATAGATAAACTCCAGTGGAAGACTCTGCAGGAAAGACGCTCAGTAGCTCGGTATGGGCTTTTGTTAAAGTTCCGAGAACATACCTTCACCGAAGAGTCCAGCAGTATATTGCTCCCTCCTACGTATATCTCGCGAAGAGACCATGAGAATAAAATCAGAGAGATTAGAGCCCACACAGAATCATACCGACAATCCTTCTTTCCACGTACAATACGAGACTGGAATAGAAGGGAGAACCGATAGAGGTACTCAGGGTACCCTCCGCCACACACCGTCAGGTGGCTTGCGGAGTATAGATGTAGATGTAGAGTTCGAGTCTCGGTCCATCACATAGCAATAATCAGCCAGGAAGTTTCATATCAGCACACACTCCACTGCAGATTGAAAGTCTCATTCCGGTAACAGAAAAGTAAATTACTGGGAAAAGTTAACCGCAAAGGAACTAGAGCCTCTGACAACAGATCCTTTGATTGAAAGAGAGACTACAAGCGAACATTTAACAAGGAAGTGTACAGTTAGCACAAATTGTTGCGTGGGTGCAGCGTAAGAATATCTGGTTTTCAGCCAGGAAGTAAATTGGTGAACTAATACACTTGTTAGGGATCTTATACATCTGTCCGAAAAAACGGAAAAGCACAGAAACTCCCACTTACACAAAAATGCGAAATGGAGAGTGACGAAGCTTACACATGATGTCGTTATTGCCCTAAACTGTACTTAATTACATACGAAACAACAAAATTCCCCCAAAACTATTATTTCTTTTGTCAAATAAGTTATGCATATTATTATTGTTATTGTAATTATTATTGGCCATGGCTGTAGTTGCATACACTTTTTTATAAGCATAACTGTTATACAGCAAATGCTATTAATATCACGCTCTCAAATTTTTATGAATTTAAAAATTTCTAAACACCGAGAATGTATACTCGCGAGATACCACTGTTTCACAGTGCAAAAAACTACAATATTGGCGTCAAGTATCTCAATGTTATTTTCCACATGCACACATAGTCGTCAAATTAGTGCCTACAACATGACTGTCAACTCTAAAGTAACTACTCCAAAGCTAGCCCCATGCATAAACAGTTACAAACAACAGTTGAATTTATAAGTTAGGCCTAAGGTATCGATATTCTAAAACAAACCTAAAGAGACTTATAACTGCAGAAAATACGTATTAGCTAAAATACTATGCTAAGCAGGCAAGCACACAAACAAATAAATCCTACTCTTGATGTAAGTCACAATACAACCTCTAATTAAATACTTTCACATATAAATTGTTCTTATGCGCCATTTCAGGTGGGATAAAATAATGCATCAGTAGAAAAATGTAATAGATGACAATTATTGCTTTTGTAACAAATGACTCAGGCCTACTAGTGGTTGTGCACAATAACAGCTTTCGATAAAGGTTGCAAAGTTTACCAATCAGTACTATGGGTAACAACGCTCTCTAAAGATTTTATGGACCGTATTTACTACCGTAAACTCTTACACAACACCAAAATAACACCATTATATGATAAAAATACATGACGCCCACAACATAGCCAAAAGAGAAATACCACCGTAGGAAGGAAGGAAGAAGGTATTCGGTTTTAAGAAAGAAGAAGGTGTTATTATCACTTCGATTTTAGGGAGGAAGAAGGTGTTTTATTACTATAAATCACTTAATTGCAGAAAGACATGCTTTGTTTATACACACTGACGACACAACCAAAGACAGTAACAGAGAATCGTGAGATCTTCAAAGACGACATCAGAGTCGATACCTCGTAAATGAATAAAATTATATATCGTTTATTATAATAAATGTAAGTTTTCACACACTATGCAAGCAAATAAAACATTTCTGTCTCCACATTCTCTCTATTACCTATTGAAACACTTGCAGTTTGCACATTGGTACTACTAATTAGAACCATTAGGTCAAGCAGCACTCGTTTTCGTTGAAAGCTCGATAGATATATCACACTTGAAAGCTCTATGGACCTTCAAACTAAGTACAGGATGTTCATAATTAAAGTTTCAGAATGTTGTACAAAAAGAGAATCACTGCTTGGAATGTTGTCATATTTAAACGTGATGTTATTGATGCAGGAGGAAACGAAAATAATAAAATTGTAACGAAAATTTTAACAATAGACACCGCTGTAAGTGTCAGCATATTCCCACCAACAGACGCACAGCACACGGGTGCTCCTCAGTTTGCGTCTGAGACACGCAACATGACTTTCTCTAAGAAGGATCAGGTGCTGCTGGTAAGGCTGTTTTGTAAGAAAAGTGACTGTGTGACTGAGCCCTGTAGAAGTTTTGGGCACTGAAGGATACGAAAAAAGGCATTGGTCCAACTTCTGCCGAATGTCCGTAGAAAATGATTACCCAGTTCGAAAGAACAGGTTCTTTTGAAATGCAGTGTGGCAGTGAAAGGAATGCAGTTGATCCGACGTCTGTCAATGATATGGCCACAGCATTGCACGAGGAGTCGAGCAGTGGTGTACAAATATGCAGTGCATGGGAAATTTCACGAACGTTGGACATGCCTGCGAGCATGATGCATAAAATCCAATGAAACATCCTGTACTGCTATCCATAAAAAATCGTCCATGTTCGGGAGTTGCTTCCTGCTGATCTGCCAGCAATTCACTCTGAAATTTCTTCCCCGCATGGAAGTGGACAATGAATAACAATGGAACATTACGTTGACAGACAAAGCCCATTTCCACCTCCAATACACAGGACTGCATAATGTGGGAAACAGAGACTTTGCACACACATCAGCTGGCACCAATTCAGTCTGCGAAGGTGACTGTGTGGTGCGGGTTGATGGCATCGTTTACCGTAGCACCGTATTTTTTTTTCTTTCTTAGGAGATGAGTCCAAAGGGTCCTGTTACCCATACTGTCACTGGTAAACACTATGAGAGTCATTTAGTCATTTGCACACCAACGTTATTCCAGCATAGATGTATTGGTAGGATCCCTTTGGCACTCCTCCACACATTGCACAGTCAGTGCAGCGGCTGCTGCAGAGGCATTTCGGAAATGCTACAGTTATCAGTCGTCATTTCCCTACAGCCTGACCGTTCAGATCACCTGATCTTAATCTGTGTGACTTCTGTTATCTGAAAAATGTAGTGTTTAGTGCTCCAATTTCGTACGTAACTGAATTGAAGGCGTGCACTGCACAGCACATTCTGAACGTGGCCCACCTAGAGACTCCAATCAGTTGAATGTGCTGTTTCTCGATTTGAACTTGTAACAGAAAAGGTGAATAGCGTACTGAACACGTCTTGCACCAGCCACACAACAATTAGAAACCCGTGTCAATTTGCTTTTAGGCAGTTTTGGGCCAAAACAATTAAAAACCCACGTAATTTGCTTTTTATTCGTTTTTTGGCCTCAGGACCATTAAAAACTGGTTTTCCCCATCCAATGTGGCACGACCTTGCCGTGGTGGTTGAGTTTGTGTAACCAACAGTGCCACAACTGTTGACGGTCGACCTTGTGCAGTCATGCACACTGAACAGTACGCATGGTTTAATATGCAACTCAAATAATAACCATCATATTCAGATTCATCTGTAATTTGTAGCCGACCTCATTTATTTAACAAGCTTAAAGCGCCATCTGTAGGTAAAATTTTCATTACATTTTTTCCCTTGACTTTTGCTTTGCGTCAATAATATGCTGTTCAAATTTGAAATCAGTCTGAGAAATGGTTCTCTTTCTACAGCGTTTTTAAACTAGAACTTTAATTATGGACACCCTGAGTTTCCGCTTCTAAAAGTTTGTGTAACTTCTTAAAATACACACAGCTTGCATTTTTGTCGTAATATACAAGATCTCTACGAAAATTCGAGCAAAATAAAATTTTATTATATATAAGATTTCACAGCCGATAGGAGACCACTTTTGGTCTATTTTTCGTCTTTTCTTTTCATTGTTGAGTACGTCTTGTGCATATCTATTCGTCTCAGTTACGATGTTTTCCCAAAATGTACTATTAAATATTACATAGAAAACGTCCAATTCTCTTATGCTTGTACTCACGTGCTGTAAAGCTGCTTCCTTTATTCTGGGAATTTCCGTATACGTCCAGATTGTTGGTTCATTGTCTTCCTTTTGCCACATCCACGACTCTGATTGTTGCTGGTAGGTTTGCTCTTCTTCGTCAGTATCATCTTCAATCAACAGCCGCTTACACCGTTTTCGTACAGGAGGTAAACGTCGATACCACTGTCACTGCCGCTGTCAAATTATCCTGCAAAATCATTGTTGGCTATGCCACCACATGTCTCCCTTTCCTCGTGAACACATTTGCTACACGTCGGGAACATTGTGAAAGTATTTTTGTAATGTCGGCAGGTCCGAAAGCGGCGAAGAACATGCCGTACTCGATCAGCTCCGCAACGTGTCAGAGACGTTCTGCTTACATTTGGCGCGGCTGACCGACGACGTCTCTCACACGGCATGCGCTTGTTCTGCACGGTAAACGTGAAACGTCCCCTTTGAAAAATTATACAAGACTGTTCTTAAACTGACACACAATATTTTTAGCGCAACTCAATCTGACTTTCAAGAATCTCTACAAAAAAAATGGCCCTGACTAACATTAACCTATACGTTCCACAAATCACTTACCTCAGAAAAAATCTTCGTTACTCGAACTACTGTAATACAGCCAGCGCCACTACCGCCAGCTAAATAAAAGATTCAAACTACGGAAGGCACTAACTTCTGATAGGCACAGTTAGCGAATGAAAGATTTTAATAGAGAACAAACAATGTATTTACCTTAATACTCATAATATACATAGCAGTTCATGACATCCAGTCTTACAAATTTCAAAACTCCGCCATCTCTCTCCCCACATCCACCATTGCTGGCGGCTCACCTCCAACTGCGCAACGCTACGCACTGTTAGCATCCAGCTGCCGCTGCCCAACACTACAATGGCAGACAACAATGCAAACCAGCCACAGACTGCACACGGCACAGCCAGTGATTTTCATACAGAGCGCTACGTAGCGGCGGCGTTACCAATAAAAAAACTTAAACAGCCTACTTACATGCTCCTCACAAAAAAATTTACAAATTGTTTTGGGCAGTGGCCAATACAGATTTGAAAAAAAAAGTCGTAATTACAATAACAAAGAAATGAAATGCACACCCTTATCGATACAATGTTGGTCGAAAGCGAAAATTTTATCACAGTCCATAAAGACAGTCCTGATCATCCATCAAAGTAAAATAGCAGTGTTTCTTGCTCAATGCGCATGGAAGTAGTGGATTTCCATGCAGTCTTGAATAAGTAGTGTTGTCCTTCCAACAGAAAGACAGTGCTGACTCTTGACATGCAGACAGGTAATGAGTCACAACAGAGCAAACCCACAGCAGAGGCAGTCGAAGTTTTAAAGAATATTGGTAGGTAGGTCGTCACAGAATAGACCCATTGTAGTCCTGGTAGAGATTACGGTATTGGTGGGCCACCAGAGGTGCAAACCCATTGCAGTCCTTGTAAAAATAATGGTATTGGTGAGTCATCAAAGGTGTAGACCCACTGTAGTCCTTGTAGAGATGGCCAGCAGCCATCTGTTTGACTGTGCAGGCGCACAATCACCATGGAAGAGTCTTGCGGATAATATAGCAAGTCCATAACCACCAGTTGTGCACTCACAAAAATTGTTTTTGAAATGTCCTTAGAATGAGCAATGCTGTTAACCAGTTCCTTACTGAATTATCAACACATGTGCAAACACTAACAGTCCCTACTTCTCACATATTGTCCATATACTATGACCAACAGAAACGTGTGCAGTAAACTGTAATTTACAAGTTACTCAATTTGATGAACTGGTGTCAATTACAATTTTGTAACATGAGAATACATTAACGAAGGTACAAAATACACCATTAAAGATCATAACAATATAGATAACATTTGTAGTAATAGGGGCTTTAAAAAAGAATAGAAATAAACATATACATCAGTGTTACAAGAATTATGACATAAGTACATACGTAAAAGATCAGAAAACTTTTGAAACATCAACTGAGCATTAGAACAAAACAATAAATAATGTGTAAACATCTTTACAAAGTAAATAACATGTTATTAATGCAAATTATATTTGAGGATAACAGTATTCCTCATCATAGTGAATGTAGCTTAGTATTAGAAGAGAAAAAATTTTATGAAACAGTACACAGAGACAGGAAGAAAATAAATACACAAGGGTACACAAACACATAGTGGGATAACACAAAAGGAAAGGACAGGGTTTGTTTTCAGGGTAACATTTGGTACTGCAGTCCAACCCAAAACCTCATTCCATAGATCGTCCCTCTTATTTCAACATTTGCTCCAGCAAAAAAAAAAAAAAAAAAAAAAAAAACTATCCGAGCATGCTTTCTTTATTCTGTTCACATCCTCTTTCAAAAATAGTTTTTCTCCACTGTACACTAATTTTTTGGACAAACCATTTTCTTCTAGCTTCTCAATGCTTTTCTTCCAATTCATCATAGTTAGTTTCTTACATAGTCTACCCCCTCTCAAGCTAACTTAAACCTACTGAGCTCAGATGCTAAACTAAGGGACGACGCAATGCAGCAGCACAAAACAGTTAACACAAACAGCAATGACAAAAAAAATGGCAATGGGCAAAACAAGCTACAGTAAATCTAAATTACCAAGCAGTGCAACATTACAACTGATATGAACCAATGTGCAGCAACAAGAAAAATAAATAAGTAGTAAAACTAGCTTAACAGAGTAATACAAAGTGAAATTTAGTAGCACTATGCCTGGCAAACCGCAGCAGCAAATACAATAACTTATATCTAAACATGACAAAGCTAAAGCAGAAAAAATATTACACTAAAGACAACAATGCAGATAAGGGAAATGTATATTTACATCTTAATGTCTATGTAATTAAAGTGGTGCACCACAACTTATGCTACAAAAGAAATTATCAAGTACTTGAAAAGAAAATTCTGTATGCAATTCATGTGAAGGGAAATGTCTTTTTGTGCTCCCTCGTTCTTTTGAAGTAGATTATAAAGTTATTATGTACTGGATCTGTAGGCATAAAATATTTATATTAGTACATCTATAAAATTTTATTTTAACCAATGCTGCAGTGCAGCTAGAAACTAGATATTAAACAAAATAGGCAAAGCAAGGCGTGAAACGTCATTCGCTAGCCATATGGCATTTCATAATGCAGTAAACAATCTTCCAACTAGCAAGACAATAGACATGAAACGTTTCTCATCATTTCATTTCAGTAAATATCATAAATTAAGAACTCTACAGTGTAATCATGTTTTCAAGTTTGAGGGTGTCGTATTTACGATGCTTTCTACAAAGCAATGTCAATAGCGAGGATAATGGCCTCTTTTTTTTTCTTCTCCACCTGTGCCTCTGAAAGGCACACACTAATGGCTTTTTTCCAGGCGTCTGTCGCGCAGCTTGGTGCCCACGACGCATTACGTGCAGGTAGTCACTTAACTTTCTTACCGAAATATTTACGACACCAGTTTCCGCTACAGTGGCAGTCTCATATAAAAATATTTCACAGATCAAGAATTTGCGTTACAAATATGTAGAAACAAAATCCTGTAAATATAACAGTGTTCAAAAAAATTTCGGCGGCATTGTGATACATTCGCACATTTACATGCATTTCATAACTCTTAAAAGTACGATTCTTGGTTTCCAACAACCTTTTTCACAAACCAGAGTCCCTAACCACTACTCATTATTCCTTACCTTATTCGTCGACACTTCTTCAATATTTCATCATAACAGATACGTAGCATAATCAAATAACTCATATAGCATCAGCTTATTGATCATAAACATACCGCAACAGCATAATACACATAGTCATCGTAATAATAACATCATAACACCTCAGTCAACTCTCAAAATCGTCGTAGCTTCCTCCAATAATTTCAAAACCTAAAAAAATTCTCTGCTCATTTCAATAGTGTCATCTACCTCAAACGTACTTTAAAAATCATGATCTCATACCAAATACATAATTCAAAGCTCTCATAGTATCACAATGGTTCCGAAAGAATATGAACATTTCACAAATTACAGGCAAAATACAATTTCATAAGTGTGAAGTTATCCAACCGTGTAATTACGTAAACATCTGTCACCGATGTAGTAAAATAAATATTTGGCTCTCTCAGTTAAATGATCACATAGCTACGTAATTCTGTGTTAGAGAAATATGGTACCAATGTGTAAAGTTGTATAAGCAAATACCATATTAGCTAGGGCTCCTTGTGCTTGCCAAACACATGGTACACAAAGTAAGCGTGTACCCCCCTAAGGATTAATGTAATTTTACCCTCAGATGTTACAGATTACAGCAGTGGAATGAAATGTATCACGGAAAACCTTTGTATCATTGTACTTCAAATATCTTTAAAAATAAATGTTTTAATTACAAAATTAATCACAGAAATACGTGTACTGTAGCGCTAAACTGTGCGTCGTGTTGTAAGATAATCTCTGTGGAAGTTTCGTCCTCCGAAAGCTAAGTTCTGCAGAAGTCAATGTACTGACCTCATGATAAACAAAAGTGAAATGCTATGTCTATAGATATCGTAGTTATTACGTACAGTACCGTGATCATGAGAGTACTACACTGTAACGTATTGTTGTGCTACAAAAAAAAGGCTGTCTCCTTGTAGCTATACCACAAACGTTACTACTAAAACATGTTTTCTTTTCCAGAAGAATTCAGAAAAACTATGCAGATATAAAACAGATAAACCGCAAAAGCAACATTGTAAATTGTCACTTATTAGTAGCGTCGTGATAAAATCGTGTAGCTGTCACATAAACTAACCACTGTGTCATCTGGTATCTCACAGAAAATACTTTAAATCCAGAATGTATTTTCAAGTAAACCAAAATGTTGCATTAAAATCTTATTAGCAGTACCGGTACATGTTCTAAGTATGTGAGCCTTATAGTCGTTACGTAATGGTGCAACTAACAAGCAAGAATGTACACCACAATAACACTGTGTCGTCTGTTCACAATAACAATGCATTCGTAATTTCTGTTTAAATAAGTTCTCTTGGTTGTTGACTGGATATTTAACTTCAAACATTGTTGCATGTTAACAGATTCTAAGACTGACAAACCATACTAGAAATGTGAAGTGAAATGTTTTATGGCAAAGACAAAGTTAAAAAGCAGATTATCTTTCAATAAACGGTTTTACATGTGAAATGTAGTACAATCCTTTACTCTTCCTAGTGCTCAGAGTTAACTTGAACGCAATTATCATGCGGTATACGTCGGTAAAGAATACTGGAATTTTTCTCAAGGTTAGCGTCTATGTTATTTTTCTCTGAGCCAGCCGGCGCGCGTGGCTGCCTGCGGTGTGTATCATTGTCTGTTTCTTTGTTGGCGCGCGTCGTTATTGGGATTTGGAGACGTAACTTCTACAAATTCACCTTGTCGAGAGGGCCCTGCTCTGTTTGAATCCCGCCAGTTCTGCTGCAATTCAGGTCTGTCGTTACGATCATATCGTCTGTCGTCATGTCGGTAGATTCCATAGTTTCTTTCTTGTCGGTCACGTGGTGGAGAATTTCTCTCTGAATCGTAACTGCGCGCTGGACCATTGCGTCTAAAGTTATTCTGTCTCCCTTGATAATAATTATTTTGGTTCCCATATTGTCTGTCTCTCTGATTGTCTCTGTGATAGTCACTACCGCAGAGAGGTGATCTTTCCCTGTGATTATAACTACTCATCGCGGAATTGTGACGGGTGTGACCTGTAATTGTTGTGTTCCTGTTTGCGCGTTCCACTATTGTCAGTGTCAATTTCCAATTCTTGTAACAGTCCCTGAAAAGCTTCAATATCGTCTTTGCAACGTCCTGCCAAAATAATAAGTCGTTAATGTTCGGGTAATTTGATTAAGCAAATGCGGATGAGTTCTGAGGGGCTGTATGGGTTTGAAAGATACTGATTCTTGTGCAACATGTCTTCAAAATATTTCACAAGACTGGAGAATTCAGATTGTTCGAAATGTTTCATCATTATGATGCTGTGTTTTACTCTGTCTTGTGTAGTTTGAGACCAATATACTGAGAGGAAGGCATGATAAAATTCTCCTTCACTGTGACAATCGTGAATGACCGATCGCATTCTTACAGCTGGTTCATTCTCCAAGTAGCCACACATAAATTCTAATCTGTGCTCTAATGACCAGTGGGGAGGAAAACAATGAGAGAATTGATGGAGCCACGCTTGTGGATGAATGTCGTTGCCAGAATTCTTAAATGTTTTGAATTCACGTGTAGTAATGAACAGTTTATAGTCAAAATCATCGTGTCGGCGAGTACCATATCGGTCATTGTTACGTCGTTTCGGCGGTTCCATCTCAAAATTCGGTGCATCTTGCCAATTTCTTTCATGATTTCCGAAATGCCCTGTGTTATTATTTTGTGGCTTTTCCGTATTTCTAAGTTCCTCTTCCCGTGTTGGAGCGCGAGTGTCCTCTGAAATATGTAATTCTTGTATTACTTGAGCCAACTGATCTTGTACTTCCCGCATTTCTCTTTTGTACTGTGTGTTGATTTGATTTTGATTCTGTTTAAATTTTCTAATTTGTTCATACTCTTCAGTGTCAGTGAAGGCTACAGGTTTTGTGTCATTCAGATCATCATTTACCTTTGTAGATAAGTTAGTGAACTGATCTGAAAGTTCGGCTACTTTATCCGATAGTGAAATTATTTCCTCTGTGTGTTTTTCTGAACCAAGTTTCAGAGTGTCCATTTGTGTTGAAATCGCATCTACTGTGTCCTTTAAGTTTTCCTGAGTTTTTGGACGTTGCGTAACCAAATCGGTAGATGCAACTGAGTCAATTTTAGCTTGCAAGGTCTCATGATTTTCATGAACAATAGTTTGCAGTTCTTTTATGGCTGCTTCGTGACTCTGTAATGCATTTTCATGCCGCGAAAAAATAGGTTGAAAATGCTCACAAATTTTTGTTTTTTCGTCATTACAGACTTTTTGACATTTCGATTCAATGTTATGTAACTCATTAGTTAAATCTTCACGTGTTTGTTCAAGCGTGGTTTCTAACTTTTGAAGCTTTTGTTCCATTGTGTCTAACTTTTGAAGATTTTGTCCCATTTGTCTCTGATTTTGTTCAAGCTTTGTGTCTAACTTTTGTAGCCTTTGTCCCATTTGTTGCATTAACTGTAATAACAGTGCACTGGTGTCTAAAACATGTTCCTCAGTGCTTTACGGCAGTGAAGTTGCACCGGCAACATTCACATTTTGACAAGAAGAAAGTGTGTCCTGACTTATTTTAGAAAACGGTGAGGACCCAAAACCTGAATCTGCAGTATTTGCAAGATTGTGTCCTGACATTCCCGATTCCTGAGGCGAGCTGTTGCCAACCGATCGATCGATAATGCTTCCCTGTTCACTACCTGTTTTACTGTCTACGCCATTATTTGACGCCGCTCCATTTCCCTATGCATAGTTACCAAATTACTACTTAGAATGTCTGTTAATTCATTACACAGTGGTGCTGGTAAGCTACACTCGTCGTCACTATTATTTCTTAGTTTACTTTGTAGCCTAGTGTTACGTTTTTCACACGCCATTATTGTCACAATATTTCACACGATAACACAGAAAACCACAATTTGAAGAGCAAAAATAAGAGAACACATTAACATAGCACTGAAAATAATATCTAGTTAATTGCAAGCGCAGCTGCGAAATACTTGGTGCAAACCTACATGCATGCCACAACTGTTTTACTGCACAACAATGAAAAACTACAATTACAAAGGAAATTCTGTCTATGATTACATGCTAGCAATAAACAAAAGCTACACTAATTACACAAACTACAAGAAAAAAGCAGAAGATTCCAGTGAGGTATCCTCGGCTAATGGTCGACATATGAAACGTCCCCTTAGAAAAATTATACAAGACTGTGCTTAAACTGACACACATTATTTTTAGCGCAACGCAATCTGACTTTCAAAAATCCCTACAAAAAAAATGGCCCTGACTAACCTTAACCTATACGTTTCACACATCGCTTACCTCACAAAAAAATCTACGTTACTCGAACTACTGCAATACAGCGAGCACCACTACTGCCAGCTAAATAAAAGATTCAAACTACGGAAGGCACTAACTACTGATAGGCAGAGTTAGCGAATGAAAGATTTTAATAGAGAACAAACAATGTATTTACCTTAATAGTCATAATATATTTAGCAGTTCATGACATCCAGTCTTACAAATTTCAAAACTCCGCCATCTCTCTCCCCACGTCCACAACTGCTGGCGGCTCACCTCCAACTGTGCAACGCTACGCGCTGTTAGCATCCAGCTGCCGCTGCCCAACACTACAATGGCAGACAACAATGCAAACCAGCCACAGACTGCACATGGCACAGCCAGTGATTTCCATACAGAGCGCTACGTGGCGGCGGCGTTACCAATTAAAAAAACCTAAACAGCCTACTTACAAACGTACCACGTCTCCGATACGTCTAGTTGATGTTTGGCCAAGGTGGCATGCTACGTCTCTCACACGACATTGTAGGCTAAGGGGTTAAAGTACAGTCACCTCGCTTATTGGCACTACTTAAATAAAATGATAATAGTTCGATCGGATTAAATACATCTAAATACACTACTGGCCATTAAAATTGCTACACCCCAAATATGACGTGCTACAGACGCGAAATTTAACCGACAGGAAGAAGATGCTGTGTTTTTCAGAGCATTCACAGAAGGTTGGCGCCGGTGGCGACACCTACAACGTGCTGACATGAGGAAAGTTTCCAACCTTTTTCTCATACTCAAACAGCAGTTGACCGGCGTTGCCTGGTGAAACGTTGTTGTGATGCCTCGTGTAAGGAGGAGAAACGCGTACCATCACGTTTCTGACTTTGATAAAGGTCGAATTGTACCCTATCGCGATTGCGGTTTATCGTATCGCGACATTGCTGCTCTCGTTGATCGAGATCCAATGACTGTTAGCGGAATATAGAATCGGTGGGTTCAGGAGGGTAATACGGAACGCCGTGCTGAATCCCAACGGCCTCGTATCACTAGCAGTCGAGATGACAGGCATCTTATCCGTATACTGGTAACGGATCGTGCAGCCACGTCTCGATCCCTGAGTCAACAGATGGAGACGTTTGCAAGACAACAAACATCTGCACAAACAGTTCGATGACGTTTTTTTAGCAGCATGGACTATCAGCTCGGAGACCATGACTGCAATTACACTTGACGGTGCATCACAGACAGAAGCGCCCGCGATGGTGTACTCAATGACGAACCTAGGTGTCATCGCGATACTGGCGTATCACCAGGCGTGATGGTATGGGGTGCCATTGGTTACACGTCTCGGTCACCTCTTGTTCGCACTGACGGCACTTTGAACAGTGGACGTTACATTTCAGATATGTTACAACCCGTTACCGATCCCTGCAAACCCTACATTTCAGCAGGATAATGCACGACCACATGTTACAGGTCCTGTACGGGCCTTTCTGGACACAGAAAATGTTCGACTGCAGCTCTGGCCAACACATTCTCCAGATCTCTCACCAATTGAAATCGTCTGGTCAATGGTGACCGTGCAACTGGCTCGTCACAATACGCCAGTCACTACTCTTGATGAACTGTGGTATCGTGTTGAAGCTGCATGGGCAACTGTACCTGTACACGCCTGTCTGTTGACTCAATGCCCAGGCGTATCAAGGCCGTTATTACGGCCAGAGGTGGTCGTTCTGGGTACTGATTTCTCAGGGTCTATGCACCCAAACTGCGTGAAAATGTAATCACATGTCAGTTCTAGTATAATATATTTGTCCAATGAATACCTGTTTATCATCTGCATTTCTTCTTGGTGTAGCAATTTTTAAGGCCAGTAGTGTACACACAACATTACATTCATCTAGAGAATTACTGCATATTTAACTTACAGTTGAGATTCAGCAAATTACACAATGACAACGTCGCAGGTTTCTCTCATCTTCTTTCCCTGTCTAGGTAAACAAACGTCATACAATTTTCCCAGAACTTCAGGTGACGATTATGCTTCTCGAAGTGCCTCTTTAGTAGATACTATTTCATTATCATGTGAATTATTGGCCACTGCTTTCGAAGCCAGCAAGAATCCTTCCAGTTCATTTAGCTTGATATCTCCTGGCTTTATTGGTGACAATCTTCCAGTGGTGAACGTCATCTTCTTCTTGTGCATCGTACACATCATCATCATCTTCATCATCACCGTCTTCTTCTTCTTCTTCTTCTTCTTTTTCTTCTTCTTCTTCTTTTTCAACTCCGTCGTCGTAATCATCCCCATTTCCTCCACATTCTGCTTTCACAAATACATTGTCTTTAAACTCGTCGTATGGCTTTTTTTCAGAATAGTTTTCCCAGTCTCCGAGAACCACGTCTGATGGGAAGTTGAAGGCCATGATTATTGAATCTCATCTTCTTCTCCTCTGACAGAACCTGGTGCGATTTTTTCTATATCCAACTAAGGCACTACTGCATTAGTGTCTGAAACTCCTTAGTATGACATGCAATGTGCTGTGAGGTATTTTAAAATTTTCAGCAGGCTAATAAACCCTCAGCAACAGTTTGTCATTTTCATGTCTGCCTCAGTTCATTTAACTTTGTCTAAAGAAAATTGTTACATGTAGGTCACTGATATTATAGGGATGTGACCCAAGACTCCTACAGGTACCAGGATCGTTGTGAGCAGGGTATGGTGATGTAGTTGTGTTAACGTTCGATAGCACAAACAAAACATTATTCACATGCTTCCAGAATGAGATTTTCACTCTGCAGCGGAGTGTGCGCTGATATGAAACTTTCTGGCAGATTAAAGCTGTGTGCCCGACCGAGACTCGAACTCGGGACCTTTGCCTTTCGCGGGCAAGTGCTCTACCAACTGAGCTACCGAAGCACGACTCACGTCCGGTACGCACAGCTTTACTTCTGCCAGTATCCGTCTCCTATCTTCCAAACTTTACAGAAGCTCTTCTGCGAACCTTGCAGAACCAGCACTCCTGAAAGAAAGGATACTGCGGAGACATGGCTTAGCCACAGCCTGGGGGATGTTTCCAGAATGAGATTTTCACTCTGCAGCGGAGTGTGCGCTGATATGAAACTTCCTGGCAGATTAAAGCTGTGTGCCCGACCGAGACTCGAAATCGGGACCTTTGCCTTTCGCGGGCAAGTGCTCTACCAACTGAGCTACCGAAGCACGACTCACGTCCGGTACTCACAGCTTTACTTCTGCCAGTATCCGTCTCCTACCTTCCAAACTTTACAGAAGCTCTTCTGCGAACCTTGCAGAACCAGCACTCCTGAAAGAAAGGATACTGCGGAGACATGGCTTAGCCACAGCCTGGGGGATGTTTCCAGAATGAGATTTTCACTCTGCAGCGGAGTGTGCGCTGATATGAAACTTCCTGGCAGATTAAAGCTGTGTGCCCGACCGAGACTCGAACTCGGGACCTTTGCCTTTCGCGGGCAAGTGCTCTACCAACTGAGCTACCGAAGCACGACTCACGTCCGGTACTCACAGCTTTA
Source organism: Schistocerca gregaria (assembly GCF_023897955.1). Taxonomy (NCBI): domain Eukaryota; kingdom Metazoa; phylum Arthropoda; class Insecta; order Orthoptera; family Acrididae; genus Schistocerca; species Schistocerca gregaria. The sequence goes on from NC_064931.1 coordinate 365,008,769, forward strand.
CTTCTGCCAGTATCCGTCTCCTACCTTCCAAACTTTACAGAAGCTCTTCTGCGAACCTAGCAGAACCAGCACTCCTGAAAGAAAGGATACTGCGGAGACATGGCTTAGCCACAGCCTGGGGGATGTTTCCAGAATGAGATTTTCACTCCTTCTGGTTTTCTCACTTGATCAGCTCTCCTGCTGACTTCAGACTTTTGTAGCTTCGTCTTTCAGACGCTCTTTTCTGCTGCGACAGTGGCTGAATAGTTAGTGTTGACCGTGTCTCGGTCTTCTTGTTACACTCAGCTTGGTCACCAGTATCGCGGCATCTTTCCGTTGCCAAGCATTCGTTATGCTTTGTGCACAGACTTGGTTGCTTGGCTGGTTCCACATGTCGCAATCGTTTCTGCATTTACCTCTACCTGCCGAGTATTTCCCCCCAGTTGGCAGTCTATCGTCATTAACTCAGGTGGCTTGTCTTGTGGCGCCGGCAGCGAAGAACTTTAAGGAATTTTTAGTGTTCACCTGGGATGCTACTCTGGGGCACAACATCTCCCCACCCTTCAAAAAATTCACCTCAAATTTTTCAGCTTGGAGTATTTATATGGCAATTTCATTATACAAATATCACACTAATATTTATATATTGAATAATTTAATTATCCTTCCATACCCATGGAGCTCAACCACAAATTTTCTTGGATTAACCCTTACTCTAAAGCATTACACTCTATGACCAACACATTGAGTTAATCATTTTGATTTTTATCGAAACTATTTCTTACTCACTAATACAAACTTTCCGTATAATTACAAGCTCATCTAAACTTTATACGTAATCTCTTACTATTTCTTTGCTCTATTTACAAACCAATCAGTGGGTATTTGGTACACATGTAGATCTGGGTAATGTACTGACTTTCTTACACTTATAGTTGTGATACTGTGACATTGCCTATAGCGATATACCTGCTTGTGCCAGAGAATTTGCCTTGCTACAATTCTCCCTTTGCTATTAGTTCATCAAGTGAACATAGAGTGCCCAGGTTTGGGGTATTGTTTACGAATGTTAAGTTTTGGGTAGGAGCACCTCTTTCAGCATCTCAGGCCAGTGCAATATAGGTTGTGTCCACTTGAGTATAGTTCTATCAGTGCTTGCAGCTGGTAGACGAAATTTCGTGCCTGCTATGTCCCAAGCTGTACCATTTCTTGGTATTCCACTGTTCCACAGTCCAGTTTTAGTCACGCCCTTCAGTTTTACATGTTCATAACAATTTACAGTGGAACAACTAAGTAGACCCAGTGCATGCCTACTCTCTGGAAATAGCACGACATTTATAGTTCCCTTTGACATTCATTCGTTTCAGCTTGTCCCAGGCACAACTGTAACGCACGGGACAGCGGACACACCAGGAACCGCGGTGTTGGCCGTCGAATGGCGCTAGCTGCGCAGCATTTGTGCACCGCCGCCGTCAGTGTCAGCCAGTTTGCCGTGGCATACGGAGCTCCATCGAAGTCTTTAACACTGGTAGCATGCCGCGACAGCGTGGACGTGAACCGTATGTGCAGTTGACGGACTTTGAGCGAGGGCGTATAGTGGGCATGCGGGAGGCCGGGTGGACGTACCGCCGAATTGCTCAACACGTGGGGCGTGAGGTCTCCACAGTACATCGCCAGTGGTCGGCGGAAGGTGCACGTGCCCGTCGACCTGGGACCGGACCGCAGCGACGCACGGATGCACGCCAAGACCGTAGGATCCTACGCAGTGCCGTAGGGGACCGCACCGCCACTTCCCAGCAAATTAGGGACACTGTTGCTCCTGGGGTATCGGCGAGGACCATTCGCAACCGTCTCCATGAAGCTGGGCTACGGTCCCGCACACCGTTAGGCCGTCTTCCGCTCACGCCCCATCATCGTGCAACCCGCCTCCAGTGGTGTCGCGACAGGCGTGAATGGAGGGACGAATGGAGACGTGTCGTCTTCAGCGATGAGAGTCGCTTCTGCCTTGGTGCCAATGATGGTCGTATGCGTGTTTGGCGCCGTGCAGGTGAGCGCCACAATCAGGACTGCATACGACCGAGGCACACAGGGCCAACACCCGGCATCATGGTGTGGGGAGCGATCTCCTACACTGGCCGTACACCTCTGGTGATCGTCGAGGGGACACTGAATAGTGCACGGTACATCCAACCGTCATCGAACCCATCGTTCTATCATTCCTAGACCGGCAAGGGAACTTGCTGTTCCAACAGGACAATGCACGTCCGCATGTATCCCGTGCCACCCAACGTGCTCTAGAAGGTGTAAGTCAACTACCCTGGCCAGCAAGATCTCCGGATCTGTCCCCCATTGAGCATGTTTGGGACTGGATGAAGCGTCGTCTCACGCGGTCTGCACGTCCAGCACGAACGCTGGTCCAACTGAGGTGCCAGGTGGAAATGGCATGGCAAGCCGTTCCACAGGACTACATCCAGCATCTCTACGATCGTCTCCATGGGAGAATAGCAGCCTGCATTGCTGCGAAAGGTGGATATACACTGTACTAGTGCCGACATTGTGCATGCTCTGTTGCCTGTGTCTATGTGCCTTTGGTTCTGTCAGTGTGATCATGTGATGTATCTGACCCCAGGAATGTGTCAATAAAGTTTCCCCTTCCTGGGACAATGAATTCACGGTGTTCTTATTTCAATTTCCAGGAGTGTATTACAAAGGCAGACACGTGGTAGAATAGTACCAAATTTCCTTTGGTTTGTTCCACAATGTGCCTTAACTCTGCTGTGAATTCCTTCAGCACTTTGCACAGTCCAGTTAAGAGTTTCTGTGGTGGCAATAATGTAGAACTGAATTGTTTGTGGATGGCGTGATGTACTGCCTCTTGTACTGCCTCTCATAGCAACCATGCAACAGCCATTCTTCGGTGTGTGTTCAGTCGATCTTGCACTGCGTCTAAATTGCTGTTCTGGTATCTTGCGTACCTTGCGCTAGTTTGGAAGTTAATTCTCGCATTACCCTTGCATTATTCAGCACAAGCTGCTCAGGTTTGCATAAGATTTTCCCTTAGTTTTCCATACAAAAATGGTAAATCTCAGTATTCCCCTTGTACTTCGGTTAATACACCTTCCTTTTGCACCTCTTGATGCAACTCCACAAACGCATCCTGCAGTTTATACACTTCATTCCTAACGTCCCATACATTGAAATTCAATCTAAATACTTACTGATGCTTTGCCAGTAGGACGTCCATTTGTTTACAGTACAGTACGCCAGACTCTAGAGGCTGGGTCTGTAATGCGGTTGCCCCTCCCCTTCAGGTGAGGTGCTGGATCAGCAGGATTACGACATTCCTCCAGGACCCCTGTCCTGTTATGTCTTCTGAGAGAAAGTAAACTTTATCTCTTCCGCTCCCTCCTGTGACAGGTGATGACACTCAGACAAAAATATAGAACCCATGTACAAAACTAATACTGATCTATCCGTTACCATAAATTATGCCGAGCGGTCTAAGGCGCAGGCTGATACCGGCGGAGGTTCGTCCTCCCTTGGGCGTGGGTGTGTGTTTGTCTTTAGAATAATTTAGGTTAAGTAGTGTGTACGCTTAGGGACTGATGACAGCAGTTAAGTTCCACAAGATTTCACACACATTTGAACATAAATTATGAACAAATAATGAAAAGCAAACAAACATTTCAAAACATAGCTATAAATAAAACAAAAATATTGCAATACTCCCCTATAACCTATGTAAAAACAAATACAGGTAAAATACAATCAGAATAGTAATATCAAATCCTGTCTGTCGTCATGGCCAAAGTGCATGAGACTTATTGAACATACTTCATTTAGAAGTCATCTGTTCCTCTTTACTTTCCTAGATTTCGTATTCTGAGGATGATACTTGCAGCAATGCATCCACAAATCCCTTAAATGGCTTAGTTCTTCTCCACATAAATAATCGAAGTTTTTGTTAGCATTTGTATCTTAACATTGACAGGTGATGTCATTTCCAACACTTGGTACAGTCCATGGTATCAAGTCAGAATTTTTTTTGTTTTGCCTTTGGGTGTGTATTGATGTGCTACCAATTACCGTCGCAGGTTCTAATCCTGCCTCGGGCATGGATGAGTGTGATGTCCTTAGGTTAGTTAAGTTCAAGTAGTTCTATGTTCTAGGGGACTAATAACCTCAGAAGTTAAGTCCCATTGTGCTCAGAGCCATTTGAACCATTTTTGAACCATTTACCCACTGGCCAATCCTACATTGTGGTAACTTCCCCATACATTATCCTATCCACTCCTGACGTTCTAAGTCTTTCGTATTTGCGAGTTTCACTTATTGCCAAATATCTCTCAAAATTTTAGCGAATTTTTTCACCAGTTCAGCGTCAATTCCAAGTTTCGCTTTTATTATTTCGAAAGGTGAAGGCATTTTTCTCCCATATATTACATCATGCACAGTAAGACCAGTGGCCATGTGTATTTTGGAATTGTATGCAGCAGTGATACAATTTAGGTACACATCATAGTTTTCGTGTTACTATTGACATAATAGCTCAATATCGTCGAAATCGTGCACTGAACTCAATCTGTTCTCCCATTGGCTTGAGGGTGAGAGGGCTTGTCCCTAGCCAGAAAATGTGGAGCAGATGGCAAAATTGCTTCATCAAATCTGACATAAAATTTGCGCTGTGATCTGTGATTTGAGTATCTGGAACACCAGATGTGAGCAACCGATTGTTTACCATTTCTGAGATTATTGTACTCGCTTGTTGGACATGGACTGCAGCCATTATGATACATCGTGAGAAATGGTTTATTATAGTCAGCAAGTACATATTTCCTGCTGATGTACTATTAAATGGATATAAAATATCCATACATATCATTTGAAATGGTTGAGGCGTTTCAATAGCCTTTGTAATGGCTAAGATCATCCTGTTGCACACATGGTACACAGCTCCTGACGTATTGTTCAACATCCCGTTTCCTGGTCCTCTACCAAAATTTCTCACCAGCCTCTCTATCAGTTGCTTTCCATCTACCATGTGCTTCTTTCAAAACTTGATCCCAGAATGTTGCACGTCGTATCAGTCATAGTCTACACTTTGTCGTTTTGCAAAATAAGGTGTCATGAACAATGAAGTGTGGTTGAGACTTGAATATCTGACAGTCAGTGTTAGCTGGTTGGGTCTTTTGTCACTCAGCAGTTTTCATCCCACTGGTTGTAGGACTGCAATTTTTGTACTCAAACAATCTGTGTTGATATGCCTCTTCTCTGGTTTGTCCACTACTTCATAACTAAATTCACCTAATCGTAGACCCCACACTGTCAGTCTGCTGCAAGGATCCTTCAGTCCTAGTAACCATTCTAATGTAGCACGATCTGCCCTTATTTTAAACTGTTGGCCACATAAATAATTGCAGAAGTAAGAAATATTATAAATAATTGCCAACATGTCCTTCTCAGTCATGGAACAATTTCGCTCTGCTTTGTTCAGCTGTTGGGGCACGTATGGTATTGGATTATTACCTATACTCTGACTAAGGACAACATACTGCCATACTGCTTGCCTCACAAGTCACAATAAATTCTTTTTCAGAGTTGGGAAACATGAAAACTGGACCTGATGTCAACACTTGTTTCAATGTATCAAATGCTGTTTGACATTTGGTAGACCATTCAAACTTCGCTCCTTTACGTAAAAAAAGCAGTTCAAAGGTTCAACGTATTTTCCGAAATTCATTACAAATTTATGATAATAATTACAGTGACCCAAAAAATATTGTAATTGTTTAGCTGTCTGCAGTGGTGAGAAGTTTCGAACTGTTGAGCTGTTCTCACTCGTTCCTGACTAATGACGTGAGCAAGATAATTTACCTCCATTGCTGCAAAACGACATTTATCAATACTTCCTCCAGCAGTCTTACATGTTCATGCGTGTCCTTTGGAAACACTATGATGTCAAGAGAAACAATACATTATCTTGGCTTTAGTCCGCTAAGTTCACCATCTGATGATCTTTGAAAAGTGGAAGGTGGATTCTTGAGTGCAAATGCCATTCGACAGTACTGAAAATGGTCCCAGAGTATCATTAAAGCTGTCTTTGGCCAATCTTCCAGTGGCATCTCCAGTTGATGATAGCTCCTCTTCAAATCCACAGTGGATAAATTTGTACACTGACTCAATTTCTCCAGAGTCTTCGTTATGTACGCTATCAGGTATACATTGATGATAATTCATGCATTAAGGTATCGGTAGTCACAGCTAAATCTATATCTCTTAGTGCTATCTGGTGACTTCTTCAGGACCAAAATGACAGGTGCTCCCCGTTGGCTATCATTACAATCAACAATAACGTCTGCTAGCAGTTAGTCGATAAATTTTTTCATTAATGGTTGCACACATTTCGGAATTCTGTGTGGTTTCTTATACACTGGAGAATTATACTCTGTTGGTATTTTGTGCTGTGTGACTTGTATTGCTGGTAATGGACCACCCAGAGCAAATAAATGTATGGATTGCAGTAGCAAGGTTTCCTTAACTTTCGTATCATTACTTTGTAAATGTTTTACTTTTTCACATAACGTAAGTGTATTGACATTTGCAGAGGTCCTCACTTGACCTGTCTATATCATCTTCCTCCAAGACATCCCAATTAGCAATCAACATATCCTTTGATAGAGTCACTTCGTCCATGTCAAACTCTTCAAGACTGACTGGAATTATAAAATCTCAATCTGTGATGCATACTATACATCTGCGTACGAAACAGTGTGACTTATCCCATTCTTTGTTAGTTTCCAACGGCTCTATAACACATAACAAACCCTTGGGTAAGTCCACATGTATTCTAACCCTGATCAACTGCCCTGTACTTTGTGATATTGTGTCAAGCAAACTGACCTTTAGTGCCTGTGTCTGCAGTTTATTTCGTACCACATGCATGACTGGTAAAACCTGTGAAATCTGAACACTGCAGCTGTTGCCCCTAGAGGAAACAATGCGTCACAAAGTTGAGTTGTACATTTCGGACGGTCAATTTTTACGAGACCTTTAACAAGAAGTCGACTGCTAGGATCGCACAGTACCCTTCGCCAACGTGTGGTAATACTTCCACATGCTCCTGAAAACGCTTAGTTACCACACTAAAACTGAACAGTGTTGTCACCAATGACCTCACACCATTATCAGCGACTCCAAGCAACCTTTACTAGGGAGACCTCAATCTTTACCTGCCCAGTAGGTCCAGACTGATGTCAAACAGCTCAGCCCCTGTGTCCACTAGAGATTTATATTCCTTACTGTCCACTTTGCCTAGCAAGCAGCGCTGTCTCTCAGTTTCCTGTTCTACTGGGGATGCTGTCCAACCGATGAGGCACTCCATTCCTGTTTAATGACCAATTATTTGGACACTGATTGTCCTGTGTTTTCTTCTGGAAATCACACACCTTATGGACAGCCCTGTCAGTTTCATAACATTTTAGATGATTAAATTGTTTCTTGATGTGGCCAATAACACACACACATGTAACACTTCACCTCAGAGGAGAAAACACCGTGGTCACTCTGCCTCCACATAGTAGTGTCTACTTCTTCTAGTGCATCACGATCTTATGGTGGCAGATAAATCACTTAGTTTCTCTACGCTGACTCTCCTTAACATGTCAGAACAAACACCTCTTACACACACATCCAGAGCCCTATTCTCTACCTCGTGGAAGATGACTCTTTTGGCCTCCGCATTGTGTGTCAGCTCTTATGATTGTGCATTCAGTTTCCTAACCCTATCAGAGAGAGACTCTACAGACTCGCTGTGTTTCTTCGATACTCCACTGAGTTTCTTTCTGAAAAAGCTTGTGTTATACTGCTTATGATAACACTGGATGGGACCATTAGTCAGTTCATCAAATGTTGAGGCCTTACTAAGAGTCTTGTGATACATAATGTACATTTTTTCATCACCAACTAATCGCAATTTAGCCATATTCAAGGACTGTTTCCTCTGACCTATTTCCCAATTTCGCGGCAGGCTTCACACCAGCAGTAATGATTGCAGTTCCCGAAAGTGACGCTACAAGGTTAGCTGCTGTGGGATCAATAGAAAGGCAGGTGCATTCAGTATAGTTTTGGTGTCCCTACGCAGAGACACCAACTTATAGCTTTATTTGTAAATACATTTATCAGTCGCACATAGTTTACAAGGGTAGGGCTCTTCACAACTGCTGGCTGCAGACAGACATGGTTGCATGTGCTGGGAAGAAATGCTGATGCCTTGTCAGCCGATCATGCTGCTACTGCTGTAGGTCAGTGCCTCAGATGTGTGTGTTGCTGGCGGCAGTGGCAGGTGGACAGGCACAGCCTCCCCAACATATTATGGTGACCCACCACCTCAGCATTCTCCATGATCGCCCTGTCATACAGTCAGGTGAAGTATGTCGACGGTGGTCCAGGATGCTGGTTGTCATGCAGAGAGGCCCTGCTCACCCACCGTGGATCAAAACCAACTGCCACAGACACTCATAAGGCAGACGCCCATCCACTGGTCACTTTGGATATGACAGCTTGTAGATCCTCTGCGATGAGCCAAAGGAGGAAGATGGCTAGCCATTCACCTGTCTCCTCATCCACAGTGACAGTAGACAGAAAAGGAAGACGGCAGCAGTGGTATGCATCATGCTAAGTTGCCTTAGTGCTGAATTCTGTAATCAGGTAGCAGGCTGGCCATCATCAGACACCTCATAGTAGTTTCACTCAAAATTCAATAGACTGCCGTTTTCTCTGGTTCTTCGACACAGGCACAATGGCAGTATGACAGAATGTGTCTTGTGCTCTGAAAGCTGTGTTGTTGTAGGAGCCAAGCCCCCACAGATGATCCAGTGGCTCCAGATGTATTTGTCCCCAGTTATCGGAACTGTCAGCGCTTCTTGCTTTTCTATGGTATTTTCATAATGGTTCTGGGTTGTGGAGCTCAGTATTTTTCTCGATATGTGATTTTGTTGCAGTGCTCGGAAGCGAATTTAAATAATGTTACCTTACAGTGCCTTGTTAAGTTTGTACATCAGTGCTTGCATTTCTGCCTGTCCTGTTCTTATGTCTGTTGCATTGGGACTACCCCATGTTGACATAATGATTGGTACAACAGTTCAGCTCTGAATTACTATGTTCTGAGCTTGGTTGATGAAACCCAAACAAAAATTTTAAGCCTACACAATAAAATTATTCTGCTGTGCGACATTCCTCTCTCTTTTCAAAAAAATCATCTCGAATTTTGCATCTGCTTAGCTTCAACACTATTTCGTAAGCGTAGTTACATAACTGAACTTGGTGCAAACTCCATTGCTCTCGAAAGTTGGTTGCATAGATTGCTTCGCTATTATAGATTATGATTCTAAACTTCGAGCTTTTCTTTACAGTTGTCTCGAAAACTGACAAAACGGCTCGGAGAACGGTGTGCTGATCACATGGCCCACCATGTCTATATCCAGCGACGCCTGTGCGCTGAGGTGACACGGCGGTCTGTCGGTACCGTTGGGCCTTAATGATCTGTTTGGGTGGAGTTTAAAAAAAATGGCTCTGAGCACTATGGGACTTAACATCTGAGGTAATCAGTCCCCTAGAACTTAGAACTACTTAAACGTAACTAAGCTAAGGACATCACACACATCCATGCCTGACGCAGGATTCGAACCAGCGACCTTAGCGGTCGCGCGGCTCTAGATTGTAGCACCTATAACCGCTCAGCCATTCCAGCCAGTGATGGAGTTTAGTTTAGTTTTTTGTGCTCTATTATCCTTGTTTCATTTCTGACAAATTATACTGGATCATGTTGTAGTCATGAAGTCAAGTGAAGTGTGTTAGTGATTGGTCCAATTCATGCCCAGAGGAGGAAGTGATACAGCATTATCTATAAATACACTTATTGGTCATGTTAAGTTAAAAAAGGTTTAGTTTCTTCAAGGCTGCAGGCTGTGCCCCAAAGGAATGCTGATGCCTTATCAGTGCATTGCAACATCACTGCTGTAGGTCAGTGCCTTAGCTGCATGTGGTATTGGTGACGATGATGAAGGAGACACAGACAGCCTGCTGGATGTGGTACAGTGACCCATATGGGCTACCACGCCTTTGCTCAGTGCTCTTGAAGACAGCCCCATCATGCACTTAGGTCGCTTCTGCTGACTGACAAGGAGTCACTTGAGTGTGGGGCCACAAAAGTCTAATGATGTTCACAGAATTTGACGCCACACCATGACCATGCAGTTGGCTGCTAATGACAACAGGCAGCGGGATGGGAGGTATCCAGAGGTGAGCGCAGGAAGAGGTTGCAGAGTATGGTTGAACTGCTTAGTCAACAGTGCTACAGTGCTAGTGTTGTTGATACAAAGCAGAGATGATAAACAGTTATGACAAACAAAGCAAACATTGATTTATATCTACTAAAACAGTTGCCGAAGTTGACATTTCGTCAAAAAGGAACCAAAGGAATTTCGCAGAGTGAGAGAGAAATGGTATATGAAATATTAGCGTTTCTGCAAGATGAGTCGGTGTAACGTATGGTGTTGTATATGCTTAACTATGTGGACAATGTACATAAGGAGTACAATGATATTCACCAGTCGGTCAGAAGGCTACAAGGACGCACGTCGACCGTTCGATGCGAAGATGGCGGCTTGTAGATCTTCTACAATGACCCAGTGGAGGAGGAGTGTTGGCGGTTTCCCAGTGATCCAGTAGACAGCAATGGCAGACCATGGTCCTGGTATGCATCAGGTTTTGCTTCTTCATGGTTTCACTGAAACACATCAGACTGTGATTCTCTATGGTTCTTCAACATGACAGAATGACAGCATGATAGAATGTGTCTTGTGCTCCGAAAGCTGCGTTATTTATAGGATCCAAGCCCCTGCCTATGACGCAGTGGCTCTGAGTACATGAGTGTATCTGCCCTCATTTTTTGGACACTCTTAGTGCTCCTTGCCTCGCTGTGGTAATTTCAGTATTGATTCTAGGTCGTCGAGCTCGATCTTTAAGTTGGCGTTTGATTTTGTTATCGTGTTCAGATCCAGAGTTCCACAGTGTTACCTAACTGTACCTTGCTAAGAAGTACAGCAGTGCTTGCATTTCTGCTTGTCTAGTTCTTAATGTCTGTTGGATTAGCTGATGTCTTGCTGACATGACAACTGGTACATCATTTCAGCTCTAACTTGTATCATGTGAAGCTCAGTTGATGAAATTGTAGCAAATATTTTAAGCTTGCACAATAAAATTAATCTGCTGCAACAGTCCTCTCTCCTTTCAAAAAAGTTCATCACGAATTTTGCACCTGTTTAGTTTCTACATATTTCATAAATCTAATTCCATGGTGCAAAACTGGTTACATAGATTCCTTCCTTATTCTGCATTATTATTTTAAGGTTTGATCTTTTTTTATGATTGCACTTGGTTATTCATATTTATAATTCCCTTATTCTATGTTTCCAATTGTGCTAGTTAACCACTTGACAGGTATCTGAAATGTTGGTAAGTCTGGAGACGAAAGTAAAGTACAAAATTGCTATCAGTAACACAACAAAGCTAGTCGTCGTATTCCCACATTTGCCCCATGGAGTTTCGCCGTACTGAGGTACTATCAGCGTGTCTTGGAAATGTATGAGATCAATTTCTGGTTGGCAGTACCTCATATGATTTCTCTGGCCAGTATAGTGCAGAAGGAGTGAATTGGAGTAAATTCATACCCATGAGTGTAGTTCTGAGACAGAAGTTTTTCCCAGGTATTTTTCATTTTTATAAGTGTCAAGTATTGGACTAAAATGAATTAATAAATGAACCCCAGGTGTAAGAAGAGAAACTGAATGAACTGAAGCAGAAACAGGAGTAGTAGAAAAAGGAACTTCAGAGTAGTAGGGAGATGGGACTAATGGCACAATTTTGACATCAAATTGATATGCAAATCAATTAAATTGATCAATCAATTACCCCCACAACCAGATGACATCATTTGCTTTCCCCAGCTGGCACATGGGCCCTCACCCCCTCCCAACCCCTCCCCCTCCCCCTCCCTCTCCGCCTCCCCCACCTACCATACTGCCAAGAATTTCGAATTTTAGTGGGAATTCTGAAATTTAGCGGAAATTTCGAATTTTGACTGGAATTCCTTTGTCCAAAGGCTTTGCTGACATCCCACCCCAGTAGTGAGACAAGGTGGGTGCGGTCCCACTGCATTGTTGCCAAATGTATTCAAGATGGCGGCGATGACATCATCCAAGATGGTGGCATGTAGACTTGGCAACAGCACATGACGTCTTCCAAGAAGGCGGATTTTGGCGGGAAAATAGGCCAATTGTGCTATGTCCAATAACTTAACCACCAGAAAAATAGGCGGCAATTTTGAATTTTGGCAAGAAATTAGACCAATTGTGCGATGTCCACTAACCTAACCTCCAGAAAAAATGGCGGGAGGGTGAATTTTGGCGGGAAAATAGACGAATTGGGCTACATCTGCTAACCTAAGCCTCCAGAAAAAAAGGCGGGAAGTTTGAATTCCAAAAGCATAATACATGCAAAACCTTACATTTCTTTATTATTATTGATTATCATTTATTAACATTCACTATCATTTATTATTATTTATTATCATTTATTATTATTTAGTATCATTTATTATTATTTATTATTATTTATTATCATTTATTATTATTTATTATTATTGACCTGCCTCCACTAGAAAACTCCATCCAAATTCAAATTCCAACACAATAATGGCTGCAAAATCTTACTTTTGTTTATTATTATTCATTATTATTCGTTATCATTTATTAACATTCATTATCATTCATTGTCATTTATTATCATTCATTATCATTTATTATCATTCATTATCATTTATTATTATTATTATTATTATTATTTGTCATTATAGGCCTACCTCCACTAGCAAACTGCAACAAATTCAAATTCCAGCACCATAATGTCTCGAAAACTGTACTTCTATTTATTATTATCATTTATTATTTAGTCAAGATTTCCGCTTTTCTCGGCGAGAAAGCCATTCTCCTTACATCCATAACACAAATCTATCACAAGTTCAAATCCCAACACCATAATTAATCACACATACGAACTTTTTCCGTCACTTATCTTTTTTCACTGATAGCCTATCCGAAACACATCATATAATAAGCTGCACTTACAGTAATATAAGTCACGTCCTTTGATTTTGCAGGGGAGGACGGGACTGAAGACTTTATTTCAAGCAGTACAGTCATCACTTGTTCTCCAACACAGTTAGCACCCTCATCTTTGATATTGCAGTGCAGTCGCCACGACGTCCGCACTCCAATTGAACTAGTTCAAATCCTCGCCACTCCTTGGCCATCGCGCAGAGACACTGCAAACGCCTGTTACGTGAGGCGGCTGGCCACTCGCGCTGGACTGGTGGTATGCTGGGGGCAAGCCCAGCGATCGCTCCCACATCATAAACATGTTTTCGCTGGACACGCTGGAACTTGCCGAGTTTGACGTCACAGCGGACCCTTGTCCGCTCACCACGTGTATCCTCGCATCCGCACGTTTCACGCCAAAATTGTTTGCCTCGGTCGGCCATTCCCTGCCACACTTTTGGCGCCAAAGTTGTTTTCCTGGACACGTTCAAACCTGTCGATGCCGACGCTCACCGTCCACCACGTGTCCCTGTGCGAGCGAGAACGCAGTGCTACACTTTTGGCGGCAAAGTTTGCTTGACACTCGAATCCGCCATGACTATATAAAAGCACGTTTGGTCTACACTAGAACCCTCTCTAATTGACTCTCTCTCCTGCGCGCGTAATAACTGTACAATCGATGCGCCACCGCCCCACTTACGTCACACACCCTCCATACACGCAATGGACATAGTCTTCTGTAAATACCTAAGTACTTAATTCCATTTCGTTTTTAATCATATTAAATAATTCAATTTACAATTCCATATATGTATGCAAAGGTGTTCAACTACTTTTCAAGGACCATACAACCACCTCTCCCTAGGAACCAGCGCCGAGTTTGAATTCTGGCAGTAAAGAAAGTTTACTTCCGCTTTCTCTGCCAACCTAACAAAATTGTAGGAAAGAAAGTGCACGTGTACTAACCTCAGCCACCCGACAGCCACTTCCTCCTAGAACCAGCGCCAAGTTTGAAATCTGCCAGTAAACAAAGCTCACTTGCGCTCCCACCACAAACCTAGGAAAAGTTTTGCAAACGAAGCTCATCACCACTAAACTAAGCCACCAGCACTCAACCTCTTACTGCACTAGGCCCATGGATGGAGGAATCAATTTACTTTATTTAGGAATGGAGTACATGTATCACACCGAGATGTTCCACACCATACAGACCTGCAAAACACTCCTACATAACTTATTTATAATGCTATTGACACACGCTTGCTAATTGTAAACAGTTAAAAATAACTCATAGCACAGCTCACAGACATGCGAACAGCTCATAAATAATGCAAAACATTTACGTCCAAATAGCCAAACAACTCCTAATTTACGGAAATAATTTCAGTCCATAGGCTGATGGAAGGAGGAAAGAGTGTACTTTATTTATTTGCGACATATCTTTTTGAAACTTCTGCTTCTCATAGGTTTCGATATGTAAGGCTGACATAAGGCAGTTTCTGCACTCCAGTAGTGCACTACACGTGGCAACGCAACACAACCACACCCACCAAGATATTCATTCCAATCCAGACCTCTACCTCCTCAACAGATAAATTTGTCCAGTTATTTGTTGACTCGCTCACAGTTTGACCATGGCCCAGGGCACATCTGGGTGGGTGTTTTGTGATAGCATGATAAATATACTCTATGGTTAAATAAGTTGATCGAAAACATAAATAGAGTGTTCAGAATGATTACACGCGCCTGCAGCGCAGATCAGAGTGATTGGTTTTCCGTCACCATCTCGGTTGCATGCGAGTAGTAAATGTTTTCCCGGCCGCGTTAATTGTGTGTCAACGAGATATGAGCAATTCTGACAATAGACGTGAAGGCAGGTCCAGACCAGAGACGCCGGCGGTATACATGAGAAGAACAATGCAGCTTTCACATGTGTCAGAGGAAAGTGCCCTTTCTGGTCGGCTGTCACGACAGCTCGGAAGCTGAACTTGTGTGAAGGCTTTGGAACGCCCTCCCCCAGCCTACTGCACGCACCCGCGCGTCCTGTGCCTGTCTTGGAGCGTAATCTAAAGCGCATAGGGTATATCAATTTCTCCGGTGTTAGGTGCGAATGCGACTGTGTTGAGGTCATGTTTGGGGGAGGCCGAGCAGAGACCTTTGGTCGGTTTGGCATCTGGGGGTGTTTGGGAGCGTCTGTTGCACTATTTAGCGAGCATGCCTGTGCACTGTTCGGTGCTTTATTTGGAGAGTTAAAGAGTACAGAGATCGTCAGCTGATGTTGTGTACTGCATTATTTCAGAGCTGTTTGCTGTTGTGTGGTGAAATTAGGAGTTGTTTAGGTGTTTGTGGCCTGAGTCACATGACCACAGTCGGATCAGTGCGGGTGTTTTGTGACAAATATACTCCAAGACTAAATAAAAGGGCTCCAAATAAATCGAGTGCAGCACTTCCTTACTTCCCCGAGCAGCAAAGTGCAGTCTGAGTGGTTTTTGCGCAAAAACTGCAATCTGGTCAGACTGTGAGTGAGTCAACAAATAGCTGGACGCATGCACAAGGCAGAGAGTCAATTAGCGAGCGTTCTAGTGCCACGAAAAGTGCGGCAGGAAACAGCCGGCCGTTGTGCGATTCAGCTCCGAGGCAAACAATTTTGGCGGGAAACGTGTGGAGGCGACAAATAACACGTGGTGAGCGGACAAGGGTCCGCTGTGACGTCAAACTGGGCAAGTTCCAGCGTGTCCAGCGTAAACATGTTTATGACATGGGAGCGATTGCAGGGCTCGCCACCAGCGTACCAGCAGTCCAGCGCGAGTGGACGGTCGCCTCACGTGACAGGGGTCGGCAGTGTCCCTGCGCGCTGGCCAGGGGATGGCGAGCATTTGAACTAATTCAGTTATAGCGCGGACGTCGTGGCGACTGAACTGCGATATCAAAGATGTGTGTGCTAACTGTTTTGGAGAACAAGTGATGACCCTACTGCTTGAAATAAAGTCTTCAGTCCCTCCCCCCTGCAAAATCAAAGGACGTGACTTACATTACTATAAGTGCAGTTTATTATTTGACGCGATTCTGATAGGCTACCAGTGAAAAAAGATAAGTGACAGAGATAGTTCATACGTATGATCGATTATGGTGTTAGGATTTGAACTTATGATAGATTTGTGTTATGGATGTAAGGAGAATGACTTTCTCGCCGAGAAAATCGGACATCTTGAATAAATAATCGCAGTTTTCAAGACATTGTCGTGTTGGAATTTGGCGCAATTTTCTAGTGGAGGTAGGCCTATAATAATAAATGATAATGAATGATAATAAATGGTAATGAATGATATTAAATGGTAATGAATGTTAATAAATGATAATCAATATTAATAAAGAAAAGTAACGTTTGGCAGCCGTTTTTGTGTTCGAATTTGAATTTGGAGTTGTAAGTAGGCTGTTTAGGTTTTTTTATTGGTAATGCCGACGCCACATAGCGCTCTGTAAGAAAATCACTGGCTGTGCCATGTGCAGTCTGTGGCTGGTTTGCATTGTTGTCTGCCATTGTAGTGTTGGGCAGCGGCAGCTAGATGCTAACAGCGCGTAGCGTTGCGCAGTTGGAGGTGAGCCGCCAGCAGTGGTGGACGTGGGGAGAGAGATGGCGGAGTTTTGTAATTTGTAAGACTGGATGTCATGAACTGTTATATATATTATGACTATTAAGGTAAATACATTGTTTGTTCTGTATTAAAATCTTTCATTTGCTAACTATGCCTATCAGTAGTTAGTGCCTTCCGTAGTTAGAATCTTTTATTTAGCTGGCAGTAGTGGCGCTCGCTGTATTGCAGAAGCTTGAGTAACGAAGATTTTTGTGAGGTAAGTGATTTGTGAAACGTATAGGTTAATGTTAGTCAGGGCCATTCTTTTATAGGGATTTTTGGAAGTCAGATTGCGTTGCGCTAAAAAATATTGTGTTTCAGTTTAAGCACAGTCTTGTATAATTTTTCTAAGGGGACGTTTCATATGTCGACCCTTAGCCGAGGATACCTCACTGGAATCTTCTGATTTTTTCTTGTAGTTTGTGTAATTAATGTAGATTTTTTTTTATTGCTAGCGCGTAATCATAGAGAGAATTTCCTTTGTAGTTGTAGTCTTTCATTGTTGTACAGCAAAATAGTTGTGGCATGCATGTAGTTTTGCACAAAGTATTTCGCAGCTGCGCTTGCAATTAACTAGATATTATTTTAAGTGATATGTTAATGTGTTCTCTTATTTTTGCTTTTCAAATTGTGCTTTTTTGTGTTGTCGTGTGAAATATTGTGACAATAATGGCGTGTGAAAAACGTAATACTAGGCTCCAAAGTAAACTGAGAAATGACAGTGAAGACGAAAGCAGTGTGTTAGCGCCACCATGTAATGAATTAACTAATGTTCAAAGTAGTAATTTGGTAATTGTTTATAGGGAAATAGAGCGGGTTGCAAATAATGGTGTAGGCAGTGAAACAATTAGTGAACAGGGAAGCGTTATCGATCGATCGGTCGGCAACAGCTCGCCTCAGGATTCCGAAATGACAGGACACAATCTTGCAAATACTGTAGATTCAGATTTTGAGTCCTCACCGTTTTCTCAAATAAATCAAGACACATTTTCTGCTTTTCAAAATGCGAATATTGCCGGTTCAAATGCACTGCCGAAAAGCACTGAGGAACATGTTTCAGACACCAGTGCACTGTTATTACAGTTAATGCAACAAATGGGACAAAGGCTACAAAAGTTAGACACAACGCTTGAACAACATCAGAAACAAATGGGACAAAATCTTCAAAAGTTAGACACAATGGAACAAAATCAGAGACAAACGCAACAAAAGCTTCAAAAGTTAGACACAATGGAACAAAATCAGAGACAAACACAACAAAAGCTTCAAAAGTTAGACACAACGGAACAAAATCAGAGACAAACACAGCAACAGTTGGACACAATGGAACATAATCTTCAAAAGTTAGACACAATGGAACAAAATCGGAAACAAACACAGCAACAGTTGGACACAATGGAACATAATATTCGGAAGTTACACACCACACTTGAACAAACACGTGAAGATTTAACTACTGAGTTACATAACATTGAATCGAAATGTCAAAAAATCTGTAATGACGTAAAAACACAAATTTGTGAGCATTTTCAACCTATTTTTTCGCGGCATGAAAACTCTTTACAGAATCACGAAGCAGCCATAAAAGAATTGCAAACTGTTGTTCGTGAAAATCACGACACCTTGTAAGCTAAAATGGACTCAGTTGCATCCACTGATTCGGTTACGCAACTTGCAAGAACTCAGGAAAACTTAAAGGACACAGTAGATTCGATTTCAACACAAATGGACACTCTGAAACTTGGTTCAGAAAAACACACTGAGGAAATGTGTTCACTATCGGAGAAAGTAGCCGAACTTTCGGATCAGTTCACTAATTTATCTACGAAGGTAGATGATAATTTGAATGACACAAAACCGGTAGTCTTTAATGACACAGAAGAGTTCGAACAAATTAGGAAATTCAAACAAAATCAGAATCAAATTAATACACAACACCAAAGAGAAATCCGGGAAGTATAAGATCAGTTGACACAGGTAATACAAGAATTACATATTTCAGAGGACACTCGCACTCCAATACGGGAAGAGGGACATAAAAATACGGAACTGCCACAAAATAACAACACAGGGCACTTTGGAGATTATGAAAGAAATTGGTAAAGTACACCGAATTTTGAGATGGAACCGCCGAAACGACGTAACAATGACCGATATGCGACCCGCCGACACGATGATTTTGACTATAAGCTGTTAATTACTACACGTAAATTCAAAACATTTAAGAATTCTGGCAACGACATTCATCCACAAGCGTGGCTCCATCAATTCTCTCATTGTTTTCCTCCCAACTGGTCATTAGAGCACAGATTAGAATTTATGTGTGGCTACTTAGAGAATGAACCAGCTGTAAGAATGCGATCGGTCATTCACGATTGCTACAGTGAAGGAGAATTTTACCATGCCTTCCTCTCAGCATATTGGTCCCAAGCCACACAAGACCGAGTGAAACATGGCATCATGATGATGAAACATTTCGAACAATCTGAATTTTCCAGTCTTGTGAAATATTTTGAAGACATGTTGCACAAGAATCAGTACCTGTCAAACCCATACAGCCCGTCAGAACTCATCCGCATTTGCTTAATCAAATTGCCTGAACATTTACGGCATATTATTTTGGAAGGCCGTTGCAAAGACGACATTGAAGCTTTTCAGGGACTCTTACAAGAATTAGAAATTGACACTGACAATAGTGGAACGCGAAAACAGGAACACAACAATTACAGGTCACATCCGTCGCAATTCCGCGATGACAGAAATAATACACGACAAGGCTATTCGTACAACGTAAATCGTGACCAAAACAGACACCACCCGTATGACAACCGTTGGCAGAGTAGTAATTATTACAGGGAAAGATCACCTCTCCGCGGTAATGACTATCACACAGACAATCAGAGAAACAGACAATATGGGAGCCAAAACAATTACTATCAAGGGAGACAGAATAACTTCAGACGCAACAGTTCAGCGCGCAGTTACGATTCAGGGAGAAATTCTCCACCACTTTACAGACAAGAAAGAAATTACAGAAACTACCGACAAAACGACAGACCTGAATTCCATCGGAACTGGCGAGCTTCAAACAAGGCAGGGCCTTCTCGTCAAGGTGAATTTGTAGAAGTTAGGTCTCCTAATACCAATAACGACGCGCGCCAACAAAGAGACAGACATTGACTCACACCGCAGGCAGCCACGTGCGCCGGCTGGCACGGCGAAAAATAACATAGACGCTAACCTTGAGAAAAATTCCAGTATTCTTTACCGATGTATACCGCATGATAATTGCTTTCAAGTTCAAACTCTGAGTACTATGAAGAGTAAAGGATTGCACCACATTTCACATGTAAAACCATTTATTGAAAGATAATCTGCTTTTTAACTTTGTCTTTGCCATAAAACATTTCACTTCACATTTCTAGTATGCTTTGTCACACTTAGAAACTGTTAACATGCAACAATGTTTTGAAGTTCACTATCCAGTCCAGAACCTACGGAACATATTTAGACAGTATTTACGAGTGCATTGTTATAGTGAACAGACATCACTGTGTTATTTCGTGTGTACATTCTTCCTTGTTAGTTGCACGATTACGTAACGACTATAAGGCTCACATACTTAGAACATTTACCAGTATTGCTAATGAGATTTTAATGCAACATTTTGGTTTACTTGGAAATAAATTCTGGATTTAAAGTACTTTCTGTGAGATACCAGATGACTCAGTGGTTACTTTATGTGACAGCTACACGATTTTATCACGACGCTACTAATGAGTGACAATTTACAATGTTGCTGTTGCACTCTATCTGTTTTATATCTGCACAGTTTTTCTGTATTATTCTGGAAAGTAAAACATGTTTTAGTAGTAACTTTGTGGTATAGCTACAATGAGACAGCCTTTTCTGTAGCACAACAATACGTTACAGTACAGTACTTACTTCATCACTGCAATAAGCGTAGTAACTACGATATCTATACGCAAAGCATTTCGCTTTTGTTTATTATGAGGTAAGTACATTGACTTCTGTAGAACTTAGCTTTCGGAGGACGATAACTACGACACTTCCACAGAGATTGTCTTACAACACGACCCACAGTTTAGCGCTACAGTACGCGTATTTGAGTGACTAATTTTGTACTTAAAACATTTATTTTTAAAGATATTTGAAATACAATGATACAAAGGTTTTCCGTGATACATTTCATTCCATTGCTGTAACCTGTAACATCTGAGGATATAATTACATTAATCCTCAGGGGGGTACACGCTTACCTTGTGTATCATGTGTATGGCAAGCACAAGGAGCCCTAGCTAATATGGTATTTGCTTATACAACTTTACACATCGGTACCATATTTCTCTAACACATAAATTACACAGCTATCTGATCATTTAACTGAGAGAGACAAACATTTATTTTACTACATCAGTGACATGTTTACGTAACTACACCATTGGATAACTTCACACTTACGAAGTTGTATTTTGTCTGTACTTTGTGAACTGTTCATATTTTTTCAGAACCATTGTGATACTATGAGAGCTTTGAATGATGTATTTGGTATGGGATCACGATTTTTAAAGTACGTTTGAGGTAGATGACACTATTGAAATGAGCATAGAATATTTTTTAGGATTTGAAGTTACTGCAGAAAGCTACAATGATTTTGAGATTTAGCTGAGTTTTTATGATGTTATGATCACGATGTGTATTATGCTGTTGCGGTATGTCTATGATCAATAAGCTGATGCTATATGAGTTATTTGATTATGCTACTTATCTGTTATGATGGAATATTGAAGAAGTGTCGACGAATGAGGTAAGAAATAATGCTTAGAGGTTAGGGACTCTGGTTTGTGAAAAAGGTTGTTGGAAACCAAGAATCGCACTTTAAGAGTCATGAAATGTATGTAAATGCGTGAATGTATTACAATGCCGACGAAAATTTTTCGGACACTGTTATATCAATAGGATTTTGTTTCTACTGATGTGCAACGCAAATTGTTGACCTGTGAATTTTTTATATGAGACTGCCACTGTAGCAGAAACTGGTGTCGTAAATATTTCGATAAGACAGTTAAGTGACCACCTGCACGTAATGCGTCGTGGGCACCCAGCTGCGTGACAACCACCTGACAAAAGAAAGCCATTAGTGTGTGCCTTTCAGAGGCACAGGTAAAAAAAACGGGGCCATTATCCTCGCTATTGACATTCCTTTGTAGAAAGCACCGCAAATACGACACGCTCATTACTGAGAAAGATACTTACATCTGACACCTGATTATAACAAACGTCTTTCTACGAGAGTTGAGAAAATTCTACTAACTTATGAAATGTCACATGACTATTGAATGATATTTTTATGCTTTGTCCATAGTTGCTTATTTCATTTGATATCTGTTTTCCAGCTGTGTTGCAGCATTGGTTTTATAAAATTAAATGAATTTGCTAATGTGAACACTTTCTGTCAACAGATCTATTAAATAATTATTTTATGATCCACATTCTTCGAAAAAGGAGCTCTTGGAATGGAAAGAGCAATAAGAAGCGACTAATAACAGTAACTGTATATATAATTTTCTTTTCAAGTACTTGGTAATTTGTTGTAGCATTAGTTTTTGTGGTGCACCACTTTAATTGAATAGACATGAAGATGTGAATAGACATTGTCCTTATCTGCATTGTTGTCTTTAGTGTAATATTTTTTCTGCTTGAGCTTTGTCATGTTTAGGTATAAGTTATAGCATTTGCTGCTGCTGTTTGCCATTCATAGTGCTACTGAATGTCACTTTGTATTACTAGGTTAACCCAATTTTATTACTGATTTATTTTTCTTGTTTGCTGTGCATTGCCTTGTATTAGTTGTAATATTACTGCCTTTTTTGCCAATTTCCATTTTTTTATCATTGCTGTTTGTGTAAATTGTTTTGTGCTGCTGCATTGCCTCGTCCCTTAGTTAAGCATCTGAGCTCAGTAGATTTAAGTTAGCTTCAGAGGGGGTAGCCTATATAAGAGAATGAGTTGCGATCTATTTGAAGAAATGCACTGAGAGGTTATATGAGAAAAGTACAGAAATCAGGTATAGATAGGACTTTTTGGAAATAATGAAGAATGAAGGGAGATCTCCGAGAAGTAAAGAAAGTTTTGTTTGCAAAATACTGCAGAAAAACAAACCCTGCCCTTTCCTTGTGTTATCCCATTATGTGTTTGTGTACCCATGGGCATTTGTGTTCTTCCCGTCTTTATGTGTTTATCTGATGAGAGTTACGTTGCAGAATTTTTATGATAGTGTGTTATTTACTTTGTAAAGATGTTTAGACATTATTTATCTGTTCTGTTTTATTGCTCATGTGTGAAGTTGATGTTTCAAAAGTTATTCTGATCTTTTATGTATGTACTTATGTCGTAATTTTTGTAACACTGATGTATTTGCTATTTCGATTCTTTTGTAAAGCCTGTACTACTGCAAATGTTATCTGTATTGTTATGTTCTTTAAAGATGTATTTTGTACCTTTGTTATTGCATTCTTATGTTATAAAATTGTAATTGACACCAGTTCATCAAATTAAGTAACTTGTAAATTACATTTCACTGCACACATTTCTGTTGGTCATAGTATATGGACAATATGTGAGAAGTAGGAACTGATAGTGTTTGCACGTGTGTTAATAATTCAGCAAGGGACTGGATAACAGCATTGCTGGTTCTAAGGACATTTCTAAAAAAAATTGTGATTGCACAAGTGGTGGTTCATGTACTTGCCATATTGTCTGCAAGACTCTTCGATGGTGATTGTGCACCTGCACAGTCACAACAGATGGCTGCTGGCCATCTCTACAAGGACTACAGTGGGTCTACACCTTTGATGACCCACCAATACCATTATTTTTACAAGGACTGCAGTGGGTCTGCAACTCTTGTGGCCCATCTATAGTAATCTCTACCAGGACTACAGTGGGTTTGCTCTGTGATGACCTACCTACCGATAGTCTTCAATGTCGGCTGACTCTGCTGTGGCCCATTACCTGTCTGCATGTCAAGAGTCAGCACTGTCTTTCCGTTGGAAGGACAACACTACTTGTTCAAGACTGCTTAGAAATCCACTACTTCCAAGTGCAATTTCTTTTATTGCTCAGACTTTGAGAAAAACACTGCAATTTTCTGTGATGAACGATCAGGACTGTCTTTATGGACTGTGAGAAAATTTTAGCTTTTGACCAACATTGTATCAATAAGTGTGTGCATTTGATATCTTTGTTATTGTAATGATGAAAAATTTTATCAAATCATTATTGGCCAGTGCCCAAAACAATTTGTAAAATTTTTTGTGGGGAGCATGGGGGCTATGTAAGTAGGCTGTTTAGGTTTTTTTATTGGTATCGCCGACGCCACATAGCGCTCTGTAAGAAAATCACTGGCTGTGCCATGTGCAGTCTGTGGCTGGTTTGCATTGCTGTCTGCCATTGTAGTGTTGGGCAGCGGCAGCTGAATGCTAACAGCGCGTAGCGTTGCGCAGTTGGAGGTGAGCCGCCAGCAGTGGTGGACGTGGGGAGAGAGATGGCGAAGTTTTTAAATTTGTAAGACTAGATGTCATGAACTGTTATATATATTATGACTATTAAGGTAAATACATTGTTTGTTCTGTATTAAAATCTTTCATTTGCTAACTATGCCTATCAGTAGTTAGTGCCTTCCGTAGTTAGAATCTTTTATTTAGCTGGCAGTAGTGGCGCTCGCTGTATTGCAGAAGCTTGAGTAACGAAGATTTTTGTGAGGTAAGTGATTTGTGAAACGTATAGGTTAATGTTAGTCAGGGCCATTCTTTTATAGGGATTTTTGGAAGTCAGATTGCGTTGCGCTAAAAAATATTGTGTTTCAGTTTAAGCATAGTCGTGTATAATTTTTCTAAGGGGACGTTTCAGAGGGAATTTTCTAGTGGAGGCAGGTGAATAATAATAAATAATAATATATGATAATAAATAGTAATAAATGATAATAAATAATAATAAATGATAATAAAAAATAATAAATGATAATAAATAATAATAAATGATAATGAATGTTAATAAATGATAATCAATAATAATAAAGGAAAGTAAGATTTTGCATGCATTATGCTGTTGGAATTGAAACTTCTTGCCATTTTTTTTTTCTTCTGGAGACTTAGGTTAGTGGACGTAGCCCAATGGGTCTATTTTCCCACCAAAATTCTACCATCCCGCCATTTTTTCTGGAGGTTAGGTTAGTGGACATCCCACAATTTGTCTATTTCCCGCCAAAATTCAAAATTGCCGCCATTTTTCTAGAGGTTAGGTTAGTGGACATAGGTCAATTGGCGTATTTCCCCGCCAAAATCCGTCATCTTGGATGATGTCATGTGCTGTTGGCAAGTTTGCATGCCACCAGCTTGGACGATGTCATCGCCGCCATCTTGAATAAATGTGTTAACAATGCAGTGGGGCTGCATCCCCCTTGTCCCACTACTCACCCCATCCACTATCTGGGAATTGGTGGGAAATTCAAAATGGAGGATGCCCTTACTGGGGCTGAAAACCCAAACCTGCTCGATGAAAAGTACAAGTGCACCCCTTAACACATGGAAACTGTCTATATGTACGAGACGATCGTTAGGTTAATGTACTTTACTTATTTTCCTTGGGTAACTAATGTAAAGATCAGCCCTAATTAAATAATTAATGACAAAGATTGGTCCTAATTACACATCTATATGCAAAGCGCTATACAAGGAGGGACGAAAATCACAGTACAGCTCAAAAATTGACGATGTCACTCAACTGGTGTTCTACTGTTGGGAAAAATTTCACAATACCACTCGAAACTAGTGCCAGAGGTATTCAAATTCTACATAGGATGATCCCTTCACCTAAAAGTTGGCGGGAAAAAGGCTGGAGTGGGAGGTACTATCGTTATTTTTGGCGGTAATTGTGATCAACTGACGAAATGCTGGTGTTGGACAGAGGGGAGTTTAATAAGTTATTATCTGTAAGCATATGGCTCAGGACTGTGTCTATCACTGCTTGATGTTAGAGCACACAACAGACGCCTCTCGCTGCATTGCTCAACAATCACCCTACAGCCCTAGTAATCGACATTCAGGAAAGCAATACACACTACCACAACTGTTGGAAAAAGGCTTCACTGTTCTAATTACACATAGAAAGTGTCATGAAAAAAACCAGCACTCATAATCAGTGGGTCATTATGCAATACATGTATTGGGGATTGGGGAAAATCGTCCAATTAATTGCATCAGGACAGACGAGTGACAGTTGCAAGTGTGTTCTCATCAATATGTGGTCACGAACTAACCAACTTAGAGACACTCGTTCTTCCCCTCACCCCGCCCTCTCCCTATCTCTCCCCACCATATGTAGGCATACAGGCCTGTTCTACATATTTTGTCAGCGATGCTCCATAATGAGATCCATCTGGTGGCAGTGAAATACTCTCTGTGGTCTATGAAACTTAGTCACTGATGGATGCTTCCTACAATCTGCTAAACGTATTTTTCGGAAAAAAATGGAACAGCAACTAAATTCTAGAGAACTCCCTAGATCATTGTCTCAAACGGACAGCTGCTACTGCTGCTGCACGCTGCCTATGCTGAGTGCAGCCCCCTCACCATATCAGGAAGCAGATGCATCCCAGGTCGAGCATGTGGCTGGATGGTCCAGGTGTTTGGTCTGCACCAACACACACAATAGGTGCCATGCCAGCTGCCTACAGCACAAAGCGAGATAAATGATGGCTACTCTGAGCTCGACCTGTTTGTCTAAAATGCGACTGCACCACACTGTCCACCACACCACTCTCGCAAGTGCCCGCCATTCTACAATAAAGAACACTTGTATTTAATGTCAACGAATCTCTTATAAGCGAGCGTCTGTTCAAAAAAATGGTTCAAATGGCTCTGAGCACTATGGGACTTAACATCTTAGGTCATCATTCCCCTATAACTTAGAACTACTTAAACCTAACTAACCTAAGGACATCACGCACATCCATACCAGAGGCAGGATTCGAACCTGCGACCGTAGCGGTCGCGCGGTTCCAGACTGAATCGCCTAGAACCGATCGGCCACCAGCGGCTGTCATGTCCGTTCAAAGAGTAAACACAATCACGACAATAATAAACGTCCTGTTTCCAAGAAAATAGGCGCAGTCTGTTTTCTTTAAGTTTTATGAGCAAAATTCGTGTAGTTTGATAGCATTTCATGTTACAATTGTAAATTGTCATGTACAAGGGCATTGCATTATTTTCAGATGGGTGAATATTAATATAGAATGGCATCTATACTGTAATTCTTTTGTGTTCGACTGCTGGATACAATGTGCACTCTCTCTCCCCCTGCCACCGTTTATTTTGAGAAATCCAGTGATTGAAAGAAAAAAAAAAGAACTGAAGAACTGCATCCCTGCCACCAGTTACAGATGATTAAACGCCAGAGATCGATGCTAGACATCTGACTGATGTATTAACTTATCTCAGATTTCCTATACATGTTCACCCTGTATAAAGTCGAATAAGCTTCCACTGTTTTGCTGCAAAAACTACCGATCACAACTGCAGAATGCCCTGTCATTGGAGTAAACACAAAGCGATAGTTTAAACTCTAAAGAAGAAACATTTATGTTAAGTGATTTCTTTCAGCTTGATAGGCAAAATTACCTGGCTTGAGAATTTCTCTCGCGTTCAAATCAGTGTCTATAAATAAATTGTCATGCACGTGTTTATTACAATCACATCGGACACATGAAATAGCGTTACAGAATAGCGTTCCACACCATTCATTCACAAGTTAGAAAAATCACAATCATTTTACATTGAACAAGAACAAGCGACAATTCGAGAGGACATTGTTGTTTGGCACAATATGGAAAGTCCCATCTTACCATTGCACTGCTATATTGCACTGGCGTTTAGAAACATAAGAAAAATAAATCGTGAGAGTGTGTCTTGTAAGAGAACCTCCTAATGCCACCTAGCAGAGGACTCTACAAAATTCCTCCGATACACCGTAAACAGATACCATATGTGTGCTGACATCTGACATTTTTGCTCCATAACTCCCCTCTACCGACCTGTGTGTAAAGTTTCAGCCACCTGTACTTGAAGAAGAAGTCCAAATCCAGCAGACTATCATTCACAACAGCAGCAGATTCTTGCACTGTAGTTTTGTAAGCAAACTGACCATCACAGAAGAGCTTGTTTCACACATGCCAGGGAAAACACTATCATTTGTAGGTTCCACAATGAACTGTAGTACAAATACTGTCTACTGCATAATTAGACATTATGAAGTATAAAATAACACAAGGCTTGCAGTAATACGTATTTTTAAACATGCAATCATGACAATAATAATAAAAGCAATAATGATATCATGAGAATAGGTACAGTCGATTTCTGTTAGTTTTATGAGCAAAAACGATGTAGTTTGATAGCATTCTGCACATTCAAATTATTAATTTTCATTACATTCATTTCAGATGTACTAAATACCGACACAGATCAGCATTTATACAGTCATTTATTAAGTTAGAGAGCACTCCTCATCGTTGTTTTGTAATATCCAGAGGAGATAAAAAAACGTCAAAATACCTGCATCCAAACTTTAACTGATCGTACCACTCCTTGTAATAGAACATCCTATAAGGCAAATGCTGCTCAGGGAAGACTGTTACACACCACTTTTACTCACGGCATCCACCCAAGTGCACAAGAGCTCTCTATATTCACGCATGTCGAGAAGATAAGCACCTCTTATTGATGTATAGTAGACATAAGAGTATTGTGGTGATGTAACAGATGGTTAAGAAGAAACATGTGGTTTATATCTAATGGATCTCCAGACAGATGGAATTTGAAACATTTTACATAAATCAACTTTGTTATGAATTCTGGAGTATTTTTCCAGTGTCTGGAGTCACTACCAGGAGGTACCACTGGCACAAGAGAAATGATTGTTGATCGTAAACACACACTCCTGCTGTGGATACACGATTCTACCCCTTAAAATGCTGTATTGTTAGAGCCACATGGTTTCTGAAGTATTAGTCGTGCGGAATGCGTTGCTTTTAATACTCTAATGCAGGACATATATGTACAACATCAGACATACAACCACCCTGAAAGTTTTCTACCCCAATCACGACGCCAACAAACTTTAAAAGGATAAAACTACTTCCTTCTACACTATTCTGGTGTCCTAGAAAGTGACGGAGCTGTTCCTCGCTATGAAGGTATCGTCAGTGTATACCCGCCACTCGTACTGCTTATAAACCAACTAGAGTGAAATCTGGTGACTGTAGTCCTGTCTCTTAGGAAACTGGTGGATTTTATATCTATTTTTACGTCGGAAACTTATGTACCCTCAATCAAGTTTCCCGTATTAGTCATGCTTATCAGTAATAGTAGCTGTTTTGACGAATGTGGCTATGCTTCACTGGGAAATAGAGTGAGGAAAACACGACATGAATATCTTGGATGGCCGATACATTGAGTTACCACCAACGGCCTGCTGCACGAAAATGCACACGAAGAAACAGTGGCTTCTTACGAGGAAGTATGCAAAACAATTAGTAGCCAAAGGATATGTAACAGTCTTAATGATGTTTACAATAGCATCACCACCTCCACGGCAGCATTCCTCTTGCTGACAGAAGTCATGGTCTGATGTTAGGTAGTTTTACTTATGTGTAAGATAATATAGCAGTTTCCTCCTAACACCGCATCTCTAGCATACACCCTACTCAAACTATTAAGTCTGATATATGTGGCATCAGTCCACTCTGCTATGTGTTTGTGTGTGCGTGTGTGTGTGTGTGTGTGTGTGTGTGTGTGTGTGTGTGTGTAAAAACAGATCTAATAATTAGTAAAAAGCTAATGCCCTAATTCTAAATGAATAAGGAGTTATAATTTTATTTACCAAACTCAATTCACCTAGCAAATTTAAAGGAGAAGGAAAAGTTACATTTGATGATCTGGAAGGAAATCATCACAGTAATGTACTAGGTATGAAGTTAACTATACCTCTGTTAATTCATAATCTACATCAACCTTAATTTTCATAAATAATATTTGCTAAACAAAATAAACCAGAGAAACATGAACCAAAACCAATAACTACAAAAGTGAATGCATACGACCCCATCGATTCACAGTTATTAAATCACCGATAACAATGCTTTTGCTCATGTTACCAACAGACGAATAAACAGCTATAGGCAAAAACAGATAAATCTAACAATAACGCCAGCCAATAAACGTAAAGGCAAACATAAGTAATCAAAACCTAAACTGACACAATTATTAACCTTTATGGCACAAAAAATGCCATATCTGCCTAGTTTTGATAAGACACCAGCAAGAATTAGTCTATGAGACATAATGATATTTACGAGTACATGATCCTTATGAAGCCAAAGATCAGTTGAGAATATTGACAGTTTAACAAAAAATTATAATTATGAAAATGTAAAACAAAGTAACAAGAAACTGAAATAATAATAGAAAATAATGTGTATTAGCAAAACATTAAACACCAGATAAAACTAATAATAAAGATAATCTAGCAAATAAAGTACAAAAATTAAATAAACATTAGCCTATAAATGTTCAGGTTGATAACCCAATCTATACTTAAACTAAAGCAGGAATCAATCAAGCCTAAAAAAATTGTACAAAATTATGACAAGTTTCATTTAGCAAATAAATAATATAACATAATTATCGAACTGAAATCAAAGAAAATTTAAAAATTAGAGTGGTGAGAAGATAAGTAAACTAAACCTCTAGCAGTATTTATCAATGAACAAATCCAAAAACTCAACAAAATCAAATTAAAACAGATAATACCAAGACAAGATTTAATTAAATTCAAATCAACATAAGAATAAATACAAATCATAAAAATAAAACTTGACAGTATCACCTAACCATAAACCAATTATCAACAATGATTCAATTATCAATAATGGATCAAAAAAGTAATTTAAATAATTACTTTAACATAAAGACAGTGTATAAGAATTACAGAAAGCATTTTCATGAGAACGAATTATAAATACTAAAGTAGAAACACCTACAGTCCCTTCACAGACAAAAAAGACAAAATAAATAACAGAAGAAACTGTAATCAAATTCAGTAAGAAAAAATTATTAATATAAATAAAGAAAGAAAAATATAAATATCAGTTTTAACAGTTTTAAAAAAACATCGGTTTTTTAAGCCAGAAATAAGTTTGTTCCTAGTGTTAGAACTTTGCTGGTAGGAAAAGTTTCCTATCTGTGGTCCCCAAAAAACGATATTTTAATAAACTAACCTCTGACATTATTAAAATAATAATTATAACAATATTAACTTTAATAAATAATAATTTCAATAAATTAAGTTGCCATTT
The DNA here is from genome assembly GCF_023897955.1 of Schistocerca gregaria. Taxonomy (NCBI): domain Eukaryota; kingdom Metazoa; phylum Arthropoda; class Insecta; order Orthoptera; family Acrididae; genus Schistocerca; species Schistocerca gregaria. The sequence continues at coordinate 365,039,971 of NC_064931.1, forward strand.
AACAATTAAACTGTTTTTTTTTTTACTTTTTCAACCTCCCTTATTGGCTAAATAACAGCAACAAGAATATAAAGCTTTTGATTATTCAGTACTTCATTTGTAACTTTCCTTTTTGATGCATTAATTTTGATTATTTATTTTACAAGAATTGCAAGAAGTGAAATATTTCAAACAGATTCAGTTACTATCAACTTTACTTTAACAATATGAATTGGTATTGTATTTAGGCACTTCAGTAGGGAACCGCGCGACCCCTAATATCACATGTTCGAATCCTGCCTCGGGCATGGATGTGTGTGATGTCCTTAGGTTTGTTAGGTTTAAGTAGTTCTAAGTTCTATGGGACTGATGGCCTCAGATGTTAAGTCCCATAGTGCTCAGAGCCATTTGAACCATTAGGTATTGTATTTACACTAATTGTCCTAGATATAACAATATATACAGACCTCTGTAAATATACTGAAGCTACACACATAAATAATCCAGTTAATAAGTAAGAAATAACAATACCTTAACAAAAATGTATAACAACTGAAGAGCCATTATTACAACAATATTAATTATTATTATCTATTTTTTCTAGAATTATTAGAACTAGATAAAATTCTAATATTAATCAAGGACCAATCCATAAACCAAGATAATTATACTAATGTATAAACACTTTATATCAAGACACTCTTTAATTAAAATTATTAATAACTTTCATTAAAATTATTAACCAGCATCAAAAAAGATTTCATTTTGATAACACTTTAGAACATTACTAAAGTTATGTTCAGTAATTCAAATTGTAGTTAGATTAATATGAGCTATACATTACCCTTTAAATACACCATTTAGAAGTGTAGTCCATATTTTTGAGATGTAAATAATGGTTGAATTATTTGTATATACCATGCAAATTTTGCTTTAAATTTTTCATCTGTATTTATTTGTATGTAGGGCAGGGAATTTATTATGGCTTACAGAAATATGCACAGGAATAATTGGGACAGCAACTGTATTTCTAGTTATAGCAGCTGCATTTATAGAATATATTCTAACTTGTAGTCAAATATCGTTAATTACAAATTTGTTATCAGCAATTCAGTTCCTAGTAACAGGTATCCTGTATTCAGCTGACTAGAAGTTCTATTCCTCCTTCCACTGAACTTCACTAATTCCCACTGTATCCAATTGTAACCTATCCATTTTCCTTTTTAAGTTTTTTAACCTACCTGCCCAATTAAGGGATCTGACACTCCACACTCCTATTCATAGAATGCCAGTTTTGTTTCTCCTGACAACAACTTCTTCCTGAGTAGTCCCCAGCTGGAGATCCAAATGGGGCACTATTTTACCTCTGGAATCATTTACTCAAGAGTATGCCATCATCGTTTAACCATACAGTAGTGCTGCATGCCCTCGGGAAGAATTATGGCTGTAGTTTAGCCTTGCTTTCAGCCATTCACAGTACCAGCCGTTTTGGTTGTTGTTACAAGGCCAGAACAGTCAATCATCCAGACTGTTGCTCCTGTGACTACTGAAAAGGCTGCTGCCGCTCTTCAGGAATCACATGTTTGTCTAGCCTCGCAACAGATACTCCTCCATTGTGGTTGCATCTACCGTCCAGCTATCTGTATCGCTGAGGCATGCAAGCCTTCACACCATCAAGGTCTATGGTTCTTGCAGGTAAAGTCACATTAAAAAATAATGAACTAAATAGTAACGTTTAAGATAGCTGGATTATAACCTACTATTACAGTACATTTTAAGTTTTTAGTTGTAACTAGAGCATCAGATATGCTTGACTCATGAGCAGAACCCACACTAGACATTGACATTGATGCCACACCTTGATTATTCTTTGGTAAATCTTCAGAAATTTTTAGAACAAATCATAGATTTATAATGGATTTTTCAGATATTTGTGGATCACAATAAATTAGGATCTGTTGAATTAATTTGTGTAGCTAAACACATATTTCATGATGTACATTGCGTGTGTACTGTACTGTTGATAAATTCTGTAAGAATACATTTCATCAATTTCAGTACATGAAAATTTCTAATTGTAAACTTCTCCTTGACATGCAAGTAACTATCTACAAAAATTTCGTTTCTTAAATACCTGAACATCCAAAATATTGCGTTTCTTTTATGCTACCATAAAAAAACTGAATTATTGAAAGAAACCATCCATTAAACTTGTAAATCAGTGGAAATAAGTCACTGATTGAGACAGCTGAAGTATAGGTGAGGGCCAGCGCCTGTTGTGGCATTGCTTGTCTTCTGCTCATAGGTTGGCAATGCTTCCACTTCGTGTAGCTCTTGGGATGATACATTCACATAGCCAACAACAGGTGAGAAAACAGGAAATGAATTTCTGGCGCCAAAACTGAAACCATTTTTTCTTCACTGTTGTCACAAGTATTTTACTGTTTTCCCCAAATATGTCATAAATTACGAGGCTACAGCTAGGTTGAGCCCTAAAGCACACCTAAAATTTCTGGGGCAAAAATGGCAATGCCGGGTGGCTAGGGTATCCCGTCGGGTAGACCGTTCACCTGGTGCAAGTATTTCGAGTAGATGCCACTTCGGCGACTTGCGTGTCGATAAGAATGAAATGATGATGATGACAACACATCACCTAGTCCCTCAGCAGAGAATATCTCCGACCAAGCCGGGAATCGAACCTGGGCCTTTAGGTTTAATATTCCATCGCGCTGACCACTCAGCTACCAGGGGCGGACACAGCTGGGGTAATCTTGGTTACCCAAATATTTGACCTTTCTCCGAATATGTAACGAATTACGAAATTATACTTAGGCTACGTTCTAAATGAGTAGCAATTACATTGAAATCTTGGTTGTAACATATATGTCACTGTTTCCTCTGAATGTGATATGATTTCCGAGGTTTTGGTACAATGCTGTGCGAATGACACATCTTTCCCTGCTTCGAATCACGTCGTTTGTCCACCGCTCTCTCATTGGTTATGTAGAACTAACTGGTGACAGACCCCCATCTCGTTCCTGGGAGAAGATTTCACACACTCTGCTTACTCGGAAGTGACGTCAAAATGACGTGTAAGTGTTCAGCAGCACACTTCAAGTAAGCCAAATGTGCCACTAATCCTAGACTTTTACCGGTTGAGACTATTGTGGTATCCACCAAGAGAAGATCGACAGTCACTTGGTTCGGTTCATAAATGTGGCCATTATTCAGGAACATATTTTAGATAACTTGCCAGCAGTCCTAAATGTTTAGCTACTAATAAACTTAGTTGAAGAGGAGCTAAAAGTATTTACTGGTTGACAGCTACTTCTACTCAGTTGACGAATTTCTTAATAGAACCAACTAATGTATTTATTATTGATGATAATGCGACTCTTACATAGAATCAAATTTCTGCCCATCGACAGTGTAGTAACGTAATCACTGTAAATAAATGTTGTAAACTGATTTTCGTATTATGACGTGTGTCTACAGTAAACTGAGAAATATCGTGTGAATGTCTGTGTATACATTTGCATGTTTGAGTTATTATCTCTTAAATGGAAGTATATTCACAATTTCTTGACTTATTCAACATATGTGAGAACCATTTCACTCAAGATCTGTGAGAAGAACATACGAAGATCTCTCTTTTTCACGAATGAATTACATATTCTGATTTTATTGCACATTCTACATCCTTGAGAGTCTCCTCACTATGGATCTACGAAACAGAAAGTATATCCAATCTAATCTATTATACACTATATAAAGTGAAAATTGTAATTTCTTTTAAACACTGGATGACTTGGAGCAAAATAAAAGGTGAATATCCATGATTTGAGAACTTTTCTTTTATCATAACCCATCACTAACAAAAAAGAATATAGTTTTCAGTAAAATGGCGAAATTTACTTTTTCATTGTGGGAATGCTTCATATGAGTTAGTAGTTTGCGTAACACAGTTATAGGTGGTAATGTTCATTGTGATGGCCCTGAATTATGTGAACATACAATGCATCACATTTAGCAATTTTATATAACTATAGCAATATACAGGAGTTATATTTATGCCCCTTCAATCTGGAAGTGATACTTATGATATTTGCCTTTTATTACCAGTTGATACCTACTCAGTTCATTGTGACTGTCATATCCTCTTCCTCCAGTCCTGTGTCGTCATGTACAGGGGATAGGCAAAATAATGTGAATGTGAACACCTGTAGTTACTTGGGAATGGGCTGGACGCCCATTTGCCCATAATACAGTTGCGATTCTTCTTGGAAAACTAGCATATAATGATTTAATAGTGTCCAGTGGAATGTTTATGCCACTCTTCGATCAGAACCTCTTCCAACTCTTGTAGTGATGAGGGAGGCGGAAATCTGCTCCCAAGTCTACACTCCAACACCACCCAGAACGATTCGATAATGTTCAAGTCCAGGGACTGTACTGGCCAGGGAAGACGCTGCAGTTCAAATGTGTGCTCCTCATACATGATTTTACTGTCCTGGCTGTGTGAATGGGTGCATTATCGACCTGAAATACGGCATTATTGTTGGGGAACAACATTTGAATCATGGGATACACCTGATCGCCTAAAAATCATTGCCTGTAACACAGCCTTTGAGAGTTATGATGGAACCAGGAGAATACCATTATGTGCCTGCCCACAGCATCATACTCCCACCTCCATACTTAACCATTGGAATCAAGCAATCAAGACTGTAGGCGTATTTTGGCGTTCTCCAGACATAAACCCGGCCCAGTGTTGGGAATAACGAAACCGTTGACTAGTCGGACCATATGGCGTGTTTCCACTGGTCAGCCGTCCAGGATTTATGCTCCTGTCATCATGTTTACGCTTCTTTGCGTTGGTTGTAGTCACTAATGGTCTCGGTATAGCAGTTCGTCCATGAATATTCGCTTTATGGAGTTCTCAGCGTACAGTATCGATACATACGGGGTCTCGAAGATGGCTATTGAGCTCTGCAGTCACTTAAGCCACTGTAGTTTTGTGTTGTTTTGACACAATTAGTTTTAGCATACAACGATCTATGTCATTTAGTTTTGATTTGCGTCCATTATTACGTTTACACGACGATGTCTTTCCTTGTTTTTTGTAGGCTGCCATGACTGTTGAAACAGTTGCTCTTGAAACATTCGATAAGTTGGCTGTTTTGTTTACTGGTGCTCCAATTAATCAGGCCCCCACAATCTGCCCTCTTTGGAACTCTGTTAGGTCTTACGTTGCATGTCGACCACGGCCTCTGAATGCAAATACGAAGTGTGCACTGCTCGTTAACAACCGGCACTGATGCATAGTCCATATTCAACATGCACAGTCCAGCACGACAGATGCCTTGTCTGCCTTGTTGACTGTCTAACACAACCATCCCATTACTACCACTGTTCACGTTCTTTTGCCTTATCCCCTGTACATCATAGTCCTATATGTCATTTTAATAACTATATTTTCTTCATACTACTATTGCAAAATAATAACTTATTTTCCTATCATCCACCTAATACGTATCTTTACCAACTAATCTGTTCTTTATAAAACTAATTTATTCAATTTTCGATTTGTTTGCTGCTACTGGACTTTCATTTCATCAAGCATCATCGTATTATAAGTGGCTTTGGAGAAGTGTGGCACAGCAAAAGTGTTTCCTATGTTACAACCAATATTATGATTTACTGTACAATTTCCGGAGCAAATTTCTAGGAATAATTTAGTACTCACTCAATGCAGATTTTTTTGTAGATCTTTATAATTCAGTGTACAGATCGGCAGTACACTCTACTTTTATGGGAAACCGATATTGACCGTTTGAAATATTGACAATGTCGAAACTCTCATATGTTCCTCTTCTACTTGCTTCGCCAATATGGTACATTAAGTACATCCATTCAATCCCAATCACCTAGATGATTTGTTATCACGATTCTTCTTACTATAGTAATACTTAAAAGCTCAGTGACACTTTCCCGTTAGTTCACAAAAGATGGCACTATTCTTTTTCCTCTATACCACTCCTTGAATTGTTATATACAATGAACAATAAATCTTCATCATCCACCATCAGTCCATCAACATTTATGCTATCATGCAGCTTCTGTTTGTGGCCAAATCTCTGAATCATGGGCTGATTTCTGAAGCTACCATTTCGAGATTGAAAGGAAAGGAAACTTTACGATCAGGCCCTGAAGACCAAGTGATATTCGCCAGACCGTCATCTCATGCTCAGTCATTTATCACTGGATGCAGTATAGAGGGATGTGGGAAGAGCACGGCACACTGCCAACTACTGTCAATGTGTCGACCTTGGAGCTCCTATCTCTCTATTAGGTAGCTCCTCAATTGGCATAACTAGGCTGAGTGCATCCTGGTCCAGTTATCCCACAAAGAAAAAATCCCTGCATCTACCATGAGTCAAAGTCAGGTCCCACATATGAGGGCCTGTTGCGTTGATCACTCAGCTATGAAGGCCTCTGCCAATGCCTGGGCTGGTTATGTGGATGACGCTTGTCTACCACAACTGTAATATCCTAGACAGTAGAACAGGTTCTTAACCTGGTGAGCAAATATTTTCAAAAGTGTCCGTAATATGAACCACCACTGTTAACAAGTGTGTGTATGTAGATTTAGCATTGTAAGTTAGATCGACTTACTTATTGACTTTTGTATCAATTTATCTCTCTCAAAACTTTGCAGGACTCATGACGATACGAATTATTACAGGTGGTGATATGACAGTTGTGTTTTAGTTACAAGAGTTGTGGGCCATCTTGCCTCAGGAGAGGATTCAACAGCATTAGGACACCCTTACCAACAGAATTAGTGCTTGCATTAGGACCAGAGCTGGTGCAAAATCATACTGATAAGTAGGCTCATACTACGAAGTTCTTTGTGAGTTTGCTAGCTTTTGTAATCACAGATATAACATATATCCTATCACAAGGTGAAATTTCATGCTGGCTGAAGTGGCTGTGCGGTTCTAGGCGCTACAGTCTGGAGCCGCGCGACCGCTGCAGTCGTAGGTTCGAATTCTGCCTCGGGCATGGATGTGTGTGATGTTCTTAGGTTAGTTGGTTTAAATATAGTTCAAAGTTCTAGGGGACTGATGACCTCAGAAGTTAAGTCCCATAGTGCTCAGAGCCATGTTTTGAAATTTCATTTTGTTTCCTCCTCCTGTGTGTTTCACTTTTTTGCAGGACATTGTACACACACAGACACATATATATAACAACAGTTGTTAGAGGTCTAAAGTCTTCAAGCCGAAGGCCCGCACATTTCGAAATGGACCTGGCATCTATGCCATCAAATAATGTTGTCTGACACATGTATGTCCAGGGCATTACAAGGCACTCACTTGAAAATGACATGTTTACCAACATCTGAAGATAGAACATTGCAATAGCGGCTTTATAGTCACAAGCGGACAATGGTTTATTATAACTTGGTGATGCAAGCTAGGCCATAGGCAGAGACTGCAGAGGCTTACGCCGTCTGCCAGCAGCCACATGTTCCACACTGTTTAGAACAGTATACCTTTGGATGGCATGTAAAGTTGCAGAAAACATGCTTCAAAACACTGAACAATACATTGTACCTGATTTCCTATACAACAGCGTCAGCTCATTCAAGAATTACAAATTAATGCACAATACTGCTCTATATTTTGTACCAGGTCGTCTTAATAATAGTTCAGCTACTCACAGAGGAACAGTGCGGACTCTAATCATTGTATGGCAGCGAAACTTGGTGTCAAACGGCCTGGCCACAGTGGTAACACCAGTTCATATCAGATCACTGAAGTCAAGAGCTGTCGGGCCTGGCTTGCACTTGGCTGGGTCACCATCCTGGTCTGCTGAGTGCTTTTGGCAAGTGGGTTACACTCATCCCTTGATAGAGAAGTAACGGCACCAGTCACGAAAACTAACAACGACCAGGAGAGCAGTGTGCTGCTGACCACGTGCCCCTCCATATCTGCATCAGTTGATACTTAAGGGCTGCGATGACATGACGGTCGGTCGATACCATTGGGCCTTCAAGGCTTGTTTGTATGATGTTTGTTTTGCGTTTTAGCGAAACTTGGTAGATATTCCAATGAGTTAATGCAGAACCACTTTAAGCTGGAAAAAATATTAGTACGAATTTTGGCCACCAGGTACACACCTGGCAGTGTGAATGCAAGAATGACTTATAAGTGTGTTTCCATTATGTAGTGAATGAGGAATAAGATGTGGGCAGAAAAGATCAAGCAAGTGAGAAAGGCCAAATATTGATCTTGTTATTAACTAGCATTTACACAATTTGTTCAATATGAGCACAGGAGACGTCAATGAGATGCTGCATCCACAAAACGATGTGGTCAACAGCTGCCTGAAACAGTTCTGGTGGAATCTGAGCAATGTGTTCCTGTATACAGGCCTCCAGAACAGGTAGAGACCAAATATATCCTTGGTAAATGCGTTATTTTAGATACATCCAGAACCAAAAGTCACATGGATTCAGATCAGGTGAACTTGCAGGCCATGCATCCGAAAAACCTCTGGTGATAACACGTTTGTGAACAGTTGCATCAAGCAGATCTTTCACTGGGCGAGCGTCATGAAGTGTTGGTCCATCTTCCATGAAAACAGTGGTTTCCACACAGATGCCCTCTTCCGAAGAAGTAATCACATGCTGTAGAAAGATGTCTTGATAATGTGCAGACAGGCTCTTTGTGTGTATTCCCTTCCGAAAAGATTGGTCTAAGAATAAAGGTGCCTGGGTCATTCTAAGTGAAATTATCCAGTAAAAAATAAATTTGCCCTTGGTGGTTCAGAATTTTTTTTCATTTTATTCTACCTACCAAAATAAGATAAAATCCGAAAGTAAATATTTTTTGGACACTTGGGTTTTGAGTTATTAATTTTTAAAGTTTCTGAAATAGCGCGATTTTTGGCAAATTTCGAAACTTTAAAATGGCCATATGTCAAAACAATTTGATGTACAAACCAGAAATTTAGACTGTTTTATTCAATTTATTATAAGCTTTAAAGATATATGCGCTACTTGACCAAATTCATTAAAATTCTATATTTTTCCCAAACCAAATCGTCCCTAAATTTTGAAAATTTCAAAATGTTATTTTTTGTTTTGAAGAAATGTATGTTAGTTGCACACTATTTTTAATGCGTGCTCCAATTTACATGGGGGTATTCTGAAGGAAAGATATGAAAACAAATTTTATTTTATTGCTACTCATATTGCCAACTGTATCTCAGCTGGACTTTGTTCGCAAGCTAGTTCATGAAACTACTCTTAAAATTAAATTATTGGGTCTTAATTAAGCACACTTCACTTTATCATTTTAAAAATGCACTAAATTATGCTATATAACAATTAACATAAATAATGTAGGGGATGCCTAAGCATTTTTCATTTTATACAACTTTTAATTTACAGTAGTTTAGTTCATTTTTGTAGAATAAAAGTGTGTGTATGTGTGTGTGTGTGTGTGTGTGTGTGTGTGTGTGTGTGTGTGTGTGTGTGTGTGTAAAACAGACACAATCACTTCCATTGACAGGTATTCACTTCAGCAGAGATGAATTGTTGAGATCAAATTACCAAAGCACTGGTGAGGGAAAGAGGACAAAGTTGCTGTGTGCATGTATACCGCATTAAGTACATATGCTAACGAGATAAAGTGGCAGAAAAGTGCAGTGTTATGATTTAGGATGCTTAATCGCTCAATAAAATAATGAAAGGCACATGCTGAAATACGCAAAGTGCCAAGCACAGCCAGTGAAGTGGAATACTGTACTTGTACTATTCCAGTATGTGCAGTTCAACATTTTATTGGGAAATCAAGCTTTCCAGATCATGACAGTGGCACATTTCTGCCACTTAATCGCCTAAGGATGTTAATGTAAAATGAAACCAGTGGCTTAACAAATAAAAATAAAAGTCAAAATGGTTTTCTTAATATTAATCTTAATCAATTGTGGAAGCACAACATAACCAGATATTACCAACCCATCCAATTATTTGGGTGAGGTAAAGCATATATAACTTCAGTCACTTTTCCTATGTGACAAATAATGAGAATGCAGCAAAAAAAAGGGGCTTAGCTTATAGATTTTATGAAGCCACAACGATCATAGAGACTCAGAAGTATCATAAATTTCTTTCTATGATCAAAACAAAACGTAATGGAAAAATTGTTTTTGATTTTAAGGATTTAAATGTTTATAAAATTCAAGTGGGTCCAGATGCTGCAGCTTTTGAGCAAATTATAGGACTTGTCACTTGTGACTACGACAGCAAATGGTGAATGGCTTCTATGCTCTCAAAAGATGAAAAAGGAGATGTAAACCTTCCTTTATTTATTATTGTGGACAAGCTCTTTCTTTTTCAAACCAAGAAGGCCAGATAAATTGACTGCAATAAAAAAACTTCACACTTTGTAAATTAAATCCCATAACTGCCACTGGAAGAACATATAGACTATCTGACGAAGAGCTGTGAAAAAGCTTCAGATTACACTGGAAAAGAATATGTCATTACGTCAGTAATCTGTCATTGTTCATTGGGAGAAATAGGCCATTCCAGTCGAAAGAAAATTGCAGTATATAATGTTAGGTTCTAATAAGATCATTAGTAGATCATCATAACACCTTTCTTGTTGAAGATGAGGAAAATTTCTAGTTGCAAGGCACTCAAATAACACAGTGTTAAATAATAACAGTTACATAATTGTATAATTAATAATTTTGAATAATATTAATGTATTTATAAAGTGAAGGTATAATTAAGTAAATTCTTCATAGTCCTGTTTGAGCATGCGTTGTTACAGTGTATCTTAAGATATCTTCATAGATAACATGGGAAGTACTAAATGTGAATTTAAATTTATATGTATAATTCCTATAATGTAATAAATAGAACTATACAAAAAATAATGATGTAACAGTATTAGTTGTTCTTTTCACATCTTACATCTTAGTTGTAAGTCCAAAGCCCTACAGACTATGCACTAGGTGCTGAACTTACCAGTAAAATAACATTTATTTTAATATATTTCCACTGGAACACCATCATGAAATTTGTCACACACGTTAACAAGTAATGTGTGACTAACATCATTTTTTCGAGACAAAAAATATACTTCTGACATTTTCAAAATTAAAAACAATTTCATCTGGGAAAATTCAGTATTGTCATGAATATCATCAATTAGCACATATCAAAATGAAATTTTCAATCTGCAATGGAGTGTGTACTGGTATGAAACATCCTGGTAGATTAAAACTGTGTGCCATACGTAGACTCAAACTTTGTGCCTTTGGCTTTCGGATTCAAGTGTTCTATCAAACACTTGCCCACAAAGACAAAGGCCCTGAGTTCGAGTCTCGGTCTGGCACACAGTTTTAATCCGGCAGGAAGGTTCAATTAGCATATACTTTTAATGCTTAGTAGAAATGGAATAAAATATACAAACTTTAGGTCTCTAAGTAAAATGGTTAATGAGATAAGCTGAGTTTAAAGTTTAAAAGCACAACAAAAATCGCTTAATGTTGGCGGTTTTAAAAGTTAATAACTAGAAAATGAAAGATCCAAAAGACTTTATAATTTGGGATTTTTCATGCAGACACATAGTGTTACAAATTTACAAAAAGTTATTAAAATCTGAGACGTCAAGAAACAGACCATTGGTTGATTTCACATGGATTGACTCGATTGTGAATCCGTACCACACGGAGACATACAGTGTATGCAGTGGCTCTTCATGCACAACACATGGTTCAGCAGTGCGTCAAATCCAACTATTCTGTGTGTTCACTGCACTCTGTAATGTAAAATGTGCCTCGTCAACTCCATAGAATATTGTCCAGCAACATATCATCAACTTTGATCCATGTCAGACACTGAAGAGCAAATACAGAGCGTTGCTGCAGATCATGAGGTTTCAGTTCCTGCACCATCACGTTCTTGTATGGGTGCCAGTGTAATATAGACCACAAGACTTCCCATCACCTTCTTCAAGCCATTTAATGACATTAGGCCCCTCCTCAGACTATTCAGTCGGCGATACTCTCTCAATGCAGCACTATAACTGCTACTATTCACACAAAACAGTTTCACTAGGAGTGCATGGACTCTCTTCTCGATAGCTACACTCTTTACTCATATTACAGCTTGTCGAATGACAGCATGGATGTCGTACCATCATACAGTGTACAGTGCAAGATTTGCACCTGATGGCTACTGTTGGAACTAATTTGTTTTCCAGCATAAATCGGTTCTACATTAACGCATTAGCTTACACGCCAAGTTCCATCACCATATGATAATTATAACCACACTGGACCTCTGTGAATAGCTGCACTTTAATTACTATCACCCGGTACTAAACATAGTGGAGCATGTGCCCACTGGCTTGGCACACAGCGTCAGGTATTAACCTCTGCTGTCTCTGCTGGCGGATTTGGGGTCATCTACGTGTTAAACAGTTCATTATGGTTATGAAACCATATGCCAAGAAAATGTATAGAAAATACTACGATGATATAATAGCCTCTCCACATTAGCGTATTCCCCTGCAATTTATAACCTATATTCCAACAATTCTGTCATTTATAAAGCTATTCCAATTTTGATTATGTGAACATTTAAACATTCCTTAACTTAGCGTATTAGTTTTAATTACGGTACAAAGCAGAAAGCCTGGGTCGTCTGCTCTCCACAAATAACATCGAAAAACATGCAAGCACAGGCAGAGCACACGTGGTGGCCATTGTGCTTCATACTAATAAATTTTTGGGAGGATAAAGAAATGGGAAGACGACAGGAAAAGGAGCGGTGAGACGAACAGTATTCACTGCCTTGGGGAGGAAAAGAAACGAGAAACATAATATTTATTACCATTTATTACTTTTTTTAATTGTTCTGTTCTGAAGAATTATGTGCACTCTAAAACTCACTTCAAGTGAAGTCTTCTGAAACAATGATAATTCTCAACGAAATTTTATCACGTTTTTCATGTTGTTGTTGTTGTTGTTGTCTTCAGTCCTGAGACTGGTTTGATACAGCTCTCCATGCTACTCTATCCTGTGCAAGCTGCTTCATCTCCCAGTACCTACTGCAACCTACATCCTTTTGAATCTGCTTAGTGTACTCATCTCTCGGTCTCCCTCTACGATTTTTACCCTCCACGCTGCCCTCCAACGCTAAATTTGTGATCCCTTGATGCCTCAAAACATGTCCTACCAACCGATCCCTTCTTCTAGTCAAGTTGTGCCACAAACTTCTCTTCTCCCCAATCCTATTCAATGCCTCCTCATTAGTTACGTGATCTATCCACCTTATCTTCAGTATTCTTCTGTAGCACCACATTTCGAAAGCTTCTATTCTCTTCTTGTCCAAACTAGTAATCGTCCATGTTTCACTTCCATACATGGCTACACTCCAAACAAATACTTTCAGAAACGACTTCCTGATACATAAATCTATATTCGATGTTAACAAATTTCTCTTCTTCAGAAACGCTTTCCTTGCCATTGCCAGTCTACATTTTATATCCTCTCTACTTCGACCATCATCAGTTATTTTACTTCCTAAATAGCAAAACTCCTTTACTACTTTAAGTGTCTCATTTCCTAATCTAATTCCCTCAGCATCACCCGATTTAATTTGACTACATTCCATTATCCTCGTTTTGCTTTTGTTGATGTTCATCTTATATCCTCCTTTCAAGACACTGTCCATTCCGTTCAACTGCTCTTCCAAGTCCTTTGCCGTCTCTGACAGAATTACAATGTCATCGGCGAACCTCAAAGTTTTTACTTCGTCTCCATGAATTTTAATACCTACTCCAAATTTTTCTTTTGTTTCCTTTACTGCTTGCTCAATATACAGATTGAATAACATCGGGGAGAGGCTACAACCCTGTCTCACTCCTTTCCCAACCACTGCTTCCCTTTCATGCCCCTCGACTTTTATGACTGCCATCTGGTTTCTGTACAAATTGTAAATAGCCTTTCGCTCCCTGTATTTTACCCCTGCCACCTTTAGAATTTGAAAAAGAGTATTCCAGACAACATTGTCAAAAGCTTTCTCTAAGTCTACAAATGCTAGAAACGTAGGTTTGCCTTTTCTTAATCTTTCTTCTAAGATAAGTCGTAAGGTCAGTATTGCCTCACGTGTTCCAACATTTCGACGGAATCCAAACTGATCCTCCCCGAGGTCCGCATCTACCAGTTTTTCCATTCGTCTGTAAAGAATTCGCGTTAGTATTTTGCAGCTGTGACTTATTAAACTGATAGTTCGGTAATTTTCACATCTGTCAGCACCTGCTTTCTTTGGGATTGGAATTATTATATTCTTCTTGAAGTCTGAGGGTATTTCGCCTGTGTCATACATCTTGCTCACCAGCTGGTAGAGTTTTGTCATGACTGGCTCTCCCAAGGCCGTCAGTAGTTCTAATGGAATGTTGTCTACTCCGGGGGCCTTGTTTCGACTCAGGTCTTTCAGCGCTCTGTCAAACTCTTCACGCAGTATCGTATCTCCCATTTCATCTTCATCTACATCCTCTTCCATTTCCATAATATTGTCCTCAAGTACATCGCCCTTGTATAAAGCTTCTATATACTCCTTCCACCTTTCTGCCTTCCCTTCTTTGCTTAGAACTGGGTTGCCATCTGAGCTCTTGATATTCATACACGTGGTTCTCGTCTCTCCAAAGGTCTCTTTAATTTTCCTGTAGGCAGTATCTATCTTACCCCTAGTGAGATAAGCTTCTACATCCTTACATTTGTCCTCTAGCCATCCCTGTTTAGCCATTTTGCACTTCCTGTCGATCTCATTTTTGAGACGTCTGTATTCCTTTTTGCCTGCTTCATTTACTGCATTTTTATATTTTCTCCTTTCATCAATTAAATTCAATATTTCTTCTGTTACCCAAGGATTTCTAGCAGCCCTCGTCTTTTTACCTACTTTATCCTCTGCTGCCTTCACTACTTCATCCCTCAGAGATACCCATTCTTCTTCTACTGTATTTCTTTCCCCTATTCCTGTCAATTGTCCCCTTATGCTCTCCCTGAAACTCTGTACAACCTATGGTTCTTTCAGTTTATCCAGGTCCCATCTCCTTAATTTCCCACATTTTTGCAGTTTCTTCAGTTTTAATCTACAGGTCATAACCAATAGATTGTGGTCCGAGTCCACATCTGCCCCTGGAAATGTCTTACAACTTAAAACCTGGTTCCTAAATCTCTGTCTTACCATTATATAATCTATTTGATACCTTTTAGTATCTCCAGGGTTCTTCCACGTATACAACCTTCTTTCATGATTCTGAAACCAAGTGTTAGCTATGATTAAGTTGTGCTCCGTGCAAAATTCTACTAGGCGGCTTCCTCTTTCATTTCTTAGCCCCAATCCATATTCACCTACTATGTTTCCTTCTCTCCCTTTTCCTACACTCGAATTCCAGTCACCCATTACTATTAAATTTTCGCACCCTTCACTATCTGAACAATTTCTTTTATTTTATCGTACTTTTCTTCAATTTCTTCATCATCTGCAGAGCTAGTTGGCATATAAACTTGTACTACTGTAGTAGGTGTGGGCTTCGTATCTATCTTGGCCACAATAATGCGTTCACTATGCTGTTTGTAGTAGCTTACCCGCATTCCTATTTTCCTATTCATTATTAAACCTACTCCTGCATTACCCCTATTTGATTTTGTGTTTATAACCCTGTAGTCACCTGACCAGAAGTCTTGTTCCTCCTGCCACCGAACTTCACTAATTCCCACTATATCTAACTTTAACCTATCCATTTCCCTTTTTAAATTTTCTAACCTACCTGCCCGATTAAGGGATCTGACATTCCACGCTCCGATCCGTAGAACGCCAGTTTCCTTTCTCCTGATAACGACATCCTCCTGAGTAGTCCCCGCCCGGAGATCCGAATGGGGGACTATTTTACCTCCGGAATATTTTACCCAAGAGGATGCCATCATCATTTAATCATACAGTAAAGCTGCATGTCCTCGGGAAAAATTACGGCTGTAGTTTCCCCTTGCTTTCAGCCGTTCGCAGTACCAGCACAGCAAGGCCGTTTTGGTTAATGTTGCAAGGCCAGATCAGTCAATCATCCAGACTGTTGCCCCTGCAACGTTTTTCATAGACAATCGTTTTCATATGAATTTTCAGCATGGCGTACACACTCAGTCAAGTCTTCCATCATGACATCATCAATGACTTTCTCATGTAAATTCTAAAAATCTTCCACTTTGAATCTGCAGTTTCTGTATTCGACCACTGTCGTCTATATATTTCTGTTGGGTTGTACTGGCACTCATAACGGTGCAGCCTCACAACCACATGGCACATTTGTGCTCCTAAGTTGTCAAGTTCATATTGAGTCTAAAGGTGCTTGTGATGTCTCACTCCCTTCATCATCGCTTTTCGTATAGCAGCCCAAAATTGAAATACTTTTCTCTTGAGGCCATTGCTTAATTTCTTCCTTCTTTCTATTTGAATTAGGAATTTTATCCCTTTTTTCCTGATTACTCGTGTTATGTACACTCCTGGAAATGGAAAAAAGAACACATTGACACCGGTGTGTCAGACCCACCATACTTACTCCGGACACTGCGAGAGGGCTGTACAAGCAATGATCACACGCACGGCACAGCGGACACACCAGGAACCGCGGTGTTGGCCGTCGAATGGCGCTAGGTGCGCAGCATTTGTGCACCGCCGCCGTCAGTGTCAGCCAGTTTGCCGTGGCATACGGAGCTCCATCGCAGTCTTTAACACTGGTAGCATGCCGCGACAGCGTGGACGTGAACCGTATGTGCAGTTGACGGACTTTGAGCGAGGGCGTATAGTGGGCATGCGGGAGGCCGGGTGGACGTACCGCCGAATTGCTCAACACGTGCGGCGTGAGGTCTCCACAGTACATCGATGTTGTCGCCAGTGGTCGGCGGAAGGTGCACGTGCCCGTCGACCTGGGACCGGACCACAGTGACGCACGGATGCACGCCAAGACCGCAGGATCCTACGCAATGTCGTAGGGGACCGCACCGCCACTTCCCAGCAAATTAGGGACACTGTTGCTCCTGGGGTATCAGCGAGGACCATTCGCAACCGTCTCCATGAAGCTGGGCTACGGTCCCGCACACCGTTAGGCCGTCTTCCGCTCACGCCCCAACATCGTGCAGCCCGCCTCCAGTGGTGTCGCGACAGGCGTGAATGGAGGGACGAATGGAGACGTGTCGTCTTCAGCGATGAGAGTCGCTTCAGCCTTGGTGCCAATGATGGTCGTATGCGTGTTTGGCGCCGTGCAGGTGAGCGCCACAATCAGGACTGCATACGACCGAGGCACACAGGGACAACACCCGGCATCATGGTGTGGGGAGCGATCTCCTACACTGGCCGTACACCTCTGGTGATCGTCGAGGGGACACTGAATAGTGCACGGTACATCCAAACCGTCATCGAACCCATCGTTCTACCATTCCTAGACCGGCAAGGGAACTTGCTGTTCCAACAGGACAATGCACGTCCGCATGTAACCCGTGCCACCCAACGTGCTCTAGAAGGTGTAAGTCAACTACCCTGGCC
The DNA here is from genome assembly GCF_023897955.1 of Schistocerca gregaria. Lineage (NCBI taxonomy): Eukaryota > Metazoa > Arthropoda > Insecta > Orthoptera > Acrididae > Schistocerca > Schistocerca gregaria. Next base: position 365,057,576 of record NC_064931.1, read on the forward strand.
AGCAAGATGTCCGGATCTGTCCCCCATTGAGCATGTTTGGGACTGGATGAAGCGTTGTCTCACGCGGTCTGCACGTCCAGCACGAACGCTGGTCCAACTGAGGCGCCAGGTGGAAATGGCATGGCAAGCCGTTCCACAGGACTACATCGAGCATCTCTACGATCGTCTCCATGGGAGAATAGCAGCCTGCATTGCTGCGAAAGGTGGATATACACTGTACTAGTGCCGATATTGTGCATGCTCTGTTGCCTGTGTCTATGTGCCTGTGGTTCTGTCAGTGTGATAATGTGATGTATCTGACCCCAGGAATGTATCAATAAAGTTTCCCCTTCCTGGGACAATGAATTCACGGTGTTCTTATTTCAATTTCCAGGAGTGTATGACGATGGCACAACCCTCATCTAAACCAAGTAATAAATCTAAAAACCACTGTTTAAATACATAACTATGCATTTCATCATGATAATCACTGGATTTACTGAATGTAAATATTAGCTTTGCACTTGTGATAAACTCATATTCAGATGATCCTGCATGACAGACATTGGGCAATATGAATAAAACTGACCCACAAGCTTGGAGCAAAAGAGCATTCACCTGAAAGCAAAAGGTAAAAGCAGAGGCATTAGCTTCTGATTGTACGAATAACCTTTTGCTTTTCCTCTCTACCATGTATTTCTAACACAGTAACAAGAGCCCCTAGCCGCCTGCTTGGTACGCATTGCCAGCGAACCATTGTTGAGCAAGAGCAGGCTTCATCACTGTTTCCTTTGTCGTGCGACTGCGTTTCGCTTCATTTATTTTCAGTGAGTACTGTCACTTATCGACTGAAGAGGTCCTCGCCCGATTTAAATGAAAGCTCGTTATGTGCAGAAAGTACAATGTTGCTCTTAGTTACGGCTTTAAAAATTATCCTTAGTTACTAGAGAAGTCACAACTTCCAGAAGCAAAAAGAAAGGAAGAAGAAGCAATCCTAAATGTTATGCATTCATTTGAAACTAATATCGGCATTAAAATTGACAGGAAACAATTGCTAAGGAAAGTCAGTAACATGACAACGAGACTTCAAAGGAAAACGGATAAGAACAGAACGGGAAAAAAACCGTTTGTTTTAAATGTTTGGAAGAAAAAGTTTTACAGCCTGCTACAAGGAGATGGGAATCCTACAATGAACGAGATACCAGGTAAGATAAATTATAAGCTGGTATGATGTTAATATTTATTTATTTTCATTTGGTTAAAAATTTACACACATTCTGTAAATGTTAAAATGAGTTTTTTTTCCAAATCGTTAACTTTCAGGGGCAGTGACACTAAGGGTTGCATCGTCCATATCTATACTATTGGCAGTAGAGCACTCTGAGTCATCTGGTAAGATTAAGTTCTAGTTTTTGTTACTCAATCGAAACTGATTACTGCTACTTATAAAGATACAAGGGGAAATTTGTTTTTCGCGAGAGTAGCGAAATGTTCTTATTACTATATCGTAAGTACTACTACTACTATTACTATTATTTGTGGTGCTAGAAGTAATATGATATGTAAGAGCCATATTTGCTATTCAGTTTCATTAAGTGCCATGGCTAGAGTTAACTTAGCCACCTACTTTTCGTAACCCTTTGCGAAGGAAATTTCCGCTGTTATCTTTGTAAAGTAAATCTTCATAAAAATGCAAACACGCTTTGTGATCTACCGTTGTATACATGTCTGTTATATACATATGTGTTTCTAGGAACAGATGTTACATCTTGTGCTGGCCCACCATCCTCTTTGTCTAGAGCAAGTCCATATGCCAGGTCTCCACCATTGAAGAAAGGAACATTGCCAGAAACAGACGAGACGAAGATGCTCAGTACCACAGAATTACACAGGCTGGTGCTGCTGGAGCAACGGAAACTCACTCGACTGCAAATGGGAAAAGAAGCTATGTTAATGAACTTTCTTAATATAAAGATGAATAACGTAAACAACTTGCAAGAGGAGGAAAATGAAAATAGTTTTAATGTATATACCGTTCTGTAGACTGTGTTATTCCTTTTGTTGTAGACGATCAGTAGTTTTGTATCTTTTCATAAACAAAAAATTCAAAATCCTGCATTTTGTGTTAGAGCTGCAATTTCTTGTCTTCTTTGACGTCCTCTCTGAAGAATATCCGCTTCAGTTAAAGGCTCCTCCTTCTCATTGTCACCATCCTGTAAATCTTGTGCCGTGTCTTCAAAATCTTCATCTTGTTGATGTTTCGCATCATTATGCAGTATAAAGCAGCAAGCTATTATTGTTGGAACATTTGGTAAGGCAACTCTACGCATATACTGCGAAACAGGAAACCGCCTCTTCAGCTGACCAAAGCAACGCTCTATCACAGCTCTTTCTTTTTTTAAAAGGTTATTGAATGACTTGTGACTGTCCTCAGTTAGATTACGAAAGGGGTCACCAGCCAGGGCTCTAGGCCACCACCAAAAAGAACAGTGTTCTTGCATTCACTCAGCACTTTCCAGACACTTGAATTTCTCCATATTCGATTGTCATGTACTGACCCGGGCCAGCTAGCCTCGACTGTAGTGAACTGTTCATTGACATTGCATGTAGCCTGCACATTTATACTAGCAAAACCCTTTCTGTTGATATATCCGTTGCCAAATTGCACTGGTTTTGGAATTCGCACGTGTGTACAGCCAATTACACCAATAGCACTTGGAAATTTACATTTTTGTAGCCACTCATTTTTAGCCACAGTAATATCATGTGTTGATGACGGAAACTTGATCGACAAATCAGCTTTTTCCATTATCTTTTTAGAAACACTACTCACAGTAGTTTGATTAATTCCCATTTCTTCTGCTATTCCAGTCTGGAATCCTGGATCAGCTACATACCGAAGGAAAATCTTCACCTTCTGTTCCGACGAGAATGCTCCACCTCTTCTTTCCCCTGTCTCTGTCAGAAAATGCTTTCCAATACACTTTACATTTTCTTCGTTGAAACGATACAGAGTTTCACAGTACTGTCCAAGTGGACATCGGCGTGGTCTGTAGCATTCTTCGCGGCGTAAACGTGCTGCTACTTGAGCCATACCTGCACTCCGCAAACGTGAGCCTGTTACTGACCAGGCTTCAAGTTTTACAAGCAATTGCTTCCAGAATGAAGTCAGAGCTTCTCTTTATTCTTACAGTTCATCTAATACCGAACCAAGAGCTCAAGGGGGAAAGCCAAAGCTTTCATTGTTCGTTGTTCTTTTCGTTCCCACAAGCAAGAGCTCTTGCTTCACGTTTTATTCATAAATTCCGAAGCTTTAGCTTCGAAATTCGAAGGAAAAGCATTTGCTTCACTTCATTCTTACGGCCCAATAAGTGTATTTCTTTTGCCATTCAGTACTTTGATGACACGATTGCCTTTCGAATCCTGCCATGCTGTGCCTTTTTTCTCAGAAACGTTGTCCTAGCTGATACAATATACAATCTCTCCATCAGAATATGCTTCCATCATTAGATTTTCTGTATCTAATACCTAGAGATTTCGTAATTCATCCATTAGAATCGCGACCTCCTGTAAAAGCAATCTTTTGATGTAAAATATCCACTTAGTTTTGTGGGATACTCTTCACAGACGTAAAACTTCAATAGAGTATGATGATCAATGTCTTCATGTAAATCGTCCAAATAAGTGACAGCTTGTCTTCCACTAATACCTCATAGATTGTCCGCCAGCTTCGCTGGGTAGTTAAGTGCTTGCCGCTCATGCAAACGGGCCCAGGTTCGATTCCCGGCCGGGTTGGACATTTTCTCCGCTCGTGGACTGGGTGTTGTGTTGTGCTCATCATCATTTCATCCTTATCACCGGCGTGCAAGTCGCCCAAAGTGGCGTCATATGAAATAAGATTTGCAATGGGCGGTCGAACTTCCCCGAATGGGGCCTCCCAGCCAACGATGCCATACACTCATTTCCATTTTATACCTCAGGTATTGAAACTTCTGGCAATATCATGGAGAAATTCGTACATTATTACCATTACTCTTTATCAATAGGTCTGCATCATTCATAAGTCATGGCTGGACAGATTACACCAAATTTACAATATTAATAAATTCAAACACAAATAACATGCGACAATGCAGCTAGTTCGAACAAGTTAAACATTTTATCATAGACCACATTTTTGTCAACATGTATTTCATAAACAAATTCGATAAGTATTGAGAAGTGTCAGTAGATCCATTAACTGCCTTCATAGCCCAAAATTTCCTGTACTGAGTATAACAGGTGTAGTTTTAGGTCTCTTACAATTTTTTCTTTAACTTCTCCAGCATTAAGATCTAACCTTCCAAGGGCAGTGAGCTAAACATTCTTATGGCAATTGTCGAAAAAGCTTCTGTTGTTCTCAGCAGTTAGACTGAGGGTGTTCCAACACAGAGTGCATTGTCATCAGATTTCTGATGACATCATCAATGATGGTATGCACTGATGCTGAATTTCTGACAAAGGTCGATTGCCCCATGTATAAAATGGCAAAAAGTTCGAACTTCGCTAGGATATTCAAAAATTGAAGGAGGAAATTCACAAATAGGTGAGAAGTTAAAAAATAGCCTAAATGTGCTACTGAGTTTCTCCCACTCCTATGATGTCACTGTGGAAGTAGGGCTGTTGTGCTACATACAGATTTGTGGAAAATTCAAAAATCAAAGATGGCACATTGTTATGCTGAGGTAGTAGGTCACTTGTGCTAAGTATGAATCCAAGTTGGATGACCTGGAATACTGGCACAGCTCTACAATGTCAGAAACCGAGGTGCTAGGACAAAGGAAAGTAGCTTACCTGCTAGAAAACGGCCAGTCCAGTAAAGATGTGTAGAGTTATTTATAGCAATAAGGTCACTTGTTGTAAGTGTGGAATTTCACACTGCCAGTCCTAAGTTAAGCAGTCCCCGTATTGTGGCATCACAGTTTAAACAATTGTCGCCCTAGGTTCAAAAGGGGCAGCTACTCACCGCCTGCATCAAGTCAAAGTACAAATGTCCACAGTTTAAACAGTTCCCCCATCCCCATCCCTCTGACATCATAGTTTAAACAATTAAATTTGGGGCTGACTTGCCTTAAGTTTAATTCCAGTCGGCATGCCACTACCGCCTCATAGTTGGTGCAACATCAACTGGGAGTCATACCACCATCAGCCAGTCATGTTCACACTGAGGTGTGCAGGGCCAGATTGCGCCGAAAGCACTGAGTCGCACACTCCCTGTTGTCATGCGAGTGTTCACGAGTCACAGCTCCATTCACAGAAACATCACACACATACTGTGTCTCACACAATGTGAGGGATCTGCAGAGGGAATTTAAAAGCCAGAGGGTGATGCACACTGGTCCTGTGAGCAGATACCTGAATGTGCCTGATGGTTGACAGCTATTAAAACAAGCAATGAGCTGCACTGTTCATAGAAAACCCACAGTTCTGCCACGAACCCTTCGTTCTTACGTGCAGTCAGTCAGACACAGAATAAAACATGCTTATACTTGTTTACAAGTCGAGTCATAACCACAAAAACTGTGTCTAAATACATAGGACGGAAAATTGTGATATTTTTTTATGAGAGTAGTGGTCAATAGCCTATGTGTTCACCACATTTCAAGACGATAAACCAGCATGGCAGAAAGTTGTATACATCACAGCCTTAAGATTCACATGGTGTACTGCGACGTACAACCACTGCCAGTTCCCACACTGTCAACCATAGCCAGCCAATGTTATCTATTGTGCACATAAGCGATTGGCGTGGTACTTCCACACATTCCAGACACATTAATGTGACCACTGCTTCTGTTTGACATCAACGTGCAGTAACCACTCACAAACGGCAGGTGACAGCAACAGCAGCGGAGGCCTTCATTTACTTGTCAGATGGCTTATTTGCTACAGTCAGTTTGGCACTGGCTCTCTTCGAATAGACAATGACACTGTCAAATAGGCCTGCATGAGATGAGATCTGTGTTACATTCAGTCTATGTGGTCACTTTCACAAGCCTTTTACTAAAGTCTGTTTTAAATGTAAGTATGATATTAATTCTAAAAACTGAAAAATAGGTATACTGATCACTAATATGGATACTTATGTATATACTTGCTATAGTTAATTTCTTTGTACCAGAGCTTCTGTCTGGTGATGAAATTTTGAAACATGTATAGCTTAACAAAGAACTGTGTGATCAAGATCTTTCCATATTTCCAAGTTGTGCCAAATCTGAATCTTCACCTACCTCTACAATAGATGTATTTCTCCATCAAGAAATGGTCATAGTACTCTGATATTAGTACATGAAAATACTCTAGGCTAAATGACATAATTTTATAACAGTTTAAGATGCCAAAGCTACATCAACAAAATTCAGAATGTCAAAATAATGGCTAGGACTTTCACTTGACTTAGGAACTGCGACACAAGTTTCATTGGACATTTTTTGTGCAGCCTTATGTGCTGCATACCCACAAACATAAACAAAAGCAGGCTTATTATACACTCCTGGAAATTGAAATAAGAACACCGTGAATTCATTGTCCCAGGGAGGGGAAACTTTATTGGCACATTCCTGGGGTCAGATACATCACATGATCACACTGACAGAACCACAGGCACATAGACACAGGCAACAGAGCATGCACAATGTCGGCACTAGTACAGTGTATATCCACCTTTCGCAGCAATGCAGGCTGCTATTCTCCCATGGAGACGATCGTAGAGATGCTCGATGTAGTCCTGTGGAACGGCTTGCCATGCCATTTCCAACTGGCGCCTCAGTTGGACCAGCGTTCGTGCTGGACGTGCAGACCGCGTGAGACGACGCTTCATCCAGTCCCAAACATGCTCAATGGGGGACAGATCCGGACGGCTTGCTGGCCAGGGTAGTTGACTTACACCTTCTAGAGCACGTTGGGTGGCACGGGATACATGCGGACGTGCAATGTCCTGTTGGAACAGCAAGTTCCCTTGCCGGTCCAGGAATGGTAGAACGATGGGTTCGATGACGGTTTGGATGTACCGTGCACTATTCAGTGTCCCCTCGACGATCACCAGAGGTGTACGCCAGTGTAGGAGATCGCTCCCCACACCATGATGCCGGGTGTTGTCCCTGTGTGCCTCGGTCGTATGCAGTCCTGATTGTGGCGCTCACCTGCACGGCGCCAAACACGCATACGACCATCATTGGCACCAAGGCTGAAGCGACTCTCATCGCTGAAGACGACACGTCTCCATTCGTCCCTCCATTCACGCCTGTCGCGACACCACTGGAGGCGGGCTGCACGATGTTGGGGCGTGAGCGGAAGTCGGCCTAACGGTGTGCGGGACTGTAGCCCAGCTTCATGGAGACGGTTGCGAATGGTCCTCGCCGATATCCCAGGAGCAACAGTGTCCCTAATTTGCTGGGAAGTGGCGGTGCGGTCCCCTACGGCACTGCGTAGGATCCTACGGTCTTGGCGTGCATCCGTGTGTCGCTGCGGTCCGGTCCCAGGTCGACGGGCACGTGCACCTTCCGCCGACCACTGGCGACAACATCGATGTACTGTGGAGACCTCACGCCGCACGTGTTGAGCAATTCGGCGGTACGTCCACCCGGCCTCCCGCATGCCCACTATACACCCTCGCTCAAAGTCCGTCAACTGCACATACGGTTCACGTCCACGCTGTCGCGGCATGCTACCAGTGTTAAAGACTGCGATGGAGCTCCGTATGCCACGGCAAACTGGCTGACACTGACGGCGGCGGTGCCCAAATGCTGCGCAGCTAGCGCCATTCGACGGCCAACACCGCGGTTCCTGGTGTGTCCGCTGTGCCGTGCCTGTGATCATTGCTTGTACAGCCCTCTCGCAGTGTCCGGAGCAAGTATGGTGGGTCTGACACACCGGTGTCAATGTGTTATTTTTTCCATTTCCAGGAGTGTATGTTAAAATTGTTACATACCTCTGCAGAATGTTCCGTAGCTGTGACCATCCAGTTACTTTCTAATTTAGAGACAGCCTGGGCACTTAACAATATTATAGCTAACACATACTTGAGCCCACATACACTATGCGACCAAAAGTATCCAGACGCACCCCTAAAAACATGCGTTTTTCGTATTAGGTGCATTATGCTGCCACCTACTGCCAAGTGCTCCATATCAGCAACCTCAGTAGTCATTAGACATCATGAGAGAGCAGAATGGGGCGCTCCGTGGAACTCACAGACTTTGAACATGGTCAGGTGATTGGGTGTTACTTGTGTCATACGTCTGTACCCGAGATTTACACTCTTCTAAACATCCCTAGGTCCACTGTTTCGGATGTGATAGTGAAGTGGAAACGTGAAGGGACACGTACTGCACAAAAGTGTACAGGCCAACCTCGTCTGTTGACCGAAATAGACTGCCGACAGTTGAAGAGGGTCGTAATGTGTAATGGGCAGACGTCTATCCAGACCATCACACAGGAATTCCAAACTGCATCAGGATCCACTGCAAGTAATATGACAGTTAGGCAGGAGGTGAGAGAACTTGGATTTCATGGTCGAGCGGCTGCTCATAAGCGACGCATCATGCTGATAAATCCCAAACAATGTCTCGCTTTGTGTAAGGAGCGTAAACATTGGACGACTGACCAGTGGAAAAACATTGTGTGGGGTAACGAATTGCGGTACACAATGTGGCGATCCGATGGCAGGGTGTGGGTATGGCGAATGCGTGGTGAACGTCATCTGCCAGCGTGTGTAGTGCCAACAGTAAAGTTCGGAGGCAGTGGTGTTATGGTGTGGTCGTGTTTTTCACGGAGGGGGTTTGCACCCCTTGTTGTTTTACGTGTCACTATCACAGCACAGGCCTACATTTATGTTTTAGGCATCTTCTTGCTTCCCACTGTTGAAGAGCAATTCGGGGATGGTGACTGCATATCTCAACACGATCGAGCACTTGTCCGTAATGCACGGCCTGTGGCACTGTGGTTACATGACAATAACATCCCTGTAATGGACTGGCCTGCACAGAGTCCTGACCTGAATCCTGTAGAACACCTTAGGGATGTTTTGGAACACCGACCTCGTGCCAGGCCTCACCGACCGACATCGATACCTCTGCTTACTGCAGCACTCCAAGAAGAATGGGCTGTCATTCCCCAAGAAACCTTCCAGCAACTGACTGAACGTATACCTGCGGCAGTGGAAGCTGCCATCAAGGCTACGGGTGGGCCAACACCATATTGAATACCAGCACTGCCGATGTAGGGTGCTACGAACCTGTAAGTCATTCTCAGCACAGTGTCCGGACACTTTTGATCATCTAGTGAACAAACTTCAGCCTTTATAGTAACTAGAATTCTTGGAATTTCTTCCACTGATAACTTACAGAAACATATTGAATCCCTAATTACAATATGTCGCCACATGTCACTTTGCACAACCCTCTCTACATTTTCACACAAGTACATAAGACTTTTAAACACAAATTCCACAACCCACTCTCCTTTCCTCCCATAAAGATCTTCATCTCATTTCAGTCTTCCTTCATTTGCATCTTTCCTACAGTCAGATTTAGATGGTTTGCTTAAATAATGAGGTAGATTGTCGAAAATTCTTGGCATTGTGCCATGTCTAAATGTTTCTCGAGCTAATGGTTATTTCTCTTGGGGCGATGAAAGCTTGGCATTCTGTGACGCAACACTTGTTTGGCATCCAAAAAAATCACTACAGATAGCACTCTGCTCTTTGCAGCTATTTTTACTAGGTGACTTCACTCTCTTACGTTACTTTTAAATTTAAATTTGGTTTCTGTAAGCAGGTATCAGTTAGAAAACTCACCTTTATAGACGAACCAGCCATGTTTGGACGTCAAGAGAAAAGTTTAACAACTGCAGAAGATCTCCCAGCAAACGAAAATCAAACATTCACAACTTCTGTGTCTCATAACATAGAACTGCTTCAGTTTCCTTCACAACATTCCTGCTTCTTATGAATCTGTCTAGTGTACAATAGGCTATGCTATTAAGGTCCATGTCCATTACCAAGTGAACTTCCGCAAGTCTCTTACAGGAGCTCTTTTGCTAGTCGTTTGGGAATGGAAATACTGTCTGCAAGTTGACTTCCGCAAGTTACCACAAGTTTTGTCAACTTCCAGAAGTGCTTCACAAGTTAATGTAAACGCTTCGTTAAAGCTTGCTGCAATTATTATTTGAACTTGGCAGTTTTTGTAAACTTGCAGAAGTATTGTATATACAATATGAAATGTCAGTGTCGTAATCAAGAATCAAGAATTTTATTCACCATAGATCATTTTAAATGATATTGGCTTCGTCATACAGAATGTACTAGTATATACAGAATAATAAAATAAACAAGTGTCAGTACATTATAGAATACATTTCAAGCATGGCAGTGTATCACATTACACCAGAATAGCTTCTAAAAATTAATGCAATAAGCTATAATATAATCTAATATAATATAGTATTGTATTGTTTATTGTATACACTATGTAATTACACACTATTAACCACAGCACACAATAATATGTTTAACTACAGACAACCTTTAAATGTTAATATCCTCCTCAGGCATCTCAAAGAATTCTTTAATGCCACAGAATGGATGATCTGACAGTCAGCTGTACCACTTCATTTAAAAAAAATATATCCATAGACTGAACACGAATTGGCAGTTTACTGAACATTTTGAGTGGGTTTACTTTGTGCAAATCCTGTTCTTTCTAATCTGTGGTGCGGTATGTCTAATTTACCCTTAGCCCTGGGTGTTGTGTTCATGTATTTTCCCTTTGGCAATAAATTCTGAAATATTATTTTTAATATAGAGTACAGACACATAGATGTATAAATTTATAATTGTGAGTATTCTGAGTCTGGGAAAAAGGGTACCACAATGTTCCCTATGACCTCTTTTAAATATTGTGCATAAGACTTTTTTTTGTAATTTCCAGATGTTCTTGATGTGAGAGGAGTGCCCCCATATTATCAGACCATATGAAATATGTGACTGGAATAGCACAAAGTATGTCACCCTAAGGTACTCCAAGCTCACTACCTCCCTTAGTTTCAAGATAAGGTATGCCACCGGAGATATTTTTTCATACCGGTATATGTGATTGACATGTTTCTCCCAATAGAGTTTTGAGTCAATGTGAATGCCTAAGAGTTTTACCGACTTATTGCCTACTTCATTTGATATTACCATTAAAAGTTGTTGGGTTTTATCAGGATTGCACAGGAGCTTATTGGCAGCAAACCAGTCCAAGTTGTTAGTTTATTCAGATCTGAAATGTTCTGATGTGTGGTAAATAGGGTTGTATCGTCAGCATAACACACGACAGGGTGGACAATGTTTTTAGGTAAATCATTAATAGCTACAATGAAGAAGAAGAGTCCAAGGATAGACCCTTGTTGTACAACTGTGCTGATTTCCATTATCCAAGAATTTACACTTCTGACTGAAACAAATTGTTTTTGGTTACTTAAATAAGAATTTATCACAGCTAATGTGCTCCCTCTCACCCCATAAAACTCTAGTTTCCCCAGTAACACGTCAACAGGAATGCAGTCGAAAGCTTTGTGTAGGTCACAAAATACCAGTGATACCATGTTATTTTTTTCAAAAGCTGTTAAGGTTTGGCCAATGATTTCCAAGATGGCCCCTGTTGGGTTTGTCCCTTTGCGAAAACCAAACTGATTACCACATAGGATATTGTGTTTTTCAAAGAAGCTGCTTATTTGTGTGTGCATCAGTGCCTCAAATATCTTTGAGAATATTGGAACAATGGAGACTGGTCTGTAGCTTTGGGAAAGATGTTTGTCCCTTTTTTTAAAAACTGGGGCAACTTTTGATACCTTAAATCCATCTGGAAAAACTCCAAATTCTACACATTTATTAAAAAATAAAAGCTAATGGTTTGGCGATTGAGTGTATTGTCGTTTTAATTATGTTATTTGATAACCAATAACAGTCCATACTTTTAGAACCTAAAAATTTGGATACAGCTTTCACAACATCAACAGGTGTGACAGCCCTCCATTGAAATACCAGGTTAACAGGCAGTGACGTTCCAACAAGGTCCATTGGAGATGAATTTGTTGCTTTAATACTGTTATTTATTTCTTTAACTCATTTAATTCCTCACGTTCAAGTAGAGCTCTTTCTGTGCATTTTGGTGTATTCTCTTGTTTTGTTATTTGCCATGCTGCCTTGAATTTACTGGGAGCCCTTTCTATACAGTTTCCCACTGCTTGCTTTTTTGCCAGAAGAAGTTAAGCTTTGTAGTATTTTTTGCATTTCAGATATGACCTATGAATGTTCACGCTCTGTTCTGCTCCTTGGTTAGCGGCTTACTGATGCATCTGGTACAGCAAATGCATGTTTCCTCTAATTTCTGCTAGCTCTTCTGTAAACCTGTTCAGACTTTTCTTTTTCAATTCACTTGGATATCTAATTTTTTTACTGGTGAGCAAGAATACCATAAAGCTGTGTACTTGTTAAAAAGTTATCAAAGGTAATTTTAGCTTCCCTTTTTCCAGATTAACAATTATATACAAAGTCCCACCTGCACTTCCCAATCTATCAACAAACATACTCATGTATTCTTCCTTTTGTTCTCATACCATTACTACTTTAGATTCTTCAGTTTTAACTGGCTGCTTCTTACAGAGTGTAAGCAATAGTGGCCTATGATCTGCAAGTCCACTTCCTGCAAGTCTGACTGTAAAATCTTAAATATGGAAATTCACAACAATATTGTCTATGCAGGCATTCTTACATGTGGCAACATTATTTGTACAGTAGAGGTCTAATGATCTTAGCATATTCAAAATTGTCCTAGCAACTGGCGTCTGTGTTTACCATTTCTATGTTGAAATCACCACATATAGCAATTCTTGTTTTACTCTTCAATATCATTTTAACTATTCAATCACATTTTTCAATAAACAAATTTACATGACCATCTGGCGACCTATATAAACTAACTACCACTGTATTTCCATTCATTACTGTTACACAACTAAACTCCCCATCTAGTTCTGAGGAGTACATAGATACATCAATTCTGGAAAACTTTATTCCTTCTTTGACAAAAATTCCAGCACCACCATTCTTTCTCTGTTTTTACATATAATGTCTCCCACAACACACCCTTGGGGAACAAACATATTTACTTGTTCTTGGGTTACCCAGTGCTCAGATACACACACACCATCTACATGCTCAGTGTTACATAAATGCTCTAATTCTAAAATCATATTTCTAATACAACAGATATTAGCTTGTAGAAAATTAAGTAGTTTATCTCTGCCTATATTCCTCCGAGAGCAATTTGACTATATATTTGAAGATGTTGGTTCAGTTAATGTCTTTAATCTTGATGCACTGTGGTCTTTGCTATGGTAGTCACAGACTCACTTTGTTAACTGCTTCCTTCTGTGAAACTACCACTGATACCACCAAAAATCCTGGTCCCATGGTTGTGGTTTCTTTCTTTTGGTTGACTGCTGTATTCCACCTGTTAATATTCTCATTTCTTGAGCTTGGGTTGCTATACTTCCTTTTCCAAGTAGTTCTCTCTTCTTATATGGGGTCTTCTTTCCTGCCACATCATTTGCTTCTTCTTCCAACTTTTGCACTGATCTCTTAGGTATATTTATTTCTTGAGTAATTGTCCTCTCACTTTTAAAGATTCTGCTGTTATTTGTGCTGGAGTTGAGTCAGTAACAATTCTCACTGATTCTTTATATGAGACTGCAGTATCCTTCCATTTAATTTCTATTACTGTTTTGTACACTTCCCTGTTTGTTTCCACTGATTCATAAATCCTTGTGGCAATTAGTTCTTTAACAGTTGCATTTAGGTGCTGTCCATGTGCTGTATATAGCTCCTTGTTAGTAGGAATATTAACGAAACAGGTGTTATGGAAGCCTTACACTATTTTTTTTTTTAGTTTTCTGTTTGCAGATTGAACTTTTTCGTTTACACAAGACCACTCAGGCAGGTCATGCCTGTTTGGTACACCAACTACAATCACATTTGTATTTTGTAATCCTGAGAAGGTTTTATGTACTGAACAAAATGCCAAGTTGGCTTAATTCTTTGGTACGTCATTAGCCCCTGCCCAAATAACTGAAAAATCTTCATTTGTCAGCTTATGCAGGTCACTGCATTTTTTTAAAATATTACACTAGTGGTGGCCCTTGGTATTACCTTCCCTTCAACATCATATTTATTTGAAGCTAAGTTTAAAATGTTTTTTGCACAGTCTCTGCCATGGCTATCAGAGGCAACGAATATTTTGGGTCTCCTACTTACTGACTCACTCGCAGGAGCAAAGGTTTGCATTTTCATTGCTGCACCCTTAGATTGCTTCCCTTTTCAACTGCGTTCTTTGTTGTGGTATGCACAGTGTGGTGTGAAACGTGTTTTATGTTGGATGTCTCAAATATGTAGTTTTTACGCATTTCTTTCTTGGCTGATTCTAGCTTCTGTAGTTCGTTTGGTAATACACACATAATTGTTTCCGAATACTTAAGTTTGTTTCTTACTATTCTGAGTTCATTATTTAACTTTTCGCACACAAACGTTTTTAACAGGTCTGTTTTGATTTCGTCCATATCGTCACATTCAGTACGAAAACAATCACTAAATTTTCAGCTTTTCACTCTATTTGTTGCATTTACACACGAGTAATGGAATTTCCTCTTACACTTTGCACAACTCACGCCTTTTCTTGTTGTTTTGTTACAGGAACACTGTTTATTCCACGCTTCCTCACTTATTTCGTAAATAGTATTCAAATTTTCCTAACTGGTCAGGGCCATTGTGCATGAGTTAGTAACAAAACACAATATGTCCCTGTTCTTTCAATAGATCGCCGTGTTTTTAGTTCCTCGCAGAGAACAATTACTAATCCACATGTACACACCATAATATGTTTAGCTTAAGCTCTAAATTATCAAAGTAACTTATTTTACGCATAACATTATCAGTACACAGCCAGTCCAAAGACAGTCAGTCGCTTGGACCAGTGAAAAAACGCAATTATTAATTCAGATATTTGACTGCTCTCTCATGTTGTGGAACACACAAAACATGTGTTGCAAAAATAGGCTTAAAAACAGGATGTTGTTCGAAAATATCACAGCAACGTTTGAAACTACAGAGGCTGAAATACTTTAAAAAATCACAACTTGTGGACAAAGTATGGTCAAAAAATTAATAAAGCGGGGAACCAAAAAGTGAACAAAGGGCAGGCGACTTATGCAAAAGCAAATGGGTGTGTTTCGAATCTTTGAAATTTATGCTCCACTCCTGCACCACGAAGGAAGCAGAAAATGATTTGGTACGTGAAATAAATGTAATATTCTTCCAGCAGCACCTGGTGGCAGGGGCGCTGACATAAAAAATATTGGGGGGGGGGGGGCACACTGGTGGTCTTAACCCTAGGAAATTTTCTAAATTTTAGATGAAAAATAGTAAGTTTTAAAGTTTTTTAAACATTTTAGACTCATATGATCAACATTAGAACCCTAAAAACTGGACCCTCAATAACTCGACACTCCAAGAAACTCGACACTCTGGGAAACTCGAGAGGCCTGACATATTTTTAGGCTTTGAAAAAAGAAGCAAATCATAAACACGCACGGTATTTTCGAAAAACGCTAATTTAATTTACAGTAATAATCATGCTTATAGACTATTACAGATCAGTGAATATATAGCTCTGAAAAGACTGAAATCATATTTAAATAAATCCTAAACTATCATTAAAAGAATAAAACATAAAATATTGCTGTCAAACAGTAACAGCACTTTGATTAATAAGTGAAATAGCTATTTAAGCTTACTTTGAATAAGGCTCACAGTTCATTAAATAAAAACATGCTTTAATATAGTTAAAAAAGTTAATACAGTATGCCTAATACGTTCAGTCAAATAGTATGTAAATAGCGGGTTTTAATTGGGTCTTAGACCCTAAAAATATTTAAGTATTTGAAAATAACTAATACAGTACTATAGTAATATAGTAGTGCAGTACTAAAATACACTCCTGGAAATGGAAAAAAGAACACATTGACACCGGTGTGTCAGACCCACCATACTTGCTCCGGACACTGCGAGAGGGCTGTACAAGCAATGATCACACGCACGGCACAGCGGACACACCAGGAACCACGGTGTTGGCCGTCGAATAGCGCTAGCTGCGCAGCATTTGTGCACCGCAGCCGTCAGTGTCAGCCAGTTTGCCGTGGCATACGGAGCTCCATCGCAGTCTTTAACACTGGTAGCATGCCGCGACAGCGTGGACGTGAATCGTATGTGCAGTTGACGGACTTTGAGCGAGGGCGTATAGTGGGCATGCGGGAGGCCTGGTGGACGTACCGCCGAACTGTTCAACACGTGGGGCGTGAGGTCTCCACAGTACATCGATGTTGTCGCCAGTGGTCGGCGGAAGGTGCACGTACCCGTCGACCTGGGACCGGACCGCAGCGACGCACGGATGCACGCCAAGACCGTAGGATCCTACGCAGTGCCGTAGGGGACCGCACCGCCACTTCCCAGCAAATTAGGGACACTGTTGCTCCTGGGATATCGGCGAGGACCATTCGCAACCGTCTCCATGAAGCTGGGCTACGGTCCCGCACACCGTTAGGCCGTCTTCCGCTCACGCCCCAACATCGTGCAGCCCGCCTCCAGTGGTGTCGCGACAGGCGTGAATGGAGGGACGAATGGAGACGTGACGTCTTCAGCGATGAGAGTAGCTTCTGCCTTGTTGCCAATGATGGTCGTATGCGTGTTTGGCGCCGTGCAGGTGAGCGCCACAATCAGGACTGCATACAACTGAGGCACACAGGGCCAACACCCGGCATCATGGTGTGGGGAGCGATCTCCTACACTGGCCGTACACCTCTGGTGATCGTCGAGGGGACACTGAATAGTGCACGGTACATCCAAACCGTCATCGAACCCATCGTTCTACCATTCCTAGACCGGCAAGGGAACGTCTGCATGTATCCCGTGCCACCCAACGTGCTCTAGAAGGTGTAAGTCAACTACCCTGGCCAGCAAGATCTCCGGATCTGTCCCCCATTGAGCATGTTTGGGACTGGATGAAGCGTCGTCTCACGCGGTCTGCATGTCCAGCACGAACGCTGGTCCAACTGAGGCGCCAGTTGGAAATGGCATGGCAAGCCGTTCCACAGGACTACATCGAGCATCTCTACGATCGTCTCCATGGGAGAATAGCAGCCTGCATTGCTGCGAAAGGTGGATATACACTGTACTAGTGCCGACATTGTGCATGCTCTGTTGCCTGTGTTTATGTGCCTGTGGTTCTGTCAGTGTGATCATGTGATGTATCTGACCCCAGGAATATGTCAATAAAGTTTCCCCTTCCTGGGACAATGAATTCACGGTGTTCTTATTTCAATTTCCAGAAGTGTAGTAATAATATTTAGAGACTAAAATTTTAACGTCATGTATGTATTTAATTCTCTATTTTATAAAGATTTTTAATATTGCTCTAAATGCCATTATTAGGCCTAGAGTGTCTTTAGAAAGGTGCAAATATCGACCGTCTCACTGGATTACTGAATATGAAGTCGTTGATGACTGGTCGGCTATCCAATTCATCCAAAACATTTCAGTGGGCATGAAGAACAGCTAAGTTGTTCAATCGCTTCTGTCCAATTGTTGATTGGAGATATAACTTCAGACGTCTAAGGGCGCTAAATGACTGTTCTGCCATTCCTGTCGTAATTGAACTACTTGAAGAAGCTTAATGCAATTCACTACTTCACATAACATTTCCCAGACTGCAGGCTCTTGTGCAATGTACTTTCTTACATCACGCACGTTTTTTTAAGAACAGTTGTTTTTTATTAGCGATATCGGCTAACATATTCAAGTGTAAGCTAGGTCGTTTTTGAAAAACTCAGTTGATTTTTCCAAATTTGTTTAGCCTCTGTTTACTAAAAGAAAGCACTCTTGTTCAACTACAATGACCTGTGTGAGTCCACTTGAAGCAAGCCGCCCAGTAATACAAGATTGCACAATTTGACAAACTTCAATGTAAATAGCTTTGTAGTATTCCTATGGGGTTTTGAAAGTGTGTGGTTGTCTGGCTTTGTTGTTTTCACACTTCTTTGGTATACTTCGATTCTGAGGAAGCAAAGGATCATCAACTTGTGAATTTTTTTCTTTTCAACACAATTCCCAAAAGTGTACAAAACTGTCACGCCTTCCAGTCAATATACAAACCAAGCCCTCATATATTTTTTCCAGATCAGCAACACTTAGATCAGGGCACTGAATTTTTTTTCATTGATATCCTCTACTGGGTTCATTGCATGGCAATAAAGACATAAAAAAGGTAAGTCTTGAACTGTACCATTGACTCAAGGTAGCCTGCACATTTGTAACCTGCCTCTATTTAGTGCTCTGCAGAAAAGTTTCGAAAAAATCTAGAAATTCTTCAAAGTTTATCAATATTATCAAGATACTAGAAGCTCGCATAGGCCATTGGGTCAGGTAAACGGATTGTAGACCAGCTTGGTCGTTGGCGCTCTCACAGCATATGCTTCTGAAAAGTCCCATCCTTTCGTTGGATTCCCTTAGAGTGTTTATTAAGTCCTTGGCTAAAGCCATAATATCCCCATAGACGCAAGATGACAGAGACTATCTACAACTGCCAAGTCTAAACTGTGAGCAGTGAAGTGCACATAATGTGCTTTTGGTTACATTTCCAAAACTAACGTTTTTATTCCTTTGGACTTACCTTCTTCGTTAATGATTAAGGAATCATCGACATTACAAATACAAAATGACACTTGTTATTGAATCGAAGAATCACTTGTTTTGTCAACCTTAACAGAAAAATGTTCAGTCTTCTTGACTGAAGCCAATACCTTTCTCAACACAAACTTTCCTAGTAGATCAATGATCTCGTTTTGAATATCGTGGGACGTTCACTTATACCCCAAACACCCTAACCAATCTTTAAACTCAGGTATTTCAATCTTTCGGAGTTCCAACAATTAAAAAAAATTGAATTTACATCTTCGTGCCCTCTAATTGCTAGTCCTTGTCGGCATAGAAATTGCACAGTAGTAAAAATTGACTTAAGAGCTAAACGGCCTTTCTTCGTATTACTATCTAACTGTTCATTCAATTGGGAGGCCACACTTTGGTTAGTGATAGAATTTAGTTTCAGAGCACCTTCTTTATGCATAAACGTATTTTCATGAAGACCGAATTTTTCCAAAGCTTTTTTCCAGTTACAAAACCCTGCAGAAGTAAATGCATAATCTTTTTTTGAAGAAAATTGTAGTAGATTCTTAGCATTTGCCTCTTTGCATGTTTTGCAAAAAACTTTTTGGTAGATGCTTCATATTCTAGTCCTGTATATCTGATCCAAGACTTCTGAAATGATCTTCCATTACCGGACTGTCCAGGTTTCAACTGTGAATGGTTCTCGCCTGAAGACGATGAAGCAGTTGATGACACAATAATTGTTGGATGTTGACTTGCAGTATCATCAACTTCCAAGTGCGCCTTTTTGGTAACAAATTTATCCATTACAAATTTAATTCACAATACACTAAGAGACTAACGTAAACGAATGAAATAGTCATATAAAATAGTCCACTAGAGACTAAAGTCTGAACACTAAACATGTCTGCAGCATGCAATGAACGAAACTATCCATACTGAATGACTGTGACAGCAGGTTGGGCTTTATATAGCCGTGGCGTCGTAATGTCTCGAAGCATCAAGGCGATGCGAGGCAGAGGGTTCCAGGTGCTTCTGCTCCAGTCCTTTTGATGTCACCATGGCCACAGTGCTGGCCCACGGGCGCCAGACTTTACACGAAGGTTCGTGCACCAGGACAAATTCTAAGTGTGCCCGCAGCACCATAACACTATCATGATTCACACCACTCGTTTTCAGTTAACCTGCTTATTACCATAATAATTATTTGTTTTAACTCATTACCAAATGTATTTTAAAAGGCATCTATCGTCAAACAAGGAAAGTAAAAAATTCCAACATAATTTCGTGATTTTACAAAGCATAACAAAACTAATAATTTTCTTAAATTATTGGGGGCGGGTGCTTCGCTCCACCAAACAAATTTCTGCGGGGGCTCGGGCACCGTAAAGCCCCATGGAGTCGGCGCCTGTGCTTGGTGGTTATAATTGAACTAACAGTGTTCCGAGTACTGCAGAGTGGGCTGTATGCATCGCAGGACACTGAAACATTGTAGATATACTCATTAATCAGTGAATTTGTGGAGTACGCTGAAAAAATAATAGTTCCACTTCCTATCACCATGTGAAAAGATGGCGCTCTAAACAATCAGAATGTGGTGTAGATACAGCAAAAAGGGAAGAAAGGTCAAAAACTTGATAATG
This sequence comes from Schistocerca gregaria, assembly GCF_023897955.1. NCBI lineage: Eukaryota > Metazoa > Arthropoda > Insecta > Orthoptera > Acrididae > Schistocerca > Schistocerca gregaria. Next base: position 365,077,991 of record NC_064931.1, read on the forward strand.
GTTGTTCTGGCACATTTATTAGCGTGTGGTCACAAAATTCAACTTGTGTTCATTATGGTCTCCTGACTCGGCAACATGCTGCATCTGTAAAAAGCCATAGTCGACATTTGCTTGCAACATATCTGGTGCAATTAAGAGTGATATGTCATCACATGCCATCCTTCAGATCAGAGGATACAATCGATACAGTCATTCAGATATTCCCACACCCAGAAGTCAAATGTATTTAGGTCAGAGAATCTGGAATGCTGTACATCTTGAAATTGCCTGAAGATGATGCAGCCATTACTGAAGGTTTCTCAAAGTAAATCATTCACCTAACAAGCGACATGTGGCGTCACCCCATCTTGAGCGAAAATAATTGTGTGGGGACAGTAGCCTTCTTTCAAAGGTGGAATAACGTGTTGCACAAAAAGGTCCTTATAAGATGGAAATGTCATTGTATATCTTACAGGGCCATGAAGTGTCACCTCTCAAAGAAAAAGAGATCAAGAATGAAGGTCCTTGTAAAGAAACATCACAGTCAGTCACATAAGCTGAGTGTAATGGGTATTCCCACACATTATGTGGCAGAGTAGAACCCCAAATACGACAGTTCTGTGCCTTCATGACATCATGTAGAGTAAAATGTGCCTCATAAATCCAAAGAATATTCCCCAGCCACATGTCACCCATTTCCATGCATGGCAAAAACAGAAGCCCAAAGTCATGTCATTGTAGCCTATTTTAGAGCTTCGTTCTGAATCCTGTAGGAATACGAGTGTCAAATGCACTGTAAAATTTTTTGTATGTTGCCCAGGGGAGAGAAATTTCCTGTGAGATAGGTCAGGCACTGGCTGCAGAATTTGATGCAAGTGCTGCACTGTCAGCCATAGCTACAGTAACATCATCAACAACTGCACAGGAAAGGGACACATTCCACTCTCTGCTGTACCACCTAATTCACCTGTTTCTTCAATTTTCTTGATCATATTCCTTAGCCCATTTATTGAGATAGGGGGCTCTTCGCACCTGTTTCTGTTAGCAATATTCCAACAATGCAGCGCTGCTATTGCTGTCACTCTGATAAAGCAACTTTACCAGGAGTGCACAGTCTTACTTCTCTATAGCCATTGCGTTTCATACAGAAAATTTCAACCTTCTTAACCCTATACACCAACAGTTACTTCACAAAAGAAATCAACATTTGTCGTGAAACTAAACAGCACCTTTTTCATACGATTTCGAAGCTAATATGCATTGCATGATTAATATTTATGTCACTATGTAGGACCTATGTAAGTAATGTCGCCTTAATGTCATGTCAGAATACTAACATTAACTCCATTCATTGGTAGAAACATGTATTGTCAATTCGTTCAATTGAAGTTAGGCCTTTTCATTTACAAATAAAATTATAAAAGAGATACCAAATATACATCAATTATAATGTTTGAAAGCTGTAACGATTCTGTCTATCGTACTGTCTGCTTGCTACGTTACTAATATAACAACATCTAATTACCTCATAACTACTGTAATTCATAAAACGAAAGTAAACAAATTGTTTATTTGGGCTGGTATATTATATATCGAAATTCTATTCACATTAAAAGATAAAGTACTCACACTTGGTACAGGAAACATGGTAGAAAAGCTCAGGATAATGTAGTCTCAGTGGTGCAATTAACAAAATTGTAATTGGCATTGTTTATTCATATAATTTCACTAATTTTTCCATGAAAACAAGAGATATGTAATCGTCTTTGTACCACACCAGATAATAACATCATCAACAACTTCTGTATTTGTAATGAGGAAATATACTATATACACAAATATGACAGTTGTTAAAAAGCACACGAGACAGTGTATGGGAGGCCCAGTAGGATGTAAGATCTAGAGCAGCATTTGTGACGTAATAAATTGTACACCTTAAACAGTAACTGACTTTTCACATCTTTTGAGAACCATGGTCCTCTCTGGCCCATTTTCACTTAAACTTACATGAAACATCCACTAGATTTCGAGAACATTTATTTCAGATACCACTGACAAAATTAATATTCATAAAAATGTTTACTTTGAATTATTTTCAGTTGACAACATCTGTTTCCAGCAAGGTAGTTGCACAGTAGTCATCAAGCATCAAACAGCATACTGGCATCAAAACAGGAAACATTCCACATTCAGACTGCTTACAGTGCTATATTTTCAACTGGTGACAAAAAGTGGAACTACCATTTTTGCAGCATACCTCACAAGTTTCCCATGATGTATGCATCCTACACTGCAGCACTCTGAGCACCTTCAGTTTAATTACAACCACCTGGTATTTATTACTTTTGTTACAAATGTATGTATGTTTACACCAACATAAGAAATCAGCTGAAATTTAAAGGTGTCTGTATTGCTACACTCTCAAACAGGCTACCCTCTCCCCCTCAGAGATGGGAATGATAAGAATTTTTTTAAAAAAATTAAAAGAATAAAAAAAGAATTCTGCTTCCCCTTCTGGTGAAACAAGGTAATCAGTAAATTCATTTCACACTCCCTCATCTGACTGTGGTCAATGATGTATGTTCATGGGTTCCAACGGTGTATTTGTTTCTGTACATGTGTCTTTTTGGCATTGTCCTTGAATTTGTAAATCCTGAGAATCAAATTTTCCATGTGGGATATAAAAGGAATTGCTACTCCCCCAATTACTAAAATGTTGTGGAAAGTGGAAATCGCTTTGACAATTTGCCTCGTTTTTCTGGGCTTAGAGAAACACTCAAAGAAATGAACATATAAGTCCAAAAAATGTTTTCAGGCACATCTATTGCTGTAGAGAGCCATAGGTAAATACCCAGTTTTGCACTGATTGACCTATGAAAGGATACCGGTACCTCTTCATAATGCATCTTTTTAGAGCAAATGCGTCATCGCTAACAATGACATATGGTGTCTGAACAGTTGTATCCATTTAAGTTAGAGGAGTTGGTAAATTCGAACTATTAGACTCAAGATATTCTGACAGCTTACAATTATTAAAAGTTCCACCATAACATATTTTATCATTAGAGCCTAAACCGAAGTATACAACTCTATAGACCGGTCCAGGCTGTTCTAATAGCACAACACTATGCATGCCTTTTTGCCTTTTTAATTGAAGTACATATTGCCGTCTTTCTTGGAAGCCTCTAAGACAATGTTTTCCAGCCATAACACCAATGCACTTCGAAAACCCTCATCTATTTTCAAAACTATTGGCGATTTGTAAACATTCTTCTTCTGTTGAAGGTACCTACACTTATAAAAAAAACCAATTATATCTGAAATGTATCCCTTTGAAGATACATACAACATCATGACATTTATTTTAGGTATCAGGAAATGTCATACATGAAAATGAGTGAGAGACAAATTCTTTTGCCGGCCGGAGTGGCCGTGCAGTTCTAGGCGCTACAGTCTGGCGCCGAGTGACCGCTACGGCCGCAGGTTCGAATCCTGCCTCGGGCATGGATGTGTGTGATGTCCTTAGGTTAGTTAGGTTAAATTAGTTCTGAGTTCTAGGTGACTGATGACCTCAGAAGTTAAGTCGCATAGTACTCAGAGCCATTTGAACCATTTGACAAATTCTTTTCTGAAAAACACTCTCAGTGACACAGAAAAAAAAACAAGAAGTACTGTGGAAAAAGAAAACGGAAAATAAGCAGGGAAATACCGATACTATTCTCAGAAGGTCAACTGAAGCAGTGCAGAAGCCTGTTGGTCAGCATCAGATGTTTGCAGATAACATAGCATTTGAGCTGCATTCATTACTGCAACCTTCAAGTAATCAGTTATTGAACTATATGAGAGAAATGTCAATTAGTTACAAGCTACAGCATGCACACATTTTATTCAACATGTAAACATCGCTACAGATATTCGGATTTAGGTTATGACATGCTCGAGATGCCTGCCATCATTGGCGATGATGTGCCACGGACGGATAGTGAAATTGTGCATGATGTACTGAAGTGTTGGAACATCAATGCCGTCAATGACCTCCTCAATAGCTATTTTTAGCTCAGATTTTGGGGTTATTTCTGAACATTTTGTCTTCAACGTAGCCCCACAAAAAGGAGTCACATGTGTTCAGATTCGGAGACTATGGCTGCCAATCAATGACCATCCCAGTGGCTTCTGGGTACCCCAGAGCAAGAACGTGGTCCCCAAAGTGCTCTTCCAGGACATAAAACACTCCTGCTTGGATGTGGTCGATTTTCGTCTTGTATGAACCAGATCTTGTCGAAATCAGTGTCATTTGGATAATGGGGATGGAATCATCTTTCAAAACTTTCACGTACCATTCGGTAGTCACCATGCCATCAAGGAATATCACACTGATTATTTGAACATTTTTTTTATTGATGAACCCATCCAAATGAAAGTGGCCTTCATTGATAAACCAAACCATGCATGCACATACTAATTCCTATCAAGTACCATGGCCAGCCATGCAGTTTGAATGTCCTGAAGCAAACCGTTCAGAAGTTATGACGATTACATTTCATATAGTTCAATAATTATCGTGGGTGCCAACAATTTTTTTATTATGTGTACATCATCTGAGAAAGTTATATTTTCTGATACTGCCGAAGTGCATCACCCAAAAGGTAAATGTTTTGTAAATTTTCTGCTTAAGTCTATTGAAATATCAAAATTCCAGCTTTCATATATTCACTTTTCAAATATTTAAGTAGAACTACACAGCTGTCCATAACACTTGGAGAAAATGTGCACCCTGAGACGCAGAAAATATACATCAGCAAGTTGAAGCTATCGTCTAGAAATAATTTAGTTAAGTAAGTATAAATGTGTAGTTATAATTATATCTTTCATTTGATATTTTCTTGTGGCTAAATGCTCAAGAGCAACTTGTCGCATTTTTAATCCTGGTTTGGAATACTTAAGTCTATGATTGACAAGAGATTTTGAAAACTTGCATACAACATTCTCACGACATTTTAATCTGAGGAAAGTTCTCTGGTTTTAGTTCCTTCAGTTATGTTTCTTCAAACTTAAACATGTCCACCTCTATGCACTTTTTCATCCAAACATTTCTTTTTTTCCCTATTTTTTGTGACTTTTTCCTTAGCAGCACAGTGCAACAATGGTGACAGATACTCTGATTTGTGCACACGGCACTGTAAACTACAACTTGCCTATCTCACGACAGCAGTTGTAGCGGAGACACTTCCGCAAGCACTTGCAACTATTCCCTGAAACTAACTTGCTCAGTGACTTGCAGAAGTAAACACCTCAACAAGTACTTGCAGAAGTTACTTGCTAGTGGACACACGCCTTTATGCTGCTTGTCCAGTTTTTAGCCCCAAATTTCTTGCTAGTGACCTACCGCTAGCAAATGTCTGGGGGGATACGTCTTTCGATGTTTTCACACTGTCTGGGTTTCTGCAGTGCATTTTCATACGGCTGTTTGTGTTCTGCAGGTGCTCTTACTGCAATCCTCGTATTATGATATGTTTGTTCAGCAGTCGTGAATGGATATTTCTTGGCAGAGAAGCATACTTTATTTCCCTTCCTGTAATTCAGTCAGCGCATTGCATATCTTGAGGTTCTGTGTTTCCTGGGTTTTCCACAATGGCTCTTATGTTGCTTTTGTGCGATTTTGTTTCGTTGGTGCACCTTGTATTTTTTTGGTTCCATGTGTTTTATAGCTCAGTCATCTTAACTCGCAAACAAGAACAGAAATAGAACATAAACAGCGAACACACAGCCTACGCGAATCGTGGGTGAAGACCGAAAACATTCTGCAGTATAATTTAAATGGCGGCACCCACACTGGCAGTGCCGTCACTGCACGGCACCATCAAGGTTTCTTGGGAAACAAGTTTTGGCCGCTGAAGTCATCCGTTCACTTGACATCCAAGCTCTTTCCTCCTGATACGTGGCTACACGCAGATCTACATATTTCGTTTCATTGCGGTTTTTGTGCTTAATTTCAGTTGTTTTTTGTTCGTACTTTGTTATAAATTGTTCCGTTTCTTTTAATAAAATTTATAATAAATGATGAGAGTTTAATTGAAGCATTGAGGTGGCAATCTGAAATGTACAACATGAGCATACAAAATAGCTTGCCTTCAGCTACATTTATTAAGCGGATTTTCCTTCGTACCGGTAGGATATTTAATATTTTATAATGAAATGCATTTCAGTACAGGTGCAACTAAATGTATTGTGGATAGAATCAAATTGATTAGTAGGTTGAATATATTTCAATGTTGTCAGGCATTTGCATCGTTTCGTAAAGAAATGGACTGAAACCTTCAGACATTGGTAGTTGTTTGTTTAAATGTGTGTTTGTCGCGGGCCTATTTGTTATTAAGTAACTCTGTGGATTGTATGTGACACAGTTTTGCAAGCATTAGTGACCAATATTTATATGGTTTCACCAGCTATCCCCAATACAAATAAGACACTTGGAACTGTTAAAAGCCAAATACAAAACTTAAAGAAAAACTACAAATCTTGAAGGGAAAGGCATTGAGGGAGATAGGACTACTGCACACAAAGATGCACTGGACTAGCAACTAAATTTTACCTTAAACAAAATCAATTTTTCATGGGATTTGATGGCAGCTCGTAACACTGAGTTCCTTTTAGTGATTCTGGATGCAGCTTGACGCCGGCCGGGGTGGCCGAGCGGTTCTAGGCGCTACAGACTGGACCGCTACGGTCGCAGGTTCGAATCCTGCCTCGAGCATGGATGTGTGATGTCCTTAGATTAGTTAGGTTTAAGTAGTTCTAAGTTCTAGGGGACTGATGACCTCAGAAGTTAAGTCCCATAGTGCTCAGAGCCATTTTGCAGTTTCACCAAAAAATTGAAAAAAATTGGTGCTTGACTTTCTAAAATATAAAATGAAAATTTTTCTTCCTCGTGCTCCTTGTGTAGTGTGTGAAATTTCCTTTCTGCATCACGTAATGACTCCTTTTTTGTGTTGCTTTACACTTCCGTCTTCCTTCTCTAATATACACGCCATCCCTGCAAATTATAAGCCATTTGAGTCCAATAAACTCTGTATGTCCACTTAGCGCCTAAAAACAGATAAAAATCAGCTTGGGAAGACCGCAATTTCAGCGGTTAAAAAAAAAAAAAAAAAAACACGGTGGGCCCGTTCGAGTTGATATCACGTGAATAGAACGGACTTGACGTGAGGTTGCCGTAATATGATGGTGCCATGACGGCCAGTGTGAGTTGGCCTTAACTGGGTAGCAACAATGCTGCAAAGAAGTACCAGCGGTAATACGAACGAAGCCCAGTGTTACTACATAAACGCTGCCACTGGACGGCACCTGTGGCAGTGAATAGTGTGCCGTTAGTGTCATGGGGCAATACAGTTCAATTTACTGCTGTAAATTTTAGACCTGTCATCCTGAAACTCTAAACAGGTGGTCTACATTCAATACTCAAATCGAAACAAGAAACAATACTGCATCAAGAGTTTGACAGTGCATTGAAAGACCTGAGACGAAACAAGGCCCCCGGAGTAGACAACATTCCATTGGAACTACTGATGGCCTTGGGAGAGTCAGTCCTGACAAAACTCTACCATCTGGTGAGCAAGATGTATGAAACAGGCGAAATACCCTTAGACTTCAAGAAGAATATAATAATTCCAATCCCAAAGAAAGCAGGTGTTGACAGATGTGAAAATTACCGAACTATCAGTTTAGTAAGTCACAGCTGCAAAATACTAACGCGAAGTCTTTACAGAAGAATGGAAAAACTAGTAGAAGCCGACCTCAGGGAAGATCAGTTTGGATTCCGTAGAAATGTTGGAACATGGGAGGCAATACTGACCCTACGACTCATCTTAGAAGCTAGATTAGGGAAGGGCAAACCTACGTTTCTAGCATTTGTAGACTTAGAGAAAGCTTTTGACAATGTTGACTGGAACACTCTCTTTCAAATTCTGCAGGTGGCAGGGGTAAAATACAGGGAGCGAAAGGCTATTTACAATTTGTACAGAAACCAGATGGCAGTTACAAGAATGTAGGGGCATGAAAGGGAAGCAGTGGTTGGGAAGGGAGTGAGACAAGGTTGTAGCCTCTCCCCAATGTTATTCAATCTGTATGTTGAGCAAGCAGTAAAGGAAACAAAAACAAAAAAAAATTCAGAGTAGGTATTAAAATCCATGGAGAAGAAATAAAAACTTTGAGGTTCGCCGATGACATTGTAATTCTGTCAGAGACAGCAATGGACTTGGAAGAGCAGTTGAACGGAATGGACAGTGTCTTGAAAAGGAGAGTATAAGATGAACATCAACAAAAGAAAAACGAGGATAATGGAATGTAGTCAAATTAAGTTGGGTGCTGAGGGAATTAGATTAGGAAATGAGACACTTAAAGAAGTATAGGAGTTTTGCTATTTGGGGAGCAAAATAACTGATGATGGTCGTAGTAGAGAGGATATAAAATGTAGACTGGCAATGGCAAGGAAAGCGTTTCTGAAGAAGAGAAATTTGTTAACATCGAGTATTGCTTCAAGTATCAGGAAGTCGTTTCTTAAAGTATTTGTATGGAGTGTAGCCATGTATGGAATTGAAACATGGACGATAACTAGTTTGGACAAGAAGAGAATAGAAGCTTTTGAAATGTGGTGCTACAGAATAATGGTGAAGAATAGTTGGGTAGATTACATAACTAATGAGGAAGTATTGAATAGGATTGGGGAGAAGAGAAGTTTGTGGCACAACTTGACTAGAAGAAGGGATCAGTTGGTAGGACATATTCTGAGGCATCAAGGTATCACCAATTTAGTATCGGAGGGCAGCGTGGAGGGTAAAAATCGTAGAGGGAGAACCAAGAGATGAATACACTAAGCAGATTCAAAAGGATGTAGGTTGCGGTAGGTACTGGGAGATGAAGAGCCTTGCATAGGATAGAGTAGCATGGAGAGCTGCATCAAACCAGTCTCAGGACTGAAGACCACAACAACAACAAGAAGAATATACATAGCTATACTATGTTAGCAACTCTATTGATAGTATTAACGTAGAAATAAAACATAATATGCCGTAATAAAACAAAAACAACATAAAATAAAGGAAATGTAATTGAATTTCTAAGTGAATAACTTCCAGCTTAAATTACTACACCTGTTACTGGTAGCCTCAAAAGAGCTCGAGGCCTGCCAACTTGCTACAACTATACCTACCTATACCTTCCTACACCATTCTACTTTGCTTCCACTAGTAAGTGCATGCCTCAGCTATTCTCAAGTGTACACACTCAGGTGGACTGCCATTGCACTTTTTTTTATAGTTTCTCGTACTTATATTTTATTCACGCCTGACATTCTGTGTTAGGGAGGAAACAATTCTAGTTATTCTTTTACATTGTTGTTCCGATCTGCTGGCGTCTTTTTGATTTCAGAACATCTGTTTGATCTTTAAAGACTGAAAGGTACAGCAGTTGCTTTTTAGACATTTGATGTGCACCCATGTTGACTGTGGTCCGTAAGTTTTCGCCATTTACAAATTATTCTTTGCAGATCACGGTACAACTATCTGCATTCTCTCTCTACCTGGGAATGAGGGCAACCAAAAACGACATGATCAGGAGATCCGCCTTCTGCACATTCATAGCTTGGTGTGGTCCTATATCCCACTTGACATAGATGTTTTGGATACGAACCATCACATGTTAATAGGTGCACCATCCCTCGAGTAGTGCCAATATCATACATATTGGTAGTAAGCTTGTTCTTAATGCTTTGGAATTTGCTTTAGACACACGTTTCAATGCTTCTAGTATCCCAATTCTTCTTCTTCCTCCTCTTCTTCTTCTTCTTCTTCTTCTTCTTCCGTATCCGAATGCACCAATTATATCTTCCCTTCCCAGTTCTTACAACGTAGGTTGTTTTGTCATTGACTTTCAAAATATCGTCTTTAATGCATGTTATAGACATATCTGGGCAAATCAATAGGTGGTCTAAGTCCTGTATTGCCCCGCATTCACACCTATCGCTATAACTGTAGCCCCACTTAAATAGGTTTGATTTGCATCCAGTTATTCCAGTGCGCAGCCGGTTTAATGACCTCAAAGTCGTAAAAGGTAGTTGAAATAATGCAGATTCTTCCTAAAGGAGTTCCATTGTGGAATGTGACACCATTTCTTCCCAAAGAGACAGAAGCCTTGCGACGGGCTTGGTGGCGAGCTCTTCAGTAGTTTCAATGAAACTGCTACGGGATTTCAGCCGGACACGTTGTTTTCGGTGCATATGCATCGGGTGTCGAGAATCATTGTTTTGTTTTGATCTTTAGATCTCGGCGGCTACTTGTCTGCGGATAGTGGGTAGTGCTATGCCTACGATGGGATAAATTTTGTCTCTGGGAGTTGGTTTGAGGCATCCTGTGGCAATATGTACAGTTTCGTTTACGGCGACGTCGACTTGCTTAGTATGAGCAGAGTTCCTCCAAACTGGCGCCGCGTATTCCGCTGCTGAGATACTCAGCGCCAGACCCATGGTGCGCAAAACGTGTGGTTGAGCTCGCCACGATGAACCTGTTAGCTTCCGCAGTATGTTGTTCCTGGCACAGACCTTTTTTTTTAGTGTTGTGACAGCGCTGCTTAAAAGTAAGCGCTCTGTCCAATGTTACTCCTAGGTATTTTGGACTGTTTGTATGCTTCAGCTCTTCCCCTTGCCACATGACTGGGAGTTTTCCGTTTGGCTTGTTTGTTCCTAAGATGGAAGGCGGACACTTGAGATTTAGTAGGGTTTGATTTGAAATTACTGCCTTCGCAATAGGTAGCAAGTTCCGTTAAGGCTCCAGTGAGATTCTCCTCCACTTGTTCAAAGGTTTTATCCTGTGTGGCCACTGCTGCATCATTGGCATAAATGAATATTCGTGTCTGGTGGCTGATGGGAAGGTCATTCGTATAGATGTTAAATAATATTGGAGCCAAGACACTACCCTGTGCAGGTCCATTTTTCTGTGTCCTCCATCGGCTGTTTTTAGATTGTAAGGTTAGACAGTAGCGTCTGTTCTGTAGCATGCATTGCACGAACAGAGAAAGAGTGTGGTCCTTAGTGACATTATACACTTTCTGGGTAAGCTACTTGTGGTTAACTGTGTCATATGCGGCACTGAGATCCAGAAATGCGACCCCAGTTACTTCTCCTCTCTTATAGCCGTCTTCGATATACTGTGTGAGATTAAGGATTTGGCCACAGCACGATTTTCCTGGTCGAAATCCAGCTTGTTCGTTAATGAGAGCTTTGACCACATAATCAGCTATGCGTTTGAGGATCATTCGCATCAGCTCTTTAAATAGATGACAAAGCAGTGAGACAGGCCGGAAATTTTTAGCTTCAGCAGGGTCTTGCCCTGGTTTTAGTAACTCAACAACCCGAGCTTTCCTCCACAGTTTAGGAATTTGCATTGTTATAATACAGTTCGTCATTACCTCTAGGATCCGTGCTTGTACTCTCGGTTCAAAATAGTTAATTTGCTCAGATCTCAGATCGCCGAGGCCAGCGGCCTTATTGTTTTTCAAATCGTTGATGGCGTTTTGTAGCTCCTGAATGAAGAATGGGCGAGCTAGGAAGCTAGTCTCCTCGTTCAATTTTCTTTTGATTTTGCCATTCCTGATCTTCCTTTTAGTTTTTCCGTTCATGAGCAGTTGGTGAGCTATCTGATCAGGTGTAACTTCACTGTAATTTGGTTGTGGTTCAGTTGGGTCATTGCTGAGACATTTGAGTAGTTTCCATGCCTTCCTACTGCTATGCTTCATGTCCATCTCTTGTAGGAGGTTGCACTAATTTTCCTTTCTTGCTTCGGAGATATCAGACATCAGTACCTCACCTGCCTGGATCGTTTCCTCTGAGAGGTGGTCCTTATTGTAAAGTTTTTCACACTTTTTCAGAGCTTCCTTGCTGCTACCATTGAGTCTAACGATATACTGAGTGCGGCACCCTCTAGGTATGCGCCATCGAGAGATTTTCTTGACGAGGTCTATAAAAGTTTCGTATGATTGTACTTCTGGTTTAATTTGCAAGATCTCCTTATCAAGGTCCTCTGTGAAGAGTTCCCAATGAGAATTTTTGAAGTTGAAGCGTCTCTTGAAGGGCATTACATCTCATTTGATTACTGCCATAATGCAGCAAGTTATTGCTCTGTGTTGCGATCTTGGAATTGGGTCCTCGATTTGCTTTACAGTTTGCAGGGATACCTTCTCGGAGACAAAGATGTTATCTGGATTATGTCCTCGTTTCCATCTTCCGCTGTAAAATGATACAGGCAACTTTGGGTCATGTCCATTATACTTGTCCGGGCTGTTATGCCTTGGTCGGTTGATGAATTTTGTCTCAATTCCCAACGTTTCGTCTCCGACTGCGGGAGACATCTTCAAGGGGGTCCGTAGGTCGATAGAAGGTCCAACACACCCACTGGCTCGCTACTGACTGCCGCTAAATTCCGTCTCCGCGAGCTCCCGCGCCGCGGTTTGACGTCACGTGTTTTGAAAACGTCAATGCAATTGGCCGCTGTCCGTCGCCGTCGATCGCCGTGACAAATATAGCACCTCCGTACCTTTCATGTGGTCTCTCAAGAACTAATTTCATGCCCTATATTTTTGGTCTATGGATGCTCTGTGTGTTTCTTGTAACACTAAAACATCACAGTCGTTTCGTTTGCACATGTCAGATAACAAAATTTCTTTATTTTCAGATAAGCCTTCAATATTGCAGGAACTTGTCACTAGTGATGGTCTTGATAAAGGCCTTTTTTTGCGGCTCTTCGGAGAGTTGTTTCGGCATCTTATTTTTTGGTGCTCCGGTGTTTGCAGGATTGGCCGACTAGGTCGTTTCCAGGGGATGCCCAATTGCTTGTTGTTCGTGTGGTGAACACAATCTTCGTGGAGGCTCCTGCAGTGTCCCCCAGTATCCCAATCAGACTGCCACTCATACACGTGATCATAATGTCCATAATCCAGTCAGTACAGTGCTACCCTGTAACTTACCAATTTCAAGTGTATGCTCCAGTATAATCATTAGAGTGTCGTTGCTGTTCTTAGGCTTTCCAGTTGAAGACAATGCACCCAGACGTTGGTAGACAAGTCTGCAATGACACTGACTATACAACATGCAGGGGTAAATTATCAGTTGTGGCAGCACAGGCAGTTTTCACCGCTTTCAGAGTAACCTGTTTTACATGTCCTATGAAGTTCCTTTTCTCATCTAGAAGAATGCCTAGATACCAGCAAACTGTGCTGCAGGTCACAGGGATTATCTAAAACCTCTGGAAAGGTTTATTGGTGTGAGACATTGTCACTTCAGATGTATGTAGTTTGTTTTAGGGGCAGCCACAGCCAGTTTGTTATCTATACACCAATACTACTTCTGAAGCAGCACATCATTCGTCTTTCCTTAAATCTCGCCCTGGGTCTGCAGACCAGCTACTACGCCATCCATGTGGGCAACACCTTCTCCCATCTAAAAAATGTAACAGGGCTTACTTATTAAGATTCCAGAACAATGGCCCAGTTATGGAGCCTTCCTTACTCTGCCGTCCAAGTCAATGGCTGTTAATATCCACTACAATAACTGACAAAAATCTTGTACAGATATTTGGGAACCTGAGTTCTCCGAAGAGTGCAAACATCACAAAGATTGTGCGATACCTGGTACAGCTGTGATGTCAGTTGCTAACGCAACTGCATATTTCAAGATCGAATTTTCTAGAACCTTGAGAGCTCTAGTAACCACTTCAGCTATAGACTTACCTTTCCTAAATCCATATTGGCACTGTTACAAACTCAAAAGCTCCCTGTGTGGTTGCCACCAGTCATAAAACAGACACTCCTGCACCATGACCAAGACATATAATAAGCGGATCTGTAGCTTTTCCGTAATACCAGGTATTTACCATTTCATTTTTTGATAATTACTGCCCTTGCTGCTTTCCAGATCACCAGGACCCTACCTGTTCACAATGCCTCATTTAGAAATAGTGTCAAATAAGGCATTGTCAGTGGATCTGTCATCCATACGGTGTCAGGGTGGGTGCCTCGGACTTGGTGCCTTTTCCATTTTGAGCACGGAAATTGTGATAGCAAGTTCCTGAACAAAACACCAACATTTTACTTTGTATTTGTCATATAGTTTGCTTTGAAGTTGTGTGTGTATTTCAGTACCTGTGTTGGTGTTATCAGGACGTACAACACTTAGCAGGTATTCTGCTGACACTCTCCATCAACTGTCATTGAGCCGTCCTCTCTACAAATTGTGGACATGACAGTACGCCCTTCCATCTACGCAGTCAACGCCTTATACAGTCTTCCCCATATGTCAAAGAGCAGTTTCCTTCCATGAAACTACTTCTGGTGTTTTCCTTTGGTTTCCTGAAGCACTGTTTCATAGAGCATCTTAAGTGACCTGTATTCATGGAGCCTCACCATGTGCTCTGGTTGGCGCAAGGCACATTGATAAGCTCTTCGTCTTGATCTTACCATTTCCCACGACATGGAAACTTCTGGGCTCCATGGGATTGTAGCATGACTGTCTTTTTCTTAGGGGTGTAAATGTCCTGTGCTCTTTGAAAGAGTTTAGTTAATGTCAGTGCATCAAAGTTTACATCTACATCTACATCCTCCGCAAGCTACCATACGGTGTGTGGCAGAAGGTATCCTGTACCACTACTATTCATTTCCTTTTCCACTTGCAAATAGAGTGGGGGAAAAACTACTGTCTGCATGGCACTGTAAATTTTGTTGGCAATGTTCCTCGAAAAGAATGTCACCTTCCTTCTAGCGATCCCCATTTGAGGTCCCGGAGCATCTCCACAATACTTGAATGTTTCCAACCGTTAACAAATCTCTAAGCCTGCCTCTGAACTGATTCAATATCCTCCTTCAATCTAACCTGATGAGCATCACAAACACATGAGCAGTACTAAATAATGGGTCACACTAGTATCCTAATGTCATCTCTTTTACAGACAAACCACACTTTCTGAAAAATTCTCCCAGTAATCCATAGTCAACCATTCACTTTTCCTACTACAGTCCTTACATGCTTTTTCCATAGCATATCGCTTTGCATCACTACATCTAGATGTAGAATCAATGTGACTTTGTCCAGCAACACTATTAATGCTGTATTCGAACATTATGGGTTTGTTTTTCCTACACATCTGCATCAACTTACATTTTCTTCAACATTTAGAGCTAGCCGCTATTCATTGCACCAATTCAAAATTTTCTCTAGGTCAGTTTGTATCCTCCTACAATCACTCTACAATTACATCTTCCCTTACACCATAACAACATTGTCAAACAGCTGCAGATTGCTTCTCTCCTTGTCTGCCAGATCATTTATACATATAAAAAAGGACAGTGGCCCTACAAGACTTCCTTGAGGCACTCCTGACAATATCCTTGTCGCTAATCAACACTCGCTGGCGAGGACAATGCATTGGGTTCTGTTACTTAAGAACTCTTCAAGCCACTCGCATACTTGTGAACCTATTCCATATGTTTGCACCTTCATTAAAAGTCCAGGGCAGGGCAACATGTCAAATGCTTTTCAGAAACCTAAGAATATGGAATCCACATGCTGGCCTTCATCCATGGTTTGCTGGACATTATGCGAGAAAAGGGCAAGCTGGCAGCACTGGCAGTGGAGAGTAAATAAAGCATGTTGTGGGGATGTCACAAACAGTGCACTAATTACAGTAATATGGAAACTGAGTGATTTATCTGACATTGAAATGGGCATGATCCATGATCATTGGCTTTCAGGTCAGGGGTGGAAGCATTTCCAAAATGGCTAAGTTTGCATACTGTTCACATGTCGCGTGTCACTATCGTTAAAGTATACTGCGCATAACAAAATAATGCTATCCAAAACTGTCGCCAGTGTAAATGTGGTGCACCACGGGCCATAGATTACAGGGGTGAATGACAGCTGCGAAGATGTGTATAGGCGAATAGACATACAACTGTTAAGCAACTGGCTACCCAGATGAACCAACCAGCTACCAAGAGTGTCTCCTCCCCAATGATCATTGCTGCAGATGGGCGTTTGCAGCAGGCACCACATTCATGTACCCATGCCGACTGCTGTTCACTGGCAACTGAGGCTGGAGTTTACACTGAGCACCTACTGAGTGGCAATAGGTGGCCTTTACAGATTAATAATGTTTCATGCTCCATCATACAGACTGTCAATTATGTGTACGGCATGAAATGTCTGAAAGCAAACACCCTGCAACAGTCGGCAGAGGGGTTCAGGCCAGGGGGTATTCCCTGGGTGATCTCATAACTCTGGAAGTCACGAAGCACCAGTACAAGTATGCATCTATCCTTGGGGACCATGTCTACACATACATGCAGTTTGTTTTTCCTCAGCAGGATGGTATCTACCAGTATGACAATGCAGTGTTGGAATTGTATGTGTGTGTGTTTAAAAAAGAACCAAGGGGAGTTTAACATCATGCTCCCATAGCCCCCCCCCCCCCTCCCCAACTGAAACCAAATTGAGAATCTGTCAGAGGACTTTCACTAGGTTGTTCCCACCATGGACCCTCAACTGTGGAACATAGCACAGCTGCCTACAGCACTGGAATTGGCATGGCTCCAGATGCCTGTTGGTGCTTTCCAGAACCTCACTGACTCTTTTATTGCATGTCTGGGCTGCAAGAGTTGGTTACTCAGACTTTTGAAATGTGGTCACATTAATGTTACTGGACTGTGTATAAATAAATGACCTGGCAGACAGTGTCTGCAAAATTAAGAGGCTGTTCACAGATGGTACAGTTGTGTATTGGAACGTAACATGTTTTGCAATTCACAGATACTTGCAGATGAACAACACCTAGTGCAAAGCTTGGCAGCCGATTTAAACTTAAAACAAATTTTAATACAATGCATTAAGTGGCTTGATGATTTTAGTGCATAATCTGTGTTTGCACATACTCTCAGCAACAAACTGATCCCTTTAACACTTTCATAACTTTTAACCGCCAGCTTGAATAAGGGAATGTCCCACCAAGTTAAAGCCTTTTATCTTTCTAGTGAGAGTTTCTGTACTACATCACTGTTTCTGATTTACACCTGGCAGCTGCAGCTCAAACCAAGATAGTTCTACAGGGGTGGCCTGTATTTGTTAAGGCCCTGGTCTCTCATTCAGGAGAACAGAGCTCAGATCCCCTTCTGGCCATCCAAGTCCAAACCTACACAGTTTCTAATGACCTTGTCATCAACAGTAGGTTAAATTATAATCTTCCTTGCCACCATCTGTTTTTGTTCTTAACCACTCAAGTACCATCCCGGGCATACTGTGTGGCTCACTAATCAGATGTGTGTAGTTTTTAAAATGTGTTAACAGCCCAATGTAGTAAAATGTCCCATCATTAGCCAAAAATAAATGTCCCCTCAAACTCATTATTGTAGGAGTGTTATAACATCTTTCAGTTATTTCTGTGGGACATGCATCCCTGTTTTTCTTTTCTTTTATAAAGATTTATCAGGTAATTTGACATGCTTGATAGTATTAATTAACAGGCATTTTACAAAAAGTCACTGTTCAAATGCTAGAGAATCAGTGCTGTTGATTACAGTTATGTACTTGTATTTTGCAAACATAGGACTAATGCTGTCATAAACTAATTGTTCCATTTGTTTGTGGGCTAGAGGCAGTCTATATTACTATATAAAAACAAGTCATCTTTTAATGATACCAAAAATCTCAAAAAGTTCTTTACTGACATACTTCAAATTCTTTCATGATACTGTAATATACAGGGTGACTCAAAAGAATGGGAAATTTTGGAATGGAGATTAATCAATGAGCACAGTTACTTTAAACATATTTATTTATGTCAATGTATACTATGTAGTATGCCATTATGAGATTCACAAGCATTTTTATTTCTTGAATGGCACACCTAGTCGATGAGCTTCCCCTCAGCACACACATTCCTGCAGTCGGATAAGAACATTATACATGAGTCAAGCTAACATTTCAGTAATAATCCTAGAGATTTCCTCTTCTATTCTCGCTTTAAGTTCCTCAGTGGTTGCAGGTGAAGTATAGTAAACTTTGCTCTTTGCACAAGAAAAAATCACACGCTGTCAGGTCAGTGCCAGTGGCACCTTCTTCCAACAGAAAAGTTGGAGGGGAAGGAAGAGGGGTGAAGTGAAAGGAACTAAAGCAGTTTAGGAAAAGGTGTAGAGCTTAGAAAAGTCACACAGAACCCTGGGTTCGGGGAGACTGACTGTTGGATACTGCAGCAGATGAGATTTGAAAACCTGAGAACTTAAAGGTGGAAGACAGGGTAACATGCAAGACAGCAATTACTGCTAAAACATTGTGCATGAGTTAACAAGAGTGAAAAGCTAAGTGCATTGTATGTAATGAAGGTGGGAGAGAGACAGTGAAAAGTAGACAGGTTGGAAAATGAAAGATGCAGAAATCTAAAACAGAGTGAAGAAAGTAGTAGTTACTGTGAAGAAATGCTGAGACGGAAGACATTAATGTAAATTAAGGCCAGGTGGATGTCGAGAACCAAGGACACGTTGTAGTGTTGGTTCCCACCTGTGAAGTTATGAGAAACTGCTGTCTGGGGGAAGAATTCAGATGGAGTGTGTGGTGAAACAGGCACCAATGTTGGAGACCATGCTCTGCAACAGGATATTGTGTGTTGCCAGTATACACCCTCTGCCTATGCCCATTGATTCTAACTGATATACGAAAGGGTGTATACCAGCTACACACAATATCCTATTGCAGAGCATGCTGTACATCATGACCTCAGTGCCTGTTTCACCATATGCACCATCTGGATTCTTCCCCCAGACACCTGTTTCTCAGAACTGCACAGGTGGGAAATGGCGTTAAAACATGTCCTTGGTTTTCAACAGACACCTGTCCTTAATTTCTTCCATCCAAGCATTTCTTCACTCCATTTCATTTCAGTTTTCTACATCTTTCATTTTTCACCATCCCCATCACACCTGTTACATACAATGCACATAGCTTTTCATTCTTATCGACTCGTGCATAATGTTTTCCACCTTTAAGCTCTCAGGTTTCCAAATCTCTTCTGTCTGGTGCAGTCCCCAACAATCAGTCTTTCTCATCCCGTCCGGTAATTCTCACCTGCCCCTGGGTTGTGGGTGACTTTTCCAAACTCTATCCCTTTTCCTAAACCTCATTTCCTTTCCCTTCACCCCTCTTCCTTCTCCTTAACCCTTCCACCAGAAGGAGTCAATGGCTCCAAAAGCTTGCATAAGTAAAACTTTTTTTTTTTACATGTGTGTTGTCGTGCTGCCACTTGCTGAGTAGGTATTTTATCTATCCAATAATTACATTACATTGTCAAAAATTGATTATCTTCATTGTTATGTAGACTACAACTTCAACCGTTTGGGATTAAATCCCTGTTTGGTTCAAAGATTTTTTCCTATCAGTTATCACTTCAATCATCTCTGGCAATGATTTGTTAATGTGAAAAACACCAATTGTACCATGGTTTGGTATGTGTGTTAAAATTGCAGTAGATTAGGATTAACATCTCATCCACTAAGAGGTCATTCAAGATGGAGCACAAGCTCAGTTTTGGGAAGAATTGGAAGGGAATCAGTAGGATCATCTTCACAGGAATCACACCCACATTTCCCTTAAATCATTTAGGGAAACCACAAATAACCTTAATCTGGATGGAGACCTGAACTACAGCCCTCCCATAAGCGAGTTGAGTGCCTCAGTCAATGTGGCACCTAATTTTACCATGTTAAATTGCACATCCTCCTGGACCTCACTAGGTGAGATAGATCAAATATCAGTGGAAGGTTGAGGGCATAATATATTATTATTATTATTATTATTATTATTATTATTATTATTATTATTATTATTATTGTGTGTATGGACCCTGTCGGATCATGCATTACATTTATGATTCACCTTTCTAATAGCCCATATAGCTTTCATTCTTTTGCTATTTGCTTTCTTCTGACCACTTGGTTCCTGACCTTTTAGGCACTTAATTCTCTGGCTTTACCACCCATCTATTTATCTTCTGATGGTAAAGTTTCCTGTCTAGTACGTCCAATGTTCCTGTCTGTGACTTTTCCAAGTCATATCTGACTTCTATCCATGGAATGATCTTCAGTTTTGTAGTGTATGTCAAAATCTTGTGAGGTAGCCTTGAAGATGGGAGTCTATGTATGTATCCACAGAATTTCAGGCTTCGTTTCCTGATATCTGCAGCAAGGTTGAACAGTTCTTCTGTTGCTTTGCGCAATTTGAGTCTATATCCCTCTTCTGTTTTACCTGGTCCCAGCATTTTCCTCATGATCTTCCTTCCTGCCTTCCTCCCTTCAATATGTTCTCCAGATCACCTTTTCTATTAAGTATCAGGTTTTCGCTTGTGCGCAGCACTTCAGGTTTAATCATTGTATTATAATGTTTGATCTTTGTATGGATGGACACACATTTCTTGTTGTAGATTTCACGCGTTCTCCCATATGCTCATTTGAGCTTTTGTAACCGAACTTTCTGTGCTTCCTTTTCCAACCATGTATTCAGTATCATACAAAATGAGATAATAAAATTCGCATACCAATGTGCAACTCGAGAGGATCAAAGTATTATTACTAACTGAAAAGGTTTTCTGCTGGACTCGATACAGCAAAAATTATATACATAGAAAGCTTTCGGAACTGCAATCTGGTGAAGTGCTAAAAATGTAACAGAAAACTATTTTGTTACATAAGCTACTCTGTGTCATTCAACAGTAACCTTATGCGAAGCACACTAAAGTTCTAATATTTATTTTTTACATTTGAAAAGACAGTATGAGATAGTCAAAACTTGTAATGTGGTAATATGAATGTGATGGTTTCTCACAATTAAAATGGTATCAACAATTTCAGTAGTACAACCACAGTAAGAGTGAATTGGTGTTATTCACATCATTTGTATGAAAGGGGTCTCCTTTTATTTTCACAAATCTGTCTTGACCACACAGATTTCTTTACACTTTATTACCGGTTTTGGCTTGCTGCCATCTTCAGATCAGTAAATAAAAAATCACTATCCAGTTAAACATGTGAGTACATGGTACAATCTGAAGATGGTGGTGAGCCAAAACCGGTAATAAAGTGTAAAGAAATCTGTGTGATCAAGACAGACTTGTGAAAATAAAAGTGCCGAAAATAAAATGATTGCGGACTCATTTACAGACTTCATGTCTTCAATTGATAAAAGGGGTCTCCATTGCAACTTTAAATTTAAACAGCTAACAGATCACCCACAGTACTGCAGTTCATTCAATAGCCTCTTTCTGTACAAGAACAATGACACATGAGTAGGCATAAAATCAATAACTATATTCTGCCTCTCATAAGTGTGCATTACAGGACATACAGATTATCAAGATGGCTATTCGACAAATCCTTACCTGGTCTGAAGAGTTGTGGGGTTCTTGCTGTCAAATGCCAATGGCACGGCGTCACCACCACCAGCTGTTTGACATCCACTGCTGGATAAAGACCACCTTTAGACATGACCCCATGTTGCGTCTGCTTGTCTTCTACCCACACTCCATTACACTATTGTCTCCTCCTTTCTCATCTGTTAGGATCCAGCAATAAGCCTCCTTTGCTTGCCATTACAATCGCCATAATCATCCATCCAGTTGGCTCAAAGTACTGTCCACCTCCATATAATTTTGATTAGGTTTGAGTTATAATTATGTGTCTACTCCAGTCCATTCCCAGATACATTTGTTTGTTTCACTGTATCTGGTAGTAATTCTCAACATGCATCTCTTCACTGTTTGCTCACTAATCCTCAATTTTCAAATGATTTTCATATTACAAGCCCAGGTGTCACTGCCATAGGTCAAAAGAGGTAACACACTGATTGTGAACTTTTCACTTCACACATTTGTAGATCAGTTTTGAAAATCCTATTTAATTTATCGAAGTACAACAGACTGTTTTTATTCATCTGCTTATTTCCTTTACTCTCTATCCAGTAGTTGTATCCAGTTGTTCTCAACTGCCCTAAATACAAAACTGAACAAATGATTCTAAGGACTTATTGTAATTTTGTACTATTCTCAGTGTGTGTTTTACACATAATTTTACTTTTATTGTAATTGATTTTAAGGCTTACTTTCAAACTTGATATATCAAGTTCTTCCACATGCTGTATTAATTTGTGTGTACTAGAAGCAAACAGTCATTAGCAAAACAATGGAGGTTCATATATGGTCCATCAGTACATATTACCTCTTCATTTTCCCCAATTTAAGGATCTAAAAACTTCCACTAATGCTGTTGAAGATAGTTTCCATGATATAGAATCAATCTGTCTGCTTCATCTTCCAGTTCTGAATTTCTCATTATCCTGATGAAGTTTCACAGTAGCAATTGAAAACAAATTTTCCAGTAAACTTAAACATTGAATCAATACCTCATATCTGACGGATTGCCAAAACAGATTTTGTGGAAACCGAATCAAAAACTTTATCAAAATTTACGGTTTGTGGGGGGTTGAAGGGACCAGATATCAATATTTATGAATCTTGGTCAAATTGTAATTTATATTCATTGTTCATTTTCGTAATTTTGTTCAAGATTTCAAAACTGTCATTCTGCTACATCTCTTTCCACAGCATATTTAATTCTTTATCTGATTGAAACCTTATGTTTTTTTGTGGTTAGTGATAATTTTAGTGAATATTCCATACATTACAGAACAGAGGCTAGTTGTCCTGGCAGACAATACAAAGACAATGGTATCATCAGGAGTGCTCCATAAACTATATACATAAACTATCTGATGGATAGTCTGAGCAGTAATTGGCAGCTGTTTGTTGATTACTCTATAATGCATAGGAAAAGTGTGTCACTGAGTAACTCTAGCAGAATAGAGGATGACTTCAACATAATTTCTATTTGATGAGATGAACAACAACTTGCTCTAAATGTGAAAAAAATGTAAACTAATGCAGATGAGTAGGAAACACAAGTCTGTAATGTTTGAGTTCAGTATTAGTGGTGTACTATTTGACACAGTCACATCAATTTAGTATTTACCCATAACACTGTGAAGTGACACAAAATGGAACAAGCACGAAAGACTGGGTGTAAGAAAGGTGAATGGTCAATTTCTGTTTATTGGGAGAATTCTGGGAAAGTGTGGCTCATCTATAACGAAGACCACATATAGAACATTCATGCAATCCATTCCTTGGTGCTACTCGAATGTTTGGGATCCCCAACAGCTGAGATTAAACGATGAAATCAAAGCAATTCAAGGTGTTGCTTGATTTGTTACCAATAAATTCAGTCAATGAGTGAGTATTGTGGAAATGCTACATAAACTCAAATGTGAACCCCATGGAAAGAAGGCAATGTTCAATTTTCTTTTTGCAGCACACTACTGAGAAAGTTTAGAGAACCAGCATTTGCGACTGACAGCAGAACGATTCTACGGCCACCAACACACATTTTGTGAACGGACTGTGAAGACAAGAGAAGAGAAATTAGGGTTCATAGAGTGGTTCATCATCATCTATTTTTCCCTTGTCCATTTATGAGAGGGACAGAAAAATACAATGATAAGCAGTTGAAAAGGTACCTTCCACCACGCACCATATGACGACAGAGAGAGAACATATAGTTTTTTTCAGTATTTTGTATCTTCTTCCTTGTGAACGGGAGTAGTTAGAACATCGTTCAAGTTTTGGGGAATCATTATCTTTCGTCAATATTCTGTACATAAATTTTCAAGTTCCATTTGTATATCTTTTCCTGCAGCCTTAATCAGGTCTACTTTTCCTTTCTTCACACCTCAAATACCTATATACATCTTATCTGACATTACTCATTGTCTCTCTTTCAAAATAATTTCTTGAATTAGACAAATATTCAAAAACTCATGAAAAACTTGTATAATTTCCTCTCTCTGGCTAATTATTCTGCCATCCTTTTATTGTTTTATTTAATTCAGCACATTCTATCATGTTCCTATTATCACTCACCTTTTCCTTTATGGTTATTTTACTTCATTTGAGATTTCCCCCTTTTCTTCATACCTGCAACATCTTTTGCCTTTTTCCTACATGTGGCTTTGTTAACCAATTGGCCCTTTTTGTCAACGTCTAAATCACATTCATTTTCTAAGCTGCTGAACTTATTCATTCAGTCCAGTTTCCATCCCTATTCATAAAACAGTATAAAAATCAATATTTCCAACTTTCTGCCTGCAGAGTTTGTTTCTTTAATGGTGATTGGGATCATCCCTTACACACGAATGGCATAGGGAACTGCTGAGTAGTGTGTGCTGGTACAATAACTGATACAGACTTGTTCATTCTGCAAGGCAATGCACAATCTCATCCCTCCTGCTAAGAGTGGCATAATGAACACACCATGAACACTTGCCTCAACCCCATGACCACTTGACATTAATGGTGCTGAGCACGTATGAGTTACTGCTGATGACGTGGTATAATGAATACAAATACTGCTTGACTCACATTTTCGACCTCTGTGAGATATAGCCACCTATTGAATGCCACAAGTTAATACGGCTGTCCAAAACTTCCAGCATGCTAAGCCCTTGCAGTTACTTGTCACAATAATCATAGTGGTCTCAGGCAGTGTGTCAATTCAGATACTCATTAGAGTATGGGTAATTGCATTGTATAGTAATGGGAAGTTCTGTTGGACACCAAATAATAGGGATTTCATCCAAAAGTTAGACTTAGTTCTGTTTATGTGCCTTCAAATGACTCAATGCTTCTACTATCTGGTAATAGTATTGTATGAATGACTTGGTGTCGAATATAGCAGATATTGGCACTTACATTTTCAGAGATAAAAATGAACTGATTTTTTTAATAAAAAGTGAAGGCAGCTGAATAAGATTGGTGTGCATTATACAACCTTGCATAAAAATGAAGAATCAAGTGTAATTAATAGTAAGTACATACCACAATCTTTTCAAAAATATTGAAAGCACATGGAATTAAAGTTCATAAGAAAAATACATTTAATTTTTTTAAGGACTTATGAATCAGTATTTTTCACCCGCACATCAACACTATATAAAACAACTACGACTTTGAAACAACTATATAAAAGTTTCACAATTCTTATATTTACAAAACCAGCACACAGTTGAATACTGTTATTACAAAAATATACTCTTCAGTTTTTAGGTCATGATTCTGCTTACAAAATTATACCCAGTTCTTCGGATTTCTGAGCACTTCCATCAATTTTGCTTCTGGAGAATCTGGATCTGGTTCATGCATGTACTCCCATCGCTAAAACAAAATTACATTACTTCTTAGTGAGATGACCTCAACACAAAGTAAATATTTTAGTGCAATAAATTAATGTTACAGCAGATGATGACACAATTTTTCAGTTATTCACGGGCATAAGGGGTTAATGATGTGATAAATATGGCAAAATATAAAGCAGCATCCTTTACTTTGTTGCTATCTTTTTTTATCTTCGAACAGCACAGCAGGCAAATGGTGCAATCTTTAATTCCCTATGTAGTCCCTTACAAGAGCAGATCAATCAAAAAATGTATGATCCAGGGACATTTATCCAAATGCTGGAAATCATCAAGAGCTGCCATTATAGACAAAGGGAGAAGATAAAGATCTCTCACTCCCCAAGTCATACCAGCCTATCTGCCTAAGAAAAATAATGGGTAAAATATTGGAAGAAAAGGCTATCCAGCAGATTAAAATACCACATGATGAAATAGTATCAAATATAGATTCAGCATGGGAAATGTAGAGTATGAAATAAATGATTCAAGAAAACTATTATACACTATTGACACAAATATGTAGTAGATATGAATGATAGACATTTCTGGGATTTTTGGTAACTTATGGTATCCTTTATTCTTTAGAAGACTGAAGGAAATGAGCTGTCCAAGAATGTTATACTACTGTCTCTTGGGTACCTGTAGAGTGTGCTATGTGACACCATCATGTCCTACATTAACAGTCACTGAACCTATAATGAAGGGATGTCCTAAGGGTTCTATTTTCAGTCCTAAATTCTGGGATGTTAACTTAGAAACACTCCTGGAAAGGTTATAAAATATCCAGGAACTATTATGAGCTGTAGTGTACACTGGCAAATTGCTACATCTTGTAATTGCCAGTAATTGAGATTTGCTGGTAAATAACTGTAGCAAACACCTTAACATTATTCATACATGGTGCTCACAGGCACGACTCCAGGTCGCACTTCAAAAGTCAATATATCTGTTACTTAAAGGAAGACTTATGAGAGACCCATAAATGTGGTCAACAGGTAGCTAGGTGCGTACCTAGATGAACAATGTACTTCCCATGCCTACATAGAATATGGAGCAAGAAAAGATGATGCATTATGAATAAAATTATTGATATGGGACACATGAGATTTTGTTTGCCCCTGAATATAAATCCAAATGTTAGAGCAATATTAGAAGACACAAACACATCTAAGGAAAAGTAGCAAATATTCACATAAATGTAATTTGATATGTAATGGTCCATTGCTGTCTTTAGAAAATCGACTAGAATGAATAGAAAGTGGAGTAAGTAACTAGTAAATATTATAGAAAGAGAATGACAAGTTGCATTGTGAAGAAACTCTGATTCAAGCGGTTTAACAAAATGATCTGAAAATTTTGCAAGCTTACTCTGTTTTATATGTAAATAAAAGTGTTCCTCCAATGACAGTGTGTACGAGACCAAAATTCAGTAAAAACAACAGTGCAAAATATTAAACCAAATAATTTTGTGTAACACACTTTGTTTAAAAAACAAACAGAACAAAGTTTCTCAAATTTGTAAAACTTTCAAAGTTTGCTGGTGGTGGGTCCATTAAGCCAGGTAATTAAAACAGAAAAAGAAGACTGTAGAAAATTTATTATATCACTAACTGTCTGACAATGATAAATCAACAAAATTTTTACTCTCCCAATTCATGGGTACATTTTGTGTTATTGCTCACGTTGGGATTCATAAGGTCAGCAGAGCTTCTATACGCACAACAGATTCTTCATTAACCAACAGAGGAAGTCTGAAGTATTAAGACTCAACAATGAGTTGACTATGTTAGATGGCTCCATAAATCAACTGAACATTCAAAAAGAGCTGTGAACTAAAATTCTTTAATATATGAAGAGCTCTTGTGAATTGAAAATTCTTGGATAAGAAATACAGGGTATATCAAAAAGAATCATCTGATATAAAAAACGTAACTATTATGTTATCTGATATATGTGCATGAACAATGTACTGTTGGAAAGAACAAACTCTAGACTTTTACATGGTTCCCATTAGGTAGCAGCAGTGCGCACCCACTTCAGTCCTAGTAAAAGTGGTGTTGGAACAACAGAAAGTGTTTTGGTGTCGGGGCACCAGAAAGCGTTTTGTGCTCTACATTTTGTGCAGGGTGGTTCAGTAATAACTGTTCAGCATGACTTTCATACTAGGTATGGTGTGGATCCTCCTGCAGTATAGATCATTAGACAACAGCATGAAAAATTCTGAGAAACAGGTTGTTTGCGTAACAGGAAATCGCTCGGCCATCCCCGAGTGTCTGACACAAACATCAAATGCATCCGCTATAGTTTCACAAGGAGTACACAGAAATCCATTTGGCATGCAATTCAACAGCTCAACATGCCCCCAATGTCCATCTGGTGTGTGTTGCGTCAATGTTTACACATGAAACCATACAAAATTCAGCTACTGCAAGCTCTTCGTGAAGGTGACAAACAACAACGTGTAGAGTTCTGTAATTTTGTTCTTAGCAAGATGGAGGATGACAGTTTTCTTCCAAGCTTAGTGTTTAATGAGGAGGAAACATTCCATTTAAATAGAAAGGTGAACTATCATAATGTGAGATATGGGGTACGGAACAACCACATCAAGTTATACAACATGATAGGGGCTCTACAAAATTTAATGTTTTTTGTGCAGTTTCATGGGAAATGGTGTATGGTCTATTTTTCATTGCCGATAACACTGTTACAGGAAGCACATATCTTGATATGCTTGAGAACTTTCTTTTCCCACTGTTCAAGACCGATTCGAACAACTGTGTTCACCAGCAGGATGGGACACTGCCACACTAACATCTGGGAGTGCGGGAATTTTTAAATCAAAGGATTACTGAATGATGGATCAGTCACACTGAACCAAATGATTCAACCTTAGATTTCTGGCCTCCAAGGTCAGCAGACCTGACTGTATCTGATTATTTCTTGTGGGGGTTTATAAAAGACTGTTTATGTGCCTCTGTTACCAACAACAATAAATGAACTGAGACATCGCATAACAACAGCTGTGGAAGCTGTAACTCAAGACATGCTTGCTGCAGTGTGGGAACAATTTGAATACTGCACCGACATATACTGTGCATCTCAAGGGGGGCATATTGAACACCTATGAAGAGGTATGTAAAATAATAATAATAATAATAATAATAATAATAATACATAAAAAAATAATAAAATAAAATAAAAAACAGAGTTTCCCATTCATCAAAGAACAAAATTCATTGTATATGTTTACTAGTTTCAGAAATATAAATCAGATGATTCTATTTTTTTATACACCCCATACAGTATAAAATGGCACCTTAAGTCATGGAAAAGCACATTAAGCATTATTGTGTTACCTTCAAATGACAACAACTGCACATTTTTAAGGTGGGAATGAACACTCCTCAATTTCTGACCGAAGAGCAATAAACATTTTAAGTCTATCTGAAGCATGTAAGCTTAGTACACATGTAATATAGCTCATGCCACTGAATCATCACATGATATAACGAACAACTCGTGCACCAAAGCAAGCAGGAGCTGTGTGTGCGCGTGTGTTTCTTTATATTTAAACTATCAACACTAAGTAAATGGACAAAATTCTGCTAACATAGGATTTGATGTATTCTAGTAAATTACAACAGAATACCTCACTTTATAAATGATGCTACATATTAATGTCTAATTATATTCAGATGAAAAATGATGAATAAGTAACACATTTCAAGTGTAACAGATGATTATCATTCAAAATACCATAATTTGTTATCAGGTACCTGTACTGACGTGTGATCACTAGAAGTAAAATGTCCTGTAAACATAAGAAAGTCTCTCTCTCTCACACACACACACACACACACACACACACACACACACAAACAAACTCTCCCCCTCTCTCTCTCTCTCTCTCTCTCTCTCTCTCTCTCTCTCTCTACCTGTAATATAAAGTGGAAAAACAACAGACCATTTTAAAAGCATTCTATAATAGGGCTATTAATAAGTTCCTCCACTGTGTCTATCACAAGCAACAACAAAAATTTTAATTTTTGAAATTATGCTAAAAAAAGCAGCTCAGGAATCAAATTAAAAAAAAAAACCACTGAGGTGCACTATTAGTATCTTTGACTTCACTTTCTAAAATAACATACTTACAGCTACAAGTGGTAGAGACATAAGTATGCTTTCATAGCGAGCTCCAGGTGTGTAAAGACCAAATTTTGTTCCTCTGTCATATATCAGGTTGAATTCCACGTAACGGCCTCTACGAAGCAACTGCCAGGTTCTTTCTCTGTACCCGTAACCATCATCTTTGTGTTTCTTGACTGTAATGACATGAACACTAACTATATATTTAAGTTTTGTCCAGCATCACAGATGATTAATACTATCAGAAAAAAAACATGTATCATCCTTTGATTAACTAACACTTAAAACATGTTTAATACCTTCATGTTGGTATACTCTAATTACAATCTGGAATAACTACTTCAATTAAAATATATTCTAAAACTACAACAAGAATGACAACAAGATGCTCACAATAGGAAATAGACAGGAGTAAAACCCAGTAAGACAATGACTTTTAAATTAAAATATATATCATTTTGATTGATTTGCACAAATACTACAATTAGTTAGTCTTACAGTATTTTATATCTTTCCTTCTGAGTTCTGTAACTAAAAAATTCATGTGGTGCTTAAGGAGCCATGGGTGTCATGAGGACCAAAAGAATGGAATTTTTTATTTAATAAAATTTTTTGATTATTTCCATTTCTAAAAAAATTATACTTTATGTACAGCCCTTAATAATTTTCGTTTCTAAGTGCAGATGTGATGGGTGAAAGCCTAGCTGTCACACTAATGTCAAAGACAAAACCTTGCCCATAATGTCTTGTTATTTAAGTCTGGCATCATCATTTCTCCAGCAACTCATTTGTGTACTATCCTTGAAAAACACATCCAAAGTACAACAGGCAGGGACCTATTGCAATAAATCCTTCTGGCAATACAAGTAGATTACTTGAGTTCACTTATGTTTTTAGCGGGTGCTCGGGTTGTAAACTTGTTGTGACTGCATATTTTAAACATTTTGTATAGTAAAATGACATAAATGAAGATGTAAAATTGCAGTTATAAATTTTAAGGTAATCAACACAGGCATGTCATTGAAAACCGTGAAAATGAAGAAATCATTATGCCACAGTGAAGTGAGGTTAGGCCTAAAAGTTTGCCAGGTAGTGCTTCAAAATGCAGGTTGAAACATATCACCAAAAAATGGACAAGATGTTGGTGTTGCAAATAGTGAAAATAACATTTACATTAGTAAGTGCAAGCTTTCATAATTGATTTTGTCTGATACTAAATGTAAACACTGTAACAGTGCAAAATCCCTTACATTTAGTGAGGATGTAAGAGAAGAGTCCTATCCGGTAAAATTGTGGTGGAATGGCAAGAGTGTAAAGTAACAAAATGTACAATGACATCTCCTGTAAAATGTACAAAATACGATATAGACGAGTGAATATTCACCTTGCTTATGTCGTGAGGCGTATTGGGAAGGGAAGAATAGCAGCCTAGATATTCCGTCTATGATGGATTTCCCACTGTCACCTATCACATTTGAGAGGCATTGTAAATGTTTCCATAATGCCGTAACAGAAGTCATGTTTCCATAATGCCGTAACAGAAGTCAGTGAAGCATCTATTCAAAGGGCAACAAAAGAATCTGTAGATACTTGTCAATTGACTGATATTGTTGCTGCACTGGACGGTTCGTGGCAGACGAGAGACCATACATCATTGAATGGAATTTCCACAGTTACCTCTGTAGATACAGTGAAGGTGCTGGACCATGAATGGTGACAAAACACTGCCAAGTTTGTGCCAATGAGGTAAATGAACACAAATGTGATAGAAACTTTGCAGGTTTCAATGGTGATATGGAATGCAAGGAAGAAGTCTCTATTTTTAGCACGTCATATACTAGACGCGATGTCTGATACACTCACAACCTTGGTGATGGTGACTCTAAAGGCTTTAGGAGTGTTGTGGCTGCTAAACCATATAGTGAAACTAAAAATAAAAAAATAGAATGTATGGAACATGTGCAGATGAGAATGGGGGCAAGACTTAGGAAACTGCAAGGACATGAGAGGAAATAAAAACTTCACTGACGGCAAAGAAATTGGTAGACAAAGCAGACTCACTGAACCAGAGATGGAAAACCTCACAGAATATCATGGTCTAGCCATCAGGAGAAACATAAGAAATGTTAATGAGATGAGGAAAGCAATTTTGACAACTCTGTTTCACAGAACATCCACTGGTGAGTATTCACAGCATGGCCTCTGCCCAAAAGGAAAGACTTCATGGTGCAAGTATAATGGGTGTAAAGCAAATGGAGAAAGACACACATGCAAACACCATGCCAGAAACCATTACGGTAGAACTAACACAAATATATAAAGAGATCTTTCAGATTATAAATTCCTGGAAAAATGTTTACATGGCAAAACACAGAACCTGAATGAAAGCTTCAATAGTTGCAATTGGGAAAGCCTGGCAGAAAGTGTTTTTGTTGGCACGTCAGCTTTTCATGTGTTTTAATCATGGAGTGACAAGCAGATTAAAAACCATAAGCAGACTAGGAATGCATCAAAACTGGGGACAACATGAAAAGTGGGCTGCTATAAGTGGACAGGCAATGTGTCACTGAAACTGAAAAAACTACTGGAGCATGGCAAGGGAGGCCAGAATAATATAGACAAGAAATAAAACTAAAGATGATGAAAATGACACTTAAAATCAACAAGATTATAGAGCTGGAATGTTCTGAAATGTTATCAAACAAAATATCGTATGAATAATAATATAGTACTTGCCTGCCAAGTAAACCACATTATTGAACAATGCATTAACTATTTTAAGCTGGAGCATGTCATATGTTCTTAAACAATTAGCGGAAAAATTGACTTTTAAAAAACTTTTTTTTTTTAAATACACAAAACAACAAATTGATAAATATTCCTGGTTTACTTTTTCAACAAGTTAATAAGTAAAACAAATTTGTTTTGACCTTTTATTTTAAATAGTGAGGAAGTGCAGCGTACCTAAAATAACAATTACACGTTAATTCAATATGTAAGATAAAAATCAACGTTCACTTCACAATGTATTCCACAGTTTTTAAAATTTTTTTCACGTAGAGGTCATAATATACTAATTATTTGGTTAAAGTTTCATTCCAATGTCAGTTAAAGTTTTTGAGTTATTAAATTTCTAAATACTAATGAAAACTACAGGCCATGATGTCCAGGTCCCCTTACTGAGGATTATCTATAATCGTCACCACATGTTACTTTCTGTTTTTATTTCTTATTATCTATGTTAAATTTATTAAATGCAGCATTGTGGAAAACTGTTTTAAACAGATTAAAAGTGCGTGAACTTCAATGATTAATTTCTATGATCTCGAAATATGCCAACTGCAACACTACATTATATACTCAGACACTAGGTTTACTCCAGATTTTTAAGTGATAATTATTTTTCAAAGAGAAACTGCACTTTAATGTCAGATGTTTAAATAATAATAATAAATAATAATAATAATAATAATAATAATAATAATTAAAGAAATTCTTTCTAGAACGAGCAGAAACTAGCAAAATACACAAAGCAATCACTCATATAAATACATCGGCTACACCACTGCAATTTCATAACCACTTCTACAACCCTTTAGATCACATAACATCAACAGATACGAAGAAAGTAAATTGGAAAAAGAAAACACTAC
Organism: Schistocerca gregaria; assembly: GCF_023897955.1. Classification (NCBI taxonomy): domain Eukaryota; kingdom Metazoa; phylum Arthropoda; class Insecta; order Orthoptera; family Acrididae; genus Schistocerca; species Schistocerca gregaria. The sequence continues at coordinate 365,111,129 of NC_064931.1, forward strand.
ATGGCAAGCACCCGTATTGTCTAACACAGCCACACATCAATCAAGATGCATCCAACACATGGCTAAGAAAAGGCAATATATACAGTGAGACGGAAGGATTCGTGATTGCAATACAGGATCAAACAATAAACACCAGATATTACAGCAAGCATATTATTAAAGATCCCAATACCACAACAGATAAATGCAGACTTTGCAAACAACAAATAGAAACAGTAGATCACATCACAAGTGGATGTACAATACTAGCAAATACAGAATACCCCAGAAGACACGACAATGCAGCAAAAATAATACATCAACAGCTTGCCTTACAGCATAAACTTATAAAACAACACGTTCCCACATACAAGTATGCACCACAAAATGTACTGGAGAATGATGAATACAAATTATACTGGAACAGAGCCATTATAACAGATAAAACAACACCACATAACAAACCTGACATCATACTCACCAATAAAAAGAAGAAATTAACACAACTAATCAAAATATCCATACCCAATACAACAAATATACAGAAGAAAACAGGAGAAAACATTGAAAAATTCATCCAACTGGCTGAGGAAGTCAAAGGCATGTGGCATCAGGATAAAGTTGACATCATACCAATTATAGTATCAACTGCACGAGTCATACCATGCAATATCCACCAGTACTCAACGCAATACAGCTACATCCAAACGTGTGTATATATATATATATATATATATATATATATATAAGACACACACAACTACAGAAATCCGTAATTATTTATACATGTTCAATTATCCGAAAGTTCCTAAATGCAATATAACATATACCGTACAGTTAAAAGGAAGTCACGCTTTATCAAGGTCCGCGTGACTTTCTACTTTTGACCAGACATAACGTCCAAGATAAGAAAGAAAAAAAATAATAATAATGTGATATTGGCATAACACAGTGCAAACCTTTAACCCAGTGAGTACTTCTGCAACTTGCTAGTTAATTTATTTCAGAGGCAGTGATTGGAGCACAGCCAGTGATGATGTTATATATATCTTAAGATGGTATCTGTTCTTTCGGACATGTCCGATCGGTAACCATGCAGCTCGTTAGAATGCAATTACAATGAAATGAATACCCCCTAGCTGCATACAGGCATTGATATAAGTCAACGGGGACAGTTGACAATGTGTGCCCCGACTGGGACTCAAACCCAGGATCTCCCACTTACATGATAGACGCTCTATCCATCTGAGCCAACGAGGATACAGAGGATAGTGTTACTGCAGGGACTTATGTCTGGCATGCCCCCTGTGAGACCCACATTCCCAACTTATTCTCCCACACTGTTGTTCAGGTTGAGACAAACCCATAGCAATCACATGCTGTCACTGTAACTTTTTGTTATGTAAATGTCAGGGTTTTGTAAAGGCAGTCAATGCCCCTCCTCTCAATACAATACCATTTTGCAGCTCCTGATAAGTTACTGGCACAGTCCTACCACACCAACTTACATTTGCTTCCTAGAAAAAAATTAATTACTAGGTCACGCCAACTTCTCAAGCAGCAAAAATGTTACACTTGGTTAACTAAATTTATGAGGAAGAGATCACTTTTCTCATGATCACTGTTTCTGGTTGCTGGTGTATCATTCTGTGGGGCAGGTATTCCTTCTAAAGAGGCCTAAAGGAACAAGCACAAAGATAACAGTTGTAGAAAAGTAGATACCCGACAGATTCATTGGAAGAATCAGTAGGAAATGCAATTCATCTATGACACATGTAATTTACAAAACACTGGTTTGAAATATTCCTGAGTATTGCTCATGAGTCTGGGACCATTGCCAGGTATGATTAACAGACCAGTCAGAGAAGTTATAAACACAAGGTGAACATTTGTTCATGGTTTCCTTTAGTATGACAGACAGACAGATATGTTCATCAAACTCCAGCGGCTGATGCTACAAGAGTGGCACTGTACTAGACAGAAAGGTTTATTGTTAAAATACAAAGTGCATTCCAGAAACAGTCACACAACATAATATTTCCTCCAATTTACATATTGTATAGCATACGTTATGAGTGTCTGAGTCACAGAAATAGCTATACATGTACAACAATGACTAAACAACTACATGCCAACTTTTCAACATAGTTCTCCAGCATAATATAATACAAATCACAACAGGAATAGGTGAACACTGAGGTCTTCTATGTAGTTTATCACAACACTCATAGCTGTCAGAAAATCTTCGAAAGGACCCTTGTAGTGTTGTGCAGGACATGCTGACACAACATGAGCAACTGCCTGTCATTCTGCACCACAGAGACAAGATGGTGATGAGGATTTGCCCCACTTGGGGAGAGTGTCTGCACATCTTCCATGACCCATTCAAATGCACTTCAAGGTATTCCAAATTGTCAGAGGCTGATCAAATCCAGGGGGTTCTCCTGGATGCAAGGCAGATCAGACATTGTGTTACCAACAGTGTTTCCACTCACTGATGCCACCGCATTCAATTTCTGTAAGATTCCTGGCTATGATAAAAGTGAGATATTTTTACCTTAATGTTTTTTGCTCCAAAGGAAAATACATTATTATTGGAAACTCAATGTTATCAGCAATTTTCTGGTATTCACATAGTAGTGTGCTCTTCTGTTTGATATCAGGAGCTGGAATGTAGTTCAAGCTAGATAACATCTGTGGGAGTAGATCCTACGGAACCAGCACAAATGTGCACGATTTCATTAAGTTGTATATCTATCTTTTTACATATGGACGATTAGGCCAGACAGACATGAAGTACTCTATTGTTGAGTATACCAATCTGAGTGCTGATACTTGAAATGTGTCTGCTGATGATTCCCAACTAGTACAATACAATTTATGGAAAACGTCATTTTTGATTTTGAACTGAGCTGATGTTCATGTCAAGTGCTCCTTAAAACAAAGTGTCCGATCTAACTCAATCCCAATGTATTTGGATGCAAGTCATGATGAAATTTGTCCCATTTAAAATAGCCTTCAAGGGCTGTGTGTCTCAGTCTATTGGACAGTTTTGTGTTGGGTAGCTATTGCCCAGTCATCCATAAAGCCAAACTTCCTGGACAGTGTTGGAGGAATATCAGATGTACTTCCAGATAACATGTTGTCATCTAGTTCTGTCAACTGACTGCATGGAACAAGTTGTAATAATTTATGAAACAGCCCATGCCTTGAAACCGCTTCATATGCTCAACTTATCTCAATGAAAGTAACTGATGTTTGTGTCCGTCACATTACTTAAAGCCAAAGATGTCCTATGGGTGGTGCCAAGGAACAATCACTTCAAGGCAAATATCTAAAGCCAAGAAGCAGAGGCTGCCAGATAATCTCTAAGATCTCCCAGCTAAAATGAATTTGTCGCTTCCTCCAATGTACATTTCACAAAATCACCAAGACAGAAAAATCAGAGAAATTCAAGCTGATACCAGAGGCTTACCAACAATTGTTCTGTCCACAACTATTTACAGATAGAACTGGGAAGAGGGTAAGGAGTAGTGGTATGGGAAGTACCCTTCCTCAAAGTTTGTAAGTTAGCTTTTGGGGGTATAAATGTAGATGTAGATGTAGGGTATGCAACTGATAAAAAGCATGGTATACTGAATTGCTTTCCCTTCAAAGAACATTTATGATGTGCACTGGAACTATTTCCACCCTCCTGGATCGGAAAACATGTTCTGTCCACCATGTATGCAGTGAAGAAGTTTTATTTTTATCCCTTTGAACCTAACTCCCATCCATACACTGTAAATACACCACTCATCACTGCACACTGAATTATGCGTACAGTGAATATTGAATGTTTTCCAGTTGTTGCTGTTGAGGATAAAGAGTGCAGTTTGGATTGCAAAAGGCCACAAAAGTGTAGTTTTCATATCTGCTCCATTGTGTTTCCCATGTAGCTATTGTGGGAAATAACTGTGAAGGTTAATTCAGCATTTCAAAGGTTCAAGGGAATGATTAAAACTTATTTCCTTCATGAGACAAAAAATTGCTCTGAATCCTTTGCATTCTACCTGATGCTACATAACATATTATAATGGTCATTACTGAGACCAGGTGGTGGTATATGTCTCTCAATGTCACAAAACAAGCCCATAGCTCTGTATGACAAAGGGGGCACTGTAGGATTTACCATAGCTGGAACCAATGTTCCAAGCTCCCTACTTCAACATTGATAATGGCAGTGTTGATAATTCTGGCAAAATGCTCTGTAATCATTTGAGCAATGCCAGTTATGGGACTCCCACCCTTCATGTCATTATTTTTCTAGTATTCTTTGCATTTCGGGTCAGTGGCACTATATTAAACAAACCTGAACAAAAGAAGTGTTCTAAAGGGTGACCAAGAGAAAGCTGGACAAGAAACTGTGTAGCAAAACACTAATCTTGACATTACACAATGGCTTTTCATCATACTGATGAGGATTTTCTGATATATAATTATGAGTGTCCTGGTAGTTCACATACCATGACTGGCTGAACTGTGCCTCACCTGAAGAAATGAAAAACTGAAGGTCCATACAATCCAATATCACTTCATTCAGAGAACACCGGAATAACTAAACGTGTGCAGCATCATCTGGAAGTACTAACGTACAACATAAAATTTGCAACAATAAAGACAGAGAATAATATTCTCACATATATCTGTACAGCTAACAGATGCTGTGATTTTGCCATACTTTTTTGCTGGTTATCTTTCTACTGATATCTATAAATGCTCAGATTTTAGTGCATGAAATGCTGAAACATTTTCTGGGCAGGGATTTTTTGTCTTCACCATAGGTAATACTTTAACTGATGGTATCTTTGTATGTGCAATTAACATTTTTTCAAGTTATATGTTCACTGTTTAGATTATACAAAGATGTGCTGAAAAGCAATGCCTCTGAATATTTTATGTGAAAACTACTCAAGCTTTTTAAGTGAAACCCTCCACACAGTCTCACCTTGGCCCCATCTGATTTCATCTGTTTCAAAAACTTAAAGAATACCTCTGAGAACTTCACTTTGACAGCGATGAGGTGGGGGAAGCAGAGGTGAGGCTTCAGCTCTGACAACGAAGTCAAATGTTCTGCAGTGAAGGTATCAACAAACTGGTCCGTCATTGGGAGCACTGATGTGGATAGGAGAACGATCACTGAGAAAGTAAAAATTATTGTCTGTGATACACTGGTCAATTAGAAAGCTCCTACCAGATAAAATGGAACTCTCTCATTGGAGGTGGTGTGTGCTAAAACCCCCATGAAGGAGAAAAAGGAGTGGAGTGGAAGTAGTTGGATTATTGTGGCCAATTCAACATAAGTAAGTGGCCTGCCTGGAGGTAGGTAAACATTAAAAATGGTAATCGCTGAGTTCGTTTGCCCTCACACCATTATTGCCTCCAGCGAGGTACAAAGGGGACTCCATTCGCCGGAGACATCTGTATGAACCAAAGTACAGCCCTGTCCAGATGGCATCTCAGGACCAGCACGGTTCCCACAGAATGCGCAATACCCACAGAGCATTGGAGAATAGTAATCAGTTAAGTACATTTATTGGAGAGCAATTTAGACCACAGAAGAGGAAGGATAAGGTTCTGTAGTTCTGGTAGGTGACTGTAGTACTCATTACAATCACAATGAATGATCATAAGACTGGGAGCCAGGTTAGCTGTGAATGGGCCAGGAGGACTGGCCAGACTGCATTATCACTGCCTGTCACCAGTGAGGATGGAACCAAACACACAAACATTGGCTCAGAACCCGACTGCATGGTGTGATCTGGTGCCTCTGGGGGCACCGGAGGAGCCTTCTGCTTCTTCTTCTTCTTCTTCTTCTTCTTCTTCTTCTTCTTCTTCTTCTACCTCCTCCTCCTCCTCCTCCTTTTTGTAACCTTTGTTGGGCAAGATTGATTCAAGGGGACGACCACACTGAGCATGGGGCACAGGAAGAGCGGACAGCACTGGGACCAACAGGCCATGTCGTTTTCTACCATTCTGCCATTATTTGGCATCGTGCCTCCATTTCGGAAATTTATCGGGAGAGGGATTCCAAGAGGGAGCTGAGTCACCGATGGATGACAAAGAAGGAGAATGCTTTTCCAGCTGGGTGTGGAATGCAGTTTTATGGAATCCACAGGAGAGGAGGGTAGTGGGGGACCTGATTTGGGAAAAAATAGAGGGAGGGGAGCGATGGTTGTAACATTGGCATAATTGACTGTCATATCCACAAGATGTAGGCATTCATATTTCTTCTGTGCTTCAGTATACGACAGGTGGCCAGTAAATTTGTATTCCTGGATCTTCTGTTCTTTCTTGAAAGGTGGTCAAACTGGAAAACATGGCAGGTGATGTTTCACACAGTTGACATACAAAGGTTGATGTTCATAAGGAATATTTTCATGGAGTGATCGTCCACAACACACACATTTTGGGACTGCCGTGCAGTGAGATAAAATATACCCAAGGCATGAACATCTGAAGCACCTCATAGATGGCGGAACATTCGGTTTCACACCTAACCTGCACACCATGATCTTAACTTTCTCTGGGAGGACATTCCTTTTAAAGGTTGAGACAAAGATGCCTGTGCCCATACAATTATCCTTGGGCAATTTTTGTAGAAGGCTGGTATAATGTATGCCTCACAGAGCTCCTCATCTGTTTAGAGTGTAAGGTCTCTGTGGAAGAAGATTCCTTGTACTGTGAACAAAATTTTGTGTGGGGCAATGATCACAGGTATGTCAGACGATCACATGCCTGGAGAGCAGTAGATTGGGCAGCAGAGGAAGTTTTAATTAATAACGAACCATAATGTATTTTACCTAGAGACCCAACTTCCTTACACTTGTCTTCAATATTTTTGGCAAAAAATAATGGTTCCATTGCATTAAAGGTATCCCCCTCAGTCCTAGTACATGTCAAGTATTGGGGGAAGTGATTCGCATGCAAATATTCGGCTTGTCCCTTTTCCCTTAGCATAGCCAGGGAAGAAAACATTGTGGAGTTATGTCTCTCTGCATTATAATGATCTTTCCCTTGCAGCCACCAATGGAAGAAAGTTTAATTTGCTTCATGTGCGAATCTTCCACCATGGTACCACCACTCTGAATGGGGACTCTCACCATAGGTTCCACTCAGCCACAGCACCCAGTACCTGTGCGCCAGCCATGAATGCCACATACTCTGTGGCTTGCATTGGTAGTTTCCAGCTCAGGAACCTATTGGGGGGTCCCTGTGTGATCAGATAGTTACCACCGTGTATATACTTGATAACACTCCCCCTCCCCTAGAGAGTGCACAGTTTTGGGCACAGTACCTTTGCAAGGAAGGAATGGTGCAAGAGAGAAAAGGTAAAAAGAGAGGGGGAAAATGGTATATACACTGCACTAGGTGACCTACCTTGCACAATCTGCACTTCTGTAACAATTGGAAAAGGACTAGCAAGTGAGGCCCAACAAAGGGATCATATAGTTAAGAATGAAAAATTGTAGGCTGCCAGAAGGGAAGAAAGTGAGTGTCCAAAATCACAAATCAGATACAATCGCTATCGGACCATGCAGGCCATCCAATGGAAAGTCAGAGAGGAAAATAGAATAGTAGAAGGATAAATCTGCAGCACAGAAAGGGAAGTAGTGCTGTGACACCTGAGGCACCATGGTGGCAAAGCACGTACTCACAAAAGATATGCGAGTTGACTGGGGGGAACTATGCATTGATGCCAGTACAGTCAGGTCCAAGAATGGAGAATGTGACAGCCATGAAAAATCTTGCCAAATGAGGTTCATCATCAGAGTGGAAAGGCTTGAATTTCCTGACTGGTTTCAGCTTTTACATGCAGGTCATTTTCAAGCAGATATTGCACTGTTGTGAAGCAGTGTCAAATGATGTTGCTTCACAACAGCACAACATCCACCTGGAAATGGTCTGGATGTGAAATTTGGTAGAAAATCCGAAGAAATTCTGGTCGTATGTAAAGTACACAAGCGGCAAGACACAGTCAATACCTTTGCTGCGCAGTGCCGATGGTACTGTTACCGATGATTGTGCCGCTAAAGCGGAGTTACTGAATGCAGTTTTCCAAAATTCCTTCACAAGAGAAGACGAATGGAATATTCCAGAATTTAAAACACGAACAGTTGCTAGCATGAGTTTCTTAGAAGTAGATACCTTAGGGGTTGCGAAGCAACTCAAATCGCTTGATACGGGCAAGTCTTCAGGTCCAGATTGTATACCGATTAGGTTCGTTTCAGATTACGCTGATACAATAGCTTCCTACTTAGCAATCATATACAACAGCTCACTCATCGATAGATCTGTACCTACAGATTGGAAAATTGCGCAGTGTTTAAGAAGGGTAGTGGGAGTAATCCATCGAACTACAGACCTATATCATTGACGTCGGTTTGCAGTAGGGTTTTGGAGCATATACTGTATTCAAACATTATGAATCACCTTGAGGGGAACAATCTATTGATACGCAATCAGCATGGTTTCAGGAAACATCGTTCTTGTGCAACGCAGCTAGCTCTTTATTCGCATGAAGTAATGGCCGCTATCGACAGGGGATCTCAAATTCATTCCGTATTTTTAGATATCCGGAAAGCTTTTGACACCATTCCTCACAAGCGACTTCTAATCAAGCTGCAGGCCTATGGGGTATCGTCTCAGTTGTGCGACTTGATTCGTGATTTCCTGTCAGGAAGGTCGCAGTTCATAGTAATAGATGGCAAATCATCGAGTAAAACTGAAGTGATATCAGGTGTTCCCCAGGGAAGCGTCCTGGAACCTCTGCTGTTCCTGATCTATACAAATGACCTGGGTGACCATCTGAGTAGTTCTCTTAGGTTGTTCGCAGATGATGCTGTAATTTACCATCTAGTAAGGTCATCCGAAGACCAGTATCAGTTGCAAAGCGATTTAGAAAAGATTGCTGTATGGTGTGGCAGATGGCAGTTGACGCAAAATAACGAAAAGTGCGAGGTGATCCACATGAGCTCCAAAAGAAATCCGTTGGAATTCGATTACTCGATAAATAGTACAATTCTCAAGGCTGTCAATTCAACTAAGTACCTGGGTGTTAAAATTACGAACAACTTCAGTTGGAAAGACCACATAGATAATATTGTGGGGAAGGCGAGCCAAAGATTGCGTTTCATTGGCAGGACACTTAGAAGATGCAACAAGTCCACTAAAGAGACAGCTTACACTAAACTTGTTCGTCCCCTGTTAGAATATTGCTGCGCGGTGTGGGATCCTTACCATGTGGGATTGACGGAGGACATCGAAAGGGTGCAAAAAATGGCAGCTCGTTTTGTATTATCACGTAATAGGGGAGAGAGTGTGGCGGATACGATACGTAAATTGGGATGGAAGTCATTACAGCAAACACGTTTTTCGTCGCGGTGAGATCTTTTCACGAAATTTCAGTCACCAACTTTCTCTTCCGAATGCGAAAATATTTTGTTGACCCCAACCTACATAGGTAGGAATGATCATCAAAATAAAATAAGAGAAATCAGAACTCAAACAGAAAGGTTTAGGTGTTCGTTTTTCCTGTACGCTGTTTGGGAGTCGAATGGTAGGGAGATAGTATGATTGTGGTTCGATGAACCCTCTGCCAAGCACTTAAATGTGAATTGCAGAGTAATCATGTAGATGTGGACAAAACAAGTCATAGACTTTAATAAAGTATCTATAAGCAACAGAAGTAGTCTTCCATTAACTGAATATGCAACTATGGGGTAACAGCACTCTCCAAGCATAGTCACACTAATAAATAAATATGCATTACATATTCTGATTTTATGGCATGTTCTACATACATGATGGTACCCTCAAGAAGATTCTATGGGACAAAAAGTATATTTAATGCAATTCAATCATGCGTTTGGATATTTTGTAATTGTGGACATGAATGACATTCTAACATTAAATCTGTGTTCTGTTTGGAAAATCAGCATTGGAAACAATTACCGCATCCAGAAATCAGCGAACTGAGGCAGTAGAGGATGCTTCATCACCACAACTGTAGGAAGCATAACAAGAGAAAGCCAATGCAAAAACTAAATTGCTTTGTTTTTCTCATTTGAATAGGAGAGTCTGTTACAAATTTGTTCTTTAAGGTACCAAAGTTTAGCAGCATCATTATTTTCAAATCGTAAAGCAATTTCATAAGGCACAACAGAATGAGGTGCATTTTGGTGGTTAAGTAACTGGCTTCTCCTCCACAGCAATGCTCATGACGACACACACCAGTGTCAGACTTGTTTTGGCAAAAAGAGGCTGAGACTTTTCTTATTATTTCTTACAATGAATAGTGACAACAAAAAAAATTAAGTCCCTTGTGGATACAAATGTGAAACAAAATTATTGGTGGCACTAAGCAGCATAACTTCACAAAACTTAAAAAACAATTTCCGTTGAAGGAAAGACGGAAGGAAGGAAGATTATGGGTAACGTGCTGTCATCACCAAGGTCATTAGAGATGCTACAGTAACTCGAAATGTGTGAACAATGGGGAAGGAAATCAGCTGTCCTTTTTCGAAGGAACCATCTGGGCATTTGCTTGGAGTACTTCTGGGAAATCACTGAAAACTTAAAGGTGGATGATTGGAAGAGGATTTGAATCATCGTTGTCCTGAATACGAGTCCAATGTGCTAACCACTGCGCTACCTCACTTGGCGATTTCCATCAATGAGTGAGATGTTGCAATAAATGTGTTAACTCCAGTTGACAGTATTCTGCAAATGATGCGATATTGTAAATGTTCTGTGAAATTAAAACTACCAAACTGAATAATTGTCCTTATGTTCTGGTTTACCCTCATACACTGCCTTTTTGTCATATGTCGATGAAATTTCATACATGTACACACCACTGGTAGTTATGTAAATAGTTAAGAATTACAACTCTCAGTGATGGTCCATCAGCCACCAGAGTAAATTACTGTTATTTGTGTGTCAGAGGCAGTGTTATGGCCTCCTGACAGATTTTGAAAGGGATCTCATTGTGAATCTCAATTGGGATTGGGGGGGGGGGGGGGGGGGGAGGGGAGGAGGAGGCCAAATTATGCAATTTGCAGATTTGTGGGACATTCAGATGTGACAGTGGCTCAATGTTGGACTGCACGAGAACAAGAAAGGAGACACACTAATTGTCAAGGTTCTGGTTGAACATGTCTGACCACTACAAGGGCCACTGTATTTTGCCTGCCCTCCCACTGTGATCCATTCACATCTGCACCTCTGTCCAAGAAAATGTAATGGACTCCCTGCAAAATTCTGTCATCCAGCACCATTGGTTGAGACTAACAGCAGCCAAACTAGGAAGTTACCGCCCATTTTTTGTAGCCTGCCATTAACAGCAAAACACAAAAAATGGCTGAATTTGGAGCGGTGGTATGACCAAGAAGCACTGACTGCTGATGAATGGTGTCACATTACTGTCAACAATGAATTGCAGTCCTGCAATAATCTAGATGATACAGTTCTGAAATAATCTAGATGACCATTGTTGGTGAGTATGGTGGTGACCTGGGTAGGGGTCTCAGTCTTTCAATGTTTTGGAAAGGCATAGCTGCGTTGCTTCTGCTATCATGCTGTGGAGGGATATTGAGTATGACTTCAGGTCATAGCTGTTACTGATTGAGGGAACTCAGATGGCACATCGGTACATCATGGACAACCTGTGTCCTCATTTCACCTTTCATGAGACAGCATTGTGGTTCATATTTTCAATAGGACATGTTCATCTGCATATGGCATGTGTCTTTATGAGCTGTCTGTGTACTGTTGAGGTACTCCTGTGGCCAGCAAGATTCCCAGATTTGACCCTGACAGAACACGTGTGAGATCAGCTCACACATCAACTCCAAATCAGTGCCTATATCCAGGGTATCAAGGGCCAGTTACAACAGTTGTGAGACAGCTTGCCTTGGTAGAAAATACGTCTTTATGATATCCTACCAAATAAAACCAGTGCATGCATCCAGGCTACATGGGATGCAACGTCATACTCAGAGGTGGGCTCATACTATCTAGTTCTTTGTAAATTTGATCAATTTTGTAATCACATAAATAAAATCACATATTCCTGAAGTTTCATTTTGTTTCCTCCTCCTCCTCCTCTTATGGGTGCTACACTTATTTTGTATGGTTGTGTACATATGTCTGAACATAATGTTTCGTATTATGTATGGTACGCAAATGGACATGCAAGATATTACGCCACTACAGACAGACGTAGCTTACAGGCCTAGAATTCCTATCATTCTTTTCATAATTGATTTATGGCAAATTTCAGTTAATTTTTTTCAATAGCGAGCTATGCTGCAGTGAAACAGCGAAACTAGGGCACTACATAACCACATCACGAAACTATAATATCTCCACGATATTCAATTTCTTGTGGGTATCACAACATAATGTACTTTCAACACCCATTCTTTCAATTAGTCTGTGTTGTTAATAGGCATTCTATTCAGCATGATGCAACTTTAATACTAAAATTTAGGGTTATATGCAGATAGTACCAGGACGCTATGTGAGTCACAGTCTCATTTCTGAGCACATTTTGAACAGGTTATTTTCACTGACTTCATAATATGAACACAAACATTCAAAAAATTCACCGAGCTGCAGACCCTCAGTCTCATTTCTGAGCACATTTTGAACAGGTTATTTTCACTGACTTCATAATATGAACACAAACATTCAAAAAATTCACCGAGCTGCAGACCCTATCACATTGAAAATTAAACAAACACTAAAATCATTTCTTATAACTAACTCTCTCATAAGACTCTTACCAAGTGGAATATATGATGGGATTACAGCATCAGCACATGTTTCAACAAATTTGAAAGCTCGATCTTGAGATGGTTGATCTAAGTCATCAAAGAAAATCCCTCCGATTCCTCTTCTTTCACCTGTGTAAGGAAACAGTTCAAATTTAATTGTCCTTTACATGATCAGCATGTGATGTACATAGAGTAACACTGAAATATCCACAGTGAACATTAGTTTTTCCATTACCTGAATTTTATACTTTCATGTGGTTACTAATAATTGTCAAATCAGACCACAGACTGGGCAAAGGTTAGCAAAGTTGATATTTACTACCAACAGAAAGCCAGCAGAACTCTCACGGTTTGCAAATGTACTAACCCTCTGTTAATTTGATGAAAAATGGTAAGTAATAATTGTATGTGGCCAAAAGCAAAAACAGCATTAAGTGAAGCAAAACCTAGATGTTTGGTTCACCTTTTTAGTTTATGAGACTACAGGAGGCTAGGAACAGTTTTAAAATGGAATCATGGTTCTGGATAGATGTCTGAACTGAAGAGACAGATGTCGTATCATTATATAAGATATTGATGTATGGGTGGCTGATCTAACACAATAATATCGATTAAATACAATGGTAGCACTTCTTATTTTGTGCATTATAAACACACCAGTAAATGAACAATAAAATTGTATACAAAGGGTTTCACACAAAGGGAGGAACATAAGACTCACACAATGGCTCTGGACCATCTATAGCAGTACAACAAGGAAGGCTGTGCATTTCTGTATTGCATCACCACCTGGATAGAAAATCTGGAGCCATCATTTTGAGTCTCAGATCACACACTAAATACAAAGTTTATAAAAAGATTCTACACATGTCCACGCTCAGTGTCCTACAGCATGAAGGTACATTGCACAACTTCCTTTTCATAATGGCCAGAAACCAATTTGCTGCCACAGTCATTAATTACAATAATTGAATAATAGCTAATCTCTCTTGATACACAAGATTACACAATATGGAACATAATTTCATGAAGAGACTTGAATTCAGTCAAACTCTAGCTGAATGGCTTCAGTACCTGGCTGGAATACCACCACTTCCTATTCTTATTTTCTTTTTCCCTGGGCTTTACTCTGTACCTATACAGGGTCGGCATGTTAATTTATGTATTTTTTAGTGACAGTGGGCAAGATGCCCTTCCTGTCACTACAACACCACCACCTGAAGAGAAACTGCGGTGATAAGGGAAAGAAAAAATGAAAGTGGGGGCACAAAGACCCTGCTGTGGCCATGAACCGCAACTGCAACAGTGACATGGACTGAAGTGAAGGAAGAGTTTATTTAAAACATCCACGGAACTTACAACATCTGTTAAAAACAAGCTTGCAACTATGAAGGACCAAGACTATCCTTTCTCTGGGATAGAAAAGAGAAACTGAAATGTTGCATCTTGACTACAATGAGGACTTGCCAACTAAGAAATATCTTAAGAGGCTGAGATCAGAAGTGGGCAAATCAATGCTTAATCATGCAATATGGGGCTACACAGAAGAAAACAACATTTAATGTTATTGTGAAGACCACACTGTTACACATTTGTTTCCTTGGCAATGATGTCCAGCCTTCTGCAGAGCAGAGGACATTCATTAAGCAGCAAAAAATACACTAGAGGTAGTCAAGTTTTGGGCTAAAACGATATAATCTGTTTATCTGTGTTCAACCTGTATATGAGTGCTCCAAGGGGAGGAAAAAATGTGAAAAAGAAAGTATGAGATGGTCACTAGGACTAGAACTCACGACCTCTGAGCATGCATGCCACACATGCAATTTTGTTGAAAAACAAAAAAAGTGAAGTAAGAATTAGGCAACATATGGGAAAAAACTTGTCTTTCATATATGCTGGCAGATTTAAAGAAACCATCTAAACTGGAAATTACATGGAGTCTATGGAAGTACATACATAAAAAAAGTTTTGCGTCACCTCAGTTCTTATAATTCCGGAACCTGTACAGAAAACTGCAAAAGAGATCAACATAAACATCTGTCCTTTTTATTGCTTATGAAAACCACACATTGCATGTTTTACCATCATACAGCAAGACCTTCAGAGGTGGTGGTCCAGATTGCTGTACACACCGGTACCTCTAACACCCAGTAGCACATTCTCTTGCATTGATGCATGCCTGTATTCATTGTAGCATACTATCCACAATTTCATCAAGGCACTTTTGGTCCAAATTGTCCCACTTCTCAATGGCAATTTGGCATAGATCCCCCAGAGTGGTTGGTGGGTCAGGTTGTCCATAAACAGCCCTTTTCAACCTATCCCAAGCATGCTTGATAGGGTTCATGTCTGCACAACACGCCATCCACTCTAGTTGAGCGATGTCGTTATCCTGAAGGAAGTCATTTACAAGATGTGCACGATGGGGCGCGAATTGTCATCCATGACGGCGAATGTCTAACCAATATGTTGCCGATATGGTTGCACTATTGGTCAGAGGATGACATTCACATATAGTACAGCCATTACGGCACCTTCCATGACCACCAGCGGCGTATATCGGCCCCGCATAATGCCACCCCAAAACAGTGGGGAACCTCTACCTTGCTGCACTCGCTGGACAGTGTGTCTAAGGTGTCCAGATCGCACTGGTGCCATCTGTATTGTGCTGCAAAGATGGACCTCTCGCCATGGACGTCGGGAGTGAAGCTGTGAATCATGCAGCCTTCTGCGCACAGTTTGAGTTGTAACAAGATATCCTGTGGCTGCACGAAAAGCATTATTCAACATGGTGGCGTTGTTGTCAGGGTTCCTCTGAGCCATTATCACTAGGTAGCGGTCATCCACTGCAGTAGTAGCCCTTGGGTGGCCTGAGTGAGATGTGTCATTGACAGTTCCTGTCTCTCTGTATCCCCTCCATGTCCGAACATCACCACTTTGGTACACTCCGAGACACCTGGACACTTCCCTTGTTGAGAGCCCTTCCTGGGACAAAGTAACAACGCGGACGTGATCAAACCATGGTACTGACCATCTAGGCATGGTTGAATTACAGACAACATGAGCCGTTTACCTCCTTCCTGGTGGAATGTTTGGAACTGATTGATTGTCGGACCCCCTCCGTCTAATAAGTGCTGCTCATGCATGGTTGTTTACATCTTTGGGTGGGCTTAGAGATGTTGCAGAACAGTCATAGGGACTATGTCTGTGATACAATATCCACAGTCAACGCCTATCTTCAGGAGCTCTGGGAACTGAGGTGATACAATTTTTTTTTTTTGTATTTGTATATTAGTAATATTTTCTCTGCCAATCAAATTTGTTGTTTGGCCTGTAAGTCACTAAGAGAAATGAAAAATATGGGAAATTTTTTGCTACCCTGATGCTATTTCTTATCCAATGACTTTAGGATTACAAGCAGCTCTGCACTAAATACTTCATACTTTTCCACCATGAATGGCCGCTCCCCAGCCTCAGCAAGGAGACTGGTAGAGGAACAAGTCTTAAACACCACAGTGGCCAGTATAATTCCTCGGTGGTGCATCAAACCTAATATATTTAGACAGGCTGGTCTAACAGTACTGTATACTATGCATTCCTAAACAAGTTGCAACAACTTTATAAAACTGCAGCAGGCAAGCTAGTCCTAATGAATTATATCTAAAACATTTTAATTTATCCAGAGCTTCTGTGAACTGTGCTTTCTGATCCGTAAGTCATGATAAGCAGTTACGTTTAACATCCAATGTAAGACTCATCAATTTCAGTGGTTCTTTAAAATTTAGAATGGTGTCATTCACCCTCATTTCAGGCAAATTAAAAACATAAAAGTGGTTAAAAGAGAACATTCAGATTTATCACTATGGGGGAAAATCTTATCTGAGGCTTCTAATCATCAGATTCCACCGACCTGATGTTGTTGTGAATCTGGGCGAATAGCAGAAATGAAGGAGCCATAGAAGTAAAGGACAATGGGCAGGATTCTCTTGCTGTGGATAAATACATGCATAATAATTACTATTCATAGTCAAGATAATACACCAGAAAAGCGTTATCTTGATGTACCACATTCTCTTGTTCAGAGCGGTCAAATATGATACCACAGGCCCAATACTTATGAAGATTATGGGGAAAAGAGCCTCCTGGTGCAATTTTTCGTATCTTAAAATAAATACCGTCATAACCTCCATCATTGAAAGGTGCTGTGACTACTGATTTCAGTTCATTAGCTGCTGTCACACGAAGGCCCATTCAGAACAATATTCCTGCAGCAGGATTAAGATCATGTGTGCCTCTAGCCAGGTTACCACTGACACCATAACACTGCTTAGAATGGCTACTCCGATGTTATTAAAGAGTTAAGTGAGAAGTGGAATGTCAGCTTCTTGTCTTCAGTGATGAGAGTAGGTTCTGCCTGCAAGCAAGTGATGGATGTACATGTGTATGGTGCGGACCTGATCAGCTGTCTATTCCGTAGTGTATTTACCCATGATGCACAGGTCCCATCCCAGGCTTCATTTTGTGTGTGTGTGTGTGTGTGTGTGTGTGTGTGTGTGTGTGTGTGTGTGTGTGTGTGTTAGAGGAAGGGGGAGGGAGGCAGCAACACATCAATTACAAATTGCCACATTTGGTGTTTCTGCAAGGTGCACTACATTGCAAAAACTCTTATCCAAGGGCTACTCCCATTTCTTCAACAGGATGGTGAGGCAATTCTTCAGCAAGACAGCACACTTCCCCATATGGCAGCTGTGATGCAACATACACTGTGTTGTGTAGAACAACTGCTCTGCTCAGCAAGATCACCAATTTAAGTTGCATGGGACACAATGGAGCAGGAACTTACTTTTTCTCTGGGCCTGCAATAACCATTGCCGAACTGCAACAACAGGTGCAAGATGCTTGGGACAGTCTATCACAGGCTGTGACTTAGCACACTTATCATCATTTGTAAGTGACAATAATTGCATGCGTTGCTGCCAAGGTGGCAGCAGGGACGAGGGGGGGCACCCTTTATTGTAACTTATGTTTCATATGGTCTGCTCTTTCTCTTGTCAGTAGAATGAGCTAGTCCTTGGGAGTGTTGCATTTGTTTCTTCCGTTGGTCTAAAAAGTTGTAAACCAGAGTTCAAAACATATTGTTTTTGTCATCACAAAAGCAAACATTGATTTCAGCTGTGTGCGAAAACATGTCTTACAACTTCCTCTATATCTTCAGGGAATTGCTCTGCTTTTGGTGCAACATAAGGGTCCAGTCATTTCTCGCAAATAAATAATACTCCTACGAATGCAAGGTAACTAGTTTGACAGCCAAATAAGTGAATATAGGTTTGATGAGGGTACATTATAATGTTGATGAAATCATCCAGGCATTTGCCTTAAATTATTTAGGGGGATTACAGAAAATCTAAATTAGACTGAATGCAGCATCTCAAATACATTTCCAATGTTTTCCTACTGTTTCACCTTGCTGAATGTCTGCTCTGAATCTGGTCAGTCAATCACAGTAGCCTTTCTTTTATTTGTTATGTGTAAGCTAAACACACATTTTAGGTGCAGAAAGGTCAATATCTTCTCTTGTGTAGACTGATGGTTCATTTCAGGGTTATAACCATGCACCCATTTTTCATCAGTCATTATTACTGTATACAAGAAGATTAGTGTTTAATGTCCCAGCTATGACAAGGTCATTAAAGACGAAGCACGAGTTCAAACTGGACAGAATGGGACAGGAAATCAGCTGTGGCCTTTTCAAAGGAACTATCTTAGGATTTTCCTTAAAGGATTTTGGGAAACCATTGTAAACCTCGGTTCCAGAATGAAATTTTCACTCGGAGGCAGTGTGTGTGCTGTCTTGATGTCTTCTGACAGATTAAAACTGTGCACCAGACTGGAACTCTAACCAGGCCTTTTGTGGCAATCCTCTTACAACTGAGCTACCCAAGCATAACACAGGACTCCACCGTAACAGAATCAATTCTACTTGTGGTTCTCTCCTACTTTCCAAATTTCACAAAAGCTTTCCAGCATACTCTGCTCGATTTTCACCCATGGAAGAATGGGTACTGCAAAGAAAGGTTTAGCCAAAACTTCCCACACCCCTAGGCTTTCTTTACCATTGAAACACTCCAATAACCACTGTCAGGAATTGTCTCCAGTCATTCTGTTATTATTTATTCTACCTCCGTGTTGTTGACATTGGTACATGACATGCCCCTGTACCTCAATGTGCCAAATACCGATCTCTGACAAGTACCATACCACAACTCCTGTCTTTAATGTGGCATTTATCCATGGCCATTTGTTGTGTGTTGCTGTAATCTGTCCATGAGACCAATTAGGAACCTTGACACAATGAGTAAGGTGGCCACGGCTCAGAAAAGTTGATTATGATTATCTGTTAAAGGGACTAAACTTCTGGGTCATCAGTTTTCCATTTCTTTCAGAAACACACAAAAAGGTAAAAAGTGAAAAAAATGGGGACCTGGATGCTCCAACTATATAAGCAGGTCAAAGAGTTTGAAAAAGAGCTCGATAGTAGTGGTAACACGACAGGTAAAAGAAAATAGAGATAACCCAGGTAGTATCTTGCACAAGAGGGTCTAAGGGCACAACAAGGTGATAGGGGAAGAAAACAACATGCAGTTACATGGGGAGTACCCATCACAGGGGAGGCTCCCCTCCACAACGGCTCTTAACCCTGTCAGTGGAGGAGTATTATAGTTTAGTGTAAAATCCACTCTCCCTCAGTAAATTCAACACTTTGGTAGTGGCTGCCTCATCATCCGTATGTATCTGAGGTAGACAAGCTGAGTGTGTGCCACAGACCAGCCAGGGTGCACTCAACTAGAACATGCACTATCATCAGTAGACTACCACAGCTGCAGTGAGGAGGATCCTCCTGATGCAGAAGGAACTCATGGGTGAATCTCATGTGGTTAATGCGTAGTTGGCACAACACAATGGCATCTTTCCAAGTGGCCTAGAAAGATGTATGCCACACTTTAGTGGACCTTTTAATTGCCCTCAACTTGTTCTGGCTTGTAGTCGCCTGCCATTCCAATTCCCAGAACTTCAAAATATTGAGTTGAAATAGTAATTTTAAGTTAATGCCAGGTATTCCAACATCAAATTGATCTACTGTAGTTGCATCTTTAGCAAGATGGTCGGCGAGTTCATATCCTGGAATGCCCATGAGACTCGGTGTCAAGATGAAGGTCACTGTCTTTCCAGAGCTGTAGATGTCAACCAGTAGGTCCTGCATGTTGAAGACCAAACGATTCTTGGGATTGCACAAGGATATGCCTCTTAAGCAGCTCATGGAGTTGCTACAGATCAGAAAGTTCTTCATGGCCAGGGATTTGACATACCGCAAACCTGAGATATAACAACCAACTCTGCATTGTTTACTCTGTAGTTACTCAGCAGACAATGCTTTTTGTGTCCCCTTGCATGTGCAAAAGCACAACCAACCCTATCATTTACTTTTGATTAGTCTGAATAGATGCATACCAAATTAAAATAATTTTGGAGGAGTAAATGAAACAGGTGTCACAGAAGGGAGGGGTCAGCATCCTTCTTGGGGCCACAAAAGAGGTCCTTCCATTTCACAGGACAGGGTATGGATCATGGGGCTTGTTTAGGTGGTGCTCTAGGAATGCAGCATAAAGGAGGCTGTTGGAGGACCTTCAGTAGAGTATTAAGTCTGATTCCAGCTGGTCTACCCAGTTTATGGCACTGTGCAAAGAGACTGAACTGTTTGTTGTAGAACAGAGTTGAATGACATGGGTGAGTAGGCATCGGACAGAATGTGACTGCGTAATTTGCCAGAATCTGCTGTCGTCTAACCTGCAGAGTGGGACACCAGCTTCTGCCAGGAGGCTGTCAACAGGGCTCGTACGGAAGGTCTCCATTGCCAACCGCATGGCAGTGTGGTGAAAAGGGTCCAGCAAGCTCAGTACAGACTGTGCTGCTGACTCAAGCGTGATAAAATCAGTACTTTGTAAAATCTCAGAAGAACTATGCGGCCCATGTTCCACCAAGCAGTTACTCACAAAAAGGAGAGCACTTAGCTTCTCCATGCAAGTTGCCTTGAACTGTCGGACATGTGGCAACCCAGTTAGCTTGTTGTTAAACAAAATAACTAAGAACTGAAAAGTTTCAACAACTTCAAGTAACAAGTCACCAAGATAAATTTCTGGGTGCGGGTGCACAGTTCAGAGTCAGCAAAATTGCACAACTCGTGATTTTGCAAGACAAAACTGAGAGCTGTCACTCAGAGCCCAGTCACGTATTCTCCAGACAGACCCCTCAAATTGGCATTCAACAGTGCGCAGTGATGCAGAGGCATAATACAGCCAAATATCATCCACAACAGAGACGGAGACTGTGGGGCCCACTGCATTTATAATATCACTGATGGAGATAGCAAACAGTGTTATGCTCAGAACTGATCCCTGAGGGGCTCCAGTTTGTATATATTGGTTGCTGAGGGTTGAACCTGTCAGATCCTAAAAAGCAGGAGAGAGAGAGTGAGAGAGAGAGAGAGAGAGAGAGAGAGAGAGAGAGAGAGAGAGAGAGAGAGAGAGAGAGAGAGAACTCTGGATAAAAATGGGTAAACTGCCACAGAAAACTTACTCATGCAGCACAGATAGGATCCGATGTTTCCAGGTGGCATTGTATGCCTTCTGTAAGTCAAAGAACATAGTAGTCAGATGTTGGTGCTGTGCAAAAGCATTGTGCACTGCAGATTCCAGACAAGCCAGATGATCTGTGGTGGACCGCAAAGCCCGAAAGCCACTTACTAATTGTGATATATACCCTCTGACTTGAAGGCACCAACAAGTACGGTGGTTGACCATTCATTCAAATAGCTTACATAGCCCACTCATCAGAGAGATTAGACGGTAGTTAGTTAAGATACATGGTTCCTTTCTCAGTTTCAGGACAAGAATAACAATACCTTCCTGCCATTGAGGCAGAAATTCTTCTTCTCAGCGCATACAGTAGAGTATTAAGTCTATAAGCTTTTTAAGCCCAAGGAAATGTTTCATGCTGTTGGCACGAAGATGTCTCAGCATATGGTTACGGATTTTGTTGTGTCTAGGGGCCTTACCTCAACACTCTGCCAAAGCACTGCAAACCTCCCAGCCACTAAAAGGAGTGTTCTATGACAGAGAGCTCTGTGCATTGAAGGATCGCAGGTGGTGCTAACTAAAGTGTTCCCAGGTCAGGAAATGAGGATGTTAATGACTGCAAGTTAACACTTCAGCAAAGTATCCCGCAAAATATTCAGCAAGTACCATGGGATCAGTGCAGATGTTACCATTAACAAAGATGCCAGGAACTGCCATTGGTGGTAGATGGCTGCAAATATGGCACAGTTAGTCCATACTTGGGATGATGGGGTGTGGGATCGCATAGATGATATTTATTTCTCCCAACACTCCTGGTTCCTTTCCTTTATTAAAAACAGTGCTTTCGCCCAGAGTCTCTTGAATGCTAATAAATTATCCATAAAGGGATGTCACTTGTGATGTTGAAGTGCCCTGAAGTGTTCCCTGGTGGCTGTCACTATCTTCAGACCACCATGGCACCAGTGGTCATCAGAATGAGCCAGAGAAGTAGGGATAATGGTATTAGTATTATCCTGTATGATTCTGTCGTTCTCCATCGCACGACTGGCTGCAAAATTGGCTGTAGAGAAGAAAGCCTGCCAGTTAGCTATCCGAAGCAACCATTGGCCCACAGCCTGTGGGTGCCGCTGGTCTATGTCTTGAGAGGGGGGGGGGGGGGGGGAGGACATCTTGACTGGTGTCCTCATCCTTGAAGACACCAGAGGATGACTTGGCATCTGTGGCCACATTGATAGTGTGGGAACCACCAGTGCTGGAGGCTTAGGGGGCAAGGGAACTGACATTCCCTCCCCCAACTGTTTGTGAGTGGAGATTGAGAGAATGATGGGAAAATGGTTGCTGTCACAAAGATTGCCAAGGACGTGTGTCTGAATCAGGGATAAGATACTCGGGCTAGAAACTGTATGATCAATAGTTGAGTATGTTCCATGGGCCGCAATGAAATGTGTTACAACTCCAGTGTTGATTAGGCAGATGTCAAATTCTGAAAGGAAGTGTTCTTGCACTCGCCCTCTCTGTGACATAGTGTCGCCACCCCACAGAGGATTATGGGTATTGAAGTCCCCTAGTAAGGGGAAGGGGGTAGGGTAGGTAGCTGTTCCACTAACTCGTAATAGCTTGTGATAATGGAACGGTCTGCTTGGGGGTAGATAAACATTGCAGATTGTCATCCGAGCTGACAGGTAGACACTAATGGCCATGGCCTCTAGTGCAATGGTGAGGTGCACATGCTCATTGAAAGTATCAGAGTGTATGAGTGTACAGACCCCACCAGATGCTCTCTTGATATTAATGTGATTGGTATAGCAGGATTTGTAGTTTTTCAAAGCAAGAAGGTGTGTTGCTGTAAACCGAGTTTCCTGACGTTTTATGCCAATTACGGGGTAAGTAACCATTAAATGACAGAGTTCTAGCAGATGGTGATAGTAGCCATTACAGTTCCATTGAAGGAGTGCTGGAGTCAGTTCTGAGAAAGTGAAGAATGGAAAAGATGAGTGCAATTACTTTGCTACCACAATGTAGTCCATCTAACTGTATGATCAGTCATCAGCATGCGTAGGCTTGTCTGCTGCAGGGATGGGGAGCATAACATCTGAAGCCTCAAAAAGTAGTTTATCTTTTTGCTTATCTTTCTTATCCTTGTGAGACTTCAATTTCTGTGAAGATTTCCCCATTTTATCTTCCAGCAGTGAAGGGGGCTGTACTTGACTGATATTCCCTCCCCCAACTGTGGGGCAGGCCCTGGCAAATGACCAGGGCCAGGAGGTGTCGTGTGAGACCTCGTCATCACTTGAGGTATGGGCTGTGACACAACAGTTGCAAAATTGGAAACTGTATCAGCTGGATGAAGTCTTTCAAACTTTTCCTTTACATCTTGGTAAGACAGGTGGTCAAGCATTTTATACTCTTGAATTTTCTTCTCTTTCTTGAACTATGAGCATTGTGGTGAACAAGGAGAGTGTGGATCAGGACAGCTGACACATTTAGCGATTTGGGCGCAAGGGCTGCCCTCATGGGACACCCGTCCACACATCCTACAGATAGCATCATTAGAACCTTGGGAGAATGTGTGTCTTAACCTTTGGCGCCTAAAACATCTCATCATAGGAGAAAATAAGACCTGACATCACACCTACAAACCAGGAACTTAAACTTCTCAGGCAAAATGCTGCCTTCGAAGACTAGGATAAAAGCTCAAGTGCCCATTGAATTATCCTTGGGTCCCCTCATGATGCAGTGAACAAAATGGAATCCATACCACACCAGATTACTTTGTAGCATTAGGTTCCAGTGGAAGATAACACCTTGAATTCTATTGAGCTTGGTATGAGAAGAAATGGTGACTGGTATATCTACTATCTTTACACAGGTTTTAACTGCCCCTGATATGCTGGTGTGTGATGTTTTGATCAGCAAAGATCCATTACTCATCATCTCTATTGCTGTAACTTCTCCAAAGTGATCTTCAATATTTTCAACAACAAACAGTGCCTTTGTTTTAGCAAAACATTCACCGTCAGTTCAGGAACTTCCATTTCTCCTTACCTGGCTCTTGTCTTGAGGTATGGTCAGAGACAGAAATGCTATAGGATTGTAAACTTCTGCATTCCTGGCTGTTGAGATGGCCATGTTGGCCAGCGCCATCCCAGCAAGGCAAAGGTCACCTGGCACAGTAGCTGTTGCCTGGAGTCCCGGTACCCTGAATTGGATAGGTATCTACTCCTTGGCTGACACAGGGAGGTTACAGCTCAGGCGTCAGCAGTGTGATCCCTGCATTGTCGGGGGCTACCACCAACAGGGTACATACCAACCCCACCACAGTCGACAGGTTAAAGTGCTGGATTTTGGGTGTGAAGATAGATCCACTTCTTTGGCAGGTGCAAAAGTTAACAGTGTACAGTGGGGAGTTAATGCACCACAGTAAGGCATCCTCCCCTAAATGGCCCACACTTCTGCATAATGTTGAAAGTGGAAGTCAAACCCAAAAATGGGCACCAGAATTTAAAAATCCAAAAAAAGTTAATGAAAATAGCATCAAAAAAGGCAAAAACAGCAAAAACCTTCAGAAGTCCCAAGAACAGTCAAAATACCAATGTGAAAACATGATTAAATAAAAAGACACTTATTATTCATCTGTTACGACAGGAAAGGAATGGCCATGGGTCTATTCTAACCCCCGACACTGGAGAAAAAAAGCTGTCTGCTCAGTTATTTGACAAGTCTTTAGCACTGAAGTCTGTAGCACCCATGTGAACTACAAACAGAGCACACAGCCGAAAGATGATGTCATGTTTACAAAACCTGTATGTCAAAACGTCACTGGACTTCAAAACTTAATCCCAGTTCTTTAACATTCACACTGTGGGGATTTTTTAACATTAATTTTTCAGAAAAATACTTAATTACAAATGAGTAAAAAACTGTCTTGGCCTGGTGATGGCATTCCTGGTCTTTACTTCACACAGGCTTATGAACATTTCCTTGTGACATCATGAGTATGTTAGTTAATACCATACTGGCCATTATTCTATCATAAAATGTGACTGAATGAAATATTACCACTCTGAATGACAAGGCTTTTAAGTCCCATAGTGCTCAGAGCCATTTAAACCATTCGAATTTGATAAGGCTTGGGCCAGTTTTAATGCTATTAGTTGTACAAATGCACACTAAAATCAGGAACGGGAAGCAAATCAAATGAGCGTAATGTAGCTAATTTACGTGGAGCTAAACCTGCCAGTTAACTGATACTGGCGGTCACAATGGGAAGACAATTACAGAAAGTAGTAGTTCCATAATTTTGGGGTTTGAAAACAAAATGTTACTGCTTTGTCCACTGTTGAGAAATGAGAATATAGGAAAACATAAAAGCATGAACAATGCAATAAAACACTATCCAGTAAGAGCTCCCTGTAAGCACAGAGATACAAAATATAAACTGATGTAACAGAAAACATGGGAAAGGTATTTAACATTGGGCGCAATCCATCTACTTCTAGTGCAGCCATGTCATTGCAATTCGTTGATTTACTACTTACAAGTTTTGTGATATCAGAGATTAATATTTTGTTGGCAGGTACATCATCACAGACAGTACTAACTTAGTGGAAGAAAGATGGGGAACTGATTTTTGCACAGGAAAACAGATATTGGGCTTTTATGATTTACTGGATTTTCAGATGGTTTTTTTAAGTTCTCTCCTCCTGGATTCAAGCCCAGCACTTTAATTACTGCACCACTAAGCTCATTTGAAAGGAGCAGTCTATTGATATGTGGCACTAGTGGGTTTTCTGCTCCCATGTCTCATCTGAGTGCCCCATCAGGCACATATCTAGTGGTCCTCCCACTGAATTCAAAAGTCATATTAGGCAATGTGGTCTGTTGCTTGGTTTTGGCAATTAGCTAGCCACTGCAAGTCTGATTGTGAAGAAGCCATGGTCAACTACTGATTCCATGATGGATGGTAAGCTCCCTATCATGTACACATGGCACAGCAAATCAAAGCTCTTAATGGCATGTTTGCTTATTAGACAGAATACCACACTTCTTTGGCACTCACTCCTATTTGCTGTTGAAACTATATAGTATGGAGTGTTCTGCCATTAGCAACCTGTCTGCTGTCACTGGGCATTAGCAAACAGACACATAAACAAGCCATTGAATGACACACATATTGTGATACTACTTTATTGCAATTATTACATTATTTTTACTTTGTCAGTATGCATGACAGAATACTGATCAGACAAAGAAATTAAACACATGATTGTCTAAATCGTTCACAAACTAAGAAAGTTCACCCACTGGAAAACCAAATAAATCATTATAAAATTACAAAAGATTACTCAAAACAGTAAACCAATAAGCAAGTAAAGGGAAGACAAACCAAGCAGATAACCATCAAAGACAACTTGAAAAATGGGGTAAAAAGAAGATAAAGGAGAGATCAGACTGCGGAGAAAAGCCTCAAACACATGGTTGTGGGTGAGCAAGCTCGGAATATCAAATACATGGTACCAGTAGACAAAGTGAAAATACAACACTGAAAGACAATAGATGGATTATTGTAACTTTAATCCAAAGGGGTATTAGTAGAAAACTAAATGTTACAATGAAGATTCACACAAGGATACAAGTGATGAAATCTGTGGCCTGGGTGTTTTACATAATATTTTGAACACGAGTTGACATGTAGGTCATTTACACTTTATTTTATTGGTTTTATTTCTGGATTTTAACTATTCTTTCTTGACAAGCCCTGCTCATAGGGGCCAGCACATTTAATTATGTAATAATGATGTGTGCCGACAGCATATTTTCATTGGAAAAATATCAGATCACACCATTATTTAGAGGTTTCCCAATGCAAAATTTTAGTTATATGTATATCTGAAGAAGATGTGTTTATATCTGTCGAAACCATGGTCAAAGGTTGAATAAAACCACCATTTGTTGCAATTGGATAGCTGCTTTCGATTCGTTTACCATCGCAGATAATGTTCTGTATCAATGTACTAAAGGGACGTTGGCTATCTAAATCCCAACTGGAATCAGGCAACCCACAGAAATACTTGGGTGTAAACATTTGTAGACATGTGAAATGGAATGATCACATTATGTCAGTCGTAGGTAAGGCAGGTGGCAGATTTTGGTTCTTTGGTATCCCTGCCAGAATCCTGTACATCATGTTTATTTGGGGGTGATCTGTAATTTCACCATAAGTGGTGCGAGTGCTGCATACAAGGAATTGCAGTTTTTCCGATAAAAACCACACGGATGCTGGTGTCAGTTGCATGTTAGCTTTAGCCCATATTTTTGTTTACTCAACGCATGTTTGTCTGCATTTCATGTTGTGATTTATTCGTACTGTTGCACTCTGATAGTTTCATATTTGTACCCGGTTACACTTTTGGACACTCAGGTCACCTGTTAAGTTGACTCTCAGGGTTTACCATGTGCACCATGTATCTTGGTACTCCATGCTCATTGCAAACATTTTCAAAGATGCTACCATCTCACTGCACAAGATATAACAGTTCACTAATGGAATACTAGTGAATTCAGCTAATCTACAAAAGAGATTGCCTACAAAACACTTGTGTATCCTATCTTATAATACTGTTCAAGTGTGTGGGACCTACACCAAATATGACTGACAGAGGATACTGAATGCATACAAATAAGTGGTGCACAAATAGTCACAGGTGTGTGTGACTGATGGGAAAGCATCACAGAAATGTCAAAAAAACCTGAACTGGTAGATTCTTTAAGATAATCAGCATCTATCTTACAAAACTTACAAAAACCCACTCACCAAGTTTTGAGAAACAGTAAAACGTGATTTAATATCTATTCTACAGCCCCCTACATATGGGGACTGCAACAAATGAGATTAGAAAAGAGAGATGGCATGGATGAGAGAAAGAATTACTGAATTCCAAGTGCGGACCACAGGGAGGTTTAACAGTTCCCTAATGATGCGCGACGTTTCATGATACACTGCACTGCAAAATGTGTGTAATTTTATGTGAAAATATACAACAAAATGAAGACTTAAAACTTTTGTTAACTGACATTAAACATGTACTGTGAAATCAATACCTAAATTTCAAGGCCTAAATTGGGAAATGCAAGGGATTATCAAGGTAATTCTAATGGGGTGGAGTGTCTCCTCAATGGGTATATTTAATCTAGTTCCTGAAAAAAAAAATAAAAAAATAATGAAGGAACTGTTACTGATGGTGTTTGGGTGAATCATTTATGAAGGAAGAGGGGAATCTAGAACAGGAAATACTAAATGACAGTTGCACATAAGTGATAATCAAAACAAGTTGGAAAATGATAAAAATCAATATGGCACATACATGACTGTCTTCAAAAGGTCACATAGTCCAGCATGACATAACATTGTGCCTTCATATTGGCAAATTAAGAAGGTAACATAGCATAAGAGTTGGGGGGTCAAAACAGAGAGGGACTTTTAGGTAACAAAAGTTGAAGACAAAATTAAAGATCACATATTTATTACTACTTGCATGGAAGAATCGTTCATTATCATCAGTAAAATTATCAAATTTCTGTCATATTTTATACACAAAAATATCTGTACTCTCAAGTTCTTATTATATATTTCAGCCTCAGATCACTCAAATGGCACCATTACCAGTTTTGATTTATTACCAAGACATCTTCTGATGATGTGTTTAAAAAGAAAGAAAAAAAGAAAAAGTGAGATAGCATAACACTAGGAATCTAAATTATATATCAAACTAACTTCTATGCACAACTACACACACACAGTGAATCACCAACTGGACAGGTGCTCATAATGTAAACATATGCGTGTTCTGTTTGTTGAAACTGAAGGTTATGGTTATCTATATATGAGTACATAGCTCATATCACAAATATACAATAAAAATATTCACATCACAAAACTGATTGAGAGAGAAAGTGGTGTCAAAGAGAAAACTAGCAAAACAAAATAATTAACTACTGCTGTAGATAAACAAGACATACACTAGAAGCAAGATACATGACGGCTGTCAACAGATGTGATCTGCAAGTTGCAAACTAGTAGGAAACATTTGAGAGTGGACACTCAGCAACCACAATGAAACAACTACAAACTACTATTGAACAAATGCAAGCTGGCAGAATAAAAAAAAGGGGGGGAGGGGGAGAAAGACACGAGACATCAGAAAATACTTAAAAAAGGCTTCGTTCTATTTTTTTTCCCTAAAGCAGTATATCTAGTCTTTGTAATACTCCAAACTTTTTATAATTGCATAATGGCTTCAACATACCCCTGTGGGTTATATAAAAGTAATTATCACACCATTCTTTGAATTTTGGGTAGTATGTATCATCAATCTTATCACAGGCTTCTTTCAGCACTTGATGGAAGTGTTTTGAGTCGTCTTCATTGAGATAGTAAGGAGTCAAATCAGTGCCGCCACCAAACCACCACTAAAAAGATTGAAAACAAATACAAATTTAAATGGCGAGAACAAATATACTTATGTATAGAAGTTTTGTCAGTAAGAACTGCCAAACTTTGTGAAACTTCTCAATGAAAATATGCATTGAATTAAAACAACTTAACTTTCACACACCTGTGTTTTTCCTTCTTTATCTTTTATTTCAAAGTAGCGGTAGTTAAAATGAATTGTTGGTACCATTGGGTTACGAGGATGAATTACAGCACTTACACCAGCTGCAAAAAATGGAAGGCTTCCCTCAAGGTTCTTTCTCCCTCTATAACAATATTAAAATGTTGCACATTAGAGCTATGTCACATCTTTTAAAAATTAAGGTGTAGTTTTAAACAGTGGCTTCACAAAAATATACAGTGGGGGCACGGCTTTTAATAGGAGAGTGTATTTCCTTCTTGGAAAGTATCTTCTATTCCATTATTACTAATAAATTAATTCAAATCCTTATTAAAATGTGCTACTTCAGCCCTCCCTCCCTACCTACCCCCCCCCCCCCCCCCCACACACACACAAAGATAAAAATAAGTTCACACATTTTAATAGAACCACCTATGTTTACATATGTAGTAAACATTTTTAGCTGACTAATAAATGCTTTAGTCTCTAGTTGTGTTTCCTTAACAGTTGGAAATCTATCGATATTTCATCAGGACTTTCTCAGTAAAGTATATTCAGTATTTCCTCATATTAACCAAATGTACCAATAACAATGTAGATGATTTCTCTATGGCTGTTAAATTTTTGTTCTGGATTCAAATTGGCAGAGAGCAAAAATAGTATTGTCTTATTTACAATAATTTAAAGTATTGAAACTCATGTTCATATCAGGAGATTAAAACTGAACATTCCTTTACTTTGTAGGATCTTACAGAGAATTGTTTCAGTGTGAGAAATGGTATTATAATCACACAAACGCGTAACGCCCCAGTTTTGGAGGATTAAGAAAACCTACTGTCTCCTATGATCTTCAAAAACTACGGCTTTTTGATAGAATCTGTAACTCAGATCAGCAAATGAGATTTATATCTACTACATACAGGGTGGCTCATTTTAATCTTTGCATAATGATATCTTGAAAAATATATAGCTTATCTTTTCTTCTTGTTGTTGTTATTCACATGAAGGTGAGCCAAAGCTTTCTAAATACTTGCAAGTCTTGTAACTGAGGTGAGATTTGGGGACTTGCCTGTAGTTCACCAAGTGTGATGTGGGGAACTGCCTAAAACCCACATCCAGGAATGTTTGCACACAGACTCATCGTCAATCTGCCAGGCAGATTCGATCTGGGGCCAGCGCACTTCCCTGTCCCTGCAAGTGGCACTTTAACATGCATGACTATCTGGGTACGTTTGAAAAATAAGCA